>NW_004567103.1:13176679-13188697 GCF_000260355.1 Condylura cristata | reverse complement strand
GGTGAAGTCTCTCACTGCCCGAGTCTCTGGCCTGTACCCCAGTTCTGTATGTACAAATAAATAAATCTTTAAAAAAAAAAAAAAAAGAAATACATCTACTGTGCACCCAGCATGGGGTGCCAGTTACCCCCCGCCTGTCAAGAGCTCCAACCCCTCAGAGTCAGTGATAGTGATCCCATTTTATAGATACAGGAAAGGAGATGGAGAAGTCAAGGCGCTTGCCCTGGGAGGGTCAACAGGCTAGGAGCTGCGGGGGGAGCCTGGAGTGTGGACTCCGGCCACCGCTGGCAGTGACAGAAACCTTGCACCCACCTAACAGCCAGGTCTCCTGGTCTCCTGCCCAACTAGGAGACGCTCCCATCCTCGGGTGCCAGCCTCCGTTACACTCCAGACTTGCTAGGCGCACCAGGTGGGGTCCCCGTGCCCACACCCACCTGGCCCCGGGGTTGGACAGATACCCTCACCCAGCCCAACTCAAGCCCCTTGAGCCGCTAACTCCAGTATCACATACACCCCTGAGCTGCAAAGGCCTCTTCATTTCCTTGTCTCTTGCTAGTCCTTTTTTTCATTATAGTAAAATATACATAACGAAAATACTTTAACCATTTAACTTTAGCCATTTCTAATGTGTCATTAAGTGACATTAAGAACATTCACCAGGCCACTATCCACTTGGAGAACTTCTGTATCACCCAAAACAGAAACCCCAAACCCACTAAACAATAACTCCCCGTCCTCTCCCCACCCCTCAGCCCCCCACCCCCAACCCTCTAATCCACTTTCTGTCTCTATGAACTGGCCTGCTCTCTTTCTCGCAGAGAGGAGTCATACACTATTAGCCCTTGTGCGTCTGGCTTATTTCACTTAGTGTTACAGGTTGAATTATATGCCCCAAAATCCATGTGGAAGTCCTAACCCCTTCCCCATACCTCAGAAAGTGACTCTACTTAGAGACAGGGCCTTGAAAGATAACATTAAATTATAATGAGACTGTGATGGCCTTGTTAGAAGAGATGGGGGGGAGGAAGGGGCACCCAGAGAGGACCACACAAGGGCAGTCTGCGAGCCAAGGAGGGAGGCGTCCGCGGACCCGAGTTGTGGACGCCTAGATCTTGGCCCTCCGGCCTTCAGAACTATGAGAAAATAAATGCCTGCTGTTTTTCATTGAGGGTTTTTTTTTCATTAAAATTATGTATTTATTTTCTTACATCAACATTAATTTTGGACAGTGTTTGATCTCTCCCCTTAGGTACAGTCCCCCGAATTCCACCCAGAGCACTTGTGATCCATAACTTCGTGCTCTTCCCACCTCTGTTCTCACCTCTCCCCCTCCCCATAAATGTAACCTTTAAGCCACGCAGCCTGTGGGTCTTTATCAGGGGAGCCCGAGCAGATGACAACGATGCAGCATAGCGTTTCAGTTCACTCACGTGGTACCAAGTATGAGAGCCGCAGCCCGTTTTAAGGCCGAACACTAACCGGTGTTACCCATCCACTGGGTGATGGCCACCCAGGCCGCTTCCCGAGATGTCACCTCCATGCCTAATGACTGCAGGCACCTACCCTGAATGACACCCCACGGTATCGGAAGGGAACTGGGTTTTGCAGAACACTTACGGTGCATCGCTGAGCTGTGCTTTATCTGCATGGCTTTATTTAGTCGACTCGACAAGCTTTTGAGGCTCGGAGAAGGTAAGTAACTTGCCCAAAGTCAAGCAGCCAGTAAAGCCATGGCAGAAGCAGCAGTGGGAACTGCCAAGATTTCTGCCTGCTCACTGCGCTTAGACCCTTGTATAGATTATCCCTTTACCCCTCGTGAGTACGGAGGCGGGTAACTAGCTCATCTACAGAACGTCAGGCGGTCCCCTCAGCAATGCTTGAGCTCCAACACAGCAACATCGACCAAGTGACAGCACCCAGATGCCACCTGGAGGCCTGGCTCCTGCCCCGCCTCTCCCAGGGGCCAGGCAGGAAATGGTGCACAGAATGGCAGAATTGGTCCCTGGGCACAGAGAAAATTCCAGGGTCCTGCACAGGCTAGGAAAGGAAGGGCAGAGGAGGCAGGCCTGGGGGATGCACGGCTTTCATCTGCCCACCACCTGTCGGCGGGTAAGACGCCCCCACCCCGTGGGGGGAAGCACAAGGCTGCTTTTCTCGGGAAGCTTCGTTGCGACACTCAGAGTCCGGTGCTCACCTGGATGAGGTTTATGAAAGGTGGAGATGGCGAAAGGGCATTTCAGGAGGAAATAAGCATGAGCCCAGAGTACGGAGCGGGGATGCTTTGTTTTGACTGGGACGCAGTATGGGCAAGAGAAGAGGGCGCTGAAGGAGGCGAAGGTAAGCAGCCTCTTCCGGACCGCGGGCAGTGCGCGTCCAGCAGGAGTGGAGGCTTCAACTGCTGGCACTGGGGAGCCACAGACGGTACCGGAGTAGGGAGGGACCCGTGGGAGGTGAAACGGGGGAGCTTGGGGCACACAGACAAAAACAATAATAATGCTAATAATAATGAGGGGAGGAGTGGTGGGGGAGCCTGAAGCTCAGGGATCACAGGCCATCAGGCACCCCAAGACCATCCCCGCACCCAAAAAACACATTTCGACAGGCAGCCCCCTCCAGTTTCTACTTCTCTTCCCCCAGCCAAAGTATGGGAGGGCACCAGTCCCCCACTCTCAGCTCAGTGACCGCCCCCAACTTCCCTTCCTGCCCTGCATAGAACAAGCAATGCTGCCCACAGCTTGGCCTGCCACTCACCCTCAGGCCCTGCCAGGGGAACCTGCGGTCTGTCTGTCAGGAGGTAACATCAGAGCAGTCTAGAATAATACAGTGATCCCCCAGGGATCCGGCCTTCGAACCCAGGCCTGAGGAAACAGCCAGACGCCCCGAGTCTGCACCAGTGCAGCAGCTTGACATTCGTGTACCCGTGAAGGCCTCCAAGCTGGTAGGCCTAGCCGAGCAGACCCGGGGGGCCTCGGAGCCAGGTGGACATGTGCTCCCGCCACCTCGGGCCTGAGGTACCCAGCAGGGGGCCAGCAACAAAATGCCAGGCCGTGGCTGGAAGGAGAGGCAAGGACAGAGCCTGCCTCAAGGGGCCAAGGGCTCAGGGAGCAGAGCCCCAGCATGGCTCAGATACTGGTCTGGGGCGTGGGGGGTCCTGGGGAGGAGGCGGCCGCTGCCCTTGAGCCATTTCCTCCAGGCCCATGCCCGCCCCTCCAGGTCACTTGTCCTCACCAGAGCTCGCTCCCAGTCTGCTCGCTGTTTCCTTCCCTTATATAGAGCTCTGCTCTGGACCAGGAAAGGAAGTGCATGGAGTTCCTGGAGGCAAGAAGGGGCCTGTTCCCAGGGACACGTTGATCTGGGGGGGCAGAGGGGACATGTCCCAGCCTAGAGTCCCCTCTAGAGCCAGGAGCCAGTGGGGAGAGAAACGGCCTGGCTCTTTCCCCAAACCCGGCATAGGCTCTGACTCAGAGCCTGGCCGACAAGACACAGGGGAGTCCCAGGCCCTGCTCCCAGGGCCCAGGGCCCACCCCCTTCTCTGAAAATCTCCTGAGCCACACACCTCTTGGACCACTGCCCTAATCAACCCACCCCCCAAGCTTCAGCAGCTCCAACTGCTCCCCCATTCTTGCTCCTGTCTCAGGCCCACTGGCCACCCCAGCCCACTGCCAGCCTCTAGGCCTCAAACATACTCCAGACAAAGCTCTCCAGGTACAAAAGGTTCTCCTCCTGTAACACCTTCCTGAATGCTGACCTCCAGTCATACACAGAACAGCCCTGACCCCCTACACAAGGGCGGGGGTTAGTAGCTGTGACACCCCTCTTCAGCCCTGCAAACTCTGGCAAGTCAGAGAATCCTTCAGACAGAAGGCCATACACCATATTGTGGGACCAGCGGGCCCCAGCTGAAACTGGTCTCCTGAGCAGGCCTGGAGGATGGCGTGAGATGGCCAAATGGCCCCCCCGGGTGGACAGCCCAGCTGCTCTCTGCACTGGCCCTGTCAGCACATGCCAGAGGTCAAGCTAGTTGCAGCCATCTTCTCTGATGACTAGCCTCCCCTGGAATCCAAGTCCCCAGAGGCCCAGCTCAGAGGTCACACTCACCCACATCCAAAATCAGGGATCCTCGAGGTTGCACGCTAGTCCAGATTTCTTACGAGCAAGCCCTAGTAAGCAGGAGAATCAGAGACTCTGAGTTCAGCAGATCTGTGCTGTGCTGACACCATACTGTGTGACAGGTCCTGGACCCACAGAGGCTAGGGTGAGCCACAAAGCTAAGGGTGGGGCTCACCGCTCCTGGGGAAGCACCAGAGAGGCGAGAAAGTATATCTGGGCCCGGCTTGACACTGGTCAGCAGCCTGGACCCACAGCCCTGCCCCCACTCTGCACCCCCCAGGCTCCCCAACTAGGCCGTCTCCTGCAAGTTAAGCCAGAAACCTGAGTGTCCTCCGTGACTCCACCATTGTCCCGTCCCACCAAGCTGGGCCAGTTCCTCCACCCAAATCCTCCCAGCCACCGCACACCCCAGGCCCTTTAATCACAGAGATGATTGCAACAGCCTCCTAATAGATTGCACTCAGTGGAGCCCTTCTGGTCTGGTCCCCACTCAGCAGGGAAATATTTCTAAAATGCACACCCAGTCTCGTCACTCCCCTGCCCAAAGTCCTTCCACGGCTCCAGCTCCATGGAATACAGTCCAAATGCCCTAATACGGCCTGCACGGCCCAGTGAGACCTGGCTCTCTCCAGTCCCATTCCTCACCTCTATCTCCAAGCCCTGTTCCCGACAAAGAAAACCATTTTGGGGTTCATTTTTGCTCCATGTGGTCCACTCTGAGGCTGGGGTTATCAGTCCATTTTACAGATAGGAAACACAGGCTTAGTCAGCTGACGGTCACATAACCATAATGGAGCCAGACCCTTCTCAGAGGTACCCTAGCCCAGGCTCTACCTGGGACCACAACGCCCTGCCCTGCTGGGGCACAGGGAGAGTTTTGTGCAGGGCATGGTCTCCCAGGTGGATGGGAGAGGGCCATGTCAGAGGCAGGAGAACAGAGAGGAGAGCAGCTGGCTGGACGCAGGGTGCACAGGCCAGCATGGAGAAAGCTGGCGGAGAGGCCATTCACAGACCCGCCGTGCACAGCCCGGAGGCTGGGGCTGAGGGCAAGTGTCCTGGCCCTGGAGTCGCCCCACACCCCATACCCGAAGCAGTGGAAGGGGATGGCCGAGTGGCAGGGCAGAGACCCAGGGTCCAGCCTGGAACAGGCAGCTGTCGCCTACGTGAGAAGCTGCTAGAGCCAGGCGCAGAGAAAGAGGTGACCCAGGGAGCACCAAGGGGGTGCAAGGAGATGAAGATGTCAGATGCCACTAGAGGGCCCCCCCCCAGAGGACCCAGGGCAAACAGGACCTCTGTCCTCTGCGGAGACCCGGCAGGCCATGTGAAAGGTCTGCCCCGGAGACCCAAAGAGCTGGGGAAACCGCACCTCTTGTTACCCTGAAGAAGGGCCATGTGCTCTGAGACAGGAGGTTGGGGGACATGGCCTCCAGCTCAGAAAACAGAGCTTCTAGGAAGTTCCTAGAAGAATCTGGTCAAGGAAAAAGCTGTGGTCTGTGGTCAGGCTTCTGGTGGAACTGGGGCAGGGGGAGGCGAGGGCAGGGAAATAAGACCATGCATTCCTTCCACGGCACTGGCTGGGGCCCCTTGGTGCCAGGCTCCCAGCTCGGAGACAGATGGATAAAGTGGCCCAGAGGGCACTGTGGCCCGGTGGACGAGACAGGCATGTAAACAGAGAATTATAAAATAGCCCTGTCACTGCTATAATGGGAGGTATGAAGAGGTCTATTATTTCGCTGGGAGTCAAGTCCATTTGTTTTTCCAGAAATTACACCCAGAGGGGGCTCCCCACCCCACCCCTCACTCCCCACTCAGGCTTTCTAGCCCTAAATGAGAAGTTTAAAGGACAAAAGCCTTTGGCCCTAAGCCTTGCGAGAACAGTAAGGGGGAGGATGCATGGGAAAAAAATATCTCAGAGCCAGGGGGAGCCCGGGGCACCCAGAGCGCTGGACTCTGCCAGCAGAGGGGGCACACATGAGGTGGGTGGCAGAGAAGAGAGGACAGGGCCCAGCAGGCCCCAAACTGGGAATTCCAGGGGGCCACACTCAAACCTGCATAAATACCAAAGGGGCCTCTGGCCTGCCTCAACTAGGCCGCCATCTCCTCTAGGGTTCAGAGCACCTTACCCAACCCCTCTGCCTCCCCCCAACCCCCGCGTGGGGGCCTACAAACTGCAGGCAGGATTAGGGAGCTGCCCCATTCCCTAATCTAGAGAGCCTGCTGATCATCTGAAGCACCATCGCTCTGATAAGAACTTTCCAGGAGGGAAAAGGCTCCCCGAAGTGTACTTTGTCCTTGTGTGATACACTCCAACTTGAAAACATCTAGATATAAAGAAGGCATCTTGTCTTTGGGTAAAACACCTTCCACTGCTGACTCCCCAGGCTCCTCTAGCTGCTCACACCACTCTGTGCCACTGAGGAGCAGTGATGTCTACCCAGCACCTTTTTTTTTTTTTAAAGATTTATTTATTTTGTGCATACAGAACTGGGGTACAGGCCAGAGATGCGGAGGGTGAGAGGATTCACCATAGACAAGAGTGGGGAGCAGAACAGGCAGATCCACTAAGTACACTGCTGAGGGGAGCAGTGGGCGGGTCAGGAGAGGTCTGCCGCCATATGGTCACTTCCGGGGCAGGCGGGGATAGAACTCATGCGGAAGCGGCTTAAGCTTCTCAGTGCTGTGCTTTAACCCGCTGCGCCACCAGGGAGGGCCCACCCAGCACCTTTTTCACCCAGCACCTTTTTTATAGTTTTAAAGCCGGACACAAGAAAAAACAGGAAGAAGACCAAACCCGAGCCCACGAGACTGAGAAAATTCCTCAAAGCCCAT
Source organism: Condylura cristata (assembly GCF_000260355.1). Lineage (NCBI taxonomy): Eukaryota > Metazoa > Chordata > Mammalia > Eulipotyphla > Talpidae > Condylura > Condylura cristata. The sequence goes on along the minus strand of NW_004567103.1, from coordinate 13,181,758 downwards.
CTGTGACCTTTATGTTTCCCGCACCCCTTTCAGTGACTTAGGTCACGCCCGACACCAGACAGCTCTGAAGCTAAACAAAACCCGCTAAGCGGGCGCCATTCCAATTCTGAAAGGTCACAACACCTTCTGTTTGTGGCTCTTTATTTCCAAATTCCTGAGCATACCACGAGGCCATGAGTTTCCAAACAGAGGGCAAGAGAAAAAGCTCTGGCCGGGAAATCAGCAAGGATGCACACACTGGCTGGCCACAGACTGGGGAGGGAGACCCAGTTGAATATCCCAAGCCTCAGTTTTCCTCTTCTGCAAAATGGGTGCAAGGACTCTGTTTTGCAGAGTGGCTGGGCAAAGCTGACTGCTCAAGCCGCGGGGCGGCAGGGTAAAGCATGTTCGGGGAGCTGCCTGGGGCCACGTGAGCAGAAACACCTGGACACACCCCAGTAGCGAGCCCCCTATTTTAGTCAGATACAATCGCTACTCCTCTCCGAGTCTCGGCACCTTCACTGAGAGGGCAGAGAAATGCACAGCGCGTGCTGTGTTTGCAGTGTGCCAGGCCCCATGCGGCTAGGTAGGCTCCTCCCTAGGACCGCCATACAGAAAAGAAACTGAGGACAGTAACAGAATGAGAGGAAGCAGGTGACCTCTAAGCCCCGTCTGCCTTAAGTTAGAGGTGGGAACAGTCAGACGATGCACAAGATTCCCCTCCAAATATCCAGGCACTTTTGGACTCTCCAATGGCCTAAGCTTCTGTTATCTGAAAACGCACTGCTACAGGACCTGGCGCAATGGTCGCCAATCAGCACATGTCCAAGGGCGGGCGCTCTGGAAACCCATCTGTTCCAAAGGACTGTACAAGGAGCCCTGGACGCAGGCGGTCCCCAGGGTATGGCCGCCCAGCGTCGCTCCCTTCAACGCATGTGTGGTAAGTCGCAGGAAGCCCCCTCTCAGCCCCAATTAGCTGGCAGCAGAGACTTGAAGCGAGGCCAGCGCTGAAGGCCAGAGGAGGCCTGGCTGTCACCGGCATTGTTCGGCGGCCTGACGCATATCCACTCCCTGTGATTTTTCCTTGTCCCACCCCCCACTGGAGATGCACACATCTGAAAGCGGGTCTGGAGGGAAGGGGGGGGGGGTGAAGGGAAGGGCAGCGGAAGACCTGGTTCTGTCTGGCCGGGAAAACACGGGCACATTTTAAATGGCCAGGAGAGAGAGTTCACATCAGATGGAGACCCAGTGACCCAGAGACACGGGCGAGGTACTCAAGCACAGCTCCGACACCCAAGGCGCACACAGCGCTCACTCCACGGCCAGGTCCAGACGCCAAGCCACCCCCTGGTGCTCTGGACCCCACCCAGCAGGCCGCAGACAGCAACACAGCAGCACAGCACACAGCCTCTGGCAGGGCGGGCTGCGCGGCCCAGAGCTCAGCTCATCTGAGGAAGCCAGAGAGGGCAACTGCAGACAAGGACAGAGCAGGGGAGCGGGAGGCCGGCAGGGGCCGCGAGCAGAGCAGCGAGAGGCCCAGATTTCCAGGGAGGTTCTCTCTCCCGCCCACCCACACGACTGGGCCAGCCAGTCGCTTGGATCCACGCTGCACCTGAGTCTTGCCCATCCTGCTGAAGAGCAGACAGGGGAGGAGGCACGCTGATGGAGGCAGCGTGAGAACAGGGGCACGTGCTAAGCGTGACGGGAGGATGTCATAGAGGATAAACATCCTGAGAACGATGGGATGAAACATGGGAGCAGGAATTTTTGGGGGTGGAGGCGGTGGGGCAAGCAGAGGGCTGGTGAGATAAGCATATGCTCTGAGCACCTCTGATGTCCTGTGTGCTGCGGACATGGAGTCTCATTTAACCCTTTCAACAGTACACACAGCGGGAAACGGTCCCATTTTCATGAGGCCACTGAAACTCAGCGAGGAGAGCCACGTTGCCAACGTCACGGCCACCAGTGGCCGAGCTGGGTCTCAAGCCAAGACAGCCAGAGACAAAAGTCTTGCTCCTTCAGACAAGCAGGACTGCTGCTGGGCAGATAGGGGGTCAGGGGGGTGGGGGCATAGATGGGCAGTGGGCGGGCAGCAGAGGGCAGTGCAGATCGCTAAAAGGGACAAAGGTGCAGGGTGCCGAGCCGGCCCCCAGATTCTAAAGCGGAACGGCTGCCATGACTCAGGGGCTGGGCCCCAGAGAGCATTTCCGGCGCCCCAGCAACACGGAGTAGCAGCCACGTACCCAGCCATTACTCACAGCCGTTACTCACTCTCCCCCAGCCCAGGCTCCAGCACATCGCCTACTCCCACTATCCCGAGAGTGCCCAGGGAGGGGCCCGCAGATCTGCGGGGACCCTCCCTCGCTGGGCTCGCTCACATCTTGCCAGCGCAACCCCACCTGACTCACGGACAGGGTGCACAGCTGCACCCTCCTCTCTGTTCCAGGAAACAGAGCTGCCCGGAGCCGTGGTCACGGGGCAATGGACCTGCAAACCCCAGGGGCTGGAAGGTGCCTCCCTGGCTTCCCAGCCCGAGGCTAAAGACCACAGGGTATCCCCCAAAGCCCGCCAGCCTCATTCATGCTGGACAGCTCTTCCCAGTGCCCCCGTGAGTTCAGAAAGATGCAGAATCTCCAAAATTTCAGCACTGGAAGAGAACTCTGCTAACTCCAACTTCTCATCTCACATGTGAAGAAACTGGAGCCCAGAGAGGGGAAGTGATGTGCCCAAGGACACACAGAGCCAAGGGGGGAGTAGGAACAGGCTGCCTGACCCCTTCCCCTCCCTTGGCTACACTGCACAGCCACTGGCCAGGCCAGCTGAGTCCGGGCAGGCCCCAAGCTCTACCCTCACTCCCAAAGCAGCTGCTTATCAACAAGGGCGATGGGAAATCGAAAGGCAAGATGAAGAGGGAAGGGAGGAGCCAGGCGGGGCTTAGGGCAGAGCGGGCCCTTTCTAACAGGAGGGAGCACCCAGACCCTTCTGCCTGGGAGGCATGGGGTCAAACCACACACCCTCCAAGGCCTGGGGCAGAGGAGAATGGGGAGAATTCCTGGGGTCCCAACTGGGGCCTTGGAAGCGACCAGATCTCCTTGTGCTCCCCTCTCCTGCCCTGCCCCTTGCCTGACATGGCGCCTGCTCTTCCCCCCTCTCCCAGGGCTCCAGACCGAAATCCAGGCCTGGGCACTGCCTCTACTCCCACTCCCAGCTCAGCTCAGCTGGCCACAAGGTGCTGCCCCATGGGTGATGTCAGAGGCAGCCCACAAGGCACCACGGTCTGGGCCCTCCCTGGTGGTGCAATGGTTTATAGTGCAGCACCACAAACTGGCTGCAGCCGCGACAGCACGAGTTCAATTTCCGGCCAGGGAGCTGACCCACATGGCGTGGCAGACGTCTCCTGTCTCACCGGCTGCCCCCCTCAGCAGTGTGCTTCGTCAATCTGCCTGTTCCACTCCCTGTTCTGTCTCTGGTGAGTCCTCTCACCACCCACACCTCTGGCTTTTAGCCCAGTTCTGTATGCATAAATAAATCTTTTAAGAAAGAAATAAGGTTCTTCAAAGCTTCATGTACCCCTCGTGCTCTCCCACCAGCCTATGCACAGCTGCTGTCACCCCTGCCAAGAAGGCCCTGCCCCACTCTCCCCTGTACCAGTGATAGTATAGCAACAACTGGTATTAACGGGGTTGCACGGCCGTCCTGCATGCTGGACCCAGTTTTCTGTTTCCTATTGCCCACAGATGAGTAAACTGAAGCCCTGGCATGCTGGTAAGTTATCCATAGCCACAGCCTAGGTAAGAGCTGGAGTGGCTCTTGCCACTCCCAGACAGTGTGGCTGCAGGGTCTGTGATCTTGACCCCCCCACCACACCATGAGGGGATAGGATGTCCCTCTGGGGAGTTCAAGCTCCGAAAATCCCCACTCCCTGCCTACATACAGTCACGGGCACCTGCGGTGGGCCGGTCACTCTGACTTCGCAACACCAACACTCCTCTTGGCTCTGGACAGGCAGCCCCTGTCCAGAAACTCACTGGATCGTTTGTGGCCAGGCTGGACACCTGCTACCACCGAGCAGACCAACTCCTCCATCCAGACTAGATTGCACTCCTCTTCATTCATTCAACAAACAGTGAGGGCTGACTGTGTGCCAAGCAGATGGTGAAGGATGCCCCCAAAAGGAGCCCCTTGATTCCATTAAAGTTGCCTACATTCCAGCCCCACCCCTGCCTACTGCAGTCCACCCTTTCAGTTTCCTGTGTGAAGCTTGCCAAGGAGGCCTCTCCTGCTGGACTGAAAGATCTCCCAGGAAGGAGATTTCAGAGCCTCACTGGCCCCTGATCCAGAAGGGAGGTCAGCAGGCGGGAAATGTGCCCAGAAAGTGACTCAAGAGGATCCCCAGCCCCCGACATGGGACTCCAGGAGCCTGGGCTCAAGGCCTGCCCCAAGCCTCCCCGAACCAACACTGGCTTCACAGCAGCCGGAATCACCTTCCCAAATAGCCCCAGCCATTTCTCCTATCCACTACCACTCCCCTCTGTAACCTGGTCCAGAAAATCCCCCACAGCTAGACCCCAAGAAACACCTCCAGGCTCACCCTTCCCCCCACGCCACTCCCTCTGGGCCTGCGGGAGCCAGACCCAGACCTGAGCACTTCACAAGCAGGATCACATTTCACCCCAGCCTTAACCCTACCACATGGGAATAGTAATCCCATTTTACAGCTGCAGACACAGAGGCTGGCCCAAGGTTAGGGAGTGGGGGGGTGTGGTGGGGGGGAAGAAGGGGGTGTGAAGCCAAGCCTGTCTGACTAACCCTGGAGACCTTTCCTCCATCCTGACCTGCGAGCCACTGTGTGCCCAGGGCACCCCTGTCTGTGGCCTTCCCCGGGCAGAAGTTCTTCCCCATCTCCAGGCACCTCCTCTCCGCCAGCTGCAGGAACTGCTTGACACCTCTCCACCCTTGGCAAAAATCCTCTACCTACTCCCCTTTGTCTCCCACTAGGCCATGTCTCCCTGGTCTTTCCAGTCCCGTACCCCTGGCGCCTTGCCTGGCAAAGGGTTGATGCCCAAAAAGGCTTTTAAGTGAGCCATCGGTGCGCCAGAG
>NW_004567103.1:13168855-13176474 GCF_000260355.1 Condylura cristata | reverse complement strand
CCCACCCCGCCCCTGGGCTGGCCTGGCAGCCCCTCTCCACCTCTCTGCTCAACCAGCTGGGCTGTTTCTGGGAGTAGAAGCCAGTGATTAGGGCCCTAATCAGCAGGACTTCCTGCCAGCCACTGCCAGAGGTGGGGGCAGGGCTGGAGGGAAGCAAGGTCAATTCAAGGTGAAGTTTGAAGCCTGGAACCAGGGAGGCTCCAGTGGGGAGATGGATTCACACACTGCTGCAGCCCAGAACCCCTCTGGCCCTTTGTCTGACCGGGAGGATACTGCCCAGCCAGGGAAAGGACTCGCCCAGACTCCAGGGGTGGCTTTCCCACTGCCCTGGCCGGAGTGCAGACCCCTCTTGGACTTCCCTTAAATCCCTCTGCCCACCCTCCACCCTAGCACCAATGCCAGCACTGAACCCACACTGCTCCCCATAATGGGTTATAAAAGACCAGCTGGCTGTGTGTCTGAAAGAGGTCAAGGGGAGCCCCACCTTTAAATGGTCAACGGCCTAGAAGTGGGGCAGAGGGGAGCCAGGGCGAAGAAGGGAAAGCAAGTCAGGGTCGGCCTGAGCTCAGGAACCCTCCCCAGCTGTCATCATCATCAACCCAAGCCCATTCTCTCTCCGAAAAAGAAAAATAGCTTAATGCCTTTTGCAGCTGCAACTGGGCGGGCCAGGGGTCCGGAAATGGAGCTCACCTCGACCTGGAGCAACCCCAGCCTCCCTGGGTGGGAAGCAGAGCTAGGTGGAGAATGCAGTTTAGCAGGCCTTAAAGGCTGACCCTGCTAATGAGCAATGTCAGGGGCACCGGAAAGCGGAGGACCCCAGAGAGGGCAGAGGCCCTGGGTGGAAAGTAAGTATGGCCAGGAGCCACACCTCAGTTAAAAGCGCCAGCTCTGAGGCACGCAGGAAGGGCTGGGCAGGGCTCTTCCCCGACTCCTACCAAGGGCCTGAACGGAAGCTGCAGCAAGAGGGATGCAGGTTAGACTTCACTGACACCCACAAGGTAGGTGTCAACACAGCTGGAGGCAAGGGTTAAGGACCCCACTTTACCACACAGACCACCACCCCCCCCCGCCCCCCCAAATAAGTCCATGACTAGGAATGGCCTCTGGAGCCCAGGCCAGGGCCTGCTAGGCCTGGGAGTCTCCAGTTCAGTAACTCGCATCAAGGGACAGGATGTAATCCAAAAGGGGATCGGGGTGCTTTATAGGAATGCCTCTTGTTGGGCCCTCCCTGGTGGTGCAGTGGGTTAAAGCACAGCACTGAGAAGCTAAAGCCACTTCCGCATGAGTTCCATTCCCGCCTGCCCCGGAGGTGACCACATGGCATGGCAGACCTCTCCTGACCCGCCCACTGCTCCCCTCAGCGGTGTACTTCATCGATCTGCCTGTTCTGCTCCCCACTCTGTCTCTGGTGAAGCCTCTCACCGCCCCTGAGCCTCTGGCCTGTACCCCAGTTCTGTATGTACAAATAAATAAATCTTTAAAAAAAAAAAAGAATGCCTCTTTTTTACCCCAACGGCAACTTTCTCAGAGTCCTCCAGAAACACAGACCTGCCTCAGCTCCTTGGGCAGATGAGGTCCCTGGAGGCCTCAATCCCCATCTCTCCCCAACCCCAGAGAGAAGGGTGATGGGAAGGTCTCTTCTCTGGCTCTGCCACCAGGATGCCCTGAGGGAGAAGGATGCCATCACCTGCTCCAGCCTCTGGCCCCAAACCCTCCCCCTCACGGAGATGGGACAACCACAGGCACACAGACAAAGTTGCCGAGGGCTGGGCTCCCAAGGACCACCCCGCAGCAACAACCACTGAGTGTTATCACTGCCGGACCGGCCAGGCGTTCCCCACCATGCTCTAAGTAAACCCTCTTGACCCTCATAATCACACCAAAAAGCAGGTGTATTATCACCCCACTTTACAGAAGAGAAAACTGAGGCTCAGAGGAATTCAGCCGCCTGCCAAGGCCACCTGTAGGCAGGGTGGTCCCGAGCTGGGGCCCGGCCGTCTGGCTCCAGAGTCCAAGTCCCCTGCCTTGCTCACAACCCCTTGGTCCCTGGAGTCCTGTTTCTAGTGCTAGCAAATCCTCGCAGGCCCTGCTGAAGGTGCCACCCCTGCCCCTCCTTAGCGGGCCCAGGCCTGAGCACACAGCAAAGGTCAGCAGGGCACAGCATGCACAGGCCTGTCCCCAGGGAGCTGCCAGCCCAGCTGGCAGACAGGTAGCATAGAGGAAGCTAGCAAGGGCGTGGAAACTGAGGGGTCCCTGATTCTCTACTGGAGCAAGCTAGGAAGGCTCCTGCCAGCTGAACCTCACACGGGGCCCTCCCCACAGTGGCAGATGAATGAGGAGTCCACTGAGCACGCCTACAGCCCCACGGTCCCCACCAGCTCCCCACCCGCCCTCTGGGCCAGTCCCTCCTGCTCCCAGGAACACCCAGTCCTGAGCTTCCAGCCCTAAAAAGGCAGGGATTGCAAAGCCCGGGACCAGCCCTGGAGGAGGCGGCACCAGGAGGCTCAGGCCCATTACCACCCACCCCCACCCCTAGGCCCAAGTCTGTGACCGGTCAGGCCCCCCAAGATGCAAGATGTGGGCAAGCAGGAAGATGGCCAAGGTCACCAGCCTGGGTAGAACAGACCAAGGATCTAACTGGAGCTGCTCTGCACCCTGCCCCCCGCTGGGCAAGCCAGAAGGAAGGAGAGGCCAGGTGTGACTGTGCATAATGGAGGGGGCACCCAGGGAGGTGGGCATGGGCCTCCAGGCTAGCAGCTCTGCACCCCCACTGCTCTGGTTCCAGCTCGCTGGTGGCAGCCATCAGCCTGCCTATAACAGCTTGAAAGCTCAGAGCCAGCCAGCCAGAGAGCCACGGCTTGGGGGTGATATGGCCAAAAGCTTTCCCCAGCCCCCAACTGCACCACACCCATATCTGATTTGCTTTTTTCAGAGTCCAATAAGTGGGGGGGGAGGACACGCAGGAGGGGAGTTTGCCTGTCCCTGCTTAAATGCCCGTGCCTCGATTGGGCTTCAGTTTTCCTTTCTGGAGTGAAAGACTTGTGGCCCCAAAAATAAGTCAAGAAGCCAGACCCTAACTCTGAGCCTGGCTTCTCTAGGCTCATGGAGTGGGCAACCTCGGCACCTCACCCTTCTGCTTACCTCCCACCCCATCCCCATTGGGCCTCTAGGGACCAGGGGAAGAACGTCCCAACTACGTGGCTCCAGCTAGCCCCTGGTTGGAGATGCGGGACTGAAGCTGGACTCATCTTCAAAGTTCGACAAAGCCAGGGGCAGCCCCAGGGGGTAGAATCTGACTCCTACAAACTTCCCTTTCTCCAGGGGAAGAAAGGCAGCCACAGGGCATCCAGAGAGAAGGCCCTGGAGGGCAGGCGGCAGGGATGGGGAAGGCCAGGGTGGGTCCTGACCCACCCCAGAAGACCACTTGGCCTTCCTCAGGTAGGTCGGGCGTCCCAGGGTTTGCTTCAGAAATCTTGAGCCACACCCTCACCCCACCTCCCTCTGCTGCCCGGCCGTACCCCGGGAACAGGTCTTGAGTGTTGCTCCTCCAGAGCACCTCTGGAGAGGCTATTGAGGACCACGCCCCTGCCACTGCCGGTTACACAAGCCACTTCAACCTGCCTAACAACCCAGTAGTAGTTAACAAATTTGGAAACTGAGGCTCAGAGGAGACCCACCCCTGGGTTTCTCGGCTTCCCCGGTGTGGGCACTGCTCCACAGTCTGCCCTCTGAGTCCAGGTACTCTCAGAGGTACAGGCAGCAAGGTCCGGCTGGCTCAAAGCATTCAGCCCTGTCTCCCACTCTGGGCCTCGGCCGGAGGCATGGGCGCCATTGTTGGGAGGCAGGGGTCATAGTCTGGGTGCTCCTGATCCCACACTCCACAGCATGTCACGCCACCCACCGGCCTGCTCTGATCCCTGCAGGGTTAACCAGCAGGGCAGGCAGCAGGGTGGGACAAGAGGAATCGGAAGAAAGTCAGAATCTTTGCAGGAAGCAGCTGGGTAGACCTGGTAGGTGGTTAAGCAAAGGGTACAAACCTCGGGTTCTCTGTTCCCCAAACACTGACAGGGAGGAGGCGGACCTCACGGGGTCCTTGCCCGTGCCCACACCCCAGGCCAGAGGCCACTGCTTCTCCACTGCGGGTGTCAGAGAATTCCCCGACTCCAAGAATCCCAGGACCTCAGGATCCCAAGAGACCTTCAAGGTCATCTCTCGAACCACATCCCAGCTCGGGAATCCTTCCAAACAGTTGTCCAGTCTCTGAAAAACCCCTAGGACAGGAAGCTCACTACCTCACAAGGCAGCCCATTCTCCCACTGACCCACCAGGTTTGTTAGGAAGTTGGAGCCTCCCCTAGCACCAATCTATCCTGCTACCTTGGCTTCCTGCTTCTGCCTCAGTAGGAGCAGACACCGAGAGTTCCCTACCTACCGGGACTCACCCACTGTCCATCAATGCCAGGCAGGTCAACTGACTGCAACCCACCTCTGCAACTCACCTGGTCACCAGCCCACCGTGTTTATAATTCTGGACACTGTAGCCCCCATGGCAAACCGACAAGGGCCTTGAAGGGACAAACGGTAGAGGGGTTGTATCGAATGAGGGATCGGGAAGGAAAAGCCAGAGTTCAAGGGCAGAGATCTGGAAGCAGAGGTCCCAAGTTGCCTCCTCCACCCTCTAGGAGTGCTCAGCTCCGTATCAAAGTCCAGGCGCCCTCCTTCTGAGGGTCCTGTTAGACTCTCCCGGGTTCCTGCCCTTCCCAGGCAGCAGAGTTAAGGCCAACCCAAGCTGGGATTCCCAGCTCTGACCCCCCCTTCAAGCTGCCCCTCCCACAGACCCCTCCAAGCCTGGGCCAGGTCCTCCCTCCACAGCTCTGGACTAGAGGACGGGGCGTAGGGTACTCAGCTGCAGTAGTTTTGAGCTCCTGGGGGAGACTTGGGGTGGGGGAAACAAGACTTGCCGCCAATTGGCAAGGGCAGAAGCAACTTAAGGCCAAATCTGAGCCACAATGGTCCCCACCCCACCCAGGCGGCTTCAGGAAGGGCCCGTCGAAGTCTGAAGGAAAGAGTGTTCCCCACACCCTCCTAACCCCATGGCTTGGTTCTGCCACAGGGCAGGGTCATGGGGCTCCAAGCAGAGAAGGCTGGTCCCCAAGGTCCTGCAATTCTAGTTTCGAGCTCCCTCCTCCTAGCCTCACCCCACCACCACCTCTTCGGACCTCCCCAAACCAGCTCCTCCCCTACCCAGTGTCCATCCTGGCCCCTAACTCCATCCCACGCTCCTGCAGGGGTCCTGGCTAGGGAGAGCAGCGGGATCTCTCGGTCACCCCCTCCCAGTTTCCTCTTAGGACAGTGGCCAGCCTGAAAACATCTGGACAGGCAGCCCTGGCCCTGGTCCTGAGGTGGGGGGTGGGGGACAGACCCTGAGGTTAATTCCCAGTCGCTTCTTGGGCAGGAGAGCAGACAGGGCACCAGAGGGTCACAGGAGGAGAGGGGGTAGGGGCAGAGGAAGGAGTCGGGTGGAAGGCAGCTGCGTGTGTCTGCTCATTAACCACCTGGATTAGCTATTTCTGCCCAGAGGGGTGAGGAAGCAGTAAGGGCAGCCAGATGGGGGAGGGCAACAGTGGGCACTCATGCCAGGCTGTGCCCACAGGCCAGGGAGCACGGACCCAAGCTGAGGGCAGCAGCGCGGAGGAGACTGCTTTTAGCTCCAACCTTTCCAGGCCTCCTGGACCCTTCTGAGCAGCTCTGGCTAACCCTCCGGGAGATGAGGGATCAAACAAGAGAAACGTGTCCAGCAGCAGCTAAGGTGGGTGAATGGCGGGCAGGGAAATAAAGAGGAAAATGCCCGTGCCCACTTGGCAACCCCCTCCCTGAGGAGCCCTGCAGTGGACAGCAGGTAGAAGGAAGTCCAGTCACTTAACACCGCCAGCCTCCCCCTTCCTTGGCCGATGAGTCCCTGGCCGTTTGCTTGCTCCTGCTGGCTTCAGTCTTCAGCACGAACACCAGCAACTTCCCCAGCAAATACAACTCTTCCTGATGGGGTTGTCGCTCTGAGCAGGGACAGCCGCAGCCCAGACACCCCTGTCAGAACCACAGATACATCGGACGCCAGGACGCCCCGACAGGTTGGCCTCCAAGGGGCTAGCCTGGCCCAGAGACCTGGCATCGGGCAAGCTGATGCCCCTTGCCCTGACTTAGGCTGCTTGTGTGGTCCTGACAGCCCCACACACACACTCACTCACTCACCTTTCCGGTTGAGGAGCCACTGGGTGGGGTAGGTGTCTGGGCACAAGGGACAGGAGCAGCGGGCAGTGACAGGGCAGCAGCTGTGGCTGGCAAGAGGCTTGTTGCCAAGAGGAAGGCTTGAGTGAGCGTCGTGTCCAGGTGGAGCAGGCACAGGGAGCAGAGCTGGTCCCAGGGCCACTGCTGGGAGCAACTGACCTAGCTGCTGTGGGCTCCCTCCCTGGCGGGCGGTGAGTTCGCACCGCCTCCTTCCCGGAGCCAGCCTTCAGCTCCTCCGCCTCCTTTAACCCCTGCGGCTCTAGCCAGGCTCCCACCAGGCTCCCAAGCCAGAATGGCCACTCCACGCCTTCAGCCACTGGCCCTGCGGTCTCCCTGGGGACCCCCAGAGGGCCTGGGAGCACAAGTAGAGGAAAGGAGCAGGCCCCAAGAGGTCCAGGTGCCATGGAAAATATACAGCTGCCGAGAAATGCCACTGTGGGTGGAGAAGGATATTACGAGGAATAATAACAACAATATACTAATAAACAATAGCCCCAACTTTTGCAGAACACTCTGCTTTCTGCTATTTCCAACTCATTCTGGAACTGGAGACCTAGACTCTCACTGCAAACATGTTTTCTTTTTAGCTGTCAAATGTGGAATAACAAATGCCTGCTTTGTTTGGGGGCTAAGTTAGGACATTTGGGACTGTATATTCAAAAGTGATTTAAGCTGAACCTTAGTTAATGAAACACAAGCTTCAAACTCTCTTTGAAAGCATCAAAACATTAATGGGTTGATGAATGGACCGTAATGAGGTGAGGCAAGTTCTCCAGTGTTTATTGCAGAAGCTGGTGAATTTATCATGTGATCCTTTTTAGTTTTCTACTATATGTATGAAACACTTCATAACTAGAAATCTTGGGGTGGCGGAAATATGATCTGAAAAGTTGGAGAATCGCATAAATGATTCCAGTGAAGAGCCAATAGGATTATTGGGGGGCGGGGAGTCACGTGCTGTATACCTAGGCATTCAGACATTTAAAGAACATTATCTCTCACTTAATCTTGGGGTGTCACTTAATCTTGGGGTGCCACTTAATCTTGGGATTTTAGCTGAAGAAAGTGATCTGGAAGCCTTAGCTGACTTGTCTGAGACCACACAAGATGGTGACCCCCACCACTCAGCCCTCCCTGGGACTGAAAGACTGCTTCTCCTCTGAAGTTCTGGGCCAGTGATAGGAAGCTTCCCGCCTCAGTTTCCCCTACTGTACAATAAGCTTGAACAAAAAGGCCCAGGAGGAGGACAAAAGTTCTCAGGAAAGGGGCCCTCCCTGGTGGCGCAGTGGGTTAAAGCACAGCACTGAGAATCTAAAGCTGCTTCCGCATGAGTTC
>NW_004567103.1:13164482-13168320 GCF_000260355.1 Condylura cristata | reverse complement strand
CCTTCTCAGGACCTTCTGAGTGAGGCCAGGTAGAGCCCTCATCCCCAGCCCCTCCAGAGAAAGATGACCAGCCCTTCCCAGGTGGTTCCCAGAATCCCAAATTCCAGCATCTCAGAATCTACCAGCCTTCACCAAGGCCTCAGTCAGTGAAGGTGTGAATGCTGTCCAACGATGCGGCCCCACCACTGAAAGTAGCCAGGATTGATGAGCTACAGAGGGATGATCAGCCCCCTTCCCAGCACACACTGGCCCAGCTCTGGGCAGAAGGTACCTCCTCACAGACTCCGCACGCACAATACACTAGATTAAAGTTGCCCAGGGGTATGGCTCAGCCCTGGAGAGACTAGGGAAGTGAGAGCATCCTTGCCAGCATTCTAGGCTCCCTCGGGTCACAGAATATGCAGAAATGACATCCCGCCAGCTCCTCCTTTCAGTCTACACCCACCCCCAAGCATCCTGGTGGCCATCACATAGCCCCAGCCCCGTGCTGTCTGCCTTGTGCAGCCCCAGCTCTGAGCTAGGACATTCAAGGCCTTCTGTGAAGCGGCCCTGCCCCCTTGGGTCTTCTCCTGGCATTGTCCCTCCTGTCCCTTCAACAGTCAGGACTCCAAACAGGCTTTCTCCGACTGCCCATTTACTTGGTGGCCAGTGTCCCCTCCCCCTCACAGAGCCTTTGGGAGTAACATGCTCCCCTGCTCCGCCCCTCCATGCCTGCCTCCCACCACCACCAGCCTTCCTGCTTCAGCACCTGGGCACAGAACCATGAATTCGGCAAATCTCTAAAAACCACACAGAGAGGAAGTCAAGGAGCTGGAGGACTTCAAAGAAAAGCGCATCCTTCCCCTTTATTTCCAAGGAACATCCCGAGTCCAACATCCACCCCCATTGCACACAGACACACACATGCACACGCACACACTGAGAACTTTCTGCAGAAGTTGCTCAGACCCTTTCCTTCCCCTCTTCCTCTCCTCCTCCTCCCCACCCCCAACCAATGAAAACTCAGAATTCCTAGGGTTTCCCATCGCCCATCCCCCAGCCTCCTCCCTCCTTAAGCCAGCCCACACCATTTTCCCTCCCTCCTCCCCCCTCTCCCCCAAGTGCACATCTGGTTCCAGTTGTGGTTGGTCCGTTCAGGGGCAGGCCTGGGGGTTTCTCATAAAACTGAATAACACCAGTATTGGAGCCTGGCGGAGCTGGGGGAAGGGAGGCAGGAGGCCAAAGCCGCAGGCTGGAGGGAAAGGGGAGGACAGCAAGGGGGCAGAGGGAGACCCAGGCCCAGAAAGGCACAGGGCAGTGCATGGGTTCCAGCAAGTGGTCAATAGAGGCTTGTTAATGGGAGATGGAAGCTGGAGGAACAGAGGGCAGGGAAGCAGGAGGAGAGGGAGCAGCACAAAGAGGGATCAGAAGCAGAGACCAGAGGAGGGAAGGGGGACCTGGGGGTGGTGGGCCCGTGGTGAGAGCAACAGAGAGCCCATTGAGAAGAGCAGCAGTGGGGGTGGTGCTTACCAGGGCCAGGTGCTGGGTTAGGCCCTTCGCTGGAAAAGGAGGAGCCGGACACAGAGGAACACAGAGGTGGAGACACAGGCCGGACGGCAAAGAGTAAGTCAAGAGAAAGAGGAGCCCAAGCACAAGAGACCAGAGCCCAGGTCCTGGCCTCAGCCCCGGCAGGGTGGGAACGGGAGTTTTCTGTGCCCAGGTGCCCAGGTGCTGAGTTCACTGTTCTTTCATTGCATTTTCTGGGATGCTAAAGAGCCTACGTTGCTCCAGACCTTTCCCATGCAGCTGTGACTCTTACCCCAGTCTCGGGATGGTTTCAGGGTAGTAAGTGATACGCCCCAATCACAGGGCAGTAGATGAAAGAGACAGAACTTGAGTCCAGCTCTCCCAACTCAAAGATGTGTCACTGCATGACATACGTGGGAATTCCAGGTCCCAGCACGCCCCCTGGAGGGTGCCTGCCCTGTGACCCACTCTCTTGGGGTCAGGTTCCCAGGGTTCTATACACTAAGGGGAGACTCTTCTGAAGGGGCTGAGTAGGCCACAGACACCAAGCAGGGAGGGGCTGACTTTCAGGTCCTCCCAGGATGGGAAAAGGGGGTGGTGTCCAGGGCAGTTGCTAGAATGTCCTTCTTGTCCCTGACTCTCTTCCTCCCTCTCCACCCCAAAGAATGTAGGACCACATGCCCACTCCCACGAAGAGTGCGCCTGGGCCTAGAATCCTGCCAGGCCAACACACCGTGGCTGGGAGCCAGGCCCGGGTCACCATGAGCAATGGTGCACATGACGGTTGTACCCTCCCCCTTGTTCTGACCACACCCTCTTGCACACAGAGTTCAGTTCGGAGGTTCCCAGAAAGTTTTCATCTCAGGGTCACCCCCTGGGGCCCCTCCAGGCTAGGGGTCCCTCCAAGGCTGACTAGAAACCACACCCCACACTCTGCTGCCCACAGAGCCTCCTCCCTCCCTTCCTTCCTGACACTGGGTTTCATAGCCCAGGTCACTGTTCGCTTCCTTTTCCATTTGTCAACCTCAATACTCAGGCCAGACTGAGGAGAAGCAAGGGCCAAACCCCTCCTCGATGTATTTGCATCTCATCTGCATGTGTTTTGCATCTTGTTTGCATGCACTGTCACCATCTCTCAAAGAACAGAGATGGGCATCATTCTGGGTTCTTTGCAACACACTCCTCCAGGGAGGGAGACGCGCTGGAACAGCCACATTGCTGCTTCCCATGCTCAGATGAGAGTCTGGAACCTGAGGACCACAGAGCAGGGAAGTGTGGAGAAAAGCCCAACAACTTGTCCCCAACATGCACCAAGAAGCTCAGATTGGGAGTGGGACAGGTTCCTCTCAGCCACTGGCAACCAGAGGTCACTCAATCCCTTCTGGCTTCCATCTTCTCATCTAATAACATCCCAGGTACCCTGGAAGAGTCCTGGGAACATGTTTCATGCAGAAAGTTGCTAACAGTGCCAGCTCACCACAGACAAACCCTGTCTCTCCTAAAATGTGTGATGTTAAAGCTGGAAGGAGTCTGGGATTTAGCTGCCTCCTGGGCAGGATTTTGATCCAGTCTACCCAACAATGACCCCCAGCTTTAGTCTGGAAGCTCTCAGAGAACCCACAGCCCTCCCTCACATAGCCAGTCATCACCCTAACCCCATGACTAGGGCTTCTAGACTGGACAGATGGGGAATCCCCCAGACCTAAATTATGTAGATGTTAGGAAGGTGTTGGCAGGATCTGAGATGAAATGCTAGGAGACAAGATAGAAAGTCGAATGGATTCTGAGCCGGCAAGCCAAAGGGTGTTGATTAATAGATCGATGTCAACTTCCTGACTTGCCAAAGGGCTCTGTCCTCTGCCCTGGCTTGTCCAACATATATTTATCAGTAACTTAGGTGAAGATTTAGAATGGAGGCTTACAAGGTACATGAAGAAAAAAAGACACTAAACTGAACTGAAATGCAAAGTTAATTTTATCAGCTCTAAAAACTTAGGAATAATAAAAAAAATACTGTAAAGTTGCAGACTATAAAATCAATATGCAAAAATATTAGTTTCTATACCAAAATGAACTCACAGAATTGAGGAGTAATGAAAACAATGCCATTTATGATTGCAGCAAAATGAACTGAATACTTAGGAATAAATTTAACTAAGGAAGTGATGAAACTATACACTGAAAACTGGAAATGAAAACACTGTTGAAAAACACCAAAGAAGACACAAAGAAATAAAAATACATTCCATACTCATGGATCACAAGAATAAATATCATCCAAATGGTCTTTTTACTTATAGTAACATATATATCCAACGCTATCTCTATTATG
>NW_004567103.1:13135558-13164310 GCF_000260355.1 Condylura cristata | reverse complement strand
TGCCCCCTGACTTCAATCTATACTACAAAGCTATAGCAATCAAAATAGTATGGTACTGAAATAAAAACAGGTGCACAGACCCATGGAATAGAAGGAAGAGTCCAGAAAGAAAAAAATAAATCACACATGTCTAGACAACTGATTTAAGACAAGGGAGTGAAAAGATACAATGGAGAAAGGACAATTCCTTCAACTGACAGTGCTGAGAAAACTGAATAGTCACATGAAGTAGAATGAAACTAAGCCACTATCTTATACCATATAATAAAATTAACTCAAAATGCAAGATATGAAACCACAAAATACACAGAAGAAAATGTAGGTGGTAAGCACTTTGATGTCAGCCTTGGCAAATCTGGGAGGATTTGTCCCTAACAGCAAGACAAACAAATGAGAATATAAAGACATGAAACTACATCAGACTAAAAAGTTGCACTGTGAAAGAAATCATCATTAAAACAAAATAAAGTATCTTCCTGAATGGCAGAAGATATCTGCAAATCATAGATGAGACAAATATATATAGAAAAACATATCTATAACATCCAAAATATATATAGAACCCAACAACAAAAAACATACCACTGAAATTTTGTTTTTGTTTTTTGTACAAAGAAATGATGACATAGAGATGACAAAGAGACATCTGAAATGATTCTCTTCCTCACTTATCATCAGGAAATGCAAATCAAACCTACAATGAGATTTCACCTCACACTGTTTAGAAAGGCTATGATCAAAAAGTCAAAAAATTAAAAAGAGCTAGTGAGCATGTGGGGGAAAAGGAACTTTTGTACACTGCTGGTGGAATGGTATACCTGACTTTCTATACTAACAAGGAAACATTTCCCTCTAGGGTAAAGTTCTGAAGATTCCAAAGTCATTTTTAAAAGCTTAATGATCATTCATGCAGGGAAAGTTCTAAGATTTAGTGAAAACAGAAATCCGATTCAGCTGACAGTATATGGCTGCCCCCAAAACACATACTGTTGGTTCTATTATTAAAGGTATAGAATATAATTTGAAGGAGGTGAGAGTTACACTCTACTTCTCCTTCAGACTTCACCAGAAATGTCAAGTTTTCTTCCAAACTCTATAAATCAAAGGCCATCCAAGGGAGACAGCCATACCAAATAAGCATTTGTTGAATCCAAGAACAAAGAATATTCCAAGAAAATGACCCCAATTTTTATTCCAGATGATAAAGAGCACAACATGCACTACCAAATATTAGAAAAATTATCTTAGGCAAGTGAGCCAGGACAAACCCCACTACTCAAATACACCTCCCTTGTCTCTGCCCTTTCATCTGTGAGCTGCTTCTTGAAGCCTGGAACCGTTTCCCATTCATCTCTGAATGTCCAAACGACAGAACAGCTTGAGGGGGGGTTGAACAGTTATAAGGGCAGGACAGAATCCTGGCAAAGGCGGGTCTGCGGGGCTATGATCAGTAGAGAGCATGGCTGGTCGGTCCGCGGCATGAGAGCTGACCTTCAGCCACGCCGGCTCCCAGGCTAGGGCAGGTGAGCCACCATGCTGGTGCCTGACACACGCATGCTTTCCCGGGCTGGTCCCTTGCTGGCCAACTCACCCCTACGACAGCCCAGCATTCCTGTTGGGAATGGGCTGTGGCCAGACACATTTGCTAGAAGGCTGGGGGTGCACACCAGCCAGATCCTGCTGCAACTCAAGTTCTTCCCCTCTCCTCACCTGATGGCCTTCTTCCTTCTCCCCCTCCCCCTCCTCCTTTCTCTGTGCATCCACTGCCCTTCCACTTACCCCTCCACCTACCCCTCATCTCACCATGGCTTCTCTTAACAGCTACCTCATTGCTCAGCGTTCTGTCACCTGCTTCTTCCCTATGCTCCATAGCAATGGGCTACTGAAAATTCTACCCCTCGCCTTATGCACACCTCCTGCCCCTATTATTTAAATCATACAGCACTGTCAGGATTGGAACAAGCTAGAGACCTCTCCCATGAGAACCAGATTCAAACCCTATAGGTAATAATGATCACTTTACCTCGAAATAGGGTACGAGAATGAGAGAAACCGTGCCCCATTGCATCAAGGCTCAGAATTGGATGGAAAGGAGTCTGGGCTCTGGAGTTGCACAGGCCACATCGAAGGCCTGGCCACCCCACTCATGGGCGGTGTGACCTCAAGAAAGTGAACTAACCATGCTGGGCACGGAGCGCAGAAGCTGGCACAGAGCAGCCTCCATATCTGTAAACTCCTTCTGTATCTTCTTCTTTCGAAGACGCCATCACCACCACCCCCCCAAGGCCAAGACTCATCTCTCCTCCCCAAACATCCCTGCCTTTGCCCCCGCTTAATAAACACTTGAGTTTACTGTTTCCCATGTACCAGGGCCTGCTCTTAGAGCTCTGTGGCTACTACTTCATTTTAACCCTAACAGCACCATGGTACTAATCACTACAATGCCATTTTGCAGATGGGAACTGAAGCTCAGCCTGACCCGCTCACCTGCCACTACATGCACGCACCAGAGTCCATCTGCATCCAAGGCAGCTTCCCTAAGTGGAAATCTGCTTGCTGTGACTCCTGGCTCTGCTTCAGAGAACAACCCCTTTGAAGATTTATACGAAAACCAAAACACACCGCCACCATCACTCACAAGCTCCCCAGCAGTCGCTTCACGGGCTGGACATTCCTCCAGCTTTCAGTTTCTGCATCTTTCCACATTCCAGGTGCTCATTTGCTGTGCTGGCTTCAATCCTTTGACAGTCGCCTCCATTCCTGTATTCATTCATTTCTTCATTCACTGGTTCACCTGTTCATCCCCCAGCTTTTCTGCGCTCCTGCCACGGAGCAGGCTGTGGACAGGTACTGGGGGTGGGAACAGGCAGGAACCCCCATAGAGAGCCTTGCCCTCGGGGAGCACTTGACTTAGGGAAGGAGACACTGAGTGAACAATAGGGCCGACACCACTGAGACCTGAAGACACACAGAGAGAGGGACTACTGTGATCCACCAGCTGAAGGCAAAGTGTGCCTGGCCCACCATAAGCCCCACACAAGCGTCAGCGTCTTCACTCTTCCCAGCAGGCCTGGCGCAGGGTTAGTCTGGCCCCACTTGATACAGCTGAGAGAGCTCAGACCCAAGAAGTCAAGGCAGTAAGACAGCAAATAAACAGTGGTGTGAGGATCGACCCCCACTAACCCCACTATCCAGGAGGCACCCTTGACATCTGATATCTTTAAGAGGTTCAGAGAGGGTCTCTTAAGACCCAGTTTCCAAGTGAATGATGCACACACCTGCTACAGCAGCCTGGGCGTGCAGAAGGCATGAGGTGCCCCAGGGTGACCTGGCCCCCACACTGGGTTTTTACTCATGTACCCACTGCAGAGGTGGCCTGGCCAAAATGGTGGTCACGCTAACTCCAGACTCATGTATTCTCCCACTTGCACCCTTAGACATTTAACCTTCACTGTAGCTGACTTCAGAGTGGTGGAGGTACTGTCTCAGAAAATGTGAACGGGGCCAGCGGCCATCTCTCCCAGCAGAGCCTGCCTGAAGCGTGGCTCCTGGTCTCACCAATGTGGCCCAGGGTATGGTAAGACGGGGTGTGGGGGGAGAGAGGAGGGTCCAAGCTCTAGGAAACTCTAGGCCTCTCCCCAAGGCCACACAATTAGGGTTCCCAAAATGTTCACGAGACCAGCCCCATCCTCTACTTGTGGTGAGGTGGAAACTGAAGTCCAGCAAGGGCAAGTAGGGACTGCACCCAAGGAAGTCACCCTTAGACCAGATGGCCAGCTCCCAGGCCAGTGCCCAGGCACCCGCATCGGGCTAGTGTCCAGGAATGGCAGGAGCGCCCATGTGTAGGAGCGAAGCAGCAGTTAGCCTTAGAAACAGGAGCCAGACTCCAAGAATACCTAGTGTTCTTAGACTTCTGGAAAAGGCAAAGAAGTATGGTGATGGTGACTAGGCCGGTGGCTGCAAGAGCTTCGAGACCCAACGCCACAGCCTGAGGGCCGGAATAAGCAGCTGTCCTGCGCCATCGTGGTGGTGACAGCAAGGCTCTCGGGGCCATGGGCCAAAAAGGATGGCCTTTCCTGCATACAGTTTTTAAAGTAGATTTAGTTTTTTTCTCTTAAAAAGATAAACGCGTCAAAGGAGGTGCTAAAACTCAACTGCAGGTGGAGTCAGGCCTGCGCCCTGCCAGGAGAAGGGACAGAACCTTGGGCTCCTGGGGTGGGGAGGGGCCCACACAGCCACAGCACGTTGTACTCTCTGTGCGAGACGGCAGATGAGAGGCTGCCTGGGAAGGGTGACCAGGGTGAGGGGCAACAGGTGGACTGAGACCCCCATGGTGACCGTTTTCCTAGGAACACTGTGTTCAGGCCGTGAATCTTGGCTCAAGCACCCGACCCTGGCAGACCGCCTGCTGCCTGTTTAATAATGTACAGCCCATCGGCCATTAACTGCAGATTCAAAAAAAAAAAGTACCATGAGTGTTTTGTTGTTGGTTTATTTTTTTCCTTCCGGGTAGTTGCTGGTAGTTGTGAAAACCAAATCTTCTCTGGCTGGCTTCCAGGACAATCACTGCCTGCCCAGGATGAGGGATCCTGGCAGACCCCACCTGCTTCTGCCCACCCATCCTATCCAGCCCCCCATGCCCAGGCGCCAAAGTGCCCACTCCCACCTCCACACTCCTGGCGACACCTTGGGCCTGCTACCCTAGGGAGGGCCAACCACCCTGGCACCTGGGAGGTCCAGGGAGGCCGAGGAGAACGGAGGAAGAGGATGTGGGCTGTGCTGGCAGGGGCTGACGGAGGGTAGGTGGGGGCCAAACCCCAGATGGGCCCGGCGCTTCCTAGGAATTCCACTCCCAGCCGGCCAGAGTCGGGAACACAAAGCAGAGATGCCCAGCAGGTTCAAGGGCCTACGTCCAGGCCAGCTGGCCATCTCTCCTGCGAGGAACGGGCAAGGAAGTGAGGACCCCAGAGCTGCCCACCGTGGGTCTCTCTCCTCTCCTTCTGACAGTCAGGATCTGTGGGGTGGGTGGGGGAGCTAAGGCCTGAAGACCCGCTGGACAGCAGTCAGGCAGGGAGCGGAAGCCTCAGTTCCCTAAGAAGCTGCACTAAGAGGAGAGAAGCCCAGGGCTGCCTGTGGGAAAGCCTGCCACTCCCTGTACCTCTCCAGCCTGGCAAGGCACTGCCACCCCAGGAACAGGAGCGAGGCGGCGGCAATGTGGCGGCAAGAGCTCCCAGGAGCCAGGCGTGGGTCCTCAAGGCTTCGCCCGGCTCCCGGCTCCCTCTGGGCCAATGCCCTCTCTGCGCCTGGAGCACAAGGATCAAGGGGTCCCCCATCCCACCTGGGGGTCCCAGCCAGTGAGGAACTGCCAAGGTCAAATGCAGACAGACAGAGGGTCCACAATCATGATGACAGTGATGATGACGGACAGGGACGTGTCAGCATTACTGAGCCCTCAGTGTGTTCTAAGCACTATAATTTTTTTCTACGAATAACTCTACTAGGCAGACAGTATTACTATCTCCATCATACAGGTGCACAAACAGGTCTGAAGAGGTTAAGTCACTGGCGCAAGGTCACAGGCTAGTGAGTGATAGAGGCAGAACTTGGGCTTGAACAACTCAGGGTTCTTTATCAAGGGAGTGGTCAAGACCCCAAGTGCTAAGAGCCCCAGCAGCTCCTCCCGCCTGACCTGCACAGAGCCTGCTGTCCCACCCCCACCTCCAGCCTTTCCTCCTGCTCCCCAAGCGCCCCCGGGGGCTTCCTGCCTCCTGCTGGCCAGAGACACAGCCACACAATCATACCTACACACACTCACCCAGGTGTGCACGCACAGCCACACACAAGACACACAAGCACTCAAATTCATGCACATATACACATCGGCACGCGTGTGTACAAATACACATGGTCACTCCGTGCACACACCCCAGACACAGGAGCACAGACATACAGTTCCACGTGCACACACACACACCACACACCCTTCCATGCAGGCACGCACGCAAGCTCCAGCCACAGGAGGTTCACACAGGCACCGTGGGCTGTCTGGGCAGGCAGAGCTGGACAGGTGTCTGCTGTGCCCCCGGGGGGTTAATCCAAAGGCGAGAAGGCTGTTGGCTAATAATACCGCAGCGCATTCCTGGCGCAAGATAAGCAGCCTCAAGCATCCTCGGCACGTTCCGGCCTCAGTGTCTCACCCCTGTGGATTCCACCCACCCGCAGCGCATCCTGGACGGGTCCCAGGAGCCGGCGCCACCAACAGACGCTCTGGCAGAGGCCCACCCCTCTCCCCTCACCAGGGACCCCAGGCCCACGGTGGGCCTCAGTTTCTCTGCAGAGGAAGTGATAGAGAGGGAAGGAGGTCTGGACTCACCTTGTGAAGAGGGCGAAACGAAGGGAAGATTCCCTGCCTTCCAGCCCTCCCAGCTGAGCACACACCAGGCGCTGCCCAGAGTGGTGGGGACGCTGCAGGAGCCCCTACCTCAGGGGGTGTCGCACCCTGACCTCAGGGGGTGTCGCACCCTGACACAACCCAATGACGCCGCTGTTACTGCCACTGTTACACAGGTGGGGTTCACTGGAGGAGTTCCAGGAAGTGAGGCTCACTTTGCCCCACAGCTAGCAAGGCAAGAGAGCAGAATTTGAATCCAGGTCCTCCAACTGCTAAGCCAGGGATGCGCCCAGGATTGCAAACAATCCCCCCTTCTGGCTGTCGCTCATCTCAGGATCAGTCCTCTCTGAAGGAAAACCTCGTGTTCATTGCAGGTGCAGCAATCGGGGGGCTCTCAGAAACACACACATGGGGCGGTACCCCCACAAAGATGACAGCATTTGGGGGGGTGCTAGCAGCAGGAGTAGCAGCAGCTTCAAGGTGGGAGGGGTGTCCCAGGAACAGGAGACAAAAACATGAGACCCCCCCCAATCTCAGAGAATTTTGGAGGAAACTTAGATGTGGAAACAGAGAAACCCGCTCCCCGATTTCCCCATCCAGAGGCAAGCGTCTCTGGATTTTAGCAGGTGGATTCAGGATGAGGGGCTGGGACTTGGGGACTAAGGTGGGACCCTGAAGGATGGGCCCTCTCTGAGAGGCCTCGAGCACAAGGATCAGGGGGTCCCCTTTGCTGGAACATGCCGAGTTTGACGGCACAGTAAAGAGAGGGAGTGACACAGAGAAAAGTCAGAAAGGAAAAAACAAAGGCAGAAAGAGGGGGGGTAGAGGTGTGGTGGGCCCTCCCTGGTGGCACAACAGGGTAAAGCGCAGCACTACGAAGCTATCCACAGCACCACAGCACGAGTTCGATCCCCGGCCCCGGAGGTGACCCACACGGCACAGCAGACCTCTCCTGACTGGCCAACTGCAACCCTCTGCAGTGTACTTCGTCGATCTGCCTATTCTGCTCCCCACTCTGTCTGGTGAAGCCTCTCACCGCCCCTGCACCTCTGGCCTGTACCCCAGTTATGTATGCATAAATAAATGAATCTTAGAAAAAGAAAGAAAGAAGGAGCCTGACGGGAAGAGTCAGCAGGGCACCAGGGACGTGACCCTCCACACAGGCAGGAAGCCGTTCTGCTGGCCCCGGGGGTCACAGGCGGCCCTCCCCTCAGACTCACAGCTCCACCCACGCCTGGCCTCGGTGCCCTACACACACCTAAATCTCAAGTGTCCCACTGGGCAACTCAGTCACTAATGTCAAGAGTCATGTTGGGCGTATCTTGAACGGAACACGGAGACCTAGAAAAGGGCTGCGACGGTCCCCAAGGTGCCCAGGACGCCAGGGAGGAGGCTAGGAGGAGGACCCACCATCCCCAGCCCTCCATTTCCCTGGAGGCAACCCGCTAAGTGGCAGAGCTGAAGCCTGAGTCCTTTTGAGCAAAAGGAGCAGAGGAAGGACACGGGCCGGCCCTGGGGAGCCTGGGGCATGACTTTCCCAGCCCCCAGGAGATGAGATGAGAGGTTCAGAGCAGGGTCCCAAGCTTGACCCCAGCCAGTCAAGCTCTGAGAGGGCAGGACCTTGGCTGACAATGAAAGCAAAGACTGCAGGGGCATAGGGCCCCAGAGGAGAGTGTGACTGAAAGAGGGGGTGAGTTCCCACCAGGCCTTGGGCACCCCCAGGCCAGCCCGGAGCCCGCATGACCCCATGGCCAGCCCCTTCGGCGCCCGCTCTGAGCAAACCGGCCCGCCTTACATGGACATCCCAGGGACACAATATTTATCAGAGATGTGGAGGAAAACAGGCGGGTAAGGGTCCCCCTCCGGGCCCTCCTTCACCCCAAGGTGTCGCTGCCCTCCCACTGTCTACACACACACAAACACACACAGAGGCTCTTGCAAAGCCCAGCCCTACCCCCTCTTTCCCAGGGACAGGACTGGCCCAGGCCAGAGCGGGAACGCCGAGAGGAGGCACTCTGGACTCCTGGCTTTGCCTGCGGCTGGACAGGGACCCATGGCAGTCACAACTACTGCAAGAACAAGAGACGTGGTCCAGCCATGCATGTGCCGGGCTCACCCAGAACAGCCGGAACAACACATTCTGACATAATCCGTGGAAAAAGAGCACAGACTAGGTAGAAGCGCGAAGAAATGATTAATTGCGCTGACTGTGATAATAGTATTATGGTAATGTTAAAATGAAAAGTCCTTATCTGTTAATGATACATACTGAAGTATTTACAGTGAAATGATATAATGTCTGGGATTTGCTTTAAAAACACTCCGGCAAAAAAAAAAAAAAGAAAGAAATAAAAAAAGAAAGAAAGAAAGAGGAGGGGGCAGGGCAAAGAAAACAGCACAGTCGCCAGGGAGGCGTGGGTACAGGCAGGCCATTACGCCAGCCTTGCTCCTTCTGTTTAAACTCACCCGTAATAAAGGACTAATAAAAAAACAGATGGGGGCGTGGAGGAGGAGGGAGAAGTCTCGCTGATGACACCCTAATCCCACACAAATCAACAATGTTAATGTTTTCATATGTAGGCATTTAAAATAATGACAGAAGCCCTCCCTGGTGGCGCAACAGGTTAGGACACTGCACTTCAAGCTGGCTGCAGCCACCTGAGTGCGAGTTCGAACCCCAGCCCCAGAGGTGACCCATATGGCACAGCAGACCTCTCCTGACCCGCCTGCTGCCCCCTCCAGCAGTGTTGATCCGCCTGTTCTGCTCCCCACTCTGTCTCTGGTGCATCCTCTCACCACCCCTGTGCCTCTGGCCTGCACCACCCCAGTTCTGTATGCAGAACAAGTAAATAAATTTATTTTAAATAAGTAAATCTTTTTTAGAAATAAAATAATGACAGAGGCCCTCCCTGATGGTGCAGTGGGTTAGGGCACAGCACTGCAAGCTGGCTGCAGCCACCTCAGTGCGAGTTCAATTCCCAGCCCCGGAGGTGACCCACATGGCTCACGGCAGACCTCTCCTGACCCGCCCGCTGCTCCCCTCAGCAGTGGACTTTGTTGATCCGCCTGTTCTGCTCCCCACTCTGTCTCTGGTGTATCCTCTCGCCACCCTTGTGCCTCTGGCCTGCATCCCAGTTATGTATGCAAAACAAATAAATAAATAAATTTATTTTAAATAAATAAATCTTTTTTTAAAAAAAATAAAATAAAATCACTACAGAGGAGCCAGTGGCTGTGCTAAGTGGGAAAGGTGGCCAGAACCCTTGCCCCAGCCCCTGCTCAGAATGCTGGGCGCTGGCAGGCATGCTGACCCACACACCGTCCTCCACCCTTTGAAGCCCTCGGAAGGAGACCCTCTCCTGCACGTTTTACAGGTGGGGAAACTGTGGCACAGACACGAATAGGATTTGGACCCATGTTCCTCTGACCCCCAAGCGCATGGAAGGTCACAACCTCCCAGATGAGCGTGACCCGGGGGAGGAAAGGACAGAAGGCAGGACCCAGGCCACACAGTTGACCTGGGTGGCCCGGACCGAGCTGCCAGACAGGGACACCTGCAGCTCACCAGAGGAGGGCAGACCACGAGGGGACGGGAGCAGCCTGCGAGCGCTGGTCCAAACTAAAGACGTCACTCTCCGAGCTTTGGGCTGGAATTCTACCAACTAGTAGGGGAATTAAGTTATTCCAGGCCTCTTGGAAGTCCGAGTTGTGGTAGCCAAACCATGCTCAACAACAGTGGAGAAACAGTGCAGTTTCTCCAACTGTGAGCTTCATGTGGGGATGGTGACAAAGGAATCGTTCACTGCCCCGCTGTCTGGAGACAAAAGGTGGCATTCTGGGAAGGGCTGCTGTCCTCCCCAAACCCCACCCTGGGGGCTTCCTTTAAACCTCTAGGGCACAGAGGAAGGCTGAGAGGGACACAAACCTCCCTCTGCAAACACTCAGCACCCAGGAGATCCCCACCCTCTGCTCCTGGCCGCTGAGACGGTGGCTGCGGGGAGACTCAGGCCCCAGTCAAGCCTGGCCTCCCACTCTTAAATCTCTCCAGACATGGGGTGCTGAGACCAGACTGACTGGAGTCTAGTGCTGCTTACACAGGGGGTTGGGGGGAGCTGCTGGAACCTCCACAGAGCACCCAGTTCTGACTCCACCCCAGCTGTGCCAGGCAGCGCAAGTAGCTCGACCTCTCTGAGCCTAAGTTTCCCCTACCTGACCCTCCCCGTCCCTGCTAACACTGCAACAGAAATAACAGCAACTTCCCCACGGGGTTATTAGGAGGATTCGGAGACTGGCTCCAGCAGGGTGCTCAGCAGGGGACCAGGGCGCCAAGTGCTGCGTAAACGGCAACCCCTGTTATTATTATCACCATTATTATTAACTGTCCATCTGAGCCCCGTCGTTGGCCCCTCCGGCATTCGGGCTCTGACGAGACTGGACAGAAGAAAGCCGCAGGGTGGGCCGCATGGCAGGGTGGGCAGCAGCTGGCAGGCAAAGGGGCGGCTGGGAGCCGGGGAGGTCAGAGAGGGTGAGTGGCAGCAGTCCAACCTCATCCTCTCCAGGAATGCCGCCGGGGTGGGGGGCAAGGGGAGATGCCTCGCCGTTGAGGTCAGGCCCTATTCAGAGCTGGCAGAGAGTTTATCACCCTCACGTGAGGGGGGTGGGGAGGAGGGGGAGCAGCTGCCAGGGGATTGTGGAGGGCTCTTCAGAGGACCCCGCTGCAGCACCCCTCTCCAGCGCCTGTGCGGGGCTCCTGGGAGACCCCACCAGCCCCTCCACTGACGCATCCGGCGAGAGGGGGTGGGAAGGATGCCAGTTTCACTGCCTCCACTCATGGTCGCAGCCCCCCACAACATGCATCATTTCCCAAACTCTTCAAGCCAAGGCTGGGACTGGTCAAGTTCACTGCCCAAGGTCACTCACTGATACCAGCAGTGTCTCCTGACCTCACCGTCGCCCCAGAGGCTGGCCTCACAGGCGGCGTGTGCAGGAGTGGCCTGAGAACCAATGTGGTCATGGGGGCACAGCTGCCCTGTGCTGTTTTACCCCAGGCCCCTGTGAGGTAGGCGAGACGCCAGGATTTTCCTGCCAGGTTCCCAGCAGCTCAACTCACCATCCTGCCCCCTACAGACACATCCCGGTAGTGCAGGAAGGCTCTGCCCTCCCCTAAATACAAACTTTTCTATCCTTGCGATGGCAGTGAGGGGTGCTGGCTGCTTCTCAGTCCCAGGTGTCCCTACCTGGCACCCCGACCAGAAGGAACCTCCTCAGAACTAGCTCAACTCCCACCTGTTGCAGTTTCAACCTGTTTCCTCCTAGGTGAGCCTCTGTAAGACCAAGAAAACCCACGGCGATTATGGCTGTTTCCTCAAGGAAGGAAAGAGAGCGCTACAGCCAGGCAGGAGGTGTGCTTAGGCCCCATCGGCAGGGGACAGCTTTGGGCGCACATTTAGGGTTTTCCTCCTGCATAACACCCCTTTCTCCCTAGTCTCCACATGTACTTCCCCAATTCAGGGGCTGTCAGAGGCCACTCAGCCCAGCGGCCTACAAAACCTCAGAGAACTCTGGCCAACAGACAGCCCTACTCAGCAGCTGTGGTCCCCTGTTGGTTCAAGTCCCAGAAACTTTCACTGCACCTCCAGCTAGTTCCCACCAACCTCAGAATATTTCTCTCATGCACACACACACGCATACCCACTCACACGCACACACACACCAGAGCCACAATTCCTGCCTGGGCTCTGTGGTTAGCCCACGTTGGTCTCTGATTACCATCATTCAGATTCATCAGCACGGAGGGAGGAAAGGCAGCTACCGACAATGGCTTACCTCTCCCGGAAGGGATGGGTACCCCAGGTGGGTCCCCAGAAGTTTGGGTGCTAGTCCTGGGGAGGTACCTAAGCCAAGCTCTGTGGAGGGGGCATTAAATGCCAAGGCATTTCTTCCTATCCCCTTCCCATCTGCAAACTGGGAGAACAATGAGAGGCATGCCCAAGCTCAGAGGGCAAGAAGTCAAAGGTCAAATCTGGAAACTGAAGAGGGGTAGACCAGAGTTGTACATCTTCATCCCAAGTCAGCCCAATGGGGCCCTGTTTTCTCCATCTACCCACCTAAGGAAAGCTAAGCTAAATGGTTTCATGCTTCCTACCGAACGAATGTTGACTGTCAACTGGCAAGGCTGCAGTGCCCAGTGACATAACATCCATGACAACCTGGTGCTGCGTGAAGGTGCTCTGGAGAAGGGGCTGGTGTTGACAATAGTTGACCTTATGTGTAGGAGAACACTTTCTAATGTGGTGAGCCCCGTCCCATCAGTTAGAGGTCTAAAGAGCAAACAAAGCTTACCCAGAGAGGAAGAAACTTCACCTCAAGATCGCAGCATCAATCCCTACATGAGTTTCTAGTTTGTTTCTGCCAGATACCAGATTTACCAGCCCCCCTGTCGTGGGAGCCAGGGACTTAAATAGTTTAAGTATGTATAAATAGTTATAAATACACAAACTGTGGGTCCTACCAACTTAAAGGAATCCCAGTGACCATACGTGGGTCAATTTGAGTCCAGAAATGTAATGATAACACTGAGGAATGTTAACGTAGAGAATCACGTTAAAGTGAATATCCAATGGGAAGGGAAAGGAAAGTTTAGCAGTGGGGGAAGTTTAGCCAATCCTGATGCTAGTGATAACTAACTAAGTAAATAAATAAACATCAACAACTTACCAAAAACAAATAAGTGACTTTAAAGTGTTTTCCCAGTAAGGCCCTCCCTGGTGGCTCAGCAGGTTAAAGCACAGCACTAAGAAGCCAAAGCCACTTCAGCATGAGTTCAATCCCCGCCCCAGAGGTGACCCACATAGTGCAGCAGACCTCTCCTGACCCACCCACTGCTCCCCTCAGCAGTGTACTTCGTTGATCTGCCTGTTCTGCTCCCCACTCTCTTTGGTGAATTCTCTCACTGCCCTTGAACCTCTGGCCTGTACCCCAGTTCTGTATGCACAAATAAAGTCTTAAAAAAAAAAGTGTTTTCCCAATAAAGTAAAAATGTTAGACAATGAAAAGGGAAGTGAATATCCAGGTCGTATAGGGACACGAGTCAACAACTGAATAAACAAATGAAGAATAGTCCTTTCTCGAATGTTCAGGGATGATGGAAATAAAGAATCCAGCAAACCCAAACCGAGGAGCCTCCTACCAAAGACCTGGCCGGGACTCGTCACAGGTGCGGGGTCGGGAGAGAAAGGTGGAGGGACAGCCCAGCTTGGAAGAGACTATGGTAACGTGAGCACTAAATGCAACGGGGACCCCGAGCCAGATCCTGGCTCCCAAAGAGGCAGCAGTGGGGTAACCAGTATGTTTGTTTGTTTGTTTGTTTAACATCATTCATTTTGTGCATTTTTCTCATCTCGGTTGTAATCCCCATGGGCCTCCCACCACCACTTCACCCCTGTGCCGTCACCATAGTCCTGTGCGCTCTGCCCACTCCAGTTTAAGACTCATAGAGCTGTCAACAGCGTCAGATCCGTGTTCATTTCCTGGTTTCCATCACTTATGCTGCGGTTTTATGCCGGGGAAGGGGAACAGAGTCTATGTGAACTCTTTGTACGGTTTCTGTAAACTTTCTGTGAGTCTAAAGCCCTTTGAAATTTTTAAAAATTTAAGGGGGGGCCCTCCCCTGGTGGTGCAGCAGGTTAAAGCACAGCGCTGAGAATCTAAAGCAGCTTCTGCATGAGTTCGATTCCGGCCTGCCCAGAGGTGACCACATGGCGTGGCAGGCCTCTCCTGACCCACCCACTGCTCCCCTCAGCAGTGTACTTCATCGATCTGCCTGTTCTGCTTCCCACTCTGTCTCTGGTGAAGCCTCTCACGGCCCCTGAGCCTCTGGCCTATACCCCAGTTCTGTATGAACAAATAAATAAATCTTTAAAAAAAAAAATTAAGGGGGACCCAAAGAAGACACAGGCCAGGAGTCAGGATGAGAACCAGAGGATAGGAAAGAAATAAGGCGAGAAGAGGAGTTCCAACCTGGGGAAGGTGCTCGGAGGCCTAGCACACGGATATGACCAAGGATAAGGACACAGGTGGGCTCCAGGGGCATTCCAGCGCTGGGACCATCACCCGGAGAGAGCCAGACCACCGAGCCACACCACAGCCACAGCTGTCACAGGTCAATGGCACAGAAGCCGAAAAACCCTCCCCGTACTTATCCCACCACAGCGCTGCAGCGAGGCCCAAACCACTCGGAAAATGGCGCAAACCACTCAGCTGTAAGAAGGGGAGGCAGGAGACAGATCTAACTCTGAGCCCCAGCTCCAAAATCTTAAGCAAGAGATTTGTCCACACCCCAAGCCCCTTCCTCACAGCACAAGACAGCTGCTGAGAGCTCACCATTTCACAGGACAGCCCAACCCACTGGGGAGCCTGCTAATGGTCTCCCCTGGAGGTTCAGACAGGTTCAGTAACTCACAGATTCGTACACCCAAGCTGACTATGCCTCTGATTGGGATTCCCTCCTTCACAGAACAGTGAGAACAATAACTGCTGGCATTTTTCTATTATTTTAAGCACTTTAGAAGCATTCACTCATCAAAGTCTCACAATAATATGAGGCAGGGATGATCAGGAGTCTGGGTCACAAGGAGGCTAAGCAATCTGCCCAATGACAACAATGGTGTGCTAGAAGAAAAGCAGACGGGGTCATAGTTCTCACCAAGCCACGGGTCCTCCCTGAGTCTGGGTTCAATCCGCGTGACCCAGTCACCACTTCTTGGCAGTGAGCATATTGCTCAACTGTCTCAACCTGTTTCCTCCTCTGTGCCCTAAGGGATTATATTAACGTCTACCTTACCATGTTGTTCTGAGGATTAGGTTAAACGGAGCCCATGTGTGCAAGGATAGAGGATCTTTGTAAGCTGGGCGCTAATGGTGGATTCAAGCCAGCGTGAGCACCCTAGATCCTTTCTTCTGCTCCTCCAATCACCTATGACCCAGGAGTGACCTTCCAGCCCTGCTTCCTTGAACAAAACCCAAGCTGAAGCCAGACACCTCCAGACACCCCCATTTGGGTGCCCCAACCCAGCAGGCAGAAACAGGCCAGGGGGTTCACCTGTGACTCAATCGGCGCTTCTCTATATCCCAAGACAAACCCTTCCACTCCTGCTGCCCCTGCTGCCTGCCAGCTGTGGGGGGCAATGGGCCAAGGCATGCACCAGTCAGAGGCCAGAATTGTCAGAGAGGTCAAGGGGCTTCAGAGTCTGGGCAGGGCCGGGAGGAGGGCGGGGGGCCTGTAGGTGACCAAAGGTGGGGGGTCAGTGAGGGCTGGGGTCAAGGTCACGCCTATGGAGCTGGCCAGGCCTGCTGACTAGCAGACTTCTGGGTCACTCATCTGTTATCACTGGATCTTAGAAGACAGAATAAGAGTTTTCATCTATTGAGAAAGAACCTAACACATGCCGAGCAGGATTTTACCTACATTTTTTTCTAATCCTCCCACCAACCTTGCAAGTTTAGTTGATATCAATGTCATCATAGTCGTACCACGAGGAAAGCAGATTTCGGAGGCTGAGTGGTTTGCCTGATAAAAAAGCAGGTCACCTAAATGACAGAGCAAAGCCCATCAGAGCCCAAGGTTGGAGGGACCCCAACTCTGCCGCACTCCCCTCAGGACTTCCAACCATTTTAGATCACTGACTTCTGCACAGTTCACAAGGTTAAAGCCTGGCCTTGGCCCCCAGGGAGGGCCAAGAGGTAAAGACTGGATCTCAGGGCCCCAGGAGGCAGGGGCTGCAGCCCATAATGTCCATGCCATCCATGCCCAGGATAGGAAAGGTCCCCTACCCCCAAGTTATCCCACTGAGCCAGCCCCAGCGGGCACTGCAAACACCATGCTCACAGCTAGAAGCAACCTAGGAAGCTGACAAGGGGCAGGGTTCTAGAAGTCACCCCTGCCCTCCAAGCCACTGAAGGGGCTCTGAATCCCTACGGGCCCCTCTGCCTTGCAAGCTTGGCCCCAGTCCTCACCAGACCCCTCATGCTTAGTAGAAAGCCTCTGTCTGTGTTCCCTCCTGCACATTCGGCCAGGTGCTCTGTCTCGAGGGGATCCCAGGCCCCTCTATGGTTCCCATTCTTCATCCCTCATATGCCATCTCTCTCTGCTCCAGGTTCCCACCCTGCCCCCTTCTAACTCCTCAGTTCTCCCAAACGCAGCAACCTCCCATGTGATGTTTACACAGTCCCAGAGTCAGAAATGCTGAAAAATATGAGACCTTTTGGGAGCTACATTCCAAGAAAATGAGAAACCAGTCACAGCTCAGTGTCATTTTCTCCTCTGGCCTCGCCCCCTCCCTGCCGATGGGCAGTGTGTGTGTGTGCGTGTGTGCGTGTGTGCACTAACATACTGCTTATTACACACTCCAAGGCTCTTCATTAACCCCTGAAGGTCCTACACTCTATTACCACAGAGTGAACAGTAAGAAGGTATTGGGGTGGGGGGAGATTCAACTCTTG
Organism: Condylura cristata; assembly: GCF_000260355.1. Classification (NCBI taxonomy): domain Eukaryota; kingdom Metazoa; phylum Chordata; class Mammalia; order Eulipotyphla; family Talpidae; genus Condylura; species Condylura cristata. The sequence goes on along the minus strand of NW_004567103.1, from coordinate 13,147,419 downwards.
CAATGTATGCAAAACACAGAAGAGATAGCTCCCTGCCCAAGACCTTCCTCCTCATTGACCACCACCCCAGAGGAAGCAGAAACAGAATAGAGGCCAGAAGAACCAGTCCCTTCCTGAGGGCCTGTACTTAGTAGAGTTTCAGGGGCAAATGAGGTTACTTGGGTGCTTTCAGGAGACCCAGCACCACAATCACTAGCGTTGTGAGCTAATGCAGATGACCGAGATGCGCCGAAGCTGAGGGTGGCACAGATATGCCGAGCAGGTACAGCAGACAGGCTGAGACCCACTGATGGGAGGTGGAAGGAACCACCTAGGGCTCTTCCCCTTAGGAACCGGAAAATGCGCCTCAGTCAAAGAGAGTAGAGGCTGAATGGCCAGGGGACACTTCCTGCTACAACAAAAAGTCTTTGGAGTCGGACACGCAAATGAAGCTAAAACCCCAAGTTCACTGCCTAGAAAGCAGCACGTCAAGTGCTCGGTGTCCCACCTCCTCTGTCCCATCTGTCAACGTGGTCAATTACATTTGCTTTATGTGTGGTTTTTCAAGGATTCAGTGAGATGAGTGTCACGTAGCCACCATGCAGAGGTCACTCAAAACAGTAGCTATAAACAAAGTAATTACAATGAAAACTTCTGTAAGAGAAAAAGAAAGTAGATTCTTTGAAAAGGTCAACAAAGGTGACAAGCTTTTAACCAGACTGACCAAGAAAAAGAAAAAGCAGACTTCAAATTCCTGAAACCAGAAATTAAAGAAGGAACATTACTACCAACCTTAAAGAAGTAAAAAGAATTATAAAGAAAATTATGAATAACTGCATGCCAACAAATAACATCACTAAGATGAAGTAGACAAATTCCTAAAAAGGCACAACTTAGCAAAACTGATTCAAGAAGAGACAGAAAATCTGAATGGATCTGTCCCAGAGAGATTGAACTAGCACTCAAAAAACTACCCACAAAGTAAAGCCCAGGCCCAAGGAGTTCTGTGTGAATTCTATCAACCACTTAATAAAGAATCAATGTCAATTCTTCAAAAATTCTTCCAAACAGTGGAGAGTAATGGACACTTCCCAACTCATTGTATGAGGCCAGTGTTACCTTGATAGTAAAAACAGAATCATAACAAGAAAAAGAATACCAAAGAGCAGTATTTCTTACAAAAAGAAATGCAAAAATCCTCAAACAGAAATACTAGAAACAACATATAATAAACATAACCAGCAATATGTAATAAGCATAATCAGCAATATATAAGAATAACACCATGACCAAATGGAATCTATCCCAGAATGCAAGGTTGCCTTAACATCTGAAAATCAACCAATAGATAGCATCAATTGATTAAGAAGACACACGCACACAATCATCTCAATAAATGTGGAAAAATCTAGCACCATTTTATGATTTAACGAACAATCAAACCACAAGGAGAAGGAAAGGTTCTCAGCCTGACAAAAGGCATCTATGATAAAACACTATGGAGCCCACCCTAGTGTCTCAACCGGTTAAAAAGCAACACTACAAAGCTAGCCACAGCTGCTACAGCACAAGTTCAGTCCCCGGCCGGGCAGGTGACCCACATGACGCAGCAGACCTCTCTTGTCTCACCCAATGCTCCCCTCAGCAGTGTATTTCATCAATCTGCCTGTTCTGCTCCCCGCTCTGTCTCTGGTGAATCCTCTCAGCACCCGCACCTCTGACCTACACTCCAGTTCTTATATGCATAAATAAATAAAGATAAATCTTCATCAAAGAGAACAAAATATTTTGGAACACATTTAACACAAAAAGTGTAAGACTCTGAAAACTACAAAACGGTGTTGAAAGAAATAAAAGAGGAGCTAAATAAACAGAACAACATTCACGGTCATGGATCAGAAGACTGGCTGTTGCTAGGATGGCAACCTTCATAACACCCCCAAACCGGTCTACAAATTCACTACAATCCATATTATAATCCCTTAGTAGGTTTCTTTATAGAAATTGATCCTAAAATTCACATGAAAACTCAAGGGGCCGAAAAACAATCAAATCAGTCTTAAAAAGGACAAAGTTGGAAGACTTACACTTCCAGTATCAAGCTTGCTACCAAGCAAAAGTAATCGAAGTAGCAAAGGATAAGCATAGAGATCAATGGAATAAAGCTAAGAATACAGAAGACACCTCACCTCTATGGTCAACTGATTTTTTGAAGAGGGTGCCAAGACCACTTATTCAGTTGGAAGTCTTTTCAAAAATGTTTCTGGAACAATTAGATAGACACATGCAAAATAAGGCCATGTGATCTTCACCTTGTGTTAAATATAAAAATTAACTCCAAATAGAGTATGAGTAAGTGCCAAACCTATAACATTCTTACACAAAACTAGGGGTAGGTGGTTGTGGCCTTGGATATCACATTGAGTTCTTAAATAAGAAACCAAAAACAAAAATCAAGGAAGAAAAAATAGATAAATTCCACCTTATCAAAATTTTGAACTTTTGTGCTACAAATGAAGAGACGATCCATAGACTGGGGGAAAAGCACCTCAAATCATCTATCTCATAAGGGACTAGCATCCTGAACATATAAAGAACTTATAACTCAATAATAAAGACAATGCAATTTTTTAAATAGGCCAAAAATAATTGAAAAAGACATTTCTCCACAGACACTCAATGACCAATAAAAAACATGAAAAATAACTCAACATCATTAGTTATCAAGGAAATCTAACCTTAACGAGATGCTATTTCATATCTTCCCACATGGCGATAGTCAAAAAGTCAGACAGATGAGGAGGAAATGGAGAAATCAGAACCTTCATACATCGCTGGTGGGAATGTAAAATGGTGAAGCTCTGTTTTTGATTGAATTGTGTTCCCCAACAAGATGTGTTTAAGTCCCAGTTCACAGTATCTCAGGATATGATCTCATTGGTAGCAGGGTCTCCACAGAGATCATCAAATGAAAAAGACCCTTGGCGGTGGGTCCCTTATCCAATGTCACTAGTGTCCTTGCATACATTTGAACACAGAGTCAGACACCTAGAGAAGCTGATATAAAAACAAAGGGAAAATGCCCTTTGAAGACTGGGGATAGGGTGATATACCTATATGTCAAAAAATACCCAGAGGTTGCCAGCAAACCACAGAAGCTAGAAAAAACAACAATGTCCCTGCAGTTTTCAGAAAATGGCCCTCTCCATGCCTTGCTTTTGAAATTCTAACATCCAGAACTATAAGACAAATTTGTGTTTTAAGTCAACGAACTTATGGTATGTTGTTAGGGCAGAGATAGAAAACTAACATAAATTACTCTGAAAAACAATTTAGCAATTCCTCAAAAAGTTAACCTAGAGTTATTTACCATGTGACCCTGCAAATCCACTCCAGGTACATGTATACCCAAGAGAAGCAAAAACACATCCACACAAAAACTTGTACCTCAGTTTCACAGTACAAGTGAAATTATACCAATATAACCACAAGGTGGAAACAATCCAACTGTCCAACACCTAATCAATGAATGGGTAAACAAAATATATAGTATACTCACAATGGAACTGCATTTGGCCCTAAAAAGGATGTGCCTTGAAAAATTATGCTAAGGAAAAAACTCAGTCATGAAAACTATACATTCTACTAGTCTGTGCTCCTTAAATCCCCTGAATAGGGAAAACAGTAGTGACAGAAAGTAGATGAGTGATTGCTGAGGGTTGAGTCTGGGCTTGGAGAGGGGAGAGAGGGATTAAAGAGTGATCACTAACATGTATGGAATTTCTTTTCGAAGTGATAAAAATGTTTTAATAGTGACTATGGTGATAGTCACACAACACCAAATAAACAAAGAAAAACTCACTAACTGTACACTTTAAATGACTAAAGAGTACAATATATGAATTATGTCTCATTAAAGTGGTTATTTAAAAAACAGTTATGAGAAGCCCAGAAAGCACTATTAAGCACATGGGATGGTACCTCAAGTTGAGCAAGACAGAAAGACAGAGATGGGAGTTCAGAGGCCACAGTCCAGCACTTCTCAAATGTGGTTGCAAGGGACCCTCCTGGAAAGCTTTTATTTAAATCAATTTTGTTGAGATATAATTTACATACCAAAAAATTCCATCCCTTTAAATGACTTTGCCAAATGTATATATCTGATGTATATATCTGGATGACCACTACCCAATCAACATCTCTATCACCCCAAGACAGTTTATTCACAGCCCTTGTCAGCAACCTTCTCACTCTGTTTCCAAAACCACTAGTCTTTTTGTCACAAGAGCTTTGAATATTCTCAAATTTCATAACAATGAATGTTCTCAAATTTCATACAAATTTCATACAGTATTACTGTCATGTCTAGGTCTGTTCACCCAGCACAGTGTTTGTGAGGTTCACCCAAAATACTGGGTCAATACTACTTAGTATGCAGATTGCAATGTGTGTATCCACTTACCTGTTGCTAAATATTTGAGAATTTTCATTGGGAGTTACTATGAGTAATGCTGTATGAGTCTTTTTTGTGGACATGTTTTCATTTGCCTTGGGTAAACACCTTGGGGGTGGAATTGCTGGGTCACATAGCAAGTGTATATTTAACCTTCAAACTGTTTTCTGAAGTGGTTGTACCATTTTACAATCCCACAGCTACATACCACTTCTAAAAATCCCAATACCCAGGCCATGTCCTAAACCAATTAGTCAGTATTTTTAAACCACAACAAGCTTCAGGCAAGGTCTCCAATCTCTGCTAATTACCTCAGGTGTTCAGAACAAGAAAACAAGCAAATGATACATTATATGGCCAGCAACATTCCCTCATTCTTCATTAGTACAGAGAGAAACAAAACAAATTTAAGTATCCAGTCTCAACACCAGGGCCCTCAACAGTGTTCTGAGTTAGAAGACAGAGGGAATAAAAAATATAATCAGGCAACTTTTGACCACTTAATTTTCAGCGTATAATTTTAGTGGGATTAACATCCTCGGTGCTCACAAGACAAAATGGGTCCTACTCTAAATCTCATGCTACAGGTCAGTAAACAGGGGCTCAGAGAGGCAAGTGACCTGCCCGAGGTCACACAGCAAATTATTAATCCCATCAGGATTTACACTCACTTAAACCAAAAAGTTTGAAAACTCCATTGGACACAGCGCAATGTGTACTCCATTGGACATAGCGCAATGTTTCCTGGGTCCTGGGGCCATGAACCTCTCGCAGCCCACTCATGGGAGCAGCGAGCTACCAGCACAGCATGGCTGCACCCCACTGTGAAGACGAGCTGCAGGTGTGTTTATGAGACAGCGGCAAAGGTAAGGTATACGTGGCTGAAAGGTGGGGGTTAATTATGGGATTTCCTTTCCTTTCAAGCTTAAAGGATGGGATTTAAACTCCTTTGGTACAGGGGAGGAGACCAAGTCATTGCCGCAGCCTCCTCCTCCTTTTACCCAGCTGGAACTGGGGACAGGGTGCCAGGGAAGGGTGTAGGAGAGAGTCAGAGAGGACAGGAGGAGATGAGAAGGGTCTGCCCAGAGGCTGGACAGTGGGCCGTCTGCCGGCCCAGCAGCTGCCAGGTCCTCTCATTTTGCTAGAGGGAGTCAGTCGCTCCTGTCAGCTGGGACTGCTATTTCAAAACAAGGGGCAAATCGGGAGTGAGGAAAGGTTTCTCAAAAATGTATCTGGGGATTAGGAGAAACAGTGGGCTACACAGAAACACTGTATTATCTTTGCAACTTTCCCATAAACCCAAACTACTCTGAAGTTATTTCCTTAAAAATAATAAACACAAACATGCATAAATAAAATGTGCGTGGAGGTGGTGGTATCAGGTACTAGAGTATAAAGGAGAAAAGACAAACAAGAAAATGTGCCTGAGTACCTATGTGCGCATGTGTGAAAATGAAAGACAAATCCTGGCCCCTTCATTTTAAATCCTCAACAGGAGAGAAACAATTGAAGACAGATAAGGACAGATAAGGGTGGAGACTAAGATAGATTTAGAATTTGCTTCCTTCAGGAGATTAAGGGGGAGGGCTGGAAAGTGGGATTTCCAGGCCAAAGGAGTTTCTGTCACATAAGCTAGCATGTTCTCTGTCTCTCTGTCTCTGCGTCTCTTTGGCTCTCTCTCTCTCCCCCCCCACACCCCACATTCTCCCCACCTACTCTCCCAGAGCAGTGCCAAGAGGTCTTTAGCCAAACCCCCCCCACACCCCACATTCTCCCCACCTACTCTCCCAGAGCAGTGCCAAGAGGTCTTTAGCCAAACTTGTCCTTAGCCTCCCTGGGCTCAAGTTAAGAGCTATAACATGGCCCTCCCAAGAGCCATAATGCCCATAAGTGAAAACATTTTGTAAATTATCAAGTTCTCTGTGGATACAGGTGATTAAACATCCTCAGCAGGTCTATGAGCAAATTACACACAGCCCTCAGACCCCGCTCTATCAGTTTGCGCATTTTCTCTTTAGCAGGTCCAAAGGGCAAAGATCTGGGCACAGGATGCCTGGACACAGCCCAAATGCCAGTCAACAATGGAACGGATAAACTGTGGCTGATTCTTACCCTGGAATATAATCTAGCTATAAAAAAGAATAAACCACTGCAGTGCACAAAAACACAGATGAGCCTCCCAGAACAGAATGTTGAGTGAAATAAGCAATGTGCAAAAGCAAACATTCTACACAGTTCAACTTATATAAAGTTCAAAGATAAACAAAACTATTCTGGGAGGATACAAGAAACAACAGCCATTGCCTTCAGGGGATACTGACTTGATATAAAGTATAACGGATGCTTCTCAAAGTGCTGAAAATGTTCTCGATCCCAATAGAACTCAACTCTATAATACATACCAACTCGTCAATTGGTATACATGATGGCATCCATTTTCTTGCCCAGCTAGGAAACCATAAATGACTAGAATTATTATTTGGAGTACTATCTGTTTCAGGATGTAGAAGAACTTTTCAGAGAGGAATTAAAAGGTGATATTGCTGATCTTTCTTGCTCTCATCCTCCTCTGCCTCCTCCACCATCTCTCTAGACAGGAACCTCTTGTACCTCAACTTTCCTTTATTCCACCCCATTCCCCCTTCACTGGAAACCCCTCCTGCGGGCCAGCCACTATTCCAGAAGCAGAAAGTGCATGTCTCTCAACCAGCTTCGTATGTGTCATCCACTGGCACTGGGCACTGGAGTCTTCCTCTACCAACACTGAGCATTTCTCTTAAGCAGTTTCAAGGGGCAAATAACTGGGCACAGAATATCTGGGGCCCTTTCCAGTCTGCCTATGGTTCCAGGAAAAAAAGACAGGTAAATTCCAGATGCCAATGTGCACTTAATCCTCTCCAACCCACAGTTCAAACCCAGGTATGCCTGATTACTATGTCCCTGACCTTCCTATTACTCCCCAAGCAGCCAGTCAGCTCGGTAGGCTCTCTTAAGCCTTTCTGTAGACATCTGTGGTAGTCAGCATCCAAGATGGCCTCCATTGATCCTTGCCCCCTAGTATTCTTTTCCTTATGTTAAGGGGAAGGATGTCCTAAAGGAACTCTGTGAAGTCTTATGGACCCCACCCCCTACTCCAACTTTCTGAACTCTACCCTCTACTCCAGTGATTGGAAACTACAACTCCCAACAGTACCAGGGAGAGAACTGTGAGGACCCAAGGGCAGAGCTAGCAGGAATTCTGGGACACTGGGGGATAAATAGGGTGCAATTGTTTGTGTCTCGCTCTCATCTCTAAATGGCTCTCCGGACTGCATGACTCGATGTTTTCAGTCAGCCCAGCCGTAAGGTATTCCAGTTACGTTGTATCCTGCTCTCTTTCCCTGGATTGTTTCCTATTCCTTTCCCCTTTTGTAAATAAACCTGTTATTGACCCTTTTGTGTATGCCTGCAGTATAACTGAATTGTGAGTGTGCAGGTGAGGCCCCACCTACAGGCGGTCCAGTCCACTCTGGGCTACCCTGTAACACTTACATAGACCCCTCCCACACAAAATGGGATAACCCATGTAACCAAGAGGATACTGTAGAAATAACAGTGTTTGCCTTCCAAGACTAGGCTGTGAAAGACATTGTGGCTTCCATTGGTTCTTTCCTTGAACAACCCTCATGAGGAAGCCGGCCACCGTGTTGTGAAGATACTCAAGCAGCCCTCTGGAGGCCAGACTATGTGGGAAGAAACTGACAGCTCCCACGTGATAGCCACACAAATGAAACACCCTGGAAGCAGCTCCTCTACACCCAGTCAGCCTTCAGGTGACCACAGCCCCCATAGGAAACCTAAGGCCAGAACCAGCTGGCTAGGCCACTCACAAATCACTCACAAATGTCTGACCCAGAGAAACTGTATAAGAGAATAAAAGATCTGCTGCAGCTTTAAGCGACTAAATTTGGCGGTAATGTGTTACATCATATTGCTGTGTATAAATAAGACAACTCTTCTCAGCCCTGGGTCCCTGCTGAAGAAAGTCTGGAAGTGGCATGTTCAGGCATCCAGAGCCAGCTTCTCTCTAGAAAAATGGCCAGAGTGGGCTGAATTTGAGCATATGGGAGAACGTCAACATCAGCAAGAAATTTTCAATGTGTGGGAGAGGCACTGTGAAATAAGAGACCAAGCAAAGAAGAAATCCTGGCACCTTCTTCCCTAGAAGTTCTTCCCTAGTTTCTCACACACTTCATCCGTCTCAGTAAATGGAACCACGTGCACCCAGTTACTCTGGCCAAAAACCTGGCAGTCATCCTTGAGTCCATTCTCTGTCTCACACCCAACATCCAAATCACCAGCCAGGCTCTGGGCTCTAGCTCAGAATGCATCGGGACCTGGTCCCTGCTCATCCTCCTCCCGACCAGAGTATGACCTAAGTCACACCTCCCACCTGGGCACCATTTGCCACCTCTTGGCCCTGCTTCTACCCTGGTGCCTGTCCAAGTTTAGTGTCCTTCTCAAAGAAGAGATCAGACCAGGTCTCAGTGTTCAAAATCCTCCCCTACCTACCACTGTCTAGTCACTGGCCTTTTTTCAGGGTGACAAGCTCATCTCACTTCACTGGCCCTTTCCCTCTCTCAGCTTATCATGCAACATCATCCGGGTCTCACCTCAAACAATACTCCCTTTGAGAAGTGTTCCTACACAACTCTGGCCTTACCATGCTCTCCCACTACTCCAGCCCACGTCTGTCTTTGATGCAGTACTGACCTATTTATTGCCCGTCTCCCCTATTCAGATGTCAGTCCCATAAAGGCAAGGGCTGCATCTGTCTAGTTCACCTGGGACAGTGCCTGGCACATGGGAAGAACTCTAGCAGTTGTTTAGTGAGTCCTGTCTAGAGATAAGGGATGAGGGAGAGGACCTCCAGGTGTTCAGGTTATAAAATCTAGATCACAGAGCTCAACTGTGTGCTCTGAGGCTTCCCTGTCCTTCCCTGGAGGAGGAAGGGCAGAGCAGTAGTAGTAAGATATGTGGTTTTAGAGAAGAAACTTGCCAGCAGGGTAGAGCTCACACCACTGGTGGGTCCCATTTTCTATAGCAGAAAATCCTGCTTAAAAAAAATCTGGGCCCTCCCTGGTAGCACAGCAGGTTAGGACACAGCACTAAGAAGCTAAAGCCACTTCAGCATGAGTTCGATCCCCACACCAGAGGTGACCCACACAGCACGGCAGACCTCTCCTGACCCACCCGCTGCTCCCCTCAGCAGTGTACTTTGTCAGTCGACTTGTTCTGCTCCCCACTCTGTCTCTGAAGAATCCTCTCACCGCCCCTGCACTTCTGGCCTATACCCCAGTTCTGTATGCTTAAATAAATAAATCTTTTTAAAAAAAATCTGTCTGTCTGGCCACTGCCCACCAGTCCCTCTACTCCCTGGTGGGGGGCTCCTCCGAACTTCGGGGGTCTCCTCCATTCGGCAGGGCAGATGGCTGCAGCCTGTGTGCACTGAGCTCCCAGGCTCCTGGAAACTGCCAGGCAGGGTATGAGCCCCCTGCTCCCTCCCAAGAAGTCACCTTTGGCATCCCTCTGTCTCCACACTGGAGGTAGCTATCAAACACGGGGTCATCTGCTGTCACACTTCTCAGTTCTCTGCCTGCAGGTCACCCTACCTGGAGCAATCATTGTCCTTACTGGCATCCTCTCTAACACTGCTGCTGCACAAGGCATGGAAGGGAAAAGGGGATGGGCAGGTGAGGAGGAAGGAACGCCTGCAAATAGACAAGACAAGAGGGATCAGAAAGAAACACAAAGGCTCCAGACAGAGGACAATAGGAAATGACGCTGGGGAGCCTTGGCCAAGTCATTCTGCCTTTCGGTGCCTCTGTTACCTTATCTGTGAAACAACAGAATCTTTCGGCCTGTTTTATGCTCTGATGGAATAAAAAAAAAATCAGATAATGCTTTGAAGGGCTTTCTAAAGCCTAAAGTACTGTACAAATGTTCACTGTTACTAAGAGTAACAGGTGCAGGAAGGGCTAGACCAGGGAGGAATAAGGAAACTGGACCTAAAACTGAAAGTTTTAGCAACCAGGGAGGGAAGCTTACTCCCAAAGCAGAGAAGGAAAGACCCGGGGGGGGGGGCAGAGGAAGCAGAAGACACCAGCAGGGAATGGACAATGGAGACCACGGCAAGGCAGGCCCTTCACACCTCTGCTGGGAGACAGCTCCAGCCTCCACTCAGATGGCCCAACAAGGCCATGGACTCTGCTCATGCAAGGTCATCCAGAAGGAAATGGATTCCCCCCAAAGAACTGCCTGCTCCATCAACAGGCACTTGGCCCTCCCTTTGGAAAGTAACACTTGGCCCAGGCAGCTACCAATTGATAACAATCAATTACAGTTGACCCTTGAGCAACACAGGTTTGAACTGCCTGGATCCACTTATCCTAAGATTTTCTTGTAAACAGATTACATAAACTTAGAGTACCAATAAATAGAGTACAATACTGTCAGTGTGTTTTCCTTATGGTTTTTTAATAACATTTGCTTTTCTCTAACTTTATTGTAGAAATGTATTACATGTAACATACAGAGTACGTGTTGATCCACTGTGTCTGTCATCCATAAGGTTTCTGCAGACGATTAGTAGTTAAAGTTTTGGGAGAGTCAAAAACAATACTTGGGTTCGCCACTGAGCTGGGGTCATTCCCCTTAACCCTTGCAATATTCAAGGGTTTTTTGCCCCCAACCATGTGTCAGACCCGGTGTCCAGCACACACATGATCCTCATAACAACACTGTCTCCTGCTCATGAGTGAAAGGCAAGACAGCGCCTTTCACCCCCAGAGAGCTGACTCCATCCCAAAGCGCAATTTCCTTCCCCCAAAACCCATCATAACCCACCCTGTCATCCTCCCTCCCCCTCATTACTCCAAGAAACCCCCACAGATGATCCATCACTCTTCTTTCCAGATTTGTGAAGATGCAGAGGGGACTGTCCAGCGCGGACCCAGCCATGCCTGCGTCCTGTGAACTCAGTCTGCTTCTCCCACCAAGACCGTCCAGGAAACACTGATGGGGAAACTGAGGACCCAAGTGGGGCTGACCACTAGGGAGGGTGATGCGGTTCAACAAGTTCCAAAGTGCTACCTGGGCTTCACCTCCGACCACCTTGTCCATCCCACCCCCTCTTCCAACCTAAACCCGTTCCTGGATGTCCCGTGGCTGTGGGCCCATCCAGAGCTTCCCTAGGATGGCCACGTTCGGTTAAAGTGGGCTTCGCGCCACCGAAGTATAAGTGCAATATAGCCCCCTCCTCTGCCTTACCGCTCACGCGCGCCACCACCTCGCCCCTCGAGAACTTAGGGAACCAGCTTCACAGGCCCGGCTCTCGGAGCTCAATCACCGCCCGACACCTCCAGAGGCGCCCAGACCGCCCGCGCCCCCC
>NW_004567103.1:13119895-13135378 GCF_000260355.1 Condylura cristata | reverse complement strand
GCCGGCGCCCCCGCGCCAGTCCCGGGACCCCGAGCCTGTCCCGTCCCGGTCCCCCGCGGGGCCAGCCGGCCCACGGCCGCTTACCTTGGCCTGGCATTTCCGATGACAGGAGAAGCTGCAGACTGCAAGAGGGCGAGACACAGAAAGAAAGTTTAGCCGCGAGGTATGAAATGGAAACTCCGGCGAAATCTCCTCCCACCCCGCCCAAAATTCGTGCTCTGGAGGGAAGGAGGGGGGAGGAGAAACGGGGAGAGGGAGGGGGCGGAGGGGGGTGGCTGCCGCTGTTCCCCGAGGCCTGCGGGGCGGGAGCGCCCGGGACTGCCAGAGCCCCCACGGGCGCGGGAAGGTGGGAGGGGCAGGGGGAGGGGAGGGGACCGACTCCCCCGCTGGATCCTTGCCAGGGGCAGAGGTGGCCGGACCCAGGCCCCATGCCAGCCGCGCCAAGGAGTAAGGAGCGGGGGCGGGGGGGGCCTTCTCCCCTTACACACACACCAGGCAGCCCGCCAGCGCCCTGAACCACGATCGCACTCCCCACACAGACCCAATTCATGATCCCGGAGAGGACCCATGCGCGCGGGGAGGGGGGCGCGCGCGCCTCACACACAGGCACTCTGACGCCCAAGGAGAAGCCTCCGACTCGCAGGCACCCAAAACCCAGACAATTTCACGTGAGACCCTCAGAGTGACACCGGTGTGGACCCAGGTTGACAAATGCACGTATTCTCAAACTTTATGTACATGATCTCTCTCTCTCTCTCTCTCTCTCACACACACACACACACACACACACGCAGGACTTGCTGGGCCCTCCCACTGGAATCCAATTTCCTATGGAGTTCCCTGGCCTGGAATGTCCCAGCCCTACTGCCCCCCACCCCCACCCAGGGCCCTCAGGTGCAGACCCCTGGTACTGAGATCCCCCCACCCCCACCCCAGGGCTTGGTGGTCCCTCCCCAGGTTCCTCCTAAGGAAGGGGGTTTGGGGCTCATCTGCTGCCTTGCTGGCTGCCCAGAGCAAGGGGAGTAGGGAGGCAGGGGAGCCACTCTGGCCCCAAATACTGGACTGCCACAGCCAGCCCCCCCACCTCTTGGGTCTTGAATTCCCCCTCGCCAGCCTGAGGACTCCTTGTTCTCAGCAGAACTCAGAAGAGGAGACTGAGGCATAGATGAAGGCCAAGTGCCAAGCAGGCTCAGTCTTCTGGTTTGTCTGGGGGAGGGGAGCAAGGGCAGGGTGGAGTCTGGGATGTGACCTTGACCTTTGCCCCTAGCCATACCCACCTTCTTTTCTCCCCAAGGAATGTGTAATTGAGAAAGCTTCAGGCCATGTGGCCTGAGACTGGAAGGCCTTCCCACCAGGAGTCCCTCCCAGGCCAAGAGCCCTAACCCCTTCCTCTGCCCTTTAATCGATCCTGCCCTTTCCGAAGTCCTGCCCCATCCTCCACCTGGGTAGGCCCCTCTCTGTCTCCTGCCTTCCCGCAGGTACCCCCATGGAGCACACTTCTCAGCATAACCTCAGATCCTATAGCTGTGGGATCCTACAAGAAAGAAACCTCTCCTCTCTCTCTCTCTCTCTCTCTCTCTCTCTCTCTCTCTCTCTCTCTCTCTCTCTCTCCCACACACACACACACACACACACACACACACACTCACACAGTATAAAATGCTTGGTATGCAGTAGAGGCTTAACAAATATTTGTTGGTTTGAACCTGCCTGAAGAGTTCTGTGCACCCCCATTTAATCATCCCTACTCTCAACCACCCAAATCTCATATTCAATCAAGAAGACATCCCTAAGTAGCCACTCTGGTTCCCCCAGCCCAATCCAGGCACCAGATGTGTATGAGGGCCAGGATTCTGTCTGCCTCCAGCACATACTCCAGACTTCTAACAATTCCCACAATTCATGGCGCTCTTTCCTACCTCAGGGCCTTTGCACTTGCTGTTTCAGCTGTCTGAATTGCTCTCCTTCACCCACAGCTCTTCACTATTCACCAAGATAGATTGTTCTATTTCTGGAATCCACTCAAAGCTATCTACTCAACGAGGCCTTCCCTGACCACCCAAATTAAAGTTATTTTTTCTCAGCAGCACCCTGATAATTCCCTTCTTAGCACTTCTTACAATGTGAGGTCATTTTAGGTAATTCCTGCTAGTTTGCATATAGCATATCTCCCCACACTGGACTCAACAGGGCAGAGGGCAAGCCTGTACACATTACACCAGAGCCCAGCAGCTAAAACAAGTGTCTCCTTCAGGCCCACAGCCAATCACAGAATCTTTGTGCTAACTCAAAAAACTCCTACCCTCTAGGCAAACCAGCCCATGGGCACACAGCTTAGTAAAGAGTCTGTGGGAAGGTGCCCTTGCTCCGGGACCCAGCCCAGCACCTGGGTGCATTGGTTGGTACAGAAAGCATGAGCTGATTCCAGTTCTCTCCCAGGCAGACACCCTTGGCAGTGAACAGCCCACATGACCATACAGGGCAACCTGGCTTGTCACACAGTGGGCAGACACTCAACAAATGCCCTTGAATGGAGGGCAGATGGAAATATCACTGGGCACTGGATTGCAGTATGCTGTGTCGTGTCCAGAGCTCCCTTCCTGCAGGAATGCAGAGAGCTTGTCCTTGACAGCGCTACAGAGGGGAGCAAAGGAAGACCTCCCAGCCCCCAACCCAGAAGAAAAAAGCTCGCAAGCTGAACTCAAGTGGCAGAGTCTTACACCTTGAGGGTTAAGCAGATCCTGGGAGGCCCCTGGGCCAGTCTGGAGTCCTGACAGGGAAAGGTACTGGACCTTCTTAGTCACTTTGTCGGTCTTCTCCCATGGGGCAGTGTTACCTGCTCTGTCACTGGAGAGAGGAGGTACCAGGGAGGGCCCCTGTGTCTCTCACCTCCTGGTGCTCATGCTTGTAATCCCATCCCGCCACACCTAGGGCTGGCATGTGTACCTGGCGGGATATTATAGAAATGATGGTGTGTGGCTTGAGGCTGACACCAGGGGCCCATTGGCAACAGCCTGCGCCCCTTAGATCACTGGCTCCACAGGGTGAGGTCACTCAGCGCTGTGGAGAGGCCATGTGGTGAGCAGCTGAAGCCTCTTGTCACCAGGCAGAGCCAACTTGGCTGGCATATGAGCAGGCCACCTTGGAAGTGGACCCTCCTCGCCCCACCTCTGTGAAGCCACAGACCACAGCCACCACAGCTGACAGCTCCCCTGCAATGTGCCCGGAAGTCCAGGGACCAGCTCAGTCAGTTCTGAATCCCTGACCCACAGAGACGAGGAGAGTTACAATTTTGTATTTGTTTTAAATGCTTGGTTTGGGGGTCACTGGCTATGCAGCTAGAGATAACTGGGAAACCAAAGCAAGGGGCCAAAGCTGATCTAGGAACCAAGACCACAGGCCTCCTCCTGGGTCCCTCCTGCTCCCTGCAGCCCGCCCCTCGCTGGACCTCCCCCTTCCCCGCCCTCACCCTGCCAAGCAACTAGTTGTCATCTTCATAGAAAGTAACTCCGAGAAGACGGTCCATGCCAGCACCCTTCCCCGCTACACCATTCCAGGCCAGTCGTCCTTCCTGGGACCAGTCTGCCCCCAACCCATTCCGCTCCCGCCCGCAGGGCCGCATGCCATTCTCAAGTGCAGCGTGGCCACGTCACACTCTGCTCAGAAGGTTCTGTCCAGCTCCTCAGCACATCTTAGGAGCCTCCTGCCCAGCCTGGTGTTGCCTCCGCTTCCAGCTGCTGCCCCCAGAGGGATCGGCAAATGTCACATCAAACTCCCCAAAGGGTCTTTGAGCCTTGAAGAAGCAGGGCCAGAGCGGTGGACTCTACATTCTTCAAGGCCCAATGTCCTTCCCTGGATAATCAGGCTTTGAAATCTTCCTCCTCTGTACTCCCAGCATCCTCACATCCCTTGAAAAAACTTATCACTTGGAGATCCCTTTTGATTTGCTCTCCCCTCCCCCCCCCATACAACCTCTTCTCTAAGGCAAAGGTGGGGGGGGAAGGGGGGCCCCCTTGAAACTGGCAGCTTTCCACCCAGCCCCTTCCCCTAGCACAGGACCTGCCATCTGGAGGGGGCACAGTGAATGGGGAGTAAATTTCAAACTGGAAGGATAGTCGCCAGCCAAACCCCCAAGATGGGGCCAGTACTGGGGGAGCAGACACGCGTGCAGGTAAGCAGGCTCTATCCTCCACCCTGCAGGAAGAGGGCTGGGAGAGAGCCTGGGAGTACCTCCTGACCCCTGCCACCTCAGAGCAGACTCCATCCCTGAGCAGCCTGGGAAGCGACTGCAGAGGTGAGGTCACTGGGAGGAGAGGCTGGGGAGGGAACATACTGACGCTTCTCTCCCATCTGTCTACCTACTTCCCTGCCTGCTGCAAGGAGAATAGCTGACAGTTCAGAGGCGGGTCACACTAGCCGTGTGCTCTGGAGCAGGTTACTTAACCAACTCATCTGTAAAATGGGAATAATAACAGCACTGACCTCACAGGATAGCTGTGAGCATTGAATGAGTGGGTCTGAGCTTGGCACAGAGCATGCCCTCTGCAAGGGTCAGCTGCCATCACAGCATCTTCACCCTCTGTGTCACTGTGGTTCTTATACAGAACTCCCATCTCCTTGTCAGGAGAACCTGGATTCCAGGCCTCTCTGTTGTCATAGTGCTCTGTGACCAAGTCACTCCCCATCTCTGGGCCTCTGACTCCTGCTTGCAAAATAAGGCATCAGTTAGCAGACTGCAGGGGAGAAGGAGCTGTGCTCTTGACTGTACCTGCTTCGCTGTCTACAATGCAGAGACTTCCTCTCCTAGCTGGAATGCAGAGCAGGTCTCTTCAGCTCACTGGGGTCCACCACACCTGCTCGCTTGTCTGCATCATCCCTGAATGCCCTGGCATTTCCAGTGGCTGGAACAGATGGTCTGCAGGCTGCCTTCCAGCTTTGAAAGCCTATTCTCGCCATCACCTCCCGTGTCTCCCTCTAACCCAGAAAGTGGGTAACCCAGGTTCGAATCCTGAATATGTCTCTAACACTTCTGCCGAGAAACCCCTGGCCTGGGGCTGACAGGGCACCATCCACAGGTGCCATTTGTCACCTGAGCAAGACAAGAGCACGAAAACCCCACCTCCCACTCCTGGAGGTCAGTCAGGAGCCCGAGTCCCCCAGGCACACATCCCAGCAGCAGCCCACCCAAGAGAGCAGGCCATGCTTTCTCCCCAGAAAAGGCTGGAAATACAAACCACCAGCAATCGCCTCTTAAGCCAGTGACCCTGGGAGCTCAAGTCCTGAGGGGAGTGACCCAATCTATGCAAAGCACCACGGAGGGCCTCAAGGCCCCATCTTTGTGGGGCCTCAACACTGCCCCTGCCCAGCACTTGGCCTGTGGCCCCAGAGGGAGCTGAGAACCCCAGAGTGAAGCATATTCCATAGGTCACCTGCTGGGGTGGAGAACTGCACCCCCAATCCCAGCCCAGGCCAGCTCCCGCCTCCCTGGGCTGCCCAACTCTGTCCTGGGGTGGCTTCCTGCCTCTCGGGAACACAGGAAGCCAACATTGTTGGGATCTAAATGGCCTTTTCCTCCTGGCCTCGGGTCGGAAAATGAGCACATAGCCTCAGTGTGCACCTGACCCCAGTGATAACTGCCCACAGGACTGACTGGCCTGAACGTCCCCTGCTGGCGAGACCAGCCAGTGCCCACCTGCCCACCAGGCCCCTCCCACCCCACCCCAGCCCCACTCATCTCCACAGCTTGGCCTGGAGGTGTGTGATGGTTTCTATTCTGTGTCAACCAGGCCATGGTACTCGGATATTGGTTCTACATTATTCTGTGTGTTTTTGTGAGGGGACTTACTGGATGAGATGAACATTGAGCCAATAGGCTTTGAGTGAAGCTCATGACCTTCCCTAACGTGAGCAGGCCTGATCCAGGTAGTTCAAGTAGGACACAGACGGACTTCCCCAAGCAAGAAGGAATCTGCCAGCAAACCAGTTTTGAACTTGAACTGTAATTCTTCCCTGGTCTTCATTTTAGGGCCTAACCTGTAGATTTTGAACTTGCTAACCCTACACAATCAGCTGGGTCAATTCTGTCCATCCATCTACTTTTCCACCCATCCACCTGTTAGAATCCTGCTAGTTCTGTTTCTCTGGAGCAGCCTGACGAATGGGAGACAGCTTAAGGAAGACAGGCAAGGAGGGAGGGTACAAAGTGGCTCTGAAATTTGAACAAGAAACAAACCTAGATGTGTTGCATTTTTCAAACTTTGATTTTTTGCAAAGTCCTCATTTGTTGGGCTCTTATGTGGAGTTTCAGTGACACTGGTTAACATTTCATGAGTGTTCACTAAGCCAAGCTCGGTTCTGAGCAGTTATGGATTTTATATAATCTCTGCAGTAACCCCAGAAAGGGGGTGAGTGGGGAGTTCCATTTTTTTTAAGATTTGTTTAATGTATTTATGCATACAAGAGCTGGGGTGTTAAACCAGAGGTGCGAGGGATGAGAAGATTCACCAGAGACAGAGTGGGGAGCAGAGCAGGCAGATCGATGAAGTACACTGCTGAGGGGAGCAGCGGGCAAAACAGGAGAGGTCTGCTGGGCCAAGTGGGTCAGCTCCCTACCTGGGGATCGAACTCGTGCTGCAGTGGCTATGGATAACGTCACAGTGTTGCAGCTTAACCCATTGTGCCACCAGGGAAGCCCCAGGAATCCCATTTTAAAGCCAAAGCAACTGAGGCACAGAGGGACGTAATGTACCTAAGATCTCAGTAGGAAAGGGCAGACCTGGGATTTGTACCCAGGATGCCTGACCCAAATGCAAACCCATCCCACCATGCTTTCTGATATTTTTAACCCCTAAAATCAGAGCTGTTTTGACTAAAGTAAGAAGGGTTCCAGAGCCCAAGTTCCTTAAGCCTTCCCTTGGATTACATTCTTGAGCCCTAAGGCACCTCAAAAAATAACTTAGAGCTCCCTTGAAACAGCTTAGAACTTCTGATCTCATCCAACCCTTCATTTAAAGGAGGAAGCAGGCCCAGAGAAGTGAAGTGTCTTACCCAAGACCACAATGCCAGTCGGTGGCAGGAGGCTGCTTCTAAGGACCCCAAGAAGGTCTTCAGACACAGAGTAGAAGCTGGGGTTCCCAATGAAGCAACAGAATGAGGAACAGCTCTCCTGAAACAAGGTGTCCCCAGATCTAAGTAGCAACGGCTCTGGATGGGCTTGTCCCATGAGAGCTGGAGTGTCTTACCTGGCTGCACCTCCCTCTAGGGAACCTGAGCCCAACCCGAGGTACTTTGGAGGATTGTGGTCTAAGCCTGGCTCATGATCCAGCCCAAAGAGGAGCCTGGGCTCTTGGGTGACGTTCTAGTATCTCCCTGTGGGCTTCATCCCAGCGGGAAGCCAAGTGTCCTTGGACAAGGAAACCTGCTATTTAAACTGAACTCCTAGGCATCCCTCAAAACCCAGCCTGCATATGCCTTCCCTGCTGCAGCCTGACAGGAACATCTCTGCTGAGTCAGAGACAGCCTTTCACACACACCTCTGTGTCCGCTCCTTCACCATGTGCTGGCTGATGGCATGTCTGCCTTCCCGGGTCAGGGCCGGGTCTCGACACTGGTACCTGGCACAGCCCTCACCAGAGGTGGGCACAGTCGCTGATGGTCAGGTGGCTGCATTGATGCATGAGATGGGGAAGTAGTAGCCTTCACTGAGACAGCTGTGCAGCCTTTGCAGACTCCAGCAAGGAGATTTTCAAAGCCCTCCCACTATCTGGGCCTCAGTGAGCTTTCCCGGTCTAACCCTTTACCTATTGATGAGGAAACTGAGGCCTGAGCAGTGAAGTGCCTTCTCTGAGGTCACACAGCCTGTGGACAGGACTTGAAAGAGCCCAGGCCCCTCACAAAGGCCCTGGCTTCCTCACCCATGTCTCATCCATCTCTGTCTCTCTCACAGGGAGCTCAGTCCCTGACATGGACACACTTAGTCCCAGCCACACACAGAACCTCAGTGTTCCTCACCACAAGCCCTGCAAGACCCAGAGCAGGGCTCATTATTACCCCACAGCACACAGGAGGAGGCAGGTGAGCAAAGCGGAGGCCGGCGGCCCTTGCCTGGCTGACTGTCATCCCCACTGATCCTCTGCTTGTCTTTGAATCCCAAAACCAGGACTAGACCCTGTTCCTTGACTCCCTTCCACACTTCTACCCCCTTCTACCTGGTCACATTAAACAGTGGGATGTAGGACAGCAGGGGGTGGACACAAGGACCACCCAAGCCATAGGGCAGAGCCCTAGGGAGTCAACAGGGACAATGCCTGGTCCATCAGATTCCATCTAGGAAAAGGTCCCCACGGTTCCTGCCGCCAGCAGCTGTGCCCTCGAGGCCTGTGGAGACTGGGGGTTCAGAGCCCTGCTGTTTCATACCCTCACCCCACCCACCATCTCAGCACGAACCCAGAGGGCCACCTTGGGTGTGGTGGCCCAAGACTAAGGACTGGAGGAGGAGCCGAGAGCAGAGCGAACCTTTTGGGTCGGGCTTGCAGAATGAAGTCCACAACTGCCCTCACGCAGGGAACAACCTGTACAGTCATACCTGGTGGCAGTGGGTGGATGAGAGGGTGGAGGGAGGACAGGTGGTTGGAGGGAGGGAGAGAAGGATGCAGGAAGGATGGGGGATGGGTGGATGGATGGATAGAAGGATAGGTGGATGAATGGGTGGAGGGAGGAGGGGTGAGTGGATGGAGAGAGGGAGCAGGGGAGGGGTGGGTGGATGGAGGGAGCAGGGAAGGGGTGGATGGATAGAAGGACTGAGTGGGTGGGTAGGAAGGTCTATGAGCCTCATGTCACCACAGCTCCCTAGTTCCAAAGCACAGTGAGCTGGTCCACTCCTGCATCTTCCACCAGGAAGCCTGTGACCCCAACACTGCCTGCAGGGCTAGCGACCCAAGCCTCACCAAGGCTGCCCACTCTGCTGCTGCAGGGCCAAGAGGTCTCTGTGTTGGCCCTAGTCTGTCCGTCACCCTGACACCCAGTGGGACCTCCAGAGGGTGACCCTGGTTTTCCCTCTTCTCATTAGCTCAGCGAAAGCCACCACACCAGCCTGGGGACACCCACTGGACACCTGCCCCCCACACCGGTTCCTACTGGCAGGGCCAGGCTCTGAAACAGACTGGGTGTAGCAAGGGTCATCTCGGCTGATCTTAGGAAACTTTCATTCACCAGGTCAGATCCCCTCCTCAGCCCGGGCCCTCAAGCCACGCTGACTGGTGAATTCAGGTTACCACAGACCATTCAGAGACGCCCACGGTCCCCGGTGCGTGTCCCCAGACTTCCTTCCGTCCCCATCCCCTCGCTGCCCAGGGTGTCACTGGGGTGAAGGGAAGGCATTCTGTGAAAGGACAGAACTGGGGTGAGGTCCGGGACTGACCGAGCACAGTTAGTGGGGTGAGGGGCTGGTGATTTACAGAAAATGCAAAAGCCCATCTGCAATGCTGCCGGTGCCCACCAGCATTCCTGGGAGTAGCGTGACATCACGTGGCTGGCTTGGGAATTGCAAGAGTTGTTGCTGGGCCCCTAAAAGCTGGCTGGGTGCCCCAGTCCTTCATTAAGGACCATAGTCCTCTACCCCTAAATAGGCCCTGCCAGGGACGTCTCACACACACACACACACACACACACACACACACACACACACTCCCTGTGCCACTCTAACCTGCAACACCCAGCTGAAACTGAAACGGGGAGTCCAGGTGGAGAGAACCACGTGAGGTGAGCGAAGGCTCCAGGCAAGAAAGAGCCCAGCCCAGGTGGCATATTTGTCATACTTGGCATATTTGGGAAGCCTGTGAGGTGCAGCTGGTCTGAGTAAGGACTTGGGGGGCTGCAGAGACAAGAGGCTGCTGGGCAAGAGAGGGAGCAGCACAGGAAGGGGTCTTTGTTTGGGGGGGGCAGGAAATGAAGGCTGCAGTTCATCAGGGTGGTAGATACCAGGAGCCTCAAGGCCCTCCAAAGGGCTTCAGCAGCTTAATCTGCGTGGGGGCACCCCGGTGATGGATAGGGAGACGGGGTGAGGAGAGGGAGCCTCTGGTGAGCCATCAGGTGGGTGATGGTGTCAGTCACCCTAACGGTGACACCACGGCCCGGGCTGCTGGTGGTGCAAGTGACAACAGCGAGGGCAAAGGCCGCACAGCCGGCGGCCTGTGTCCCCCGAGTCCTCTTAGCCTCAGTTTGAAGCCGCCGCAAGAGGAGGCCTGCGGCTTGGCGCCTTGGCGGTAGTGCCGGGGCCAGACACGCGCCACTCACACAGCTTCCACGTGCCAGGCACTCCACCTCCAGGCCAGCCACACCTACTCACACGTCATCTATATGCACCCCCACATCCGCACACCATGCACACCCCAGCCACGTGTCTCCACGGATTATCCGTGCACCTGCCATGTGCCTTTCACACGCCATCTGCCTGCCATTCACATGACCTGGTCATGCCATCTGCATACAAGCCACCTGCCATTTCCCTCACCAGCCCTGTGCTACCCCGGCACCCCACATGCTTGCTGTTCGGTATGCTCAGTGTCCCCTCCCAGACGAGAGCCAGGCACCAGGTCAGGACGCCAAAACCGGCCTTGGGTCATCAGGGCTGTGCAGATGTCTGTGCACCCCACTCCCCGGGGCCCCACCAGCTTCTCACCTTTGCAGGCGCAGCCCTCCCGAGTGATGACCTGTCGGCAGATACCGCAGGGCTTCACCTTCTTGAAGGTCTTCACCTTGAAATGGTGAGTCTTGGGGGATTCCAAGTCTTCTGGCTGTGGGAGGAGAGACGCAGTAATCAGTGCTGGGCAGAAGGCTGGGAGGTAGCAGTTGAGGGGACGGGGAGGATGTTGGTAAGGGCTAGGGAAAGGACAGCGGAGAGCCCCTTCCCGTGTGAAGGACCTGAGCCCACTTCTGGAAGGAGGTGCCCAGGGAGAAAGCTGGGGCTGTCACCCAGAAGCCCAGACTTCGGTGGGCCAGCACATGGGGCCCTGACAACCGGAGACCCCAGCATTCAGAGGTCACAACCCCTTCCTTGGTTGCTTGATCAATTTATTCTATTTCCTTATTGGAAAGGCACACAGCAAAGTTCTCCAGAGGATTCTTGGTGGCTGTCCAGGCAATACCCCCCAGGGTAAATACCACTGTTACTTCTATCGCAAAGATTTCTTGTGTCAGATTTCTTGACTTTGTATAAATGGAATCACAGAGGATTTCACTACCCTCAAGACAAATCAGACGCGCTCTGTGTCTGGCTTCTTTTACTCCTCACTAATTTGTGGGGTTTTTTCACAAGCGTCTTCCTTTCATCACTGTGTAGTGTTCCAGCCTATGAATGCAGCAATTTCACTTGCCCATCTACTGTTGATAATTCTGCTGTTTTCACCCATATCCCCAGAAGTCCTGTCCCTCAACTCTCTCACCCTGATTAGCACCTCAGTTCCACCCGGAAGATTTCTTCCATCTTTATTTTTATTTGCTATCCTTTGCATTATGAAAAATATTGATATGTTAAATATAGTCAAGGGGTGTTTGATGATATTTTGGTTAGTGATGGATAAACATTTCTACATTTAAACGTTCGTTCGCACAGCCAACTAAGGAGGCAATTCTCAGAACATTTTCCCATCCTTAACAGATGCATGACTGCATTGTTTTTTGCAACCATGCCCCCCACGAGATAAGAGGTAGGCTGGCAGTCTGAGTCTTGTGGGTGTCTGTTTCTCCTTCCTGATAGCTCAAGATTGGGCACCACACCCAACCTCGGGCACTGTCCTATTCTGACAACCTTCCACATGGGGGTCACACTCCAAGCTACAGAGCTCAGCACCCACAATGCTTACGACAACTGTCCTCCCCCTGGAGCCAGGTGTACAGGCCAAGGAGCTCCTGGTTCAGTGGACTCCCCAAGGAAGTTCCCCTGCCCACAGGCACTGTTGCTCACCAAGGCCCCCACCCTGGGCTTTAACCAGATTCACTCCCAGGCTTTTGCAGCAGTAGGAGACACAGGGCCCAGGGGAAGGCAGCTGCTGGCCCCCTTCCCGAGCACGGGGTCTGCTGACCCCTCTCTGCACAGATGCGGGACAGAACACTCAGGCCTAGGGAGAGGGATGTGCCCTTCCCAGGCCCCACTTCAGCCCCTAGTCCAGCGCGTCCCAACTCTAGAACAGGGGTTGGTGGGGGTGTAAAAAGGTGGTCCCCAGGAAAGGGGAAGGTCCAGGTTCCCTGCCCCACACAGAAGGAGGGTGGAGCTGAGCAGAGAAGAGCAGGCATCTGAAGAAGGAAGCAGGATGGAGAGCCAGAAGGAGACCTGAGGGAGCCACGTGGAGCAGAGATGTGTGAAGAAACTGCTTGCTTCCGGTCCTGGCCTAGGTGAAACAGATGTGGCTGAGAGGCCTGTGGGGAGGGTGACTGTGGCAGCTTTTATCTTAATTTTGATTTTTCTCTTTTCCTCCCAGACTTGTCTGGTCACATAGACTTTTACTCACAAGGGGATGGGTAACTTTGGGAGTTTGATTTAGAAATTTTATTCTTTGTCTTCTGTGTTGTAGACTCATTGTATTAAAGTTCCTTTCCATTAAAGCTCTTACATCTTGTCTTAATGCAGCGGATGGCAGAACCTACTTAGAGCAGGCAGGTTTGGGGGTTCAGGGGTGCCCCTCTCTCCCTGCCCTGTAACAGAGGCAGCGTGTGTAGGGGACGAGGGCAGTGTCCCACAAACCCAGCGTGCCTGAGACTCTTAACCAAAGACACCACATGAGGAGTCCTGGGAAAAAAGAGACTGAGCCACGGAGAATAAAAACACAAAATGAGATCGCGTCAGCGACACAAAGAAGCATGGAGGGCGGGGAGAGATACAGAAAAAAGCAACCGAGAGTCAGACAGAGGGGAAAAAAAGAGAAGCAAGATAAAAACAGAGACAAAGAAAGACTGAGACCAACAAGTGCACACAGAGAATGAGATTAGATAGAAATTCACAGAGTCTGAAAAGGGAACCAGAGAATCAAAGAGGGACAGACAGACAAAAGGACACAGCTTAAAGGGGCCCCCAAAGGCTGAATCTTGGAAGACCTGCTCCTCAAAATACATAATGATAGTAACGGCTCCCTGAGCCCGCACTGACACGTGGAATAAGTGAATACATTGGAAGCTGGAGGGGAAACAGATTATTTACCAGCCTCACAGCACCTCCATATCGGATTTATACATTACAAAGGGGGGAAAGTAACTTCTCCTGGCAGACTCCACTTTCATCAAGGGACGCCCATCAACATCTGCCCTAATGCGGCAAGGATCCGCCTCCGAGGACAACTCGCTCCGGGATTCCTGCCAGACAGGCCCAGGGGACTCTAATCGCGAGAAACATCAGACCGACCCAAACTGGAGGACAGTCTGCAGATAAATGGCTCGTGGTCCTCCTCACAAGAGACAAGGTCATGAAGGGCAAGGATGGACCGAGACGTCCTGACAGGAGGCTAAAGGGAATTGACAGCCAGCGGGCCAAGCCAAGAGGGACGGAAGGTGGGGAGACGGTGGGGTGTCAGCATCAGTACCTCCCCCCCCCCCCCGGTTTGGCAGTGCATCGGATGAAGTGGGAGAACACCCTTGTAGAACGAGGTTTGGGGTAGGGAGTGGGTATTGCTCTCAAATAGATCAGGGGAAAACATTTTTGCACTGTATGTGAAACTTTTCTCAAGTTTTGGGTAGTCTTAAAGTTCAAAAGGCAGAGAGAAGGAGAGGATGGGAAGGACTCGGGGTGCTGAGAGGAAGCCGGGCAGAGGTGCAGGGATGCGGAGAGGCAAAGGGAAACAGGGGAGACAGCCCGGTGCCCAGAGCCCAGCCGCGCCCCCTGGTGGCCAAGCCAGGCAGCGGGGCTCGGGTCTGACATTCCCTGAGGCTGTTGCCAGTTCCAGCCTGGGAAGGGGCAGGGAATCGGCCAGCTCTAGCCTTCACTGAGAGCCCTCCAAGCCACAGGGGAGGCTAGGTGGGCACCCGTCATTCCTGGGTCTCATTGTCCTGTGTCCACCCAGCCCCATGTCAGCAGCAGACTCAGGGAAGAAGGAAGAGCAGGAAGGAGGCTTGGGCTCATTTTCAGGGCTGTCTAAGGATGTGGACAGCAGGTCCTGAGACCTGGGTGTCTCAGTCTCTGCACCCCCTCCCCAAGCTTGCCTCTCCCACCCCACTCTGTTAACCCAGACTCACCATCAGCTTGTTCCCCATACTTCACTGCCCCAAACCCAACCTTCCCCCAATGCCCAAGGATAGAGGGCTCCACCCTAAAGCACACTCGGGACAGTGTGGTCACCAAAAGAAAAAAATAAAGTTCCGGCTGCTCAGTGAACAGATGGGAGCAGGCAGAAACTTCCAGACCGGCAAGTAGATGCCCAGGCTTCTCCCCTAAGACCTGGTTTGCCAGCCCTCTCTGCCTAGTCTTGGGGAGCAAGGGCAGGGTGTCAGACTGCTCTCTGGCCTCACCCCACTCTCCAAGCAGCGCCCAGAGAGTGCCCCACTATGACCCTGGCGCCCCCACCACCACCCTGCCCTGGCTCTCTGGCAGAGGAGCGGGAGTTGGGTTCAGTTCCCTAGACTGTTGGCCTTGTAAACAATACCGTCCCTGGTTTTGAGTCCCCAGTTGAAAATGGGGTTTGGATCAGACAGTCTGGGGCTAAAAAGAATAGGGAGACAATGAAACAATTTGAGATACAGAGTCTGGAGTGGGGGTAGATGAGAGTGGTTACAGAAAGCAGGATATCTAATGGACACCACCCCTCCATGGAAGGCTGGGGGACCCCCGTGGGAGCGAGGACACCGGTCTGGGCAGCCCCCAAGCAAGGGACCTCAGCTATGACCTCAACTCTGCTGCACTGGCCTTCCCCACTCTACACCAGGGTAACCCATGCTCTCATCGGGTCACCCACACCCCAAGCAATGGTGGGGGGAGTCTGGGGAACAGCAGGGGGGAAAGAGCAAGTCTATCATCAAGTGACTGAAGGAACTCTTCACGGAAAGGGGGCCAGGCACATTCTGCAATGATTCTGAAGGCAAAGCAAAACCCAGCAGGCAGAAGTTGCATGGAAATCAGCCTGCCTTGACAAAGCGCAGCCACTATTCAACACTCAGGCGTTAAATCCCAAGACCCACAGGGGCTGGCGTCTACCCGGCGCAGGCCCAGGCTGATTCTGCAGGCACAGGCCGAGGAGATGGAGGAGCCCGATGTCTGTCAAGGACGATGACTTGTCATGGCAAGGATCGCCATGTTCCTGACGAGTGGCAGACAGCCTTCCAAGGCACAGCCGGGAGCTCCCTGGTGGGGTCAGTTCCTAATGGGCCGAGGGGGTGGGGAGCTCAGAAGGAGGCAAGCCACACAAGGAGGTGCCTGCCCTCTCCAACCTAACCAAAGTGCTAACCCTAACCCTAACCCTAACCCTAACCCTAACCCTAACCTAACCCTAACCCTAACCCTAA
>NW_004567103.1:13111380-13119438 GCF_000260355.1 Condylura cristata | reverse complement strand
GCATCTGACTGGGGCAGTGGTGGCCAAGTCCTTGGCTCTGGGAGGGAAATTCTGTTTGTTGGTCCCTCCCTGCCCATGGGGTCAGAGTGGGATGGGGGGATGAGGAAAGGGGATGACTCACCCTAGGGGTCCTCCTGTCCTTCCCCAAGAAGCTTCCCCAGAGCCCTGGACGATAGTCCTGGAGGGCAGAAGCACCCCGCCAGTAAGTCCTGGGACAGTGAGTGTCCAGGTTGCAGACCCAGAACAGACCTGGAGGGCCAGTTGGCTCTCCCTGGCTCCTTGCCTCGCACCTCCAAGCCTCCTCAGGTCGAAACTGGGGGGACCAGGGTGGCACCAGGACTTAATCCTACTCCAACAGAGCTGCAGGCTGGCTGTGGGAGTCCCTTGGACATCTCAAATAAATACAGTCCCCCCCCCCCAACCTCACCTCGCCCTCACAGTCAGACCAAAGCACCCCCTCCCCAATCCCCCAGCCAGTTGATGGCCTGACCATGTTCTTGGTTGTCCCAGTTGGAAAACTCTGAGTCACTCACCTCCTCCCTTCCATCCACCCTCCGATCCAACCAGTTGCCAGATGCTAAATTCTGCTCTGAACACGAGTGGCCTTCCTTGGCTTTTTAACTGGAGCCTTTGCCATCTATGTTGGAGGCCCTGGCATTGCCGCCTCGGGTTATTGCAACAGTCTTCTGGGGTCCCCTCCCTGCTACAGCCACTAAGGAGTGCAGTTCTCTGGGGCCACTGTCACCCCCAATCAACCCCAAATGCTTTCATGTCTTCCCATATAGCCACAACAGAACCCGCAGTCCCTCCAGGGAGCAGGCTTTAGTGCAAGCCCAGGCCCCCGGCCACCCCACCCCGTCCTCCATAGCCCACCCTGCAGGCACCTCTGAGGCGCACCCCATGGCTCCCTCTCCCCAGAGAGCCTACTCCCCACCTAACACCCCCACCCCAGCTTGTCAAGCTTCTAGGCATCTCTGACACTCATTCAAGCTGTACTCTTTCTAGAGACCTTCCAGACACAACCCCCTCACCCCGCCATCAGCACCCCTGTCCCCGCCACTTCTTTTTTATTTTGGAAAGTTTAAAAGCTCCAGAAAATACGGGACGTGCACACGCCCTTCTCTGGTTGCTAACACCTTGCCACCTCTGCCCACGGAGGCTCTGTCGTGGCCCCGACGTGACATGAGATAACCCCCACCCTGGGGACAGCGGCGTCAGCTCAAGGTCCTCTCTATTTGTTCCTGACCCCAGGAACATGCATGCTGCGGGCTGGGTCTTTGTTTTTATTTGGGATTCAGGATGCAAATAAGATGTTGTGTTGCATCTAACAGCTAGGGCTACCGTCTTTCATCCAAGACACCCACCTTTTGTTTCTCTTTTGTGGCCTTAAGGTTTTTGAAGAATCCGGGTCAATTGCTTTGCAGAATCTCCCTCCATCTGGACCTGTTTACTCGTGTCCTCACAACTGGATTCAACCAAGCATCCCAGCGTCCTGTGCTTGGTCACTGCCCCTCCACAGTTGCGCTCAGTGGCCCCTCTGTGCCTCACGTGACTGGTCTGCTAAGGGGGCAGGTGCCAGTAACTCCTACAGGTGGCTGTGCGGCTCGGCACCGGGGCCGGTGCCGCCACGGAGCACTCACTAGACACGGGCAGTGACTCATGCTGTGGTTCTTGTGGTTCCTGTTTGTGTACTGGACCAGCCCCCCCAAGAGGTCGGGTCGCCAAGAACCCCCTCCCTCCCTGCGTGTGTCCCAGCACAGCACCACACCAAAACAAGTCTGAAGGAGCAAACTGAATGTGGTTGCTGCCTGGCCTGGGCTCCCTCCGCCCACGCCCACTGACCGGCCTCAGGGCGGAGAACCTGGTTCCCCCATTCAGGACCGCAGACAGGTGCTGCATCCCCTAGCTGAGCAGAAGCTCCTTGCCTGCAGGGAGCCCTGAGAGAGCAGCTGTACTGAGGACTCCCCAGAGGCTCCTGCGTGGCCTGGGCCCTCTCTGGCGGCCCTCAGCCTGCTCCACCCTGAGGCGGTGGCTCTCTCTCCATCAGCCTGCCCCTTCCCGGCTGCGGGCTTCTTCACCTTCTGTGCCCTCTGCCACGTAGCGATAGTGAGTTTCAAATAAAGCTGTGGGACAAATACATGCAGGGAAGGCACAGCGAAGCTCTGCTGCTCACCCACCGCTCAGGAGAGCCAGGTGGCAGCAGGCAGGTGAACTCAGCGGGCAGTCGCAGCTCTGGCCTCTGTGGCGCCGCCTGCCCAGGGAGGCCTGGTGCCCAGGGCGTGCACACCACTGTCCCACCCAACTTGATTCCCTGCGAGGCCCTGACAATGTCCCCTCACATCAGAAGAGCTAACATTTCTTGAGCTCCTGCTATGGGAAAGATGCTATTCTGTGTTTGTTCATGTAAAACCGAACAATTCTGTAGGTAGGTGGGGAAACTGAGGCCCCGTGTTCTGAAGCTACCTGCCTGAGATCACAGAGCCACCAAAATGGCAGAGCCAGGCTCACGCCCACCCACCACACTTCACCTACAGATCCTCCTCTGAACAGTGTGTAAAAAAGGCACAGTATTTGTCCCAGATTTTGCACCTAAAGCATTATTGGTTTAGAGATTTATTTATTTATGCGTGTAAGAGCTGGGGTGTAAGCCAGAGGTGTGCAGAGGTGAGAGGATTCACCAGAGACAGAATGAGGAGCAGAACAGGCAGATCTACTGAAGCACACTGCTGAGGGGAGCAGCGGGCGAGACGAGCGGTCTGCTGGATGCTGTGGGTCACTCCCGGGCTGGGGATTGAACTGGTGCTGCAGTGGCTGTGCACAGCTTCGTAGTGCTGAGAATTAATCCCTTACACTAACAGGCAGGACCCTCAAGCATTATTTTGAAAAAGTTTGCAAAAGGAAACTTCCGGATAATGGACAGTCTCATGCAGCCCAGTCTAGCTACCAAACCCATGGTCAGGAGGCCCTGAGAGGCTCACCCTTCCAGGTGAACAAAACTCCAGGGAGAGCAAGTTAGGGCCATGGGTTCAGTCATGGGGTCTGCAGGAATCTGAGGGCTCACGAGGACCCTTCTAACAAAAATGTGTATCCTGAGCACTGGGAGGCTAAGCAGCGGCTCCAGGAAAGAGAACACTTCATTGTCTACAGCTGTAAGTGGCTTCAGAGAATAGTACCCAAATTTCTGTGAAGTCCAGCAGCCAGCCCGAGGCCACATGACATGCTCAGGGCAGGGCCAGGACTGCACTTGGCTCCCAGCCCTGCCTGTGACTCTTTGAGCCACACCCGAAGAAGCCCCTTCCCAGCAGCTAATAGAGGGCACCCCTCTGGAATGTTCCCTTCATCAGTACAACACCAAGAAGCCTCAATTCCTACGCATGTGAGGATTTTCTAAATAAACCATACTTGAACAAATGATAGCAAAAAAAAAAGGAGCGTCTCATAAGAAAATCAAGTTATACATGATATATAACTGTGCTCCTTAGCTAATGAATTTTTGCTCCTAGAGCTGATTAAAACCATGTACTACAGGGCCCTCCCTGATGACGCAAGGGGTTAAAGCACAGCACTATGAAGCTCTCAGCAGCCACTATACAGCATGAGCTCAATCCCCAGCCAGGGAGCTGACCCACGTGGCACAGCAGACCTCTCCTGTCTCACCCGCTGCTCCCCTCAGTAGTGTATTTCAGTCAACCTGCTTTCTCTGCTCCCCACTCTGTCTCCGGCAAATCCCCTCACCCTCTGCACCTCTGGCCTATACCCCAGTTCTGTATGCATAAATAAATAAATCTTTTTTAAAAGCAACAATTCTGTACTACAGATCTATGACTTAGCGACCCAGGAATACACGTACACAGACAAGTGCCTCAGTTTACCTCTGTGGCCAAAGGCCCAGGCAGTTCTTGTGCCAGAATAACTGTCAGAGCCCTGAGCAGTGGCGCATCTCAGAGGTAGGGAGGGGCTCTATCCTCTCACAGCATCCTAGGAAGTTCTGGCCCCCACATCAGATCTGGGGTACAGGGGTCCAGTGAGCCAAGCAGGAGGTTGCAGAGTCAGGGAGGGACCAGCATGACTGAGTGCCTACGGTGTGCTTAGTACCTGGTCTTTTGACATAGATGCACCCTGTCCTGACCCCAGGGGTGCAAGGTGTATATTACTCCCCCACTTGACAGATTAGGAAACTGAGACCTAAGAAAGGAACTGTTCGAACGAAACTGCCCACCCATAAATGACGGAAACCAGGATTTGAGCCTAGCCCTGTCTGCCATCCAGTCCACACGCTTCCACCACCAAGTGCCCCTCGAGGTGGAATCAGACCCCTCGGCAAGGTCCCCAGGGCCTTTCTCTGAAAAGTGCCCACTTCCCATAAACAGTGCACACATGAACCCCTGAGGCTCCCCCTGAGGAAGGCAGGGGCTGAGTCAATGGCCTCGGGCAGCTGGAGTGAGGACAACAGGCCCCATGTGGACAGGGCCGTGGGATTGGTGCAGGCCTCGCTCTCCCAGAGGCCAGCCTGCTCCGGAGACAGACGCCCAGGGCTGGGCTGGACGGGGCCAGAGCACAAAGCTCAGGGGATAAAACGGGGCTGGCACGCTAGCAGAGAGGACAGGAGCAGGAAGAAGGGGCTTAGAGGGCCACCTCCACACCTGCCTTGGGCCAAGGACCTCTCCCAGCCCTCGGGGTGTAACAGCCACGGGGCACTTAGATCACCATCCACCTTTCCATCCCCCATCATTATCTGCAGTTCACACAAAGGGAAACAGGCTCTGGGCAAAGCAGAGCCTCTGGGCTCAGATTCCACCAGCTGCAGGGGTCCTGTCTCCCTCCAGAGCAGCATCACCCCTGGGAGTCTAGTGCCACCCCTCCCCTGCAGGGCTCCCTCGTGCTCACCTCTGTCCTCAGCAGGCCTTTCTGCTGGAACAAACCTGGAGAATGAACTTGGCCAAGGCTCCCACTGGCCGGATGCTAACAAGGGCCCAGAGAACCAGCTGTGCATCCTCTGGGGGGGGGGGGCGCTGCAGACACCCAGTTATTTATTCGCACCCACTCCAGCTCCCCAACCCAGCACTCCTCCCAAAGTCCCTCATTCTAGCCTCTCTGCCCGAAGTCCACCTGACTGCTCGTGAGTCTGAGCTCCCACAGCTGCCCTCAGGGGTCCTGCCTGGGCCTAGAGCGCCCTCCCAGAGGACTGGCCGGCACAGTGAGCGAGGCAGGGAAGCCACATCTGGATCCAAGTCTGAAGCCCCCTCCCCCAAAACAGCCACCCCTCTCTGGAAGACCGACATTAACCTCAGCCAGGGATGACTTCCTCGCCCTCCTGACCCGTGCATGCCTTCACCCAGCCCAAACAGCTCAGGCCGCCAGGAGGGGGTCTCCCACCCCTGCCCACCACCCTCCCCCAGGTTTCTTCTTTCCCAGGAGTTTCTGGCCCTGATGCAAGACTTTTAACCCTTCCGAGTGGCCACACCGTGTCTACCCCTAAACACACCTCCCTGAGCAGGAGCCGAGACTAGAGAAGGGGGAGGCCGTGGCTCCATCCTCCCAGGTGGGCATGGGCGGTGGGCAGCAAGGAGGTCCTAGTAAGAATGGGGGGGCTGTGGAGGAAGGGACCCCAGTGGACGGAAGCTGAAGTTAGCTCTAAGAGGACTAGATTGATGGAGTCGCAGCACTAGGCTTTTCCAGATTCCATTTTCTAGGTCTATATCCCCTCCTGGGCCGCACCACACCCCCTTCTCACACTCTCGGGCTGAGCAACCGAAGGGTGAAGACTTCACCCCAGTGTCGAGGGCTGGGGTGGGGGCAGACATCTTCATGGTGTCCTACTTACAGCTCCTGGCCTCAACGGGGAGCAAGATCAGTGAGAGGGGCACACACTGACCAGGAGACAGTGTGGCCTGGGCCCCACGATGGGGTGAAAATGGGCCTGTCCTGTGTGTCAGAGGCAAAAAGACCAAAGTCCCCCCTGCAAGCCCAACACTCTCCCCACCGGCTCTTGGCTGAAGGGTAAGGTGGAAGAGGGTAGGAAGGCAAGCCCCTAGTTCAAGCAGCCAAACCTACCCAGAGCATGCAGGACAGACAGATCCACGTCATCTTCGGTGGGTCCCGTCCCTGGGGCCACGGCCAGGGGGAGCACACAGCGCCCCAAGTTCACAGTCTCCACAGAGTGGGCAGAAGGGAGTTCTGAGTCTGCTGCTGCTCAGCTCAGCCAGCATCTGGCCCTGCCTGCCTCCGCTCGCCCTCCCTCCCTCTCCTCCCCCCCCCCACTCCACCCCTGTCCCTGCCTCCTGTCTCCTCCCTCCTCTCAGGCTTCGCTAGTGGCTTTGGGGGTCAAAAGCCCTGCTTTGCAGGGTGTGTGGAGACCAGACACAGAGCAACTACTAGAGACAGGAGGCTCCCCCACCCTGCACCCTGCTCCAGACACACAGCCCCCAAGAGCCACCAAGGCTCCCCTGGGCTGGCCATGCTGGAGTCTGAGCTCCTCACAGCAGGCTTCCCACCCCAGGCCATGGATGGACAGACGGACATGACTGTTGGCGTACTGGGGGTTGCTGCGCCTCCCTCCACCTCCAAGTACACCCACCCAGCCTCCTACCCGAATATATGCCCCCCCTAACCTCCCCCCCAATACACACATTCCCACACGCCTAACGGCAGGTCCAAACACAAGAGAAACCAGGCCTGAGACTTGGGGAGAATGGCCCTGCCCCCAGGCTAGCGATTTTGTTCCAAATTTTTCTTATTTTTTTTTTTTCTTTCTTTCTTTCCTCCAAACATCTGTCCCAGCCCTTCCTGCCCTTCCTAAAGAGAGCCCCGCTGCAGGCTCTCGCGAGAGTCTGTTTTTCTTGACTGTACCCTGGGCCAACATTTGGTTTGCATTTCCCCACTTCCTCCTCCGCCTCCCGGCCCCCTCCCTGGGCCCAGTTTTCACCTCCCATCTTTCCACCCACCCCCTCCCCTTCCCCCCCAACCCCCAGCCCCAGTATGCCTCCCCTCTTCTCTCCCCCAGCTTTGCCCAGGGACAAGAATTCATAGTCTAGATGGAGGGGAGAAGAGGGGTACCAAATCTAAACAAATTTCCAGGGGACACTGCAGGGGGTTCCAGTAAAGTCCTTGCCAAGCCCTCATGGTCTCAATTCTCCTCCCACCTCATCCCCCCAAAAAACTTTCCTCTTTGAGCTCTGGCTGTGGCTGGACCCAGTGAGGGTGGGTGGGGCTGGTGAATCACCATCTCTGCTTTCTTGGAGCCTTCCAGGGGAGGAAAAGAAGGCTCAGCCCCACCCCCTTCTTAGCCGCACACACCAGGGCACGCGGTCCAACTCACATAAACACACAAATACCCAGGACAGGGCCCCACCCAGTGTAGACACTCTGAGACCATTTTCTCAGCTTGACTAATTTGGCAAGAAAGTCCCCTCGTGCAATCCCAAGCACACGAGAAAGTGCTGTATATGCTTCGGGGCCACACATATAAAGGGGTGCACATTCCTCACCATGCACCATGCGTTTGCCACGCTCTGTGGGCGCCACACACCGTGCCATCCCAGCATTCGCCTCTAAGTCAGACCTCTCCCCACAGGTGGCCCTGCCCAGCCAGGTGTCCAGCTCCCAGTGCACAGTGCAGTCAAGGCCTGGGGAACCCCAGGATGAGAGGGAAACACCCAGGCTTCCTGCGGGAAAGAGTGCCACACGAGGATGTTTAGACTGCGCACTGCTCAGGAACGGTCACTACTGACTGGTGGTTCTGGGCAGTCGGCAGGCATTGAGGGGAGGACACAGAGCTGTCAATTCTGTCCTTTCTGGAGCAGGTGCCTGAGGTAAGAGCCTGTTCCGGTGAATGAGACAGGGAAAGAGTCGGGGCCCTTCTCCCCAGCTCTCCAAGTCCTTCTGCAGAGCTCTGGGGCTGGAAGGTCTGCCCCTATGCTGTATCCCCTGCCAGTCTCACGGTGCCCCTCCCAAGCTTGCTGGGCCTCAACCAACAACTGAACCAGTACTGAACTGAACAAGTGTTTCACGTGGCCCTGCAGCCACCACTGGGGACCTGCACAGACAGCAGCCCCCCCC
>NW_004567103.1:13105896-13111280 GCF_000260355.1 Condylura cristata | reverse complement strand
CCCCCGCACACCCCCTGGAAGGAGCACAGCACACACAAAGAGGTGTGGTTTCCAAGGGAGCTCACAGAGCCTGAGCCCACCCCAGGCACCGTCCGGAGCCCTACCAGCCTCCCCACAAGAGGCTCAGCCAGCCTGTCAGCTAAGCCCTGACACACCAGCGCCCACTTGCCCCCCCACCCCCCGCTGCACCCCCTGCACCCACGGCCCCTGCTGCCAAGTCACTGGAAGATGTGCCTCCCAGCAGCTATCTTGGGAGTTCTGAGAAATTACCTTGCAGCTTCCCAGAATGCCAGAAACAAGACTGAAGACCAAGTCTCATCGACACTTGTCATGCCTCCCACGCCGCAGCCCAGGGGGGGCCTCTGGCCCCTAAGTCAGCTCCCTCCCCAGCGTCCTCAGCTGGGACTAAAAATGGGTACAGAGGGCCCTTGTGCCAGGTCCCCCTCCAGAATGCCCCATCCCTCTTTTCCAGGCCTGTGAGAGGTGTCGCCTGTATTAACCCCTCATTTGGGGGATGGTGCTACCAGCTGCGATCTTCCCTGTTGAGTTAGGTTCTCTACCTGAGCTGTTTAACCTCTTGCAGTGACCCCACTGCAGGCTGGTTACACACTAATCATCCTCCATGGCCCAGTGTCCCCTCCACTGCCACACAAGCAGGAAGCGTCCCTGGGATGATGCCCTGTCCTGGGTTTTTGGATCTCCAGCATACAGCAGGTGTTACGTGTGAAGGATGAATGAACAGTCTCCTGATCAGTGGATCCTAACCGATCCCGTTAGCATCTACTACCTACCTCCCAAAGCTTCCTCTCTCCTGCTCTGCCCCCCATGAGTGGGCTGCTGGGCGCATCTTTCCTGCATACCCTTGTTTGTGCCTGCAATGCCTACCTACCCTTAGCAACCACCTCTCTTCCTGCCACGCCAACCTCTGACCTCTCTCGGGCTGCAGTCTCCTGGGGCCAGATAGGTTTTGCTCGTCCTGGGATCTGTGCCCAGGCCTGAACCAAAGTCTCATCCAAGCAGGAATCAGGAACACGCCAATAGACTGGCTGAGTTCCTACGCTGGGATACCAGCAGCCTCAGAACCTAATACAGCCCTGTGCCCAGCCACCCTGGGCCTGGGCCCCTGCCCACTTGTGGCCCTGCACTCTTTCTGCAGCAGGCTGGTGATTAACTATGCTCTCCCTTCTGCATGAAGGACCCTTCCAGGTCACCACCCCCGGTACAGCAGCCCACTGAAAAACAGTGGGGTCTGCAGGGCCCCAAGGCAGCATGAACTGAGCAGTGGAAAATAGTGAGGGCAAGAATGAAGTCAATGGACCATGGAAATCTGAGCTTAACATTGCCCTTTTTGGGCCTCAGTTTCCCCACTTACAAAATGTTCGCAAAGGCATCTTCCTGTTCCCCCTTCTGTATGCCACGAGCTTTGCAGTATGGCCTCAGCTCCCTCACACCCACTCCTTCCACCCATTGACATGCGGCCATCAGAAAGTTCTTCCTCTTGTCTAGCCTTCTCTTCTCAGGGGTCATGCTGACCCGGGTCATGTTGACCACAAAATACAAAGACCTTGCAACTCAGCCTGCCTGGGGGTATGTCAGAGACTTTGGGGCTGATAGCAGTTAGAGGTCCTGGCTGGACGTGGTGGGGCAGACCCCAGTAAAGGAATACCCCAGCTTCGGCCCCAGACGCTTTTACCAGCAGCAAAAACCCACACTGTCACATCACTTGATCTGTCAAGAAAAACCCCAAGTCTATATTACTATAAGAAACCTTGTATTCAAAATCTGAAAAACATGGCAGATTTTGAAATGTTGACTTTTGTTTAGCCTTTCTAGCAGCCAAAGTCAATGTATCTACTGGGGAGATTTGGCCTGCAGGGCACCCCTCACCTCTAGCCCTCCCTGTCTAATAGGCCGCAGCAGAGTGGGGCAAGGTGTGACCTACCTACCTGAGCTCACATTGCAGTCAGGAGGAGCTCCCAGGTTCCAGATTCATTCCTAAGCACCCTGCTGTGCAGTCGCTGCAAGACCATAATCATTCTCACAGCCCGATTATGTTCCCAACCCTGCAGCTACCACCTTACTCCCGGGGCTGCAGAGAACAGTCTTCCTCCCAGTGGGCCCGGGGGATCTCACACTGCATAGGTGGGTACAGAGCTAGCGTGGAGTTTCCTTCCAGCATCCAACTGCAGATGCCAAAATTTAAGACATGAGACACAGGTACCTGACACCAAAGCAACAGCGCCTTTACCTTCTGGCTCCCTCAAACCCTGCCATTCCTTCCCCGCCCCAGGAGAGATCAATATTAACTAGCCAGGTAGCCTCCTGTCAGCTTTCATTTTACAAATGCAGGCCCAGAGAAGTTAAGCAACTTGTTCAGAGTCACACAGCAAGTCTTTATGAGCATGCAGTCTATGGTATCTGGTTTCATAGCTCTCAGGGATCGAGAATTTTCCTGTTGCTCCTATAGTAATATAGTCACCCAGGGACACAGGAGGTCCCGTACTGAGGCGATATATTAGCTGTCCTCTCCATGCCTTATCCAAGAACTGCACTGAGGGTCAGCTGCCCCAGCCCTGGCCTGGGTGGGGTAGAGAGTAAGGGGGTAGACATATGAAGAGAAGCTAAGGACAGTGTTGCCACACGGGGCACTCCCTAGTTGCTCTAAAAGAGCTAAGAAGAGAAAGCTTAGTCTTCGTAAGCCTTGGGGTCTGGGGTCCAGGTGAGGACAGGGCCTGCTGCCCACAGGTCCTCTTCTCAGGTAAGCCAAGCTACCTTGTTCTGCCCCCACCGCGTACACACTCAGTCTTTGACTCTTAAATGCTCAGAGTCCAAACTGAAACGCCACGCATCATTGCACAGGACAGGAGGACCCGTCCACACGCCACTCACAAGCCCTGGCTCCATCAGCCTGGAGCACGGGGTTCTCATCGCAAAGCCCACCTGTGAACTCTGCTGTCCTGCCTCCTAGCCCCCTACTCCAAGTCCACCATCCCTCTACGATGACTGAGGTCTCCCCCTTGTACTCCAGAAATCTAGAGAAGGAATGTGAGGTTCTAACCAGGCCCAGTCTAATCCTCAGTTTCTCCAGCTGACCCAGAAAAGAGAATCACTCACATTCACTCCCCCTGCCTCCCCTCCACAAGCACCCTGGGTGGGGACATTTCTGGGCCCAATTCCAACAATTTTTAATAAAATCCTTCCCAGAGCTCAAGTCGTGATCTTGATCTCTTCCCCAGCTCTAATTTCCTGCCTGACTCAGGGGCTTGAGAGAGGCAGCTACAGCTGCTCATCCAGCCCTCACCCCCACCCCGGCTCAAGTCCTGGCCCAGGAGGACCTTAGATCATCCTCTACTCTGCAAGCGAGGAGGGGGATTGATTGCTTGGAGGCCTGGGGTCTGACTGACCTGGTCCTGGTTGTCCATTCCCCACCGCGGCGTGATTTTTCCCAAGTCCAGAAACCCAGATTGTGCAGCATCCAAACTCAGAACCCACTGGGATGCGGATGGGGCCCCGGCCGAGGTCCACAGCTGCAGTGCTGTGTCCCAGCCAATCCCCAGAGACAATGCTCTTTGCTAGATGATTTCAAAGCACACCTTGGGTGCTTGGGGCAGGAGCCTGCTGGCACCTTTCCCCACTGCGGAGTGTCCGAGCGGGAAACTGAGGCTCAGAGGCAGTACCTGATGGGAGGAAGTGAACATCCAAGCTCCTTATGGAATGGAAGGATTCTTCCCCTTCACATGGATGCTGGGGAAACCCCCAACGTCCCCTCACCCTGTGCCTGGTCTCCCTGAAGGTGGACAAGAAAGAGGTCCCTGCTGGAAAGGCAGGATAATACTAAAGATGATAGCCCGAAGTTTTACTGGACGTCTGTGGAGTAGGCACTTGGGTAAACACTATAAATGCATTACCTCATTCAATCCTCACCATAACCCAATGATTTAGGTATTTTATTATCCCCATTTTATGCATGGGAAAACTAAGGTACAGGCAAATTAAGTAATGTGCTCAAGATCCACAGCTAGTAAACGGCAGAGCCAGAGTTCAGAGCCAGGCAGACTAGTTCTAAAGTTAGCTCTTAACTACAACAGCGTCCTCAGCCCCCTCGCTCCAGGTGACAGGAGCCCCTCTGGTTCTCCAAGGAATTGGAGAATGGTCAGAAGGCCAGACCCCCACTACAGGGTGGTTCCTGAAGCTATTCCTTTCACTGGAGACTTCTTCAGGAGATGCTCTTCGGGTTCTTCCTGTCCCTCTAAGTCGGGATTTCATGCAGTTTTGCAGTTTCCTAATCTATTACCCAGCTAAGTCCCCACTTCTACCATCTCCCACTCCCTGGAGGCACAACCAAGGATCTTCTCTGGAAAAATCCCAGGGAAAAAGATATTCAACGAGATCACATCCCCCTCTTCACACCCCCTCCACACACACACACATATCCCACCAGACCCCTCCCCCCTCCAATAAGCCAGCTTCTGGCCCCCATCCCTCCCTGTCTGTCCTGGCCCCTCCACCCTTCTGAATGGCTGAAAAGCCCTCCTGAGGTCTACCAGCTGTTCCACTCCGTTCTCCTGCTCACATGCTACCACCAGCCTTAACTTAACTCCGGTCCTCTGAGCCCATGAGAGGGAGGGGGATACACTTCACACAGAAACTTGGGAGAGATGCTTAACACCCCAGAAACGTTGCTCTGTGCCCAAATCTCCACAGACTCCCGGCTCTCCATCGACCTCTGACTCAAATCCATGATGCCAGAAGCAAGCGCACGCGCGTGTGTGTGTGCGCGCGCGTGTGTGCGTGTGCGCTGGGGGAGGGACAGCCACTCCCCTCTCGTGGGTCTGTGTGGCATGTGGGGCTTCCTAGAGACCACAAACCCTCAGGAGAGCCAGGCAGACAGCGGCTCACTGTGTGTCCCTGGGGGGCGCGAGTGTCATACTACCGACGCCCAGACACCCAAGGCCGGGGAAGGCCTGTCAGGAAGAGGTGCGGCCAGGTGCCAGGTGAGCAGATGGCTATTTACCTGGCTGCGGAGGCAGAGGCGCAGGGGCAAGAGGCAGGAGAAGAGGTACTTGCCCCATCGGATCACGCAGGAGAAACACCAGCTCAGCCGCGTCATGTCGACCCGGAGGGCGGGTGCCTCGGGCGCGAGAGTCGGGGAGGGCAGCCGGCCGCTCTGGGCGCCGAGTTGGCGAAGTTGGCAAGGCAAGCCCGAGTCCTGCCCGGGGGTGTCGGGGAGCCTGAGCCCCGAAGGAGCAGCCCGAGCGTCCCACCCCCTCTAGCGGGCGGAGCGCAACGGGATCCCCGCGGCGCGGCCCCGACGTGGCTCCATCTCCCCGGAAGTCCCTGCGGGAGGCGCGGGCGGCGGCGGCGGGGCGCTTCCACCCTCGGGG
>NW_004567103.1:13082513-13105592 GCF_000260355.1 Condylura cristata | reverse complement strand
TGTGTGGATCCCCTCCAGCCCGCACTCCAATTCCCAGATTGCTCCCCAGAGCACAAAGTGATTAACTTAGACGGAGGCCACCGGCTTCCAGGCCTGATGCAGAAACATCCGTGGGAGGGGGCAGGCACTTGGGGACACAACCGGACCAGCTGTCCCAACTCACCGCCAGCCTCTGGCCCTAGCCACACCCCCGACTCCCCAGCCTGGACCTTTCTACAGTTAATTCCGGGGTGTGAGGGTCCTGTGAGCAAGCAGCCGCCCCCACAGGTTGCAAGGAAACCTGCCTCAGAGTGGAAACCAGCTCTGATTGCCAAGAGCTGGAGGGACAGACCTTGGGCAAGGCTGAACCTCCCCCACCCCCGTGCTCCACCTCCCATCTTGGCTGCTGGAGCCAAGGGACCCTTTTCTGACTCAGCAGTGCTCAGATGATGTGAAGAGGCTGGGGTCCGCTCTGTAATATTCTGTGGGGACACCTGCCCGTGATCCTGGAACCAGTTAGCAGGAAGACGAGAGGGTGCTGGCCTCTGTAGAGAGGGAGAGAGATTTAGACACTCAGAAACAAAAGCAGGGAGACCCCAAGCCAGACTCTGCAGACGTGGAGAGGCAGCCATGAGCTTTTGCCCCTGGTTCTGTTGCTGCAGAGAAACTGGGAGGCCAGCCAGCCAGACAAGCCCAGAGAGAAAAGGGGAGGGGAGCTCTGTGATCCTGCAGGACGCAGCCAGGGCCTCTTCCACAGCAACAGGCCCCCGGAGCTCCATCCAGGAGCCTCCTCCCCCAAGACCTGGGCTTCTGTGGGTACCATCTCAAGACACTTTTCCTAGTCAGGCTGTCTCCCTGTCCCCTCCCTCCAGGGAGGATGAGGATCCAGAGGCACAGTTGCAAAGGGACTGCCTTCATATCCACACCTCCATGGCTTTGGGGGAAAGCTGCAGTGACCGTAGAGAAGCAGGTGGCAGGGTATGATTCTGGCAAAGTGAGTCCATTCCCAGCCAGCCCTTCCTTATTCATGCCCGTGATCCCTGGCAAAGTACCTGGCATCACTGACATCTGCTCCAGGCCTGCAGGGAGGCCTTCTTCCTTTTTGGAAGCCCCCCTCCCTACCCCAATAAACTCTACAGCCTCCTCACCCTCACAGCAGGGTAAATAGGTAAGATGAGAGACATAAGGAATTGGGGTTAATCCATTGCCAGTGGGCCAGAGTGTAAGAGAAAGGAATCACTTGTTGAATTCTTAAAACAGGAGGAAGTTCTGGCCCTCCCTGGTGGTGCAGAGGGTTAGGACGCAGCACCGAAAGCTGGCTGTAGCCACTTTACTGCGTGATCGATCCCTGGTCCCGAAGTTGACCCACATGGCGCGGCAGACCTTTCCTGACCCACCTGCTGTGCCCCTCAGCAGTGTACTTCGTCAGTTTGCCTGTTCTGCTCCCCATTCTGTCTCTGGTGAAGTTTCTCACCACCCCTGCACCTCTGGCCTGCACCCCAGTTCTGGATGCATAAATAAAAATAAATAAATCTTAAAAAAAAAAAAAACAGGAGGAAGTTCTTCAAAGCAGATTGGTTGATGTGTGGACCCACCCAGACTAAGAGAGGAAGACAAAGTGACTTTTTCTTAAGAGGATTCTTAAAGGCTTCTGAGGACACAGAGCATTAGATACTCTTTAAACCGAGAAGGGAGGAAGAGAGAGAAGGCAGGGCAGGAAGAAAGAGAAAGCAGTGGCTTTCCCAACGGGAAAAGGAAAGCCTCAGGAGGCATCCACAGCACAGCAAGAGGCGTCCTCAATCCAGAGACCCTCCAGACAGAACGGGAAGAGTCTGGGCTGACAGGGACAATGAAGGGAGGCCTGTCACTGACCCCACCTCAGCACACAGAGCCTCATGCCAAGTATCACTGGACCCTGCCCCGTGTGCACAACCCTGACAGGACAGAGAAATATGTCTTCAGGGAAATCATAAGTCCTCTGTTTAGTTTTCATCCCCAAGGAGGTCAGAATCCTGAAGCTATCAACAGCAGGATTCCCAGAACCTCCTGGAATGTTTCAGCACAGACCCCTTAGCTGTTTTGCCAACATCCTGCACCTCCCTTGGAAGTGAGAAGGGGTCTGACCCCTGGCTTCCTCTCAGTCCAAGCACTCAGCTCCCATCTCCCAGCTCCTCCCCCAGAAACTGAGTCTGGCACCTGGTTCATGCCTCCCTCCCATCTCTCATTCCAGGTCCCACCTCAGGACAGAGATGCTAGGACCAGATTCTGGTGCTCAGCACAGCCTAAAGCATGGGGAGAGTGAGGGGTGGACGAACTTGTGCAAGGCTGCTCAAGAAAGGGGCCTCATTTCAGACCCAGCCTATCCAAAGTCCCCCATACGGGTGCCTGACAATCCTCCCCAAACTCCTCCCCTCACACTCCCAGGTTTTGAACACCTGGCCACCATCCTCAGAGAGCTGACCAATCCACTGGGGACCCCTTGCTCTCCTGCCATGTGAAGTGGCCTCTCCAGGCTCCAGACCCCAGACCTATCTTCCAGTACTGCCTCTCCCAGACCCCACCCAAAAGCTATACACCCCTCTTCTTCCCTCTGTCATCTAGAGCCCAGACCAGCAAGCAGACCTGGATTCTAAATGCAGGCTAGCGAGGAGATTCTAAAATCCAGAGGCAGGTGGGGTAGAGGTCATGTCATTCAGAGAGGGGGCTGCTCTGGGCCTTTCTCCCCAAGTTTTCTCTGGAGAAAAACCAGGAACTTCCCAGAGGGGCCCAGCAAAGGTGATGAGGTGATGGGGAAGTGGGAGGGAGAGCAGCTGAAGCCCCACAGCACCCCCCACCACCACCACCACAAGGGAGGAGGGCCCACCAGGCTCAGGGGGAACACAGAGCCTTCTCTGTCTCTAGCCCCCGGGGCCACAGTGCCCCCAGCTGGTTTTGTCTGTGGGGGCACAAAGGCTGCTCCTGTTAGGGGAGAATCACTTGAGCATCTGATCGAGGCTGAGGTCTTGCTTTCACACTCAGAGAGATGCACAGAGGCAGTCCCTGGGGACCTCCCAGCCTTTCTCCATCAGGTGGGGACAGCTCTGCCTTCTCACCACCCTGCAGTCACTGGTTCCTCCTGTAGCCTCCAGGGGGCTCTCACTCAGGACTCACCCCCAGGCTGGGGGCTCCT
Source organism: Condylura cristata (assembly GCF_000260355.1). Taxonomy (NCBI): domain Eukaryota; kingdom Metazoa; phylum Chordata; class Mammalia; order Eulipotyphla; family Talpidae; genus Condylura; species Condylura cristata. The sequence goes on along the minus strand of NW_004567103.1, from coordinate 13,102,444 downwards.
GGGACTGATGTCACCAGTTACACTCGGTTCAATTGACCCCCCACATACAAGTCTCCCGACATGCCCACAAGCCCCAGTTCTCTCTCCATGCAAGCGACTAGAGGTCCCTGCAGAGCTGGGACCCCCTGTCATATGGGCTCCAGTGTGGCCCTCTACGACCTTAACACCCAGCACTGGCCCCATTTAAACCTGAAAGACAATGCCACCCCAATACACACACAATCTCCAGATGAGAACACCAAGACCCAGAGAGGTAAAGTGCCTTGCAGGGGTCACCCAGCTTGCAAGCAGCCATACCACATGGAATGGACACCCCACCACCCCCTACTACCAACACCCCCCACCCCCACCCTCCCCCCGGTACCCCTCCTCCACCTGCCACACACACACCCACTCCTGGTCCATTGCTTCTCCTCAGCACAGCACCACATAGGAGGCCAAGAGGAAGATGAAAAGGAAAGGCAGTGAGGAAAGGCAAGAAATGTTTCTTCTAGAGTTATCCCGGAGGAAAGTCCACAAGCTCTCAGGTCTCTGACCACCCCCTGAGACAGGCAGGAAGTTCCTCCTGTTACCTAACCTCCATCCCCTTCTCAAATTCCAGACCATTTCCTCTCAGACAGCCTGGCCTGGGAAGGAGAACTCAGCCGGTCTCTTCTGCACAATAAATGCCTTCAGACACTGGCAGCTCATTATTCAAACCCCCATCCCCTCCCCGCCCCCACCCCTCTCTATTCTACAGGCTGAGAATCCTGGGTCCTCTGGGGCCCTTTCCAAACGACTTCCATCACCACCCAGCAGCTGACATGATAAACGGTGGGTGGGGGAGGGGTGGGGACAGACCTGGAGTGAGGGTGGGTATTGAGCCATAAACCAGGGTCTGGACTCCCCCCCCCCCAACCCCCACCCCCCGCAGGCAGCATGGGGGAGAAAGCCTGAGGTCAGCCTGGTCGTCCCTCTGCCCCTGGGGTTTAGCGCAGGGTTCAGCCTGCAGACTTGCAGACCTCGGAGCTGGGCCACTGGGTCTGGGCCCAGGCACAGGCAATGAGATTAAAGCAGGGCTGTCTAATTGATTCTGATGGAACTGGGAGAGGGAATGAGATGAATGGAGAGTGCGTGGGGAGAGGGAGGAAGGAGGCAGAGGGGAGGGGTGACCGGAGGGCCCAGCTGGGAAGCCCAAATGCATCAGAACTGGCTAGTACAATTACCGGCTCCCCCACCCCCTCCACACTCCCACTGCAGCCCCCTCCCCTTTCTGGGAAACCAGCCTCTGGATTAGTCTGTCCCCTAAACTGGACAGACAGGGTGGCTGGGTGTTGGAGCCACAGAAGAGAGGAGCTGGGATAAAGTCCCTGATCGGAAGGACCAAGATGACAAAGAAAGGCAAAGATAGTGACGGTGACTGGCAGACAGCTAGAGACATGGGAGACAGAGGCAAAGGGAGGCAGATTCAGACAGATAATCAGATCCCCGCTGCGCCTGTTCTCCATTCACTGCCTCCTTCCCATCCCCCTCGGCCCTCCCTGAGTCAGGCCTCCTCAATGGGCTCCTCTCCTGGACCATCACCAACTGCTGGGGAAAGTGGCCCCAGGACCCTCAACCTGTACCCTGCAGATGGCTAGAAACTATGAGAAGGAAGGAAGACCAGGAGAGCCAGGCCACTGAGTCAGGCCCCTCCCCACCATGAGACCAGGAGGGAGGGAACAGAGCCATCAAAGGCGAAAGGCATGGGCGAAACTGTCAGGTGGTCACAGGATGGGGGACAGAAGGCAAGGGGCCCCCATGTTGGTGGGGGAGGGAAACAGGAGGAAGGGAGAAAGGTGGAGACTGGAAAGGTGGCCGTGAAGGGCCAGCAGCTAACCTCTGTGAGGCGGACAGGAGAGGGATAAATGAGAGAGAGAGACAGGAGACCAAGGCGTGAAACCAGGTAGCAGGGCCTCACGCCCAGGCTCTAGGGGCAGTCAGGACTCTCAGGGACTCCCATCACCACAGTCTTAGACCCTGAAAGGCCCCTGAGGAGAGCGAGAGCCAAGACCCTCAAGGGCCAAGCTCTAGCCCTGATGGCCATGGCTGCCCCCAGTCCTCGCTGGGGGAGGGCTCTCAGAGCACTAGGGAAAAGACACAGCTCACCCAATATGATTTCCTGGGGAACTCAACCCCAGACATGCATCCTTCACTAACCCACAGAAACCAGAGAGAAGGCATCTTAGTGCTCCCTGGCTGGACCCCACACGATATGGGTAAAAAAAATCCCTGCATCCTCTCCACCATGAAGTTCCGAGGCTCTCTTGAAGCCTTAGAGACCTCTGTCCCCTCCCCTGACCAGAATGCCACAATATGGCTTCTACTCTCCCCTGAGAGGGTCTGGGATGTTCTATTTGCCCTCTGGCAGCTTCAGGGCAGAGTAGGCCAGGCCCTGTCCCAGGCAGATCAGAGAGAGAGAGAGGTGACAGTGTGGCTTTCTGTGGGCCCCACAGCCCCAATCTAGAATGAACACAATCATGAGGCCCTGAGGGGCAAGGAGTCCCACCCAAAGACAGGCAGCAACACCCCAACTAGGCTTGGGGCACAGGCTTTCTTGGGGCCCCAGATCCTCATCTGAGGAATGAGCACTGATTCATTTGCCATACTTATCTCCCAGTTGCAGTTGAAATCATACCAGAAGAAAATGGATCGGAAGCCTCACTGCCATTGTCACTCCCAAAGAGAAGGATCGGGGTACAAAGTCAGTTAAGGTCAGGGTCCAAATCCCTATCCTGATCCCGACTGGCTCTGGCCTGGAAGAGATCATTTCCCTGTTTTGTGCCTGTTAGGGGGAAGGCGAGCATCTTAACCTCAAGGGGTCAGTGTGTGGATTGAATTTAATGTGCAAAGGCCAGGTACTGTGACTGACTCATCAAGACACCCTGGGAGTTAGTGGGCAAACATCTCAGAACTTATGACTTGGAGGGGTGCCCTGGGGTGACTGTGAAAGCAAGTTCACCTGCTCAGGAGCCCTTCCTGGGTCTGCTGGCTGCACACTGCCTCCGCCACCCCCATGGGACAGAAGCTCTCCGCCAGAACCCTAGGCAAGAGCACCCTGTCTGGAACACATAGTCCATGCCACCTTCTGCGGAATGGACACTCGAGGAAGCGGAGCCAGGAGTTCCAGCAGGAAGAAGTCAAAACAGCATGGTTAGGGAGATGCTGGAAGCAGGCCAGAAGAGAGGTGGAATGAGGAGCATGCGTGCAGAGAGGCTGGAACTAAAGAAGAGTTGGAAGTCACAACTTTGGTGGAGAGTTGAGGAGGAAGAATAGGACGGACTGGCAACCCCTACTGAAGAAAGACAGGGAGACCTGTCTGGGCCAAAACAGGTAATACCTAAGTCAGACAACAGGCAGAACTTCCAGTGAGGCACCCCACTGCCAGAGAGGCCCTTTTCACAATACTATCTCCCCCTTCTAAGCCCCAAAGGAAGTTGAGCCTTCGACTTTCCAAGAGTCAGCATCGTCAGTGTGAGAAATCTGTGCTCACCCTGGAAAGAAAACAGGCTGATTCAGTCCCCAAATCTCCAACTTCTGTCAGCCCAGTCCCCTCTGCATGAAGGTTTTTGCAGAAACAAACCCAACTGTACCACCCATGACCCCTTGGAAATCCCTCCCTCAACCTGGCCTTGCCTGGGCCACTCAGGCCCAGCATCCAGCCCCTGGCCTGTGGGAAGCGGGGTGCGCAGGCTGAGGATCGAGGTGGGGTGGGGGGAGCTGTGACGTTACTAGGGGAACAGGGCAGCGCTTCTCAGGGAAGAGCTAATGGAACCCCGTTATTATTGTGCAAGTTTGTAAGAAAGGGCTGGGACTTGGTTAAATAAAAAGGGGGGAGGCAAATTTGGAACCAAAGGAAGGAGCCAGAACGGGCCGTTACATAGAGGAATGGCATGAGATACACACATACATGCCACCATGCCCCACAGGACGAGGCAGGGGTCCTAAGGGATAAGTTCCAGGCCTGGGGCCGTGTAGATGAGAAATGGGGCACCAAGACAGGGAAGAACGCAAGGCGGAGCTAAGTGCTCCCCAGAAACAGACAAGTGGCCACTGTGGACCCCTAATGGCATGCAAACTTGATGCAAACACATACGCAAAGAAGGCGGCCTAGCTTTGCCCATGTCCTGCTTGACCACAAGGAGCTGTTAAATAAAGTGGGGTTGCCCTGGAGGTTAGAACCACCCCCAGACCCCTCCTCCTTGAGCTTCCCTCCCTCCCTGCCAGTCTCCCTGGAGGAGGCCTCTCCCTCCCTCCAGCCTCGGGTCTCAGAGTCTCTTCTCATCCTTTGGTTTCTTTCCATAACCCCAAACTCCTATCTCTGCCTGTCCCACTCCCAGCTTCCTCTAGGGCCTTGTCTCTTAACCCCACATGAGGGGGTCCCCAGCCTGAGAGCAACTTTCAGTTGATGAAAAGAGGGAAGGAAGTGGCCCAAGGAAGATCCATTAATTAATAGCTGCACTGGCAGGTCAGCCAGCTGGACCCACTGAGCTCGCCCCAGCCCAGGTCCCCCGGGGCCCAAGTTCTTCTGGAAGGGAGCCCCACAGCCTCTCCAGACCCTCCTCTCTGGCTCCCCAGCCCTGATGCCTGGAATGAGCACTGATTCCTAATGCATGACCTCTCACCCTTCTGATTCAGTTTCACGATGGCCTCACACCTTCCCTCCGGACCATACCTAAGACAGGTGATTAAGAGGAAAGCAGCAGAGGGGACTGCACCGGTACCAGAGAGGGCTGCATCTTCCAGACCTCACCAGTCCCAACCTTCCTGACAACCCTCCTCTGCAGGTGAGAGAGGAGCGAAATGTGACTTCCGGTGAAGTCGGCCAATTGAACACATGCATTTACTTTGGCTTGCTCCCGGAACTCCTAAAACAACATCCAAGAGGTCCTGTTTTAATTAAAGTATAGAGCCAGGAGTATAAAAGCAAGAGGAAAGGGAGGGAGGCTCAGCACATCACTATGGGCTGCTGATGTCTCCTCTCCCCTCCCCTCCCACCCACCCCCCCCCTTCCTCATCACCCCACCTCCACCCCTGATAAGCTCAAGCTCCTTCCCTGGACCTCAGGACCTGCTGCAGCATCCCAGATCCTAGGATCTCTTGCTAAATGTTTTCATCATCACCCCTGACAACAGCATCAATATTCTGGGAACTGGAGAACACAGGGCTGAGTGGTAACCCTGAGCCCAGAATGCAGCCCTGAGCTGGCTGCAAGCAAGCCAGGGAGGAGCTGACTCTTCAGCACAAAGGCCCTGAGGCTTGGAGGGATGAAGTCAGATACCTTGGGGAAGGGGTGGGTGTGAACCAGCGAGACTGGTAAGATATTGACCTAAGCAGCCAAATTTCCAGATCCTCTCCCTGACGCCCAGCAGGAGACAGGGGGTGTAAAAGGTAAAATAGTGGTCCTGGCCTGGGGGCCATCGGGTGTGAGTCTCAGCAGGAGAGAAGACAGTTAAGTGAGTGTTCACTGAATATGAGGAGCCAGATTTGTATTTCCAGGCAGAAAGGTGGAATTGTTACAGGGCAGGGAGAGGGGCACCCCTGAACCCCCAAACCTGCCTGCTCTAAATAGGTTCTGCCGTCTGCCGCATAAACATATAGTCCCGGTTACAGACCTTTCTGGGGATCTGACAGGTCCAGAAGGAGAGACTCAGAGATGCAGACAGCAGGTCCCCCAGAATGGCCACCCAGCCAGGCGCCCTCCCATGGGTTCCCTCCCATCCTCAGCTCCCGCACAAACACCTGCCTGTAGTGTCCCTCTGGAAACCAGTCAAAGCCCAGTCTCCCGTACCTAAGGAAAACACATCAGAGAATCAATAAGGACACAAAGCAACCTGGAGGAAGCAGCTCAAATGCAGGAAGAAAAAGTTGAGATAAACAGTTACTCATATTCTCAGAGAGTTAAGAGAACAAGGTACATCAATGCAACAAGAACAGGAGGCAACCAAATAAAAAAGGAAATTTAAAACCCAGAGGCCGGTTGAAGACCCCATTAGGCACCAGCCCGGGTTCCAGGTTCCATCAGCAGGAAGTCACATGTCACACGATGCTTGGCCAGGTGACATGTGGGTGGGGGGCCAGAGTCAGGAACGTGTGTTTTTCTTGGGTGATTGGACCAAATTAGGGAGATCTGTCATTGGCTCTCCTCTCTGTGACCCCTGCAGCACCCTGACCAGGGGGTGGGGGGGGAGCGAGGGGGCTAATGATCCCAAGACCAGAGAGGCGATGGAGACACAGACCTGGGAGGGGGGCTTCCAAGCGGCCTGGGAGAGACCCAGGGACCAGGGGTTCAGGTTGAAGAGCAGTGGACTAGTGGAGGGTCCTCTGGGAGTCCTGTCAACCGCTGACCCAGCAGAGCTGTGCCAAGCAGTAGAGGGAAAACACCCCCGGCTTACAAGCAGGAAAGCTGTCACTCACAGAGTGTGGGACAAATCAAGAGAAGAACACGGTGGGAATAAGAATGCTGCTGCTTAACTCAACTTGCACTCAACCCAGCCAGCTGAGGCTGGACACGGGGTCAAGTCCTGGCCACTGACCCTTGCCAGCTGGGACTCCTGGGGCGACCCTGGCCCCTCTTCTAGTCTCTCTCTGCCTGTGGGTCACCCACCAGTCCCAGGTGTTTCAGGGGCCTTCGCCCTCTAATTTCTGATGGCAGTAATGGGGAAGCCCCAAACACCAGCAAAACATGTCCCCCAAGGAGACCACAAGGGCCCTGGGGGGTGGACTTGCCTCTGCCCCAGACTGCCCTGAAGCACACCAAGCATGAGTCTATTTTTTTTAAAGATTTATTTATTTATGCATACAGAACTGAGGGGTACAGGCCAGAGGCTCAGGGGCGGCGAGAGGCTTCACCAGAGACAGAGCGGGGAGCAGAACAGGCAGATCTACGAAGTACACTGCTGGGGGAGCAGCGGGCGGGTCAGGAGAGGTCTGCCATGCCATGTGGTCTCCTCCGGGGGCAGACGGGAATCGAACTCATGCAGAAGTGGCTTTAGCTTCTCAGTGCAGTGCTTTAACCCGCTGCGCCACCAGGGAGGGCCACATGAGTCTATTTTTAAACAGGTTCTAAGTAGCCAGCCCCAATCCCCAGTGTTATTCTAGACCTGTGTAGTCAGCAGGTGGCCAAGGTAAAGGGGAACCAGAGCTGAGGTTGAGGAAATAGCACCCCCAGAAAGAGGCACTCAGAACAGAGAGGAGAGGGGCCAGTTGGGAGCAGAGATCAAGAAAGGGCTAGAAACTTGGGATAGCAGAGAGTGGCAGGAGTGGGGCAGGAAGGGGTGTCTCTCAGTGAGGGGCTTAATGTCCAGGACTGCAGATGCCAGGTGAAAATGAGGGGTAGGCAGGAGAGAGAGGAAGAGCAGAGGAAGGCAGGGCAGGGAGAAGAGCGACAATGAGAGCAAGAACCAGAAAGCCAGGCAAAGGTGGCAAGGGGTGAGAGCATCCACCATGCGGCCAGGGGCAATGAGTGGACCCCAGGCCAGCTACTTCCAGACCCTGTGTCCTCTCCTTAAAGACGCCATGTCTCCGGGTCCTCCCTGGTGGCACAATGGGTTAGGACGCAGCACTGCAAGCTAGCACAGCCACTTCAGTGCAAGTTCGATCCCCAGCCCTGGACGTAAACCACATGGCGCAGCAGAGCTCCCCTGACACAGCCAATGCTCCCCTCAGCAGTGTACTTCGTCATCTGCCTGTTCTGCTCCCCCACTCAGTCTCTGGTGAAGCCTCTCACTGCCCCTGCACCTCTGGCTTGCACCCCAGTTCTGTATGCACAAATAAATAAATCTTTTAAAAAACAAAAACATGTGGCCCTCCCTGGTGGCGCAGAGGATTGGGGCACAGCACTAGGAAGCTAAAGCCACTTCCGCAGGAGTTCGATCCCCGCCCCAGAGGTGATCCACACAGCACGGCAGACCTCTCCTGACCTGCCTCTCACCTTAGCAGTGTACTTCGTTGATCTGCCTGTTCTGCTCCCCACTCTGTCTCTGGTGAATCCTCTCTCTCACCACCCCTGAAGGCCTGTACCCAGTTCTGTATAATAAATAAATAAATAAATAAATCTTTAAACAAAAACAAAAACATGTCTCCTTCCACTGGGGCCTCTCAGACATGGTCCCCAAGACTGTTCTGCATCCCTGACTCCTTTAAGACTCCTCCTTGCCCCCCACCCCCATGACAGATAAAAGATGCCAAGCTGGGATACACACACACACACACACACACACACACACACACACACACACGGCCTCCTGGGAAGAGAGGGGACAATAGAGAGGGGAGAGGGGTGTCCTTTTGTCTCCATGCCAAGCCTTGGGAGCTCAGTTCTACACAAAGAACTTCACAAAGGGCCTCTGGCTCCCAGAGGGGGAGATAAATAGGGGGAAGAAAGGAGGGGGAGAGAGTAGACCCCAGAGCTGGAAATGCCTAGTGTGTCTGGGGAGCAAAATGGGGCTGTTCTCACAGCCCCAGGCTACTGAAGGGCTGGCTCTGGGGACAGGGAAACAGGATTCAGGGGCCAGCCATGTGCTCAGGGCAGAGGAGACAGAGCTGGGGCCAGAGTCGCTTCCTAGGAGAAGCTGATAGCGGTTCCCTGCCTGGGGGGGTGGGAGTGGGGGTGGGCAGCAAGCCTAAGGCTACCTGCCCTCTCCCTAAAGAAGGTGCCACCACAGACACCTTCACACACACACCCCATTTGCCACGCTGCTAGGGGGAAGGGAAGAGGAGGCCCCATCGGGCAAGCAGAACGGTCAAGCAACACAAGGTCGGAGCCAACGGAGCTATTTGGCCGCACGGTGCACCCCGGAGCTGGGTGGGCTTCTGCTCAGCTGGAACAGTATGAGGGCGCCCGGGAGAGCAGCCAAGTGCAGTGAGCCAGGCAGCCCACGACATGGCCCGCACCTCAACTCTGCACAAATGCTGGCGGGCCTGCGAAATCACCTCTGAGCTCAGCCTCCCCGTCTGCGAAACAGGGGAGCAATGCCGGCCCCCTCGCGGTTCTGAGCTGCTGCGGGCCTCAGATGAAGCTCTGTGTGGGGGCAGCTATTATTGTTATTGCCAGGTGACCTCAGACCTAGCTGCCAAGTCAGAGGCCCCAAGTACAAGACTCACCCCCCACAACTAGGCCAACTTCTGAGGGGGGCTCAGAGGCGAGGCCTGGTCAGGCCAGCAAAGGAAGGGCCAATCAGAGGACTGCAAAGGCTCCTTCCAGGGAGAGAACGAAGCGTGTGTCTGCAGGCATGGACAGGAGCTACACATATATTTGCCAACTTCCCTCCATAGCCCATTTCCCAGATGAGAAAACTAAGGCTCAGAGAAGTGTTTTCCATCACAATCCCACCCTCATTTTGTTGCCAAGGTCCTGTTAACTCATCTGTCTGCATCCCTCACCCCACCCCAACCTCGGAGCAGAGCTCCTAGGACAACCTCCTACCCCACACCCATGGAAGAACAAGATCAGGGTGTTGGCAACTGGAACAATGCTGCCTCCCAGGCCTGGACTCCAGACTGCAGGACACTCACAGCAGCCTGGTGAGCTGAGCTGTCTATGCTCCCATTTAACAGGTGAGGAAGCTGAGGCTCGGAGCCACGAGGGAGCCCAGCCAGTGCGCGCAGCCTGGAAGCCATAAGTGAGGACTCACCAGCTGCGCTGTTCTGCAGCCCCTGCTCCCTGCACCGCTGGACCTCCCGCCTCTGAACCGAAGCCCTGGGAGGGGCTGGCAGTGCTGAGTGACAGAGAGAGCAGAGGCGCCTTGCAGTAGGGAGCTGGAGAACCACACAGAGAAGCCCTCTGCAGAACCCCTCTTGCCCGGCTGCAATTCCATTAAAAAGCACGAGAATAAATTAGCTCTGCTTAGCATATTGAGTGATTGGGGCTCAGGAGGCTGTCTGGGTGCTCAATGCACTCTGCTGGCTGCAGTGGGGGGAGCTAGGGGCGGGGGGGGGGGGGCAGTCTGGCCAGACAGGGCCTGGTGCAGCCTCAAACCAATGCCCTCAGCTCAGTGCCCAGAAACAATTGCTCCCGCTCCAACTTCATTCCCCTAATGGTGTCGCAGTTTGGCAACTGCTGTCCACACCCCTGCCCCGCATTCCAGCCAGCCCCAGAGGACACCCAAGGTCAGCAGCAGGGATAGTGTCAGGCTGCCCATCCTTCCCTGGGATGAACTTTGAAGCAGACAGCTCAGTACAGTCGAGATTCCTGAGTGCTCCTACCAGCACCCTCACTGACCCAGAGCACACCTACCTCAGTTTCCCCCTCAACACTGAAGCACCCAAGCCGGTAAGAAACTTAGAGAGGGGAGTGAGAGGCTGGGTGGAGTCAGTCCTGTACCCAGAACAGGACCCCACCCTTTAACCAGACTTGGGCAAAGGATAATAGAACGATAGCTAGGACCCAGCTTGAAGCCCAGCGGCGGGGGACGCCTGCAGCCAGGCCAAGCAGGCCCAGCTCTGGAAGGGATCCAGACAGCCTAGCTTCCAGGCTGTGGCCTCCTTCAGATCCTTGGGTCAGTCTCCTCCAGCCCCTCCCAACCTACCTCAGGCTCCCAGGACCAAAGGCCCCTGCCCCTATCCATGTCTCAAGGCCATGTAGCAGCCTGAATGTACCTACCAGACCTGCTACAGGGACCACAACCCACTAAGTTCCCAGCAGCACTGTGAGGCTCACCCCCATTGCTAGCTAAGGCCACACCTCCCGCTGGCTGCCCCCTCTACTGATATGGCTAAGTGAAGGGGAGATTCTTTTTCTTAAAGATTATTTATGCATACAAGAACTGGGGTACAGGCCAGAGGTGCTGGAATTGGGAGTGGGGGGGGAGGGTGTTTGAGAGATTTCACCAGAGACAGAGTGGGGAACAGAACAGGCAGATGTACCTGAATACAGAGCAGGGGAGAGGTCTGCCGTGCCGTGTGGGTCAGCTCCCCGGCCAGGGATCGAACTCGTGCTGCAGTGACTGTGGAGGGCCCGAAGGGGCGATTCCAAGGCACGGGACCTCTTGGCAGGCCAGCTGTGGCTCATGCATCCTCGGCAGCACTGCCGAGCTCTCCTGGCAGTGCGGAAAGTCGAGGACTGGAGCTCCCCCTTCCCTGCGTGTCAGACCCATTTTGCCCTGCTAAGGCTCTCCCAGCCCTTCCTGCCTTCCACCGAGGCATATGCCCTAATAAAATCTTTACACATTTAATTCCATCTTGTTTCCACAAACGCAACCACTCAATAACCATAACAACGGCAATAACTGCTACCCTTAATTAAATGTCATCGATAAGCCCCACACTGTTCTAAATGCTTTCAAGGGCTTCAGAGGTAGCAAAGGCACAGCGAGGTTACCTGATAAGCTCCAGGGTGCACAGCCCTAAAGTGGCAAAGCACCAGGTAATGTAGCTTCAGCCAAAGGCCGGCTGTGCCACTCTACACCTCCTAATAAGAGCCGTGCCATCCATCCCTGCCTCCTGCCTTTTGGGGGAAGGATAGAGAATGCAACAGGGATTTGAAACTCATGAGGAATGGGCCAGGTGGCACAGAAAGAAACAGAGCATGAGAGCATTAGAGAGAGAGGGCGAGAGAGAAGGCAGAAGTGACACACAGAGATCTGGAGCCAGCTCTGGCCCCCAGATCCTGACCCCACTTGCAGGCGCTCGCCTCCCCAGAGCAGGGATGGGCTTCACGATTGGACCAAAGGAAGCAGAAGAGGAAGGACATGCAACCCAGGAGCACTTTCCAGTCCCACCCACTCCTTGCCATCCTTGGCCAGCCACCCCCAGGCTGTGACTAAGGGGTGCCAGAGAGGCCAGCTGAGAATGCAGCACACCAGCTCCCCATAGCACCGGTCCCAGGAATCTCCATCCTTAACCCATACCCCTCATTCCTCACTCTCCCACCCCTGCGCAGGGCCAGTGGGCCTGGCCTGGGTCTCAGGGGCCCGACAAAGCCAGGCCTGTCCCCTGCCCAACCTCCACAGGGAGTGACAGTCTGGGCTGGGCAGCAGGCAAAGCTGAGCCAAAGGACATGGCGGAGGGCCAGCCACACCTCCTCAGGTGAGCTCTCCGCTTAACCCCTGGCCTGCCGGACCCAAGTCTGGGGCTGTTGGCTAAGGGATGGTAGGATAGTGGCGAGGGGAGGTCAAGGACAAATAAGGGGAACCAGCTGCCAGGGGTCTATTAAGGGAAATAATGGCAGAACGTATACACACACACACACACAGACACCCCTAATTTGGTCCAGCCACGGGAGAAAGACCCCACAACCACTAGTTACGCTGTGCCAGGGGTAGTTTAAAATGCAGAGTGGCTGAACCCTTGCGGGGCTCTCCCATGACAAATCTAAAGTCCAGATTCTTGAGTTTGACATTCACGGCCTTTCTCCATGCTGATCCCTCCCTCCCAGCTTCTGATCCAGCCTCTTCCATCCTCCCCTACACCATGGCTCCCTGAGGACAAGACACCCTTTCACACCTGGGTCAGACTGAGATGGTCTTGCTCCTCCCGGGGGTGGCCATGAGCTCACCTTGTAAGACACACTTCAACATGTCACCTCCTCCTTCCTGCTGGGAGAGCTTTCCAGATTGCTCCAGGCCCAGTAGGCCACTCCCTGCTCTACAGCCAGGGAACTGCTATCCAGAACTTCCAGCCACTCAGCCCTGGGCTCAGGGTAGCGTGTTGGCCAATGTGTCTCCCCCGTGAAGACTTACTGGGAAACACTGAGCACGTGGGCATGGTGCTTAGCAGAGAGTGGGTGGGGGAGAGGGAGATGATGGCTACGCTGAGAAGGGGGATGAGTGAAAGAGAAGATGGGGTGGAAAGGCAGATGGGCTGAGGGGTGAGCAGCTGGTCGTGCACCCCACCACTGCAGGGCCATGGGGCAATGACCACAATGCTCTGTGGACTGGGTCTAAGATCGCCCAGACCATTCTTGACTCCTGGGGTTTCAGCTGTTGCAGGAGGAATGGGGTGAAACGGGGCCTCACCAGGATCCCCCGAAGTTCCTAAGAAAAGGGTGCCAGCGAGAAAACCTAGTGGAGCTGGGCAGGAGCAGAAGCAGAAGCTTTCGCTAAGGCCAGAAGACAACCTCGTCAGACTTCCCTGTGACTGCCGCCCCGGCCATCACAGCGTCTTATCTCCCTTCACACTCGCTCTCTCCTAACCTCAAAACAGCCTGTCATAGCTGCGCGTGACCCAGGTGGCCCCTGCTGGCTCCCAGCCCCACTCCTGTACCCACCCCTGGGCCCCAAGATAGGCTTCCAGGCGGCATAGCTTGAGTCCCTGTGCCTGGACTCAAGATGACCTGAGAGATCTTAGACCCAACCTACAGAGCCGAGAGGCCAATGCCCCATGGCCCGGCTGTCGTGGGGCGCATGCTGCATCACACCAACGCAACTGCCTCAATTCTCACACGGCTGCTCACCCCGCAGCCCGTCTGCTTTTCCCCTCTACCCCTTCACCCGACCGCCATCATCCGCCATTCACCCATCGTCTCCCTCTCCTCCACCCACCCTCTGCCAAGCACCATGCCCATGCCTGCCTGGGTCCCTGCAGTGATGGCTCACCTGCACACTCACCCCCTCCATCAGCAACCCCACATGGCCTTTGCTCCATTCCTGGGAGACAAAGTTCAAGAAAAGTGACTCTGGCCTGAAAACTCCGTCTCACAGATTTTCTGGGGAGACAAACTCCTTAACGATTTCACCAGGGCCCTCCCTGGTGGCGCAACAGGTTAAAGCGCAGCACTGCAAGCTAGCAGTGGCTGCTTCAGTGAGAGTTTGATTCCCAGCCCCGGAGGTGACCCACATGGCGCGGCAGACCTCTCCTGACCCGCCCGCTGCTCCCCTCAGCAGTGTACTTCGTCAGTCAGCCTGTTCTGCTCTCCACTCTGTCTCTGGTGAATCCCCTCACCATCCCTGCACCTCTGACCTATACCCTAGTTCTGTATGCATAAATAAATAAATCTTAAAAAAAAAAAAAAGAAATCACCAAAAGCTTCCATGCTCTCACATTTTGGCCAGGAAGGAGTACTAAAGTGGAGGCCCCTCCATCCCCAATTCTGGGGGTGGGTTTGGAGAGCCTAGGCGGGGAGAGAGAGGGACTGGCTAGAAGCACCAGGCTGGGGTCCTTGGTGGGAAGGAGTCAAGGCAGGCATCCGAGCTGGGACCTCCGGCATCGCTGGGTCCCCATGCTCCCCACCATGAGACCCGCCTCTGGATGGCAGGCTTTCCTTCCCACTTGCAGGCTGCTGCCCCTCCAGAGGCTGCCTTAGCTTGCCTGCCCTTGGCACCAGGCTTTGTCCTGGTGCCAGGGGCCCTTGGCAAGTTCATGCATCAAACAAGGAGGCAGTGGCTGGCTTCATGCCCTTTGGAAAAGAGGGCGTTCCCCCAACCTCAGCCTCACACTCTCCCCCCACCAAGGACCCAGACCAACTCCGAGGTGGCCAGCTGACCTCACCCACCCCTATTCCCACTCCGGGCACTGGAGCTCCCCTCCTGCAGCTGAACCCCACACGGGTGGCAGGGAAGAGACAGGATGAGGAGCGTCATCGCCAAGGGGCAAATTAGGGAATCAAGATCTCCCCTTCTCCAGGAGAGCTCTGTCCCCTTGTCAAGCGGCTGAAGGTTCCCTTCTATTGAATGATGCCTCCAAGTCTTGAGATGCATGGATCACCCAGAGACACCCACCAAAAAAGAGGAAGAATTACCCCACAGATACGAGCGCTCGCATCAGCCAAAGGCCCGCACAGAAGTGTTTACAGCAACATTCCTCACCAGAGCCCCAGACTGGAAACAGCCCAAACACCTATCAATAGCAGAACTGATAAATAAACTGTGTGTCTCCCACGGGGGGATGCTATCCGGCAACGAGAAGGAACAGTGTATCACCACACAGGAATGCGGATAAAATTCACAACGTGGCAGCGAGCAAAAGCATTCAAGCACAAAAGAAACACAGCGATGTGCCCCCTTACGCGTTCTAAAACTGGCAAGACCACTGTCTGCAGGTGGGGTAGTGAATAACCCAAGAGGAGAGCCAGTGGCCGAGGGGACAGAGGGGAGTTTTCTGCTTTTCTTGACTGAGTGCTGGGTACAGGGCGCACCCGTATTTAGTTTGTGAAAACTTTGGGTCCTTTTCTGTTTAGGAAAAACGCCACTTAGTGGAAATGGAGGAGGACCCCACGAAGCCTGCAGGCTACCCCAGTTGTGAGATGCCCGGCCACTCCCGCCTTTTCCTTCCCGCTCACCTCCCCTGGCTGCCACCATCCTAGCTCAAACTAGGTGGCATGGCTACCCCTGGACTCCCGGTTTTGCTTTCCAATGCACATGCACACAGGTGCAGGGATGCAGGGCCTGAGGGTGCAGACACTGAGGTGTGGGAGGCCCCAGTGCATCTCCACCTCGAGACCCTTGAACAGGCTCCTCTCACTTGCACTGCCCATCAGCCCCAACACCTCTTCTGTCTGCATCGCCACCTAAGCTCTCTGCGTCTCCCACGCCAGCCTTACTTCCCCCATGGAGGGAATCACACTGTTTCCAACAGTGCATTGATCTGTGCAATTACTTGTTTAAATGTTGTTCCATCTTTTCCACTGGACCGAGAGCCCCCGCAAAGGCAAGAACAGGGGCTGTCTGCTCTCCTGCTTTAACCTGTCAATAGCCAGGCCCCAAAATGCTTGTTAACTAAATAATTCTATGGTATTCGCTCCCATCGCAAAAAAAGACATGATAACTGTGGCACGAACGTGGTGTGAACTAACACCAAGGTGCAGACAGTACAGTGTGGAAATATAGCTGATCAAGGCATTGTGCACCTCAAATTAACAGGGTATGATATACCAAATATATCTCAATAAAAATAAATTTTAAGGCCCTCCCTGGTGGTGTAGTGGGCTAAAGTGCAGCACTGCAAGCGAACCTCAGACATTTCAGTGCAAGTTCTACCCCCCACCCCGGAGCTGACCCACATGGCATGGCAGACCTCTCCTGTCCCTCCTGCTGCTCCCCTCAGCAGTGTACTTCGTCAGTCTGCCTGTTCTGCCTCCCACTGTGTCTAGTGAAGCCTCTCACTGTCCCTGTGCCTCTGGCCTGTACCCCAGTTCTGTATGCATAAATAAATAAATCTTAAAAAATAAATAAATAAATTTTTTAAAATACAGAAACTTAACATTAAACAAATTCCATTAAAATTAAGGTAACAGATTGGCCCTCCCTGGTGGCGCAGCGGGTTAAAGCACAGCACGGAGAAGCTAAAGCCACTTCCGCATGAGTTCGATCCCCGCCTGCCCTGGAGGTGACCCACCTGGCGGGGCAGACCTCTCCTGACCCACCCGCTGCTCCCCTCAGCAGTGTACTTCATCAGTCGGCCTGTTCTGCTCCCCACTTTGTCTCTGGTGAAGCCCCTCAATGCCCCTGCATCTCTGGCCTGTACCCCAGTTCTTTATGCATAAATAAGTAAATCTTTTTTAAAAAATTAAGGTAATAAATACTCCAAAGATATTAAAAAATAAGCTTATTAGATAAGGGCATCAACAGCTCTGCCTATCTTGCAGACAATTTCTGGGGAAGGAAAACTTGTCCTGAGCTGTGGTCCTGGCTCTGTCACTTGCTTGCTGTGTGGCCTTGGGCAAGTCACTTCCCCTCTCTGGGTCTCACTGTGCTCTTTTGTGAAATGTAGGAGTTGGGTGGGCTTGAAGGGGCATATGACCTTGTGTGTGTGTATACGTGTATCTGTCCAGTGGCTGTGTGTGTGTCTCTCTGTGTGTGTGTGTGTGTGTGTCTGTCCTTGCACCTCTGTACACATGCTTGTGCATATTGTCCGAGCAACAGCAGCCATCGCTTTATTAGATTCTCACAGGGATCTGTGACCTCAGGTGATTCAGGACCACTAACCAGGCTCCCTTTCAGCTCTGGGGTCTGTGGTTCTATAGAAGCACACAGAGGGGAAGTTAACCAAGCCTGGGTGGAGGGAGTCAGGTTAAGAACGTCCCCAAGGCCCTCCCTGGTGGCGCAGCGGGTTAAAGCACAGCACTGAGAAGCTAAAGCCGCTTCCGCATGAGTTCGATCCCCGCCTGCCCCGGAGGAGACCACATGGCGTGGCAGACCTCTCCTGACCCGCCCACTGCTCCCCTCAGCAGTGTACTTCGTCGATCTGCCTGTTCTGCTCCCCACTCTGTCTCTGGTGAAGCCTCTCACCGTCCCTGAGTCTCTGGCCTTGTACCCCAGTTCTGTATGAATATATAAATAAATCCCCTCACCATCCCTGCACCTCTGCCCTATACCCCAGTTCTGTATGAATAAATAAATAAATCTTTAAAAAAAAAAAAAAAAAAAAAAGAACGTCCACAAGGGGAAGAAGCCCGGGGCTGCTGCAGGACTGGCTCCCCCAGGGACATGCTTCACCAGGGCCCTGGGCAGAGGCCAGGGGAACTGACCCCAGAAACTGGCTTTCTGGGAGAGGAAGCAGAGCAGCCAGGAATCTCCTCCCCTCTGCTCCCGCCATCCTCTGACAAGCACCCACTTGTCTTGGGATATGGTAGAGAGCGAGGAGGCGAGCTTGGCACCTGGAGAAGCCTGCCAGGCCCCTTGGCGCCCAGGTCAGGGAAGGTTTGGCGGGAATGCTCAGGAGGGGTGCCAAGCCCCACCTCCCCACACAGGCTGGCATCAGGATCCAAAAGGAGCCAAACAGAGAGCCATCTGAGACCCCAACGGGTCCTGAGAGATGAGGGCCATGCGGCCAGCACAGCAGTCTCCCTGGGGGGACACTGACAGTATTCAGGCAGAGGGCAGTGTGGCCTGAGGGTCAGGGAGGATCGCTCAGAGGGGAGAGGAAAGAACTGGGGTGGAGGCTGGTGATAGGAGCCCTGTGCAGGTCCCAAGGGAAAGCCTGGCCTGAGGAATGGGGTGGCATGGCCAGTGGCAGGACTGGTGGCTTGTTAGTGGCCGTGCTGTGACGGGAGCACCCTGGCTGGGAGCCAGATGCCTGAGTGGATTCTAAGTCCTTACTCTGGGGGTGGGGCTGGAAGCCCAAGGTGTCTATCCGCTACCAGAGGGAGGTCAAATGCCTTCTCTAGGGAGGTGATGGGCAGTCAGCTGCCCTTTCCTGAATTACTGAAGTCTCCTCCTCACCTGGTGAAGGGAGAAAGTAGCCAGTGACAGCAATCCCCTCTCCCCCCATCCTGCCAGCCAGAATCCTGGGAGCAGGGGGCATGGGCTGGAACAATTTCCTCCTGCAGATAAAGGAGTGGGCGAGGCGTGGGCAAACGCCAAGGTCTCTCTAGAGGCCGCTCAGAAACCAGCTCATCTGAATGCAGACAGGCAGCCGTCCCCTTCCCTGTCCCTGTGACTGCCACACGCCTGTGCATACCGCCGCCCCTCCCCCCAGCATAACCACCTCCAGGGCCCCTGGCTCTTTCCTCCATCTCAGCCCTCAGTCTGTCCAGGGCTTGCTCACCCTCAAGTGCCACCCACCTGTGTCAAGGCCACATGGTGCATGGGGGAGACAGGGACAGCGGGGAATCAAGGCGACCAAGGTGACCCACCAACAGGCAGGGCGAAGCCAAGGGTCTGCAACAGGAGGCAGCAAGGAAGGAGGCCTTCAACTCACCTCCCCTGATACCCTGGTGGGCAGAAGAACAGCTGAGGCGGGGGCTGAGGCCAGCCCTGATGCCCCCTGGGGGGCCAACATCAGGGTCCGGCCATGTCACCGACCCTCACTGGACCCTCTGCCCTTTATGAAGATAGAGAAGCAGCATTCGGGGGTGCCTAGCTGACACCTCCAGGCCTCGTGCTAGGCTCGGGCTCCCTCAGATTCACCTGGCCGCCAGCCCCTGTGAGGGATCAGGCTCCACCCACCAAGCCTGTCCCTCACTGTGGCCAGTCCCCGTGGCAATGGCTGGGCTAGAGTTTGGCAAGGATGGAAAGTTCTGCTTCTAAGTGCAGCCCCATGTCTGACACCAGGTACTGTAATCACAAATCTGCTATAACGCACGTCCTGAAAGGGCATCCAGTCAAAGGGAACAGAGGGTCACTATGACACTCACTGTGCACAGACATGCACACACACTTGGCTTTGCTGGCTGCCCCTACGAAGGGGGCAGGGACGTGGCCCCCGGGTACATTTTGAGTCACCCAAGTGGAGGGATGTAAAACCCCAGCATAACCCAAACCCCACACAGCCTAAAGCCTCAGGAGTCTGCAGCCGTCACAGCCACCAAGCCCAGAAGCAGCTTTGGATTACAGACTGCCTGAAGTGGGGTTATCTAGTCTCTAGGGTCCCCGAACCCCCCCTTCTCCTCCTGGGGGAAATCCAATGCCCGCACCCTACGAGGCCCGGGGGTTCCCAGATAGATGCCCCACCCAGAACCCACGCCTGCCTCCCAGCCCCAGACCACCCTGGGTCAACCACCTGAGAGGTTCTCACCTAGAAGACCTGAGAATGCAGGGAGGAGAGCGCAGCTGCCAGTATCCTGAGGTTTGTCCTGGCTCGGTCCCTTCCCTGCTCAGAGGGGCCCTTCCCTCCTGGCTACAGAGCCCTGAGGGAGGACAACAGCCACAGCTCCCAGGGATACCTGGTCAACCTCTGAACCAGCTCAGGAAATTAACACCGGGTCTGTCTCCAGCACTCCTAGGTCTGCCCCCTCTTGGGTGACTCCTAAAACTCACCTGAACTATTTACTCCTTTAAGGGGCGAGCCCCACCTGCGTCCCTAGGCAGCATGCCCTTACTGAGGGGCACTTTCCTGGCATGGCTCCTTACCTGTCTCAGGTGAGTTGGGCCGTGCCTGCCACCCCTTCCAGGACTCAGAGCGTCCTCCCCCCCTTCCTCCGCAGCTCCCTACCTGAAGCAGGAGCCGCCTGCTCTGGGTGCGGGCGGATCCCCCGGGCTCCCAGCGCTCTGCCCGAGCCGCCCGGGCTGGGGGCGTCCCCGGGGGCTGGGGGCCGC
>NW_004567103.1:13056799-13082085 GCF_000260355.1 Condylura cristata | reverse complement strand
GAGCGCTGGGGTTGGGGGGGGGGTCGGCCGGGAGAGGGAGGGACAGGCAGGTGACCAAGTCCCAGAGCGGGAGAGACTGGGTGTCGGGGCTGGAGGGCAGAGCCCAGCTTGAGCACCCGAAGTGCTAAGTTTGCATATTCCTCAGGTTAGTAGTCCTCGCAAGAGCAGAGGTGCCTGCTACACTTCTCTACCCTTAGGGCACCCCAGCCTAGAAAAACCAGGACCAGGCTGTAGAAAAACCCCAGTGTCGAGGAGACAGAGCACAGCCCGGTGGGAAGGACAGCCTTCCTGTGCAACCCACCTACCTGGTCCCTTTCTGGACAGGGCACCTCACCAGTGATTTCTTGTCCATCCTTTTAGAGGTCGGTATCAGGGCTGGGAGGATGGCACCCCCAGCACTCATGGGTACCCCTTGAAAGATGAAAGTGGCAAAGAAGAGAGACCAGTAGGAATTGGTCAGAATTGGTCCTCCTCTTCCCATCCGCCTGGGGGGGCACTCCAGCGCCGTCACAGCCAAGCCCCTAGGGGGTTCAGGTGGTGCAACCTCGCAGCCTCTTTGTGCCACCTGGTGGTCATAAGGGAGAACGACAAGAGCAATTGAAGGCTGTGAAACCCAGCAGGAAATTTGCGCAACAGCTGCTTCAACCTCCTCAGTCTGTGTAGTGGCCAAACGATACCTCAGGGCTGCCTAAGGGGAGTTTTCGCATCACACCCTTTCTGTCTTGGTGCTCTGGGCCTGCCCCTGCCACTTCTCCCTGAGGTCCTGCTCCTTCCCTTTCAGGGCGCTGGGCTGGTGTGAGTCACTTCTCAGGCGGCAAACCCCAGGAAGGGCTGTGCAGGGCTCACAGTCACAAGTGACCAGCTCAAGCAGCCGTGCCTGCTCTTCCAGCAGTGGCCAGGTCTTCCAGGTGAGTAGCCAGGGGGTGGGAGGTGGGGGCCCTGAGGTTGTAGGTGGCTGGAGAAAGGGATGGGCGCTAAGAGTGAGGGGCAGATGGATCCCGGATAGACATAAAAGAGAAGAAGAGGTAAGATTAGATATTGGTGAATTTCATAGACTGTGGGGTGGAGGGGCACAGAGACCCTCAGTCCAGCACCTGGTCTACAAATAGGAAAACTGAGGTTCAACGAAGGCAAATGACATGCCCAAGGTCACATGGTAGGTCTAAAGCAGAGCCAGAGTGGAAATCCCAGTCCCTTGGCTCCCAGCTTGGGGTTCCTTGAAGGCCAGCCCCACTCCATTCCCTTCCCCACCACCATATTTCACAGTGTCTTTGCCCCCACCTACTCCCAAATGCCACCAGCCATGGCCTGGGGGACAGGACACCTCTCAGACTAAGCCCACTGGCCCCTGGACACCACAACATTCCTCTCCGGACCCCAAGACAAAGGTTCCCCCCGGGAGAGTGGCTGGAGTAAAGGCAGGTTCCCTGATCCCTCTGCCCTCTAGCATTCTGGCCCAGGCCAATTCTGGGGCTTCCCTCTCTTCCAAAGACACACATTTTCCAATCAGCTGGGCCCAGGAAAGGATGAATGTGTGTCTCATGGAGGCTGACTGCACAGCCAGGCTCCATTCGGGGACAGGGGTGACTTCCCTCAGCCCAGGCCCACATGCACAGTCAGAGAGGCTTACATCCATTAGGGCTGAGAGCACGGCCCTGTGGGCACAGTTCTGGTTTCACCACTGTAGCTTTGTGACATTGAGTGGAAGTTACCACCTCCGAACCTTTGGCCTTGTATAATGTGAAGCTGACATCCTCCTTTGTTCTTATGGGGACTGGATGAATCAAGGATGTTCAGATACAGAGCACAGTAGGGTCCTGGCTCCAAAAAGTGGGGTCCATGCCTTTTTTCCACACTGGCTTGCAAGAAACAATTGGGGTTTCCTCCTGCCAGTTAACTCACTGAGTGACCCGACATGTCCCAGTCTTCCCCTGGGCTCTGATTCCTTCATTCACAGAAGGAGACAATTGGGACACTGCACCCAGAATGTCCCTCTTGGCCTGACTGTCTGAGATACAAGGAATCACATCACTCTGAAATAGCCATGGCAGAAGAGGGAGCCGCCCTCAAGGTCATCAGGGACCTGAAAGGTGAGTGTGCCCTGGGAGATTTCCTGGGACTGGATTGGGGAGGACTGAGGGGTCTTGGGAGCCTCTTCCCGAGAGCCTCACTGGCTGGTGTCTGTGTCTGCCATCTTCCCCGTAGCTGCCATCTCTGCTGTCCTCCTGGGATACAGGGGTGGCCAGCAGGCCGTGACAGATGCCAGCGCTGAGCTGCACAGCCTCTGTGGCTGCCTGGAGTGGCTGCTGCAGGTGGGACCCTCTCCCCAGCCCCTCTTCTTTCTTCCTTCCTCTCCTCCCCTCCTCTGCCGTCTCTCAGGCTTAGGGAACCAGGACATTTCTAGATTTTGAGGGAGGAGCCACTGACCCCTTTGTTACCATGCACAACCTCATCTCTCTGTCAGTCCCTCAGACTCTTGGAGGCTGTCACTGCTGCCTGGGGGATGAGATGGGACAAGGCTGACGAGGGTGCATAGTGCTGGGGGCAGCCTCCTGTTCTGAAAACTGAAGTTTGAGAGGCAAAGAGCTGATCCTCTTTGCTGCTGATTAGAGCCCCAATCATCACTATCTAGAGCTTTTTTGAGCACTTACTATATGCTAAGCTGAGCCCATTATCTTCCCTACCTAGGGCTGCGCTGAACAGCCTGCCCACCTCTGAATACACATAGACTTCCTATTTCTCTGTGTAGGTGATATTTGTGTATGTGGTGTGTGTGCAGTGTACATGGGTGACTCTCCTGCCACCCTGCCCTGTCTGCTGCACTCGGATCACACTGGTCTCCTTGAGCTTCCTAAATCACATGGAAATGCGCCTGCCCCAGGGCCTTTGCACTTGCTATTCCTGCTGCCTGGATTGCACTGGCCCCAGAAATTCAGATGGAATATTTTCTCATTTCCTTCAGATCTGAAATTGAATAGCACCTCTTTAATGAGGCTTTCTCTAGCTAACCTAATCTAATTCTTTCTTTTAAAAAGATTTATTCTATTTATTTATGCATACAAGAGCTGGGAGGTAGGTTAGAGGTGTGGTGGGGGCAGGGGTGAGGGGGTTCACCAGAGACAGAGTGGGGAGCAGACAGGCGGATCTACGAAATACACCACCGAGGGGAGCAGTGGACGAGACAGGAGAGGTCAGCTGTGCCCTGTGGATCAGCTCCTTGGCCGGGGATTGAACGTGTGCTCAGTGGCTACAGATTACTAGTGCTGAGACTTAACCCTTTGTGCCACCAGGGAGCCCCCTAATTCTTTATCAGAGACATTAAATCACACACATACCAGTTTCTATTACTGTTTCTGGCCTTATTTCTTCTCCTTAGCAGCAGACACTATATAACATATTATGCTGCGTGTGTTTAGCTTATGTATTGTTTGCTTCCTCTACGAGGATGCAAACACCAGAGTTTATACCTGAGGTCATTTTGTTCATTGCTGGAACCCCTGGGCTTAGAACAGAGCCTAGCACACATTAACTGTTCATTAGTATTTCATGAATGAATGAGAACATGGGGAGCTCAGAGAGGTGAAGCAGTTTGCGACTGGTCACACAGAACCAGATTGGTGGTCAGTCTGTCTGCACGAGCCCTTTCCCCCGTATCCTGTGCCTCCTGGGCATGCTGGCACACAAGGTAAGCCCTAGGAGCAAGCATGTCTTCACTCTCTTTCCCTGATCTTGCTCCCAGTTTGACCAGAAAGAGCAGAAGAGTTTCCTAAAACCTCACAAGCACTACTGGGACTTCATCTGCACTGCCCTGCGGCGGCAGCGGGGAGACACGGAGTCCACCCGCTTTGTTCACTCACTGGTCAAGGTATCCAGAGCCAAGTGGCAGGGAGGGGCCTCAGGCCGGTGGGGCCCTGCCACCAGGCACCCTTGAAGGGCCAACTTGGGGCAGAAAGGAGAGGACACAGTTCTGCCCAACCCATTCTCACCCATCCCTGCCCCACTGCCAGACCTCCCATCACCCATGAACCCTGTGCTCAGCTCCCCCCAGCCACCCTTTCTCAGAGCCTGAAACTCCATGACACCCTCTCTCGGCACCCGCTGGCTCCCACCCGTTCTCTCTGTGCACTGGCTGAGTTTCCTCTGTCCTGACCCTGGCTATGCCCGGCGCGCTCTGCAGCTGAAGACCCCGCTGGGAAGAGGCCGAGCCTTCATCCGCTTCTGCCTTGCCCACGGGCAGCTGGCTGAGTCCCTGCAGCTCTGCCTCCTGGACCCCACATTCACCAGGTGGCTGGCACAGCTCCAGACCCTCTGGCCCACGGACCCTCCTTCGTGAAAGATTCCCCCCGGGCTGCACGGCTGAATGTCAGAGATGGCTAAAATGAGTCAGGCAGGGAAGTCAAAAGGGAAGGGCAGAGGGTGCTGGGTGTGGCCTGATGCTCCTCCTCCCAGAGGGCCTCATCGGCCTGGGGAAGTGCTATGGTGGGGAGGGGAGGGGGGTGCCCTGAGGCCAGGGTGGCCAGCAGCTCCAGGGCCAATGACCAAGGGTTCTGATCACTGTTAACGTAGGGAGTGGTATGGCCCCCGGAGCCCTCTGGTGTGCCCCCAGCTCCAGGAGGACCTCCTGGCGTCCCTCTACGCGCTCAATGAGGTGCCCTTCGACTTAGACCTGCAGCGTCCTGACCTGGATGGGGCCTGGCCCATGTTCTCAGAGTGAGTGGGTGTCGCGCAGAGGGAAGCCTGTCCTCCCTGGCTGATGACATCGTCATCCACCAGCCCAAGCGAGGCCATGCTCCCAGTCTCCCGCCCCAGTACACCTCGCTGCTGCATAAAATACACCCTCACTAAAGAGCTGTTGGCGCTTGGAGTGGAGAGTGGGTTCGAAGGATGAATGGATGGTGGGAGGTTGGATGGAGCATGTGGGTGGATGGAGGGTGGTGTGCCTGGGTGGGGGGAGGGGTGGAGGTGTGCAGAGGGAGATGGGCTGGAAGGTGGGAAGAATGGGAGCATGAGGGGGAGGATTGAGAAGATGGGACAGCCAGCATCCAGGGAGATGTAAATGCTGGAGAGAACCCCAGGGGTCCCCTACCCCTTTCATCTGCAGGTCCAGCTGCTGGTCCAGCCGGACACAGGGAAGAAGACCCCGAAAAATCACAGCTTCTTCCCCCCAAAAGGTGCTCTGCCTGACTTCATTCTGAGCTGCTTCTCCATTTCTCTTGGAACCTCCAGGTTAAGCAGTAACTGAGCCCTGCCCTAACGGGAGGACAGACAGACAGACAGACAGACAGACAGACAGACAGACAGACAGACAGACAGACAGACAGACAGGCCAACGTGTGGATCTGAGGACTGGGAAAGCGCAAAAGAAAGGCTGAATATTCCTAAGGTGGTGGGAGTGTCAGAGAAAGAAAGGGACACTTGTGCCTTCTGTGGGCGCTACTGGGGCGGAGGGAGGAGGAGGAGCTAGAGAAGGTGGCTGGAAGCGCAAGGAAAACAGAGCAGGGAACGACCCCTGCTGGACAGTTTGCAGATGCCTCACTTGTACTGAGGGAGTGCCGGAGTGCCAGAGCCAGATGGCCAGGTTAAAAGCCCAGCTCCTACTCTTTAGCCATGGTGAGTGGACGGGGCATTTGCCTTCCTCACGGGGTGGCGTGAGGATGCACAGTGTGTGTGGCACAGCGCGAGGCGGCCTGCTGTTTGTTCAGCCAGTGGTGGTGTGGTGTCAGGTCCACAGGCAGGCTTTGCAGCCCACGCCAGCCTCTGGGTGCCCAGGGCAGATACACCAAGGACTTGTCTCTGAGAGAAGGAGTGGCAAGTCTGGTTGGGAGACACCCTGAAGGAACACATTGCCCCACCACTTGTTAGGACTGACGCAGAGGAGCCTGGGCACACAGCAGGGGCTTCCTGGAAGAGGGATGTCTCTCCCTGTCAGTCAGTGCAAGTTTTCACCACAAGGCAAGTAGATGAGAAAAGTGAAACTCAAAGAAGTCAAGTTCAGGCCGAGGGATCAGCGGGAGAGGTGGGATTGAGGACCAATGCAGAAGATGGAGGGAGTGTGAAGAAGGGGGAAGGATGGGGCTAGAGGCGAGGTGGGAAAGGTCCTGGAGAAACACTGCTGTCCCTTGAACAGATCAAAGTAGGGCTGTTGGGTCACCAGGGTGTTCACATTCGGATTCCAGAGCCATCTCTAGACCTACTGAGTCGGTAATTCTACTGGGAGGGTCCGGAATCCACGTAGTAAATCCGTTGCTTGAGGGCTGTGGCCTCTCTGCCCCAGCTCAGTGAATTGGTGCTGAAAGGGGTGATGGTTCGGGGGGATTTTCTGCAGATCCTAACCACGCACGAAGGCTCCAAAAGAGCCCAGCCGAAGGAGACACACGCCAGCCAAGTTGACTGTCTGCAAGAGGCACCCAAGGGGGAGAGTTGGACTGGACCCCCCAGGTCCCAGCAACTCAAGCATCTTCCCTCCTTTTTGGAAAAGAAGAGAAAAGATCCCAGGAGCCTCGTATCTCCCCAGAACATGTGGGAACCAACGTGGAAGGAGCTTCAGCAAGACCCAGAGAAGGAAGACCCACAAACAGAGATCTTCGTGGAGAACTCAACAGCTAACATCCAGGTTCAGGATGGGACTCTGAAAGAGATGCTAGGGGCTGAGGCTGAGGGCAGAGGGGGTCTTCCTGGGGCAGAAGGGCAGAGAACAAGAGAGAACACTCATGAGAGGGAAGCAGATCGGGGTCGTGTCCAGAGGCTGCTGGTCCCCGGTCTCAGAGGCACCATGAAGGACACAATGTCAGGAAGCAGGCCAGAGCAGGAGGTGTCTAGCATTTCAGGGGAACACCAGGTCCTTCAGGGCCTACAAACAAAGGAAAGCTCTACCACAGAGAAGCCACAAGAACAAAAAGGAGAGACCAGTGTGGCCAGGAAGGGGGAACAGGAAGAGGTGGCCTTGCAGGATGTGGTCAAGGTGAGAACAGTGAGTTGCGCTCGGTACTTGTCTATTCTCTCTCCTCCAACTGGCTCACATGTGGGGGTCCTCAATGGTAGCCTGGGGGCCATTCTAACACACAGGCCAAATTTTACTGACCTGCACAAGATTATTATTTGAGGATGCCATTGAAAAGCTATGTATTCTTCAGCTCACCGCAGTCCCCACCCCTCCCTATTGCCTCGCACCAGACTCCTCAAGACTCTCTGCCTTACCTCTGTAGGCATTTAAGTTTGGGTACTCCAGCAGTTCTTCAGGTCATGTACTTGTTCTCAAGTTCCATCTTCCTCATGATGGACCTGTTTCTTCCCAATATCTAAATTCTACTATTGCTGATCCCACCCTACCACGCTTGTGCAGTCATGCACCCTAGAACATTGTGGTTAACATCAGGTTCCATATGTGACAGGGTTCCCAGTATTCTATGCCATCTAGCCTAAGTGCGAGGTAGGCCACACCATCTAAGTTTGTATAATTATACTCTATGATGTTTGCACAATAAAACCACCTAACAATTCATTTCTCTGAATGTGTCAGAGCCTTCTCTTAGAGGCGACCCTTCAAGATTACTTCCCAGCCTTTCTAGCCTCCTTCCCGGGCATGTCCCTGGAACTGATAACTTCTGTCCTTCAGGGAAGGATGCAAAGGTGGTCCCAGCCTCACCCAGGGCGCCCCGCTCCTAGCATTGCTCCCAGTCCTGCCAAATTTGTCTTTCAAGAGTGGATCTCAGGGATGTTTGTTGGGTCAGGTCTTAGGCTGGGGTTTCTGCCATCCTCCCCCAGCTTCCTTCTCCTCCTGCCCCCTTTCTCCCAGAGTCTCAGACTTGGGCTCCAGAAGGCCAGTGAACAGAGCCAGCACCAGGAGCAGCTGCTGAAGAAGCAGGAGAGGGAACTAAAAGCCCTGCAGGAGCAGCTCAGCAGGTAACCTTGGCAACCACCTGCAGGGAGGGGCCTGCAGCCAGGAGCCCCAAGGGGCAGGAGGCCTGGGCTCCGCTCCCTGGCTCCCGCTCTCCTTAGCAGTCACGCCACTAGCTTTCTTCTAGCACCTCCTGGGCACCAGGCCCGTGCTGGGCACACCTTCGGGATGCTGAGGCATGCAGGGCATTCCCACTCTCCAGGGGCTCCCCTTCAGCTCCCCTCTGCCAGCCCCTCCCCGACGGACCTCTCAAGTGGCCTCAGAAGGGGTCTACCCCCCTATGACTCCTGCCTCGCCATGGTTGCTCATTTCCGATGCCTCCTCCGAGCTCTCCTCTCTCTTCCCCGCCCACTCTGTCTCCTGCCTGCCACACTCCTGCCCTGCCCTCTTTCTGTCTCCCTCTCTCCCTCTGTTTGGCTCTCCTTTTCCTTTCTCTCTCTCTCTGCTGTCTCATTAACGGGCTCCTTCCTAGCTCCCTCCATTGTTCTGGGCGCTTCCTCAAACATCCTTACCAGAGAGGCCTCTGGGAACTCCCGCTTTTCAGATGAGACAACCAAGACTCAAAGTTGCTGCCCAAGCCGCCCAGCACCAGGGGCGTGAGCAGAGGGGACCACTAGCAGAGTGGACGAGCTCCAGACCTGGCCCTTAGCCAGGGCTTGGACACCGTCTCTCAGCCAGTATCTTCACCTCCCTTCACCACATTGACCTCAAGGCCCAAGGTTGCCTGGCTTTGTCTCTGCCTCCCCCCTCATCTCTCAGTGTCTCCGTCCATTTATTTTTCAGTTTCTCCTCAGAGATCTTCCTTGATCTGACAGGGCCTCTGCCTTGGTCTCTGGGCCACAGCTTGCCCACCATCCCCTGTTTCTCCTGTGTAGGCTGGCACCCACCCCTGAGCCAGAAGCCACCAGTGCC
This sequence comes from Condylura cristata, assembly GCF_000260355.1. NCBI lineage: Eukaryota > Metazoa > Chordata > Mammalia > Eulipotyphla > Talpidae > Condylura > Condylura cristata. The sequence continues at coordinate 13,073,276 of NW_004567103.1, read as the reverse complement.
CCCACCTCCCCTCCACACCCTAGTGGAGTCTAGGAGCAGTGATTCAGACTGAATCACAGGGCAGGCTACTGACTGTCTGCCCAAGTGCCCAGGAACCCACCCAGAAAGGACCCTGGGGGCTCCTCCCACCAGATATATAGCTGGATCCAGTGGTTTAGCAAGCAAAGATTCACACGACAAAGGCCCCATATAAAGGCAAGGACCTTTCCCCTCTCAGGGCCCAAACAGGCTGGGGGACTCCAGGGAGACACCAGTCCCACGATGCTCCCTGCAGCTGGGAGAGCCCCTGTCAGAGAGCCCTGTCCTGCCACTTGTCATCCTGACCATCATTCAGTCATCCCACAAGCCCTTAGGGTCCCCTTCAGTGCCTGGCCCACTCTGTGAGTCGGGCATACTCTAGAGCTGAATGCTAGCCCTTGTGGAACTTACATTCTAGTGGAGGAGGCAGTGGATAAATGTAATGAGCAAGTAAAATAGATAGAATGTCAGGTTGTGATCAATTCTAAGAAGAAAAACAATAAAGCAGGGAAGGGGGGGTGACTGTTAGCGATATTTAAGACACGGCGGCACAGCCAGGGAAGGCCGTCCTGAGCGAGGACCTGAAGGGATGGAGGAGTGAGTCATTTGGACATGTGGTAGAGGAATGTTCTGGAAACTGCAACAGCGAAGGCCCTAAGGTGGAAGGGGCATGGCAAGCTCTTGGGACATCAGGGGAGTGAAAGACAGAGAGGGTGGAGGGACAGGGTGGGCAGGTAATGGACACTGGCTCAGGGCGCATCTGGGAAGACCTGGACTCTGACTCAGGCTGAAGAGGGAACCACTGAGAGCCCCAAGCAAGGAGGGATATGGTGTGACCACTCTGATGTTAAAAATGTTCATTTGCTTTTTAAAAACCGACTCTCTGGTTTTCGGTGCATTCACAAAGCAGCACATTTCAGAAGATTGTTCCTCACTCATTTGCAGCACCGTCTCCTCCCAACCTCCCCAGCCCGAGGCAACTGCTAATGTACTTTCTGTCTGCATAGATTTGCCTGTGCTGGGCTGACCTACATTTTCATGGGCCTGTGCTCACTGCTCTAAGGAACGAAAGGGCGGGGAAGCAGGGAGACCAGACCACCCAGGAGGGAGCTGTGTGGAGAGGGCGACAGAGAAGCTGCTGCCTTCAGGAGAAGCTGTGAGGTCAGGCTCCCGGGGTGCAGAGACTGGGTCTGAGAGGAAAGCGGAGTCAGGAGTGACTCGATGCCCTGTGGACTGTCCAGCTGGAAAGCTGGAGTCGCCAAGGACCGTCTGCTGTGACAGAGCAGGCATGTGGGGAAAGTTCAGGAGTTGAGCTGGGAACACGTTACACTTGAGACACCTGTTAGACACTCATTGGAGCTACTGGGCGGGCCCTCGGGTGGAGTTCAGGAGACAGGCGTGGGCCGGGGCATCTAGGATGCAGACAGTGAGTAACAGCAGCTCCTGAGGCTGGGAGAATGCATTTCCTGCCCCCTGGACCCAGTAGGGGTCCAGATGTTGGGACCAACATCTTACTCCTGGGAAGGAAACATGGGCGTCAGGTTGGCGATGGGCACCTCACAGGTAGCGAGTACAAGTTCCCCGGGGCCCAGCAGTCAGCCGACAGCATTTATGGTGCCTCCACACCAGACATGAGCAGGGACAACTGCTTATGTCTGCTCTTACAGCCCTACAGACAGGCAACACTTCCTCAAACAGAAATATATGTCAGGCAGTCATTGGAGAGTCTTCTAGACTGAGAGTCAGGAAACAGGATTTCTTTGAGCAGACACCACAAGTATGGGAAAACTGGACCCGTCAAACAGAACTCATGAGGCGTGCTCCAGGTGGGGCAGTGAGTGCACCATCCTAGGCGAAGAGCGCTGGGAGATAAGCAGGCCAGAGTGGCGGGAACAGAGGGCGACTCTGGGACTCCAGGAGGCTCCAGCTGAGTCTCGAACAAAAGGAGAGTCTCAGGGTCCGACCTAGGTTTAAAAGGAGGACTCTGGCCGGTGTGGAGAGCCTGAGGGTGCAAGGTGCAGCCGGTGGGTCCCGAGCCAGGCTAGACAAGTCAGAGCTAACAGACTCTTCAGGCAGCAGGCCCAGAACAGACAGCAGGAGCTATGGAAACAGACTCAGCACTGAGCTCCGGGACACCGGGTACCCTCTTCCTGACCTTCTGCTGTGAGGCCCTGGGAATCTGGCCTTCCTTTTCTGGGTCTCGGGTCTCTGATTGCATAAGGAGATGGCTGACCTCTATAGCTCCTCCTTCCTGCCCAGGTGATCTGTGAGATCATCTCTCCTAGCAGACGGGTTTCCTCTGCCCTCAAGACAAGATGATTGGGAGAGTATAAGAAGGTGTCCTCAGATAGAGAATTGGGCAAACATCTCCCTCCTCCCATCCCATCACCGTGGGAGTTCAGCAGTGAACTCCTTCGAGGTGTGCCAAGGCCTCACACAATCGGTCCCCAGCTCCCACCTGCAGCCCCTCAGCAGCTGATACTGGTGATCAAGACCCTGTAGAGATGAAAGAGTGAGGAGGTAAAAAAGAGCTTAGTGTTCAACAGGCCTGTGTCTAGATTTCTGTCCCCCACCCCACCCCTGTTCACCAAGCTGTGTGATCCCAGGCAAGTATCACTCCCTCTCTGAAGTTCTATTTTCATTCCTGTCATATGCTGATTATACCGCTTGCCCCATAACTTTGCAAAAATGTAAACGAAGCAAGCGACAGGCACATAGTAGGTGCTCAATAGATTGCAAGTGCAGTCACATCCCCTCCTGCCCCAGGAGTGTCTGTCACCCTCTACTGAAAATACGTCAGAGGCTTCCCACAGTGCTGGAGGTCAGGTCCCCTCTACCAGGTGCCTCAGAGGGACCCACCAACCCCTGCCTAGGGTCCCCCACCCTTGCCCTACGTGGTGTCCCAGCCTCACCACGCTCTTTGTGCCCCTCACAGGAGCAGGCTCTTTTCAATCCATAAACCTTTGCCTGAGACCTTCGCTCCTCTGCCTGGCTGATTTGACATCTTTGAGTTCTGCCTAGATGTCACTTTTTCGGCAAGTCTCAAGGAGAGGCTCTGCCTTAGCCCCGTATTTATCCCTGCTATATATTGAGTTCTGTTTTGTGTGTGTGTGTGTGTGTGTGTGTGTGTGTGTTTAAACTATTGTATTGATCTGAGTCTGGTTTAGAACACTATCCTGAAAACGCCACGAGTTCCACCGGGAGCTGGGTCGTCACCCCTCTGTGCCTGGCACTTAACACAGCCACTGGCATACAGTAGGTGCTTAATAAATGTTCCTTCTCACCACAAAGCCCCCTGCTGTCAGGTCCTATCAGGGCCTGTGCTGACTACACCAGAGGCCCTGGAATCTCCAGGCAAGGAAACAAGCTCAGGAAAACAAAGTCAGTGATGAATACTCAAGGAAGCTGAAGACTAGAATGTTCATGAGAAGTCAAATGCTAGCCCCAGTCCAGCCTGAGCAGCAGAACCTTCTTGTTTTCAGGCTGCAGGAACTGCCCCTACTTGAATGTCAGTGGCTACCTGCTGTCAGTTTGATTCCATGGACCTCCCGAAACTCCTCCCCACAGCAAAGCCATGGTGGCATCTTAAAAAAGAATAGGTCGACCAGTTGCCAGGCCTCTGGCAGCCTCTTCCTCTTCCACACAGGGTGGTAAGCACAGCATGCACACTGACCCAGGTCACAGGTCACAGGCAGCACAATATCCACCGTCACAGTGACCCGCGCCTGAGCGACAGAGTGAGACACTGACCCTGCACTGGGGGCCCTCCCTTCCAGTCCATTTCTTGGAAGCTTCTAGGAAGCCACTAAAGAAGAAAAAAAAAGCAAGAACAGAGCTGAGGAGATTCCAGGCCCCAAGCAGAAATTTAAGAAAGCCAGATGTTTAGTATTAATTCTTTTAACTGAAAAGACCATGTAACATGCTTTTCCAAACTATTGCCCCAAACCATACACCACTCACCCTCCCCCCAACACCTCGATTGTCTTCAACTGGGCACAGCCCAGCCAGCCTGAGTTCCCAGACACCTTCCCTCCAGAGAACCGCCACCAAGCCTTTCAGGAAAACCACATTTGGAAAAAAAGGAAATATTTAAGAAGAAAAATGAAATGTTAAGAAGAGAAGGATGAGTGTTGGCTCATCTCCTCTGAAAGAAACATGAAGCTAGACCCTGTTTTCACCTCTTTGAACTGTTTGTGAGGAGTCAGCCTATAGGTGTCAGACTACCCACAAGTTTCCGTGTGATGTGTGGTATGGTGCGTGTGGTCTGGGTGGTGGGTTATAAGTGTGTGTGATGTGTCATGAATGTGTTATGTGTTACAAGTGTGTGTGGTGTGGGTGGTATGTATTGCGTGCATGCCTGTGGTATGTACACTTGGGTGTGTGCTGTTATGAGAGTGTTACACTGTAACACTGTAAGTGGTTTATGTGTGTGATTTGTGTTGTGTGTATTGTGTTGTGTTTGCGGTGTGTGTGTTTATATATATGTAGTGTATATTGTGTGTTGTGTTGTGTATGCAACACACATATGTGGCGTGTGAGGTGTGAGTGACATGTGTTCTGGTGTGTGTGTGCAATATGTGTGCAGTGTTGCACATATCTGTGTGTGTCTTGTGTGTTGCATTGTAAGGAGTATGTGTGGTGGGATGCAGTCATGCATGTGGTATGTACATGTGATTGTGTGTGTGTGTGTGTGTGTGTGTGTGTGTGAGAGAGAGAGCTCATGTACTTAAGCTGCAGGAAGCACAGCCACCTTCCCCCTGAAGGCTCCTTGTCAGGCCGAAGCCCAGCCTTGTTCAGCCACAAGTTCTTTTCCTTCCCCCCCTCAGAATTTAGTCTTTCCTGTGCGCAGGTGTCAGGAAGAGAGGGCCCAGCTGCAGGCAGAACTGGAGCAGAAGCAACAGGTGGCTGAGCGGAGAGACGCCATGTATGCGGAGGAGCTTGGAGGGCAGCAGGACCTGATCCACGCTCTGAAGAGGCGGGTGCTGGAGCTGACTCAGTAAGAGCTGGGACAGTGGGGTGGGGCTGTGGAAGGGGGACGATAGGGATGGAGAGGCTGGGGAATGGAAATCCTACTCCACGAACGCCACCCAACAGTGTTCTGAGCCTTTTTATATATGCTAACTCTACCTGCTTTTAGACACCTCTGCTATTATCTCCATTTTATTGATGAGGACATTGAGGGTCAGAGAGGCTGACTTGGCCACCAAAGCATATAAATTGCGTAGAGTCCTCTGATGCTAATCCCTCCACTTCAACCCACCCCACAAACACACACCCCACTGAGGCTAAGAGACAGGACAGGAGCCCATGGGTTCAGAAGGATTAGAAAACCAGGGGCTCCTCCTTGATACCTACAGGGGTGTCCTGCCTGCCTTCTAGACGTCTTCAGGCCATGGGCTCTGCCCTCCCGTTCCAGGTCAGCTGTCCTAGGTCCCAGAGACAGAGCTCCCTGGGATCAATTCCAGACCACTGAGCTCACAAGGGATGGAGAGGAGGTATAAAGCCTTGTGTCTGCCCTTCACCTAGTGGGGAGAAAATTCACATTTACATTACCCTTTATCTAGTTCAGGAAGCGATCACTGCGCCCTAGGGCCCAATGCAAACAGAAGGTTGCTGCATGGTCTCTGGATCTAAAACCTCTTGCACAAAATGCAAGTGATATTGAAGATAAGAAAAAGAAGGAATCAACTTGGAATAAACAAAGGATCAAGGAATGATCTCTGAGGAACTGTCAACTGGAAGGAAGAGAAATTAAAAAGTAGCTGTATATCTCAAAAGAGAATTTGAGGTAGCTAATAATAAAAGAGATATATATATATATATATATATACACATATACAAATATATATATATACACACACACACACAGAGAGAGACATAGTTGAGTGTGTGTGTGTGTGTGTGTGTGTGTTTCCATGTGATTCTAAAGGAAAAATAGAAAATTTAATAGAAGGCAAAAGTATATATGTTCCCAAAATTTTAGGATTAGGGTTAGGGTTAAAACTGAGCACTGAGCATCTCAGCAGCAGGAACAAAATGTGAAAAGTTGTCTAAATGTTATTGTCTATACACAGGATATATGCCAGTTCTTCACAAGAGACAAATATTTTCTCTAGTGCTAAAGAAATTATTCACAAACCCCCAAACTACATAATATATTGTCCCTTGCAGAAGCATCATAGAAGATATGACCATAAAGGGGAGGAGGGTGTGGGGGGAAGAAGGAAGAAGAGGGGAAGAAAGGAGAGAGGGAAAGAGAGAGGGAGAGGAGGGAAGGAAGGAAGGAAATAAGCCATGGAAGATGCTTTCAGTCAAGATGCTGTAGACCAACTATTTAGCATCCATCTTCCCTCCTGAGAGCGCACTAAAATTATTGTAATAATAATAATTATTATAAAACTCACAACAGAGATACAGGTGGAAAAGCCAGGCACAAATGAGAGCTTTCAGCTCATTTACAGAAGCCAGAAATGCATGAAAAAGTAGATACTGGATTTAGCCCGACTTAGAACTTTAGAGAAGCCAGAACCCAGAGATGCCAGGAATGCAGATGACAGAGAGAGATGAGGTACAGAAATCAGGAAAACTGAATGACAAACTCATCACAGAGAGCAGAGTGGAGCCCTGGCTTCCTGTCTGCCTCTCAAGCTGCCAAACACCTGGCAATCAGAGTCCTAAGCCCCAGTCAAGCAGGCAAAAGATCCTTTTCAGAAGAAATGTAGTTGCCCCAAGTAAAAGAAGAGTGCTTTTTGATGTTGAGAGTCTGGTGTGTAGATAACTCCTGCCCAGTTCCTCCAATAAAAGCTGGCCACTCTATCCAGTGCCAGAGTGTGTGCCAGTGTAGGCCAAAGGGATGAGGTAAGGGGTGAGAGGATTCAGCAGAGAGAGTGGGGAGCAGAACAGGTGGATCTACTGAAATCCACTGCTGAGGGGAGCAGCCAGTAAGACAGGAGAGGTCTGCTGCTACACCATGTGGGTCACCTCTTGGCTGGGGATTGACTTCATGCCACAGTGGTTGGTGATAGCTTCATAGTGCTGAGACACTTTTTAACCCCTGCGCTGCCAGGGAGTCCTTAAACTTATTCTGAAGTTAATAAAAGTTCAATACAATGAAAACTTCCCTTCCTCAGTCACACCAGCCACATGTGAAGTGCTCGATCACTACACATTGGAAAGGGTAAACAAAACATTTCCATATTCATAGAAAGTTCTATGGGTTCTATTCTATACTTAAATATTGTTTAGTAGGGAACATTTAGTTGTGCTCTATCATTATAATGGTCTGCTACGATTTACCTTTAGATTAATTCAAATATTGAAAAAAAATCAATGAATGGTATTTACATTATTAGGCAATACATAAATATATTGGTTAACCAGAGGCAAACTGATGAATCTCAGAAGAATCATGTTGAGTGAAGAAATCAGACAGGGAAATAATTTGGAAATTATTTGTTCTCCAGGACTTTCTAATTCCTTTCTTTGCCCCTTGCATGATTTGCCTGTTGTTCATACTAATTTTTGCCCTCCCCGCTCCAGTTCTCCATCACATCAGGTATTGTACTGATTTTCCTTCTCCTTAAGAGAATTTTCTCCTGGGCCTTTGGTAAGTTCTGCTGCAATGGAGACTCCTTTCTGGGCCGCTGCCTATCCCCCTGCTCCCCATCCCGGCCCCTCCACCCCCACCCCACTTATCTTGGGAATTCCCTTGTGGTCTGCCTTAGCTAGAGCTACTGTTTCCTGAATCCCACATCTTCTTTCTCGGCTTACTTCCTAGTTTTCTGGAGCACATCCTTAACTAACTTCCAAAAAAAGACTGTGTGGGAGGTGAATATTTTGTGACCTCTTTATCTGGAAGATGTCTTTCCTGTATCACCTCCTCAATTGTTTGGTAATATGGCTGTACATAACATTCTAGGACAAAAGCCAGATTTTCTCAGAACTTGACAGTATTTCACCATTGATTCATAACAACTGTTACTTCCTCTTTCATAAGTGACCCATCTTTTAGGGTACTTGTCTTTGTTTTTTTGAAAATTCACGATGATGTATCTCAGTGTGGGTTTTTTCCTTTCATTTGTTTGTTGCTCACTCAGTGAGATCTTTAAATCTGAAGATCTCTGTTCATCAGAGCTGGGATAATCACTGCTGTCCTAACTTGGTAACCTCCCTTTTATTCTGTACGTTCCTCTTTCACCAGTTCTTGTACACATAAGTAATACAATAAATCTTTTTTTTTAATTCAGCATAAATTTAAATAGAAACAAGTGGCTAATTGCTACCATATTGGATGTTGCAAGAATAAATGTGAAGTTAAGGAGTGGAAGAAGGAGAAGTGTTGAAGAGAAAAAGTACCCATGGATTACAGAATGGGAGTTTTAGAAAACACTATCACTAGTTAATTGAATATGAGCATAAAAAGTAAGAAATGATAGTAAAATAAGCCAGAAAGAAAAAGAAAAATACCAGATCGTTTCACTCATAGCAGGAGTATAACGGACCAGGCGAGAAAATAATAATAATAATGATGAACAGCTATATACCAGAGACATTTCATGGGGGTGGAGTGGGAGATGGGATCAGAAACAGTGGGGGGAGGGAAATGCACGGGACTATGGTGATGGCACACGGGTGATTTGGTGAAGGGGAGCCCACGGGGATTACAACTGAGGTAGGAAAATGCACAAAATGATGTAAAAGTAAATGATTGTTATATTTTAAAGTAAGAAATGAATGTGTGAGCATATTCTGTAAATTTTTAGTATTAACCATAAAGGAACCAAAAATAGGGATAGTATGGCATAGAAAGGAAGGGGGAGGGTGGTAAGAAATAAACTAAGTCCTCTGCTATCCTGGGCAGGAGCTCAGCAGCAGGTGGTGTCTGTTGACAAGTCAAGAAGGAGAGCTGTGAGCCTAGTACTTAAACATGGAAATAGCACCAGTGAGTAGCAAGGAGAGGTTCGCCTCTGAGAGTGAGGAGTGCGGAGTGTGTCTGTTGCTCTTTTTTTTTTTTTTTTTTTTAAGTATCTTTCTAGTTCTGTTGCCTTTTGAGTAAACTCTTTCTTGCTACTTGATCTTAAAGCATACATATGTATCATTTTGCTTTAAAAGTTTGATCAAATATTCCTACACATCCTTTATAAATAAACAATAAAGATAGTGTAGCAGAAATACAGACATACAAAACTACAAGGCAGTTTGTACCAAGTGTCAAATAAAAAATAATAGACACTGGGCCCTCGCTGGTGGCGCAGCAAGTTGAATCGCAGCACTGAGAAGCTAAAGCCACTTCAGCGTGAGTTCGATCCCCGCCTGCCCCGGAGGTGACCACATGGCGCGGCAGACCTCTCCTGACCCGCCCGCTGCTCCCCTCAGCAGTGTACTTCCTTAATCTGCCTGTTCTGTTCCCCACTCTGTCTCTGGTGAATCCTCTCACCACCCCTGCACCTCTGGCCTGTACCCCAGTTCTGTATGCATAAATAAATAAATCTTTAGAAAAAAAAATAAAAGAAAGAGAGAATAGACACTGTAGACTTATAATCTCGAGAGCAAGAACCCCTGGGGTTCTGCAGATCGGGGGCACTCCTTGAAGGAATTGGGATGTGAACAGGAGCTTAAATAATGGGTCGAGGTTATGACGAGGGGTAGCTAGAGACTCACCAATCTCTTCCTCGTGACTCTAACTCTATTGTTCTTTGTCTTTCTGCATTTCTGTGTCCCTCCTGTCTCCCTGTATTTCTCTATACTGGTCTCTCTTGCTCTCTGTGTCTGTCTGTGTCACTGTCTGTCTCTGCATCGTTCCCTATTTTTCTCACACCCTGCATATTTTTCTCTATTTACTCATCTGTGTGCCCTCCCCACCTCCGTGTCTATCAGAGAGAAGGACCACCTGTGGCAGAAGGTCCGGCATCTCTCATCCGTGGCCCATGGACGCTGTATCTGCTGTAGCAAGATCTTCGGCCGGCTGTCTCGGCGGTACCCCTGCCGGTAATGGGACAGGCACAGCACGCTTCCTTGGGGACAGCCCAGCCCACAGCCCCCTGCCCCATGTGGGGACGGGCAGGCCACAGGAACTAGGTGCTTCTGAAGGCCACTTAAAGCTGGCCACTCATTTTGCCTAACACTTAGTGGAGATAAGGAGAGCAGTGGAACAGGGCCAGGCAAAGACTAGTCTCCTGGCAGAGGGACTATGTAGCATTTGGGGAATAGGCAGATGAGTGGGGTTCTCGCCTAAGAGATCTCTGTGTCAAGGGTGCTGTCCTCTTAGCTTCTTGGTGGCAGGACAAGCAGCAGGGGAGAGGAACATGGGCCATGGGGAGAACCTGCCACTTTGAGTTAGAGGGCACCAGGGCTGGGGCATCTGGACACTCTAGGCAATGGGAGGTCAAAGGCCATTCTGCTGGGAGGTGACAAACAGACCCGAAGATGATTGCTCCCCTCAACCTCTCACCTGTACACAGCACCTGATCCCCATGTCTCACCTCTGTTCCCCAGTCTGTGCGGAGGCCTGGTGTGCCATGCCTGCTCTGGGGGTTTCAAGAAGAGAGAGCACCTCTGCCCCACCTGCGCCCAGAAAGGGGACACTCAGGACATCTGAGGACCTGCCCAGGGCAGGCTGCCCTTGCCACCCCAGACCATCAGGCGTCTGGGCTTCTGGTCTGACCAGTCCTACTTTCTAGAAACTGGCCACCGAAAGTCAACAGCCCCATGTGGACAGGCTGGTATGAAGAATGGAAAGAGCAGGGCTGACGGCCACAAGGCAAGTTCCAGACCGCCCCCATGGCTCGTCAGCAGGCTGTGCCAGCAAAGGCCCCTCCCGGCTTTTTCTGCAGCACAAGGGAGTTGGCATCATCCTCTCTAAAATCTCTCCAGTCTGACCTTGACCAAGAATAAGACCCAGTGGCACAGGTGTGTCTCCCCCTGCAGCCCTGCCCACCACGCCTGGCCTTGGGGTCCTGAGATGCCTCCTATCTGGAATCCACTTCAGGTATCTGGCTTTATTGTATTTTGTTTTGAATAGATTTCTCCAGATCTATTACGATGAATAAGGAATCCATTGTACAAAGTGTATGATTTGATGAGTTTTGACTTCACTGTATACTCTTGAAACCATCTGTGTATTCAAAAGAATAAGCATCCGGGTCCTCCCTGGTGGTGCAACGGGTTAGGGTGCAGCACTGCAAGCTAGCCACAGCCACTTCAGCATGAATTCGAGCCCCGGAGGTGACCCACATGGCGCTGCAGACCTCCCCTATCTTGTCCATTGCTCCCCTCAGCAGTGCACTTTGTCGATCTGCCTGTTCTGCTCCCCACTCTGTCTCTGGTGAATCCTCTCACTGCCCCCAAACCTCTGGCCTGTACCCTGGTTCTGTGTGCATAAATAAATACAATCTTTTTGGAAAAAAAGAACATTTTTCAAGATCATGCTTAGCGAGATAAGCCAGAAGGAGAAAGAAAAATACCGGACGGTTTCACTCATAGCAGGAGTGTAATGGACCAGGCGAGAAAATAACAAGAATAATGAACAGCCATATACCAGAGACATTTTGTAGGGGTGGAGTGGGGAATGGGATCAAAAACAGGGTGGGGTGGGGTGGGGTGGGGAGAAAAGTGCACGGGATTATGGTGATGCCACATGGATGACTTGGTGATGGGAAACCCGCAGGGACTACAATTGAGATGGAAAAAAAAAAGTAAAATAAACTGTTATTAAAAAGAAAAAAAAAGAACATTTTTCAGACCCAACATTCCCACCTGCCCTTGGCAATCTGTCCCCCCTCTCCTCCTAGAATAACACTTGTCTGCTTTCCCTCACTGTAGTTACATTTTCTAGAGTTTCATGTCATAGGAATCACACCATAGACACTCTTTTTTGTTTGTCTTCTTTCACTCAACTTCATTCTTTTGAGATCCATCCATGGTGTTGCCTGTGTTAGTGGTTCCTGTTGAGGACGTGAGAGTGACCTGGCTTCAGCATTAGCCCCTCACTGATCACCAATGTGAACTTGGTTGATCTGGATGGCTGGTAGGTGTTCCCTTTTCCTTCATTGTTCCATGTGTGTCTCTCCTGAACCTACTTGACTGAAGAGGCTATCCTCCCTGGATAGAAATTCTTTAGTCAAGGTTATACAAGTAGCTGCACTTCCCAAGTTCTCAAAACCCATTTGTAGGAAATCACAGGGTAGTCAAGTTTCCAGGACTCCAGGGCTCCAGACACATCTAAATGAGGTGTGTGCCTTTCTAAAAATACAAAAGTTCTTTTTTCTTGTGGAGTGGTATTCCCTTGCATGGATATAGAACAGTTTATTTGCATAGGTATCTGTTGCCAGATATTGTACTTACGTTAGTTCCAATTTAAGGCTATTACAAATAAGTTTCCTGTAATATTTGTCTACAAGTCTTTGTGCAGACATGTTGTGACAGGAACTCAGTTGTTGCTTTGCAGCAGGAACACAGTGAGGGACACAGCAGTGGTGGAGCAGGTTCGCAAGCAAGACGCTGCTGCTTGACCAGAAGTTCTTGTGCCATTTACTGAAATCATATAGGCTAGTAAAAGCTGATCATGTAACAATGGTATGAGGAATTAAGTCTGGAGGGTGGGACAGAAATGGAGGACAAAGTTTAACAGGGACATCAAGAACCATTTGCATCAGCAAAGTATTTGATGTAATCACAGGCAGAGCTATCCCAAGACCACCATGAAGATAGTTACGTCATCAGGTCAACTGCGCCCTTGGTATCACTGGGCCTGGCTCGCCATGCGAGCTATACTTCGTAGGGAGTCAAGGAATGTTCTGCTTGATTTGTAGATAGAAAATAGGTCCCAGTTACCTACGTGTGGCCAACGAGGAGCCAGCTCATAGAGACGCACACAGACATAAACCTTTACCTCTCTTGGGTAAATACCAAGGAATGAAATGACTGTGGGTAGGTGTATGTTTAACTTTTAAGAAATTGCTAAATTACTCAAAGACATTTTCTTGTAGCCCCTCACCAATAGTGTGTGGCATCTCAGTTGCTCCCTAGGGCACTAGTTTGGGGGACAGTAGAGGAGACAGACATGGGTTTGGGCCCCTCTGTCCTTCCAACCACCATGGTGATACAATCCATCCCACTGCAGGGAGAGACTGGGTCCAAGTAAGGCTTCATGCAGCACTTGCTCAACCAGACGTGAGGAAAGTAGTGTCCTCTGGCCTCTTGAGAAGCCCTACAAAACCATGAGTCATTTACCAGGTGCTCTGTTGTGATGTTGCTGAAAATACTCTTTCGGAAGAGGCGTGCCCCATTCCGTGACAAGGCTATTTGCTGCTGTATTTGGGTTCGAAAGGTGACTCTGTGGCCCCAAACAGGCATGCATGTTACCCCTGTCCCCTCTGTCTCACTGGCCTGCCAGTAGTTGGGCAACCATGAGGCTCTTACCAAAGCCAGGGGACTGCCTCTTGGGGCCAGGGCCACCCAGAGTTGCAGCCCACTACCATGTCATGAAGCAAGAGTTTTGCAATAGCGGTTCCCTCCCTGGAGAGCTAGTGAGAACTTCTCCTTAGCAAAAGCAGTAATGGGGGGGGCAGGGAATGGAGGGAGTTGGGGGGGACAGGGTTGGAGCTCCCAGAGTAATCTGGACAACAGAATCATCCCTATCCCACCCTGAGGGCGGCAGGCTCTTCCTAGAAGCCAGACTTGCTTGTCCTTTTGTGAGGGTAGCATCCTTATTCTAGGAGAAGACATCGTATTCTAGTAGGACCTCCAGAATGGATGAGGAAGAGAGCTGTTGTCAAAGAGGAAGCAAGATGTTCCTGAACGAGAACTCATTAAAAGGAAATCAGGGGCCAGGAATGGGGGAACTTGATCTTCTGGCTTGTTTGGGAGGGAAAGGAGGGTAATGCTAAGGACCAACCTCTAGCTCAGCACTGCCCCCACCAAGCATGCCCACCAAGTCCAAGTGGAGAGCACCAAGGTGCACAGAAAAATCAGAAAAACATGTTAGACTTTGGGGACCCTCCTCCTACAAAGAGTTTCACAGAGGTCACCAGAGACCACCTGGACCCTGGCACTGGAGGGTGCCAGTCCTTCAGCCCTGGCTCCAGGGCACACCTCCAGCACAGCAGCGCCCAGGGGAGCACTTTGCAAATGTCCCCAAAAGACCTCCCCAACCCAGGAAGCCCTAGGCAGGGGTGAAGTCCCGCCTGTGTCCCCGGGGCTGAACCCGTGCCTCTGGGTTATCGTTATCATTAGTTTGTGCGCACAGGTGGGGCTGTCCTGGGGAAGCTGGGCAGCATAATTACTTTTTTCAAGAGATGTCACTCCGGGGCCTCCCTGGTCGTGCAGGGGTTAAGTCTGAGCCACCATGAAGCTATGGGCAGTCACTGCAGCACCAGTTCAATCCCTGGCCAGGGAGGTAACGTCCATGTTACAGAAGACCTCTGCTGTCTCACCTGCTGCTCCCCTCAGCAGTGTATATCAGTAAATCCACCTGTTCTGCTCCCCACTCTGTCTCTGGTGAATCCCCCCACCACTACCCCCAAACTGCACCTCTGACCTACACCCCAGCTCTTGTATGCATAAATAATCTTTAAAAAAAAAAAATAGATGCCAGGCCCTCCCTGGTGGTGCAGCGGGTAAAAGCACAGCACTAAGAAGTTAATGCCACTTCAGCATGAGTTTGATCCCCAGCCCTGGAGGTGACCCACATGGCGCGGCAGACCTCTCCTGACCTGCCTGCTACTCCCCTCAGCAGTGTACTTCATTGATCTGTCTATTCTGCTCCCTACTCTCTCTCTGGTGAATCCTTTCACTGCCCCTGTACCTCTGGCATATATCCCAGTTCTGTATGCATAAATAAATAAATCTTAAAAAAAAATAGATGTCACTCAGATGCTCCCCACACATCAGTGCTCAACAAAATGGTATTATGCTCCTGGATATGCCAACACTGTGACTGGCTTAGTTAGATATAGATATAGATATAGATATAGATTATAGGTATAGGTATAGGTATAGATATAGATATAGATATAGATATAGATATCTGCTTTCAAAAACTTCACAATGGAGAGGAAGAAGCTGCTAAACAGGTGATTACAAAACCCACAAATGAGGCTACAATGGAGGTAAGCCGGGGTGCAGAGGAACGCAGAGGGGATGGCGATCCGTGGAGGTGAGACTGGGTTGAACCAGAAAGCAATAGGGAGAGCTGACCAAACCAAGGAGCGAAGAACACGCCGAGGAAAAGGGGCATGCATACTGGACATGGGGGAACAGAAGAGTTCTTGGGGGGACTCTTGCAGGTGGTTCCTGATGGCTGGAGTTAGGGGCACAAAGGGGCTGGGGTCGGCGCTGAAATGAGGCTGGAGAATAAGCACACAGGCTGTGGTGCAGGGGACAGGCTATCCCGGAGTCTGACGCCACCTGGACGAGCGGGGGCCCTTGAAGAGTTGGAAGAGAAAAATCACTCAATGCGTAATTTAGCAAGATAATTCTGGAAACAGAGTGGAGGATGGACAGAGGGGAGAAAAGGCTGGGAGCAGACGTCACTTCGGGGAGTAGTCCTGGGGTAGTGGTGGTTGCCAGCAGTAATAGTAGCCATGGCAACTTACAGTGCTGAGCACCCTTCCAAGTGCTTTACAAAGACAGACTTCATCCACATGGCAGTCCTCTGCAGTAGTAGGTGTGCTCATGGCCCCCGCTCTGCAGATGATGGAGCTGAGACCCAGGGAGGGCGAATCCCTTGCCCAGGTCTACAGCCCCTTCGTGCCATCATGCGCTGGACACAGCCCGCTCCGGACGCTGCAGCTCTGGCCTGACCATTGCATGAGGTGAGAGAGAATGAAGTGTTGCTAACACTGTGGAGATGGTGAAGAGGAGCTTCACGATCAAGAGGGACAGAGAGGAGTCAGGCTCTGTGGAAAGGATGAGCAAGAAGCATGTAGGGACGTGCCCACGTCCAGCTTGGGGAGAGGAATGGCTGGAAGGACACTCAGAAGGAGAAGGTCAGGGCGTCCCATGAGCTGCAACCCCCCGAAGACCTTTGGAGGTCAGCGTGAGTGGGAGAGAAGCTGAACACTAGAGACATGGAAGACACTGGATCTGGTGGTGGTGGCGGAAGCCAAGGGGCCTGGACGCTGGCTGAGAGTGGGTGGGCAGAGAAGAGGCCTCGCTCAGGGACACTGTGGCAGCAGCTCCCTGTCCACCTTCCCCCCACGCTTTTAACACGACTTTCTCAGCAAGTAGAAAGTAAAATCGCAGTAAGCTTCATGCCGTGAAATACACAAGCAGACACTAAAACCATAAAGTCGCTGAGTAAGCAGATCTTCCTCTGCTTGTTTGTCATTGTCATTGCCTCTTTTGAATTTTTTCTTTTAAGATTTATTTATTTATGCTTACAGAACTGGGGTACAGGCCAGAGGTGTGGTGGGTGAGAGGATTCACCAGAGACAGAGTGGGGAGCAGAACAGGCAGATCA
>NW_004567103.1:13053664-13056622 GCF_000260355.1 Condylura cristata | reverse complement strand
CAACGAAGTACACTGCTGAGGGGAGCAGCGGGCGGGTCAGGAGAGGTCTGCCGCACCATGTGGGTCAGCCCCCTGGCTGGGGATTGAACTCGTGCTGCGGTGGCTTCTGAAAGCTTCATAGTGCGGAGTTTAAGCTGTTGTGCCACTTGGGAGAGCCCCATCTTTTTGAATTTTTTTTAAGATTTATTTTTGTTTATTTGTCCATAGACAAGCTGGGGTGTAGTCCAGAGGTGCAGGGAGTAAGAAGACTCAACAGACAGAGTGGGGAGCAGCGGGTCAGACAGGGGAGTCTGCTGAGCCTGGTGGATTAGGGTCCCAGCCGGGGATCAAACTTGTGCTACAGTGGCTGGCAATAGCACCACCAGGGAGGCCCATCTTTTTTGAATTTTAAAGCTAAAACCTTAAAACTTTGAGACTTAAAAATTTTTTTTCAGGCCTCCCTGGTGGCCTGGGGGTTAAGTCTCAGCGCCATCACTGCAAAGGCCCTCCCCCATGACGGCCTGAGTTCAATCCCTGGGCAGGGAGCTGACCGACATGGCCTGGCAGACTTCCCCTATCTGGTCTGATGCTCCCCTCAGCAGTGTATTTCAGTAAATATATCTGTTCTGCTCCCCATTCTGTCTCTAGTGAATCCTCTCTCCCCTTGCACCTCTAGCCTACACCCCAGTTCTTGTGCACAAAAATAAATAAAATCTTAAAAAAAACTTTCAGTATATATTTGTTATGACCTTATGACACCCTTCCTACAGCAACACATATGTCTATATAGAATCACACACATACATATATGTACACACACCTATATATATTATGAGGCTGTTTTTTCTCAAGTTGATTTTCTTTACATCTGTCAGTATTCTTTTTACATAGCTAGACGTTCCTAAAAATAAAAACTTTGGGGTTCAAATAAAATTCCAATTTGTGGTTATCTGACAGTGATTAC
Source organism: Condylura cristata (assembly GCF_000260355.1). Classification (NCBI taxonomy): domain Eukaryota; kingdom Metazoa; phylum Chordata; class Mammalia; order Eulipotyphla; family Talpidae; genus Condylura; species Condylura cristata. The sequence continues at coordinate 13,055,679 of NW_004567103.1, read as the reverse complement.
TACCATAAACAATCAAGAAGAAAAAGAACAAGTTTTATTGTCAAGGGAGACTGGCCCCCAGCCTTCTGAGCAGCCAGGCTTTGGGAGAAGTTGCTGGTACCTCACCATCCTGCAACCCCCAAAACAATACACAGATAGCACTGGTCTGAGTTGTGAAAGTTTGCAGTGGATTGAAAGAAGAGGCACTTTTTCTTATCATTCATCTGTACATCACTATATTGCCAGAATAGCACTCGAATGAATTATCCCTTAAGCACTACACCTAACTCTTAGAAGAAAATGCCCTTCAAAACAGGTGTTGATGTTCAAGTAAAATATTTCGAGAGTCCACGAAGGAAACTCTGGGGAAAGCCGACCTTGTCAAAGAGGCCATGTGTAGCCAAACAGCAGTACAAACCTTTCTCTGGGGTCTTTACATGGATTTGTCAGAATTATAATGTCACCACCTTCAAAATAACTGTTAAACTATTCTCGAAAATATTTATCACCAACCGACATGTCTTGAAAATTATATCATTGCACACAGATGTTAGCAGCGAAAATAAGTGATGCTTATCGAGATTTCCTGGACTCCAGAAGACCCAGAACAGAAGCTCTGAGGTCATGCATGTGGCTGCCTGCCAGGCCCAGTGCAGAACAGTCACTGCCAACATACCACTCATGAATGAAGCTGGCAGGCTGCTGCCCGTGGTCTCTGTAGGCGCCTACTGGCAGGGAAGAGCATAAACTGCCTGTTTGCAGCATCGACTACGTGAGCCCCTACAGGCACATGCCCCTGGAGTGGAGACTGGCAGGCACCGTGGGGCTTGGCCCAGCATCAGCTACACAAGGGAGTGGGGAAGAAGCCACGACCTTCTTGTCAAACATTACTTCTTTTTTTTAAAGATTTATTTATTGTTGCATACAAGAGCTGGGCTTCAGGCCAGAGGAGCAGGGGCAGTGAGAGGATTCACCAGAGACAGAGTGGGGAGCAGAACAGGCAGACTGACTGAAATACACTGCTGAGGGGAGCAGCGGGTGAGACATGAGAGGTCTGCTGTGCCATGTGGGTCGGCCCCCTGACTGGGGATTGAACTTGTGCTGCAGTGGCTGGTGAGAGCTTCATAGTGCTTAACCCCTTGAGCCACCAAGGAAGCCCCAAACATGACTTGTAGGCCAACATAGCTGTTTGTCCTGGTATCCTGGGGCATAAATTTCCAGACTAAGCAGTCACCTGTGCATTCTGCACACACTGGCAGCTTTCCCATCTCACAAACCATCTGCAGCATACAGTCTTTGGCTCTCCATCAAGCTGCATATCCTGGCATTGGGCACTCACGTCCCATGCAGAGGTTGACACAGCCATTGATATGTGGACTTTGTCCTCAACACCCTACCTGCCCAGGTCATTGACACAGACCAGGTGGCCATCTGGCCACAGAACAAGCCACTTCTTCCAGTCACTTCTTCCAATAAGTCCTCTGTCTCAGCAACCATCCTCTCTTTACAAATGTCTTCCTATTATCTGTGAACACACAAGTTATGGGAACACCCCAAAAAATAAGAGAATGGTAGAAGGATGTTGCTGGTGTGCCTGAGTCAACCACCCCACCTGTACCCGCTGCCAATGGAGTCACTTCTGGTACAATCTTTGTGAAAGGCAATATGATTAGTACTTACCCATATCTTTTTCTTTCTTGGTTTATTTTTTTTCCAATTTTACCGAGAAATAATTGTATGCATAACTGTCCAAGATTAAGGCATACAGCATGATTATTTGATCTACATACATATTTTTTTAATAATCATCCTGATTCTCCTGTCCAATTATTATATTTGCTAGAGAGAAGAAGCAGGATCATTTTCATTAATAACCAACATTTATGTTGTTCTTTACATTTAATTTTTTATCTACATATATTATGAAATTACCCAAATTTAAGCATGCAGAGATATGACTAAAAATATAACTTAACTACAGAAATACCTATGCAGTTGTCCAAGATACATCCAAAGGTGCTCTTGGTAAGAACCTT
>NW_004567103.1:13034417-13051786 GCF_000260355.1 Condylura cristata | reverse complement strand
AGCCTGCCTGTGGCTTTTTTTTTTTAACTTGGTATATTTGTGTCACCTATCTTCTTTACAACAGGAATGCCTTATTTTTTTTTGTAATATGAAAGCAATTTTATTTAAGAAAAGGTTTTATTGGATTTAGCAACCCAGGCGTAATGTTAACAAAACCATGTCAGCATAGCAGTTGGGAGGAAACTCTTTGCAATAGGTCAACGGTGAAAAAGACCTTCCCAAGGGGAGAGAGCAACTGCTCTCTGCTTTTTCAAGAAGTTTGCCTGTGAAAAGGCAGGAGAGAGTCAGTAGCCGAAGGGCTCAGAGAACAGAAGGAGCATGAGAAAGACACAGGCAAGGTCAGGGGCTGGAGAAAGGTAGTTGAGGGACAGAGGGGCCAGGTGCAGGGATTCACCAGAAAGAGAAGGAGGGACACTCGTCACGCAGACCCTAGGAGGGAGGAAGAAAGTGTGTGTATAAGTTCAGGCAAGTCAGTCGGCTGGAGGGAGCCCTACATCTTCCTTATAAAGGAGGTGCAAGTCCAAAATGGTCAAGTTTAAGCCTTCGGGGTAGCAGCTCTGAAGAAGCCTTTAGACAGGCAAGGGGGAAAATTCCCAGCCCGTGTTCCAGAATCGCTGGGGAGAGCCTGGACTTGGAGTCAGAGTCCGAGGACAGACCTCATAGCTCCTCTGTGGGAACACCTCCCAAGTGGGGCTCCTGGATTTCCCCTTGGCAATCCTGGGTCAGAAGTTCCCCCAAAAAGCCTGCTTCAGTTTGTTCCTGTCCAACAGCTCCAACTTCTCCAAGCCCTGAGTCACAGTGGAGGCATCAGCAGCCACTCCAGCATAGGCGGCAGCTACAGCAGGTGAGTGAGTCGGGAAGGCTGTGGGGACACAGGTGGGTCTTGGAAACTTCTGTGTCCTCCTCCGAGTCTCCTGAGAACTGAGGTGATAAATTGCAGAAGCTTAGAGCACCAGATAACCAAGTGTCCTCCGAGGCAGCCCAAGAACAAATAACTTTCTGCAAGAATGTCCTACGGTGGCCTCTAGTCACAGGTGACTATCAAGCACTTGAAACGTGGCTAGTATGATCAAAGAACAAAATTTAAATTTTTAAATTAATTTAAAGTTAAGTAGCCTCCAATGTTTAGTAGCTACCCCATTGCACAGAACGAGTAGAATCTCCTCACTTTCCACAAGACCATATCAAGGTGCAGACAGCGATGACTCATCCAAGCTCACCCTCAAGCCCACCGAGCAGAGCAGAACCATGGTTGGAAGCCGGTCCTTTATTTATCCCACCATCCCTAAGCTCAGTGGAAATGAAATTAATTTTTCAGTCAGATGAATCAAAAAGTGGGTTGGTTAGAAAATGTCAAGTCTAGGTCTGGACAGAGAGGAGACTAGCAGCACTCAGAAACCTGAGACTGAGACCCAAGCCCTGGTTGCCATGCAGAATAAAAACCGCTCGCTTCTCCTCTGCCCAGCCTGATGATTCTATCATTGGCCTCATTTTACAGATGAGCAAACTGAAACTCAGAAAGGAAGTCACTTGCCCAGCGTCGCTCAGGAAGGGGACAGGGTTCATTGAGCGTTCCTAGGGGCTGGTGAATTAGGATTCCTTCTGATGGTAATCAAAAGCAAATGTGACAAAATAAATTCTTGTTGTCACTCAAGTTTTCAAAAAGGTACTTGGCTCTGGGGGAGTGAAAGATGAGACTGGCAAAGGGGGCTCCCATTGTGGGCGGGATTCTCAAAGGAATGTGGGGGTAGGGGAGAGGGTGGGGTGAAGAGCAGAGGCATCTGGTCCGGAGCTGGAGCTGAAAACTACCAGAAGCTTAAATTCCTTCTGTTGTCTTAAGAGCGGTTCCCCTTTAAGACGTGAAAGACCATCCAGGGCAGGAGGGCAGCTGGAAAGTAACCACTGGGAAACCCAAGGCAGCTGGAGTGAGGGGACAGACAAGTCAGCTGAGATCAGGGTAACAACAAAAGAAATCCATGGGCAAACTATTTCCATGATGTGGGCCTCAATTTCCTCAGCTGTGAAAGAGGAACATGGCCCAGGAAAAGCACGGGTCCTTTCCCAGTATGAAGCCCACCTGTCCATCGAATGACTAGTTACCAAAAAGCTGACCTGGCAATTAATTAATCAACTTATCAAAAACACCCTGCACATTTATGGCTCCACCCCAGAAATGAGTAATCAAATCCACCACGTACTTCCTCCACTGGGTTCTCACCACTCCACCCAGTCAGCCGCTTGATCTCACTTCTGAAGGTGTCCGCAGGTGAAAAACCTAGAAACTGGGTAAGTCTTGGCATATCCACTCTTGCCACCACCCAGAAGTTCTCTGTTTTCTTTCTCTCTTTAAGCCTCCTGACCCCTAGAGGGTCTTCTCTGCTCCCTCTGTGAACAACTCACAGCAGCTCCTGCCCTTGCCATTACAGCCTCGAAGAGACCAGGTCTGAGCAAGAGCTGGACACTGCCGTGTTCCTTCTCCCCTGTATTAAATGCAAATGTGTGTGTGGATTGTATTTATACAGAGAAAGAAAACTGGCACTGACTGAAAAACCGAATGTGCTGTTGTTAAAAAGATTGCCTTAAGTGTTTAGGTTCTGATAAATGCCTCCACTCTGTAGCATTTTCGTGAAATAAATCAGAATGATCCCATCTACGGAGTTTCTGAACTACTTAAGTCTTAAGGGACTGGCAGATTTGCTGAACAAGGGGAATTTTCCTGCTAGGTTTCCGAAAGCAAGTCTGGGTGGCCCATAGGGACGAGCCAGGTCAAGGTCATTTGGTTTAGCACTCCTGCAAATTTCTTTAGATCTGGGCCTATGGAATAGCAAAGAAAGCAATGCATAGAGCGTTCAGCAATGGAAATTAACTATACACAGGTGGATTTAAAGCAATCTCAACAACTTAGCTTACAAGTGATTTTCCTATAGGATGTGTGCTTTTGTGGAGAAGCATGTCAGCAGACTGAACATAGAGCCAGAGCCATTGACACATCTTTGCCTCCTGGCCGCACAGCACAGGGCCTGGTTTTTGAGAATCTGCTGTCTTCAACAGTCAGCAGAGGCCAGACAGCTGGGTTTAGATGTGTCACCTCCCTTTTCTTAGTTTCTCCCTTTAACTGTCAAAGCATCCTTTCTAGAGATTAGGAAATTTATAAGCAAACAAACAACAAAACATCCTCCCATGACAGGAGATTGTTGACCGGCCTGGTTCTCTTTTCTGAGTTCTCTATGGGGGGTTATTCCACTGCCCAGCTCTCTCTTTTCTGAAGTGTGGCTTGCATGGTCTCTGGCCAGGACCCCCAAGCAGACCCTTCACACTGCAGTGTGAGACCACCCGCCACCCAAACGTCTCCTGCTCAGCTAAGCCCTGGACTATCCAGTGAGGACTTATCTATGACATATTTACACACTGCTATCTGCTCCTGCAGCTGCCCAGTCCTGCCTCTCACAACTGATGCCCATAAACACAGGGGCTATCCCCTGCTCCCATCTTGATCTGCTTCTGTACTCAAATGTGGGTCTTAAGAACATTCCTGATCATCTCTTCCATTAAGAACCTCTCTGATCACCTGCTCTCGGGATGACTCACCCTTGACTTCATGACTTCATTAGACATAACTCTGGTCCTCTGAGAAAACTTGTTCTGAGCTCTGGATCTGAGAGGCCATTGACTTCATTCAGATTTTGCCGACAGCTCTGCACCATCTGCCTCTCCCACTGTCACCACATCCTCCCACCACAGGCAGCTGGGCTCGGCTCTCATTCTCAAATCTTTCTAGGTCTCACTGTGCTGACAAGGCAGTTTAGCTGTCCTTGGTCATGTAGGACAGAAAGCTAAGTGCCTTCCCGGCAAGGTGATGGCTAAGAAATCTATCACTTTGGGGGGAAATGGGCAATGTTTTTCCAGTTCCTCCTAATCCCAATTCAACTGTCTTCCTTCCTGTATAGGATTGACAATAATAAACTTTCTTCTACTAATGAAAAAAGTTTCCCAGGACATTGTTAGTTTAACATTTGTATTTGCTTTGAAAGGATATATATACCCTTTGGTGGAGATGTAATTCACACACCATAAAAGTCACCCATTTAATGACGATCTAGTGGTATTTAGTATATTCACAGTTGTACAGCCATCACCACTATCAAACTCCAGGACACTTTCAAAAAGAAACCCTATACTCGGTAAATTCTCCTTGCCCCTTAGCCCCAGGAAACCACTTATCTTTTTCTATCGCTACTGGTTTACCTGTTCTGATCATTTCACTTACATGGAAGCCTTTTGGTGGCTGATTTTTTATTCTTTTCTTTTTTTGCTTAGAATGCCATTTTCAAGGTTCATGCATTTGCAGTATGTAATTCATTCCTTTTTATGGTTGAATATTCCATTGTGTGTGTATACCATTTGTTTATCTGTTTGCCAGCTGATGGATATTTGGATTGTCTCTACTTTTTGACTAGTATAAATAATGTTGTTGTGTGTACTCATGTACAAGTCTTTGTGTGTGGCCATTTTCATTTTCTCCTGGGTTATATATTTGCAGTGGAATGGCTGGATCATATGCTACCTCTATGTTTAAATTTTTGAACAACTGCCAAACTGTTTTCCAAAGTAGTTGCACCAGTTCACATTTCCATCAGCAATATATGAGGGGGCTGATTTTTCCACATCTGTCATAGTCTTTATTGTCCATTTTTAAAATATCATCATCATTCTAGTAAGTATGAAGTAAATTCCTAGGACTTTCTACTTCCTCCTTTTCTCTTTAACATTTGTTTTCATTTTCAGGTGGGTCAAAGACTTGGGTATGGTCATAGGGTGATGCTATCTGGTAATAAAGAAGTGGCACTATCTCCATGTACTTTGTGGTTAAAAAGGAAGTTAATTAGGTAGCTAATTTATATAAATTTACTTCATCTTTGAAAACTGAGATAAGAGGTCAGAATGGCTGTAGCTTTGCTAGAAGTAGGTTTCTCCTACCCTTCTAACAAGGGAAAGAGCCCAACTGGTTTACATGAGGGTAGCAGGGTGCTGGGGAGTCAGAAAGGATGAAGGCATGCAGTGGCAGGACAAGAAGGGTTCCCACTGAAACAGGTAAAATGTCTCCACCTGTCTTCTCTGCTTTCTGTTGCCCCCAACCCAACATGCTAGGAGTACTCTGGCTTTCTCTGCTCACCCCTCACGGCACTTCTACCCACTTGGAGAAAATCAGTCACCACCTTATCATTTTAGTATACTTTTAGTATATTTTTTTCAGACTACACAAACACGCCCAGAGCAGGTGTCCTGTAACCTGCCCCCAAAATGGTGGACTGTGTCAACTGAAAATGTGCCTCTTGCTCAAGCATTCTGAAATGCTATGCTCTATCACACAAACTGCCTTTCTGAAAAACTTCTATTAAAATTACTTTCAGAAAGTTGGACAGAGGGATTCAACTCTCAGCTTTACAGTCAAACCTTCATCATGTTCTTGGATTCCAACCCAGTTGGATTGCCTGCCTGGTCTCCCAGGCAGACTGAGAACTGAAAGTGTTTCCAACTTTAAATGCAGCCTCAACTGTCAGAGATGCTCACCATTAAGCAGCACGGAGACATCCAGTAGTCCTGGAGGGATCCAGAGGTACATTTCAACTAATTTTGCGTGATGACATCATAAGACGCACTAAGGACCTCTCTCTCTCTGTCATTGAAGGGAACTATACTCTTCATGAGACAGATCATTGACCCCTAAATATGTCTCATAACTTTAGAGCCCCATTTCCTGAAGGGAATTTACTTCCATGTGCTATACAAACTAGTGCAAGGACTTCTACTTGAGGTAGGAGTGATAGGAGTGACAGGCTAGAATCTGGGGAAATTTCACTGCACAGTAACCACATCATCTCTCTTCCCTAGGCCAAGATTTAAGTTTACCTCAAATATGGAAGATTTTAACTGGGAGAATTACAGCTTGGAAGACCTCTTCAAAGACAGTAATTACAGTTACAACACTGATTTGCCCTTTATTCTACCAGACTCTGCCCCCTGCTTTCCGGAATCTCTAGATATTAACAAATACGCAGTGGTTGTTATATATGTCCTGGTGTTCCTGCTGAGCCTGCTGGGAAACTGTCTGGTGATCCTGGTGGTCTTATGCAGCCAGCTCAGCCGCTCTGTCACCGACGTCTACCTGCTGAACCTGGCCATAGCCGACCTCCTCTTTGCCTTGACCCTGCCTATCTGGGCCGCTTCTAAGATGAAGGGCTGGGTCTTCGGCACAGCCTTGTGCAAGCTGGTCTCGCTCCTGAAAGAGGTCAACTTTTACAGCAGCATCCTGCTGCTGGCCTGCATCAGTGTGGACCGCTACCTGGCCATTGTCCACGCCACGCGCACACTGACCCAGAAGCGGCACTGGGTCAAGTTCATATGCCTAGGCATCTGGACCCTGTCCTTTATCCTGTCCCTGCCCATCTTCATCTTCCGCAGGGCATTTGACCCACCCTTTTCCAGCCCAGTCTGCTATGAGGACATGGGGGCTAATACAACAAAATGGCGCATTGTTTTGCGGGCCCTGCCTCAGACCTTTGGCTTCGTCCTGCCACTACTGGTCATGCTGTTCTGTTACGGCCTCACCCTGCGCACGCTGTTTGCCACCCACATGGGGCAGAAGCACCGGGCCATGCGGGTCATCTTTGCTGTCGTGCTGGTCTTCCTGCTCTGCTGGCTGCCCTACAACCTGGTGCTGGTGGCCGACACCCTCATGAGGATGCAGGTCATCAAGGAGACCTGCGTGCGCCGCAACCACATCGGCCAGGCCCTGGATGCCACCGAGATTCTGGGCTTCTTTCACAGCTGCCTCAACCCTCTCATCTATGCCTTCATTGGCCAGAAGTTCCGGCACGGCCTCCTCAAGATCATGGCCAGCCACGGCATGGTCAGCAAGGAGTACCTGGCCAAGGAGGGCAGGCCTTCCTTTGTTAGCTCTTCTTCAGGGAACACGTCAATTACCCTCTAAGACCCCACCCCGTTGCAGCCCCTCAGGCTCCTCCCTGCCTTTCAGCATCCCCCGCCAAGGCTCGTGGGCACTGGCAGATCACAGCCTCTGTGCCAAGGCAGCCCTCACTGTGGTCACGGGAAGTTGCTGAAGCCATATCCTTACCAGGCCTGGTTTAGGTTTACCACCCTTACCAGGTATGGTTTAGAAAGCCAGCCTGGTGCCCCACCCCTTATGTGTAACTACTGTGTCAACTGCTAGAGCTCTGTCCTTCCTACCTCTGAGCCCACTGCACTGTCTTTGGGCTACTTTAAGGACATTCTTTGAAGTGACTGCAAAATATTCCCACAGCTGGGAACTATCCATGGCAAACGCCTTGGGTTTCCTTGTCTGTTAGGGAAGTCTGCCTCCCAAGAGAGGGGCCAAAATGACAGACACTCAATTTCTAGGACTCCCCTTAAGCTAGAAGTGACCATATTTCTGGGGTGCATCTGCTATGGAAAACAGGGTGACAATTCCTCAAAAAAAAATTAAAGACAGACTTACCAAGTGATCCAGCCATTCCACTTCCAAATATACACGCCAAAAAAAAAAAAAGCAGACTTGTGTAGATATGCATACATACATGTTTGTAGCAGTATTATTCATAAGAGCCAAAATGCTGAAATCATGTGAATGGTGATCTACAGAAGGATGGCTGAGCAATGAGTACTGAATACATACAATGGAATATTATTCCTTCTCGTGAGGGAATGACATTCTGATATAGGCTACAACATGAATGAAGCTTGAAATTATGCGAAGGGAAATAAGCCAGACACAAGCATTGTATAATTCCAAGCCTAAGAGATGCCCGGAATAGCCAAATTTATAAGACAGATTAGCAAGTGGTTGCCAAAGGCTGAGGAGTTATTGTTTAATGGATACAGAATTCAGTTTGGATGATGAAAAGTTTCCAGAGTGGGATCCTGGTGTTGTCTAACAACGTGAATGTACTACACTGTAGCTTTTAAAATGGTAAATTGCATGTTATGTATATTTTACCACAATTTTTAAAAAAAAGAAACTTAATTCCCAAAAGGCAAGTTTTAACTTCTGAATCAACCCTGGAATCACCTTCCTATACATTTGATTTATGTGACATAATTAAATGGTGTTTTTGTATAAACCACTTTTAGCTGGGTATTTCATTACTGTCGATTAAAAGCACTCAATGTTTATGGAGACATTGGTCAAGGGTGAGTGGGAACTGGGGTACAGTATAGAGGTGCAGAGGTGGGTGGTGATGAGGGATTCACTAGACATAGAGTGGGAAGTAGAATAAACAGATCTACTAAAACACACTGCTGAGGGAAGCAGCAGTTGAGACAGGAAAAGTCTGCTGCGCCACATGGGTCACCTCCCTGGCCAGGGATCAAACTGGTGCTACAGTGGATTCAGATAGCTACAGGGCAGTTCTCGAACCTCTTGTGCCACCAGGGAGGGCCCCTTCTGCTGTTTATTGGGCACATAGAAAAAGGGATTGAAATTGAGATGGCGCTTGGCCTTCTGCTATGATCATCCCTAGCCCAAGCCTCCCACTTCTGGACATGTGTCATGGAAGAAAACGTGGCCCAGGGTCATCAATGTCTTGAATGTCTTGAATGTCTTGAATGTCTTGAGAGTGAAAAGTTGTCAAGAGCATCCAGGGCGGGCCTGAGGAGGGCTGGGTGAGCTCGCCAGTCCCACAGTGCAAAACAGAAAGGCTGAATATGGTCCTGAACTCAACCAGCAACTCCCAGCTTAGTCTCTCTGGCACTCTCCTCTCTCACGCCCAGCGCACACACACACACACACACACACACATCATTCGGGGTTTGGCAAAAGGGCAGTCGTGCAGAATGGGGAAATGCTTTCTAAAATGTCATCCAGACAAAACAAAGAGCTTGCCTCCTTCTTTCTGCAATATTTACTGAATGCCTACCATTCCAGGGTTTTGAGATAACAGCAACAATCTAAACAGACCGGGCCTTTCCCTGTCTGAATGCCTGTTCACAGGTTTGTCTCTGGTTGGTCTTGGTTAGGGTGGCTCTGCTCTGAGCAACCTGCTAAGGAAGCAAGGCCAGGAAACTGAACTCAACAGTTTCCAAACCCCACTGAACTTTTACCAGGTTCCAAGGCCCTTCCTGCTAACAAGTAGCGGATCCTAAAGTCAGCAACCTTGGTGCTAAAAAGCGGATCCTGAAGTCAGCAACCTTGGTGCTAAAAAGCCTCCTTCCCAGCAAGGCGGGAGCAAACTCAGGTCTGGAGGGCCCAAGAGCAGACACCTGCCACTCTTAACTCAGGAAAGCTTCGCTTTTTGCATTCAGCAGCCAGGATTAATTCAGCAACAAGCAACCCTTGTTTCTAGCTCGCTTTATGCCAAGCACTGTGCTAAGCTCAGGATCAAGGGTATCTTAGCTGCTCTGGCTGACACTTCAGAACAGCTTCTGATTCAGCAGGAGAGAAAGGCTGAGAGATGTGTTTTTACCAAACACCTGGGTTGCCAGAGGGAGCAGTGGTGCTCTCCTGAGGCTCCCTGCGATGAGTGTCAGTGGAAGGAGGCCAAGCGAGTTTCATTCTGCTCTTGCCTCCCCTTGCAAGGGCTAGAGAAAGCGTGACTCTCCAAGGAAAATGAAAGCGTGTAATGAGGCAGAGCAGTGAGGCAGAGACCAAACTGCATTAATGTGAGTGCTGTTAATCTCTCTCCATAAAGATGGTCTTGGCAGGTTACTCTACCAGCCAAGCCATCACCAGGACGAGGCAAAGCCAGGACCTGCCTAAGCTGATGTCTCCCCTCCGAGGTTTCCAGGCCTGACTTCCACTGTGTAGGGGCCAGCACCTTTCAGCTCAGGCCTGGCTGCTCACTCTGAGCCGGCCGCTCTGACACCCTTAAGCCTGCTCCTCTACTTACACTGGCTGCATTTTCCTCTGCTCCCCACTCCTACCCCTGTTTTCCCCTTCCCCATCTCTATGGGATGGGCTTCTTTTGCTAATTCAACTGGATCAGCCTCTGGTCTCCTGGCTGATAGGAAGAAGTGACCCCAGTTTGCAGGTCATGTTGAAACTCATCTCATGGAGACCCACGTAGAGAACCGCACCCCCAGACAACAGCAAAGCCAAAAGAGACCTAGAGATCACTGGGGGCCACCCCTTTCAATACGTAAATGGAAAGTTCAGCACAGTGAAGAGATAGAGAGCCAAAGTTTCTGACAGACAGGAACTTCATGGTGAGCCCTAGTGAGGTTCATGAACCCCCAAAAGGGTCAGAGAAGTCGCGCCGCTGGGGGGCACGGTAAGCTTTTAGAGGGCATGGAAGTTGTTTTTCAGAAACTGATTCATCAAGGACACTTACCAGTTCCCGGCATGTAGGCAGCTCCCAGTCTTTCAGAAGCTCAAGCTCAGGAGTCTCCCAACATGCAGACAGTAGCACTCCCAAGTTCAAGGTTCCCGTCCCATCTTTACCCAGGTGCCTTGACCTTACAATAAGTAAGGAAACAGAGACCCAAACCAAGCAATTTAAGCAAAATCTCATGGCTGGATAGTAGTGATACTGGCATTTAAAAAAAAAAGTTCAGGGCCCTCCCTGGTGGCGCAGCGGGTTAAAGCACTGCATTAAGAAGCTTAAGGCCACTTCCGCATGAGTTCGATCCCTGCCTGCCCGGAGGAGATCCACATGGCACTGCAGACCTCTCCTGACCCGCCCGCTGCTCCCCTCAGCAGTGTACTGCATTGATCTGCCTGTTCTGCTCCCCGCTCTGTCTCTGGTGAATCTTCTCACCCTCCGCATTTCTGGCCTGTACCCGGTTCTGTATAAATAAATAAATCTTTAAAAAAAAAAAAAGTTCAGTTTGATTTGTCAGATATTTTGCTTTTCTGATGACTTTCCATATCATTGAACGTGGATATTTCAGCATCCCACCCTGGGGCCAGGTTCCCTCAGTGCCCACACCACACTCATCTGTGCCTGGCCCTGAGGTTGCTGGAGCCTCAGCAGCTGGGACTTAGGGGCACAGGTGTGGCAGCTGGTTCTGAGGGGGTACCCGTATACTCAAGTTCAATCTGTCAGTAAAGAGATAGTCAGAGCCCGATGCAAGGTTCAAAGACAGCCAAAACTAACCCCTCGATGAGGACACATGCTCTGTAACGCTGAGTCCAGCTAGAAAACCGAAGCCTCTAGGAGAAGGGATTCATTAGAGGGTGGACTGCACAGAGGTGGGAGAGCTGGTTAAAGGTCTTTTCCTCTGGTGACATCATCTGAAAGTAGCAGGACAAACAGCCAAGAAGGAGAGACGGATGTGAATGGAGAAGAGCGAGGAGAAGCCGACACCTGCAAGGACAGACTGACACGTGTGATGGTCACTCTGAGCCTCCAGATTCAATGTGTGGGTGACCTTCTGGCCTCCCTGCATCGCAGAAGTCTGTTCACACCTGTAGCCAAGGGCCACAGACCCTGGCCCAGGCCAATAAGGCAAGATAGCAGATAAGCACCAGCTTGTAACAGAGTCTGGTGCCTGGCTCCGAGCTTCCAGAGCACAAAGAAAATGGCTGCTGCCCCCATTTCTACGTCCCAAGTCTCACACATGGTCTCTTCTGGCCACTGATAACCTGGAGCTGTGCACAGCAGACTTGAGGAAACCCATCCTAACTACTTTGGCTCAGAGTCTTCCACACAAACATAGGCACAGACTAGAGAAAAGGATTATCACAGAAATTTGGATGCATTTTAACTTAAGTTTCCACCTGTTGGGGAGGAGACTTGGCTGCTGACAACACTCTCCTTCTCCACCTGGCTCACAGATACCTGGGACGCACGATTACTCTTTAAACCATAAATATGAATTTTCTACAATTTTCTGTAGCACATGTACTATTCACAATTAACATGCGTTTAAGAATTATAATAAAGAAAATACATGGAGAAAGTTTTTAGAAAGGCAGACAACTCTCATTTCCAGGAACCAGGGCAGGCAGTCAAGTGGGGTCTCCTATATCCTATAGTTTTAAGGGCAGAATTCACCAGGTTAGGAGAAGATTTTATCATCTACTGTCATTAGGAGAGCAAATAGGTACAAACTTTAGGGAAGACATCTTGATCCTATCTATTTTAGTGCACATACTCTTTGGTCCAGATATATTTCTAACAATCTGGTCTCTTGAAACACCCACAAGGTAGCCAGATGTATATAGGATCTTCCTCGCAGCATTATTGATACAAACCAAAGCTTAGAAACAACCCAATGGGGCTTCCCTGGTGGAGCAAGGGGTTAAGTCTCAGCATTATGAAGCTATCTGCAGCCACTGAAGAAAGGGTTTGATCCCCAGCCAGGGAAGTGACCCCCATGGCACAGCAGACCTCTCCTGCCTCACCTGCTGCTCCCCTCAGGACTGTATTTCAGTACATCTGACTGTTCTGTTCCCCACTCTGTCTCTGGTGAATCCTCTCAGCCCCCACTACTCTGGCCTGTACCCCTGGGTTCTTGTATGCCCATAAATAATAATAAAAGAAACAACCCAAATATTCATCCATAGGGAATTGATTTATCTGTAAACCATGAAGGTACAGGCACCCCCAAAAAATACATGGGAGGTAGCGGTTTTCATTACATCATTAAAGACATGATTCTCAGTGGGAGGAGGCAAAATAGAAGTTCACATGTCACCGGAGTCCATTTACATAAAATGTACAGGAAGGCAACTCTCTAGGGACAGAAGAAAGTAGATGAGAGCTGCCTAAGACTGGGGAGAGGAGTGAGAGCGGTTGCTAACAGAGTTCTTTTAGGGGCAATGGAAATGTTCTAAATCTAGGTTGTGGGAATAGTTGCATAACTCTGTACATTTGCTTTAAAAAGTCTCTGAATTATATACTTACAGACAGGTGCATTCTATAATGAGTTCATTAGATCTCCATAAAACTCTTCTTAAAAAGAATCCCGGCCCTCCCTGGCAGCGCAGTGGGTTAAAGCACATTCGAGATCCCCACCTGCCCAGAGGCGACCACATGTCGTGACAGACCTCTCCTGACCCGCCCACTGCTCCCCTCAGCAGTGTACTTCGTTGATCTGCCTGTTCTGCTCCCTACTCTGTCTCTGGTGCATCTTCTCACTGTCCCTGTACCTCTGGCCTGTCCCCCAGTTCTGTATGCACAAATTAATAAATCTTTTTTTAAAAAAAAGAATCCCATAAAGGAGGTAACAAGGGAAGATCTTCAAGAAAAAATGTTGAATGAAAAAAAGGAAGTAGAGCCAGCCTGGGCTACAGTGAAACACCTCCTCACATACAGGGTTTTGCAGATTTCAGAAAAATATCCAGGACCTTACGCACAGAACTGTTTCAAAATGTTGCTGTTGAAGAGAGGAATTGGAAAGTGGCATAATAGTCAAGATCATTCACATCATTTTGTATTGTTCCCTTTTTTTTTTTTTCTGCTGGGCAGGACTTTTCCAAAAATGAGGGAACTGAGATCTGTTACTCCGTGAATGGGGTGTGGGCCCCTCCGTGGATGTGCCTGTTTCTATGCCTCAGTGTCTTTTTTTTAATTTACTTCATTTCCTGGTCCCTTTTGAAAAATGCCACTGTCATCTTAAGTTCATTAAGCACAAGAGGACCAACAGGAAACTAGAAAGCACTGAAGAGCACAGAGCAGCATTCCTAGGAGTGTTCCTGCTGAAAATGGATGTCTTGCTTAAAGCATAGCTTTGTGGACACTCCCTGAACAGGGTCCTGGCAGGAAGCAGAGAGCACTGGACAAGAAACGCAAGTTTCATCAAGTCCATGTGAATTGAATAAAGGGGACTTGAATCACTTAAAGCGCGGGAAGGGCTCAGGCAAAGTAATGGAAAAGGTTCAGAACCCCACGGCCAGTGTCGGTGGGGCGCACTTAGTACCCCAAGGCCTGAGGAGCAGCATGAGGAAGCCAGGACAAGAATCCACGGAAAAGGAGAAGTCTCCCCATAGGAGCCACCCTAGCCAGCAATGGGGGCAGAATTGGGGGAGTAAATGCCACCCTTTGGGGCCTCCCTGGTGGCGCAGGCGTTAAGTCGCAGGGCTATCAAACCATCACCATCACTGCTGATTGAGTTCAGATCCGGGGGTGGGGGGGCGGGGGGGTGACCCACATGGCACAGGAGATCGCTTCTGTCTCATCCCTGCTCCCCTCAGCAGACTGTTTCAGTAAATCTGCCTGTTCTGCTCCCCACTCTGTCTCTGGGGAATCCTCTCACCTCTGGCCTACACCCCAGTTCTTGTATGCATAAATGAATAAAATAAATCTTGAAACATAAATAAATAAATGTCCTCCTTAAAGCTCAGCCCAGCAATCTCCTGCCAGGGTTCCCACTGGCTGAGCTCAGATACTAGAGGACTGGGGAACTAGAGGACCGGGGATCTGAGGAGTAGTCCACGTGTCAGCATCCCCAAGCAGACGGGTTCCCTGCCCCAACTCGAGGCCTCACCCCCAGCAGCTTCAGAGACACACACAGGCATCTTTCTGGACAAGACACACCTCTGATTTCCCAACAGAGCCTTGCAAAGTCTGAAGTTAGACATGTTCTCTTGGTTCGAAACAGGGAGGCAACTTCCTATCCAAGCTGGCTGTATGACAGCTTCAAACCCACTACGGAGAAGCAGAGCTGCCTAAATTGGTTATGGGAGATGCTCTCTCCTATTTAGAAGCCCTGGTGAGGGCAATTCTTTCCCTTTCTGATGTGTTTTCGACTTCCCCTCTCGTCCTATGTACACTTCCAGGCTCTGAGCATCCCCAACTCTGCCTGACTCCCAGTCAAAAGCAAAATGACCTTGCACTGGAGTCTCCTCCTCCCAACAACAATTCTATCTTCCTGAGGTGGTGAAGATGTGGGGGTGGGGAGGGGAAGTGGAGTGGAGTAGGGATGGGGCCCCAACTCGAAGCCCCACCCCCAGCAGCTTCAGAGACACACACAGGCACCTTTCAGGAGAAGAGACACCTCTGATTTCCCAACAGCTTTGCAAAGTCTGATGTCAGGCGTGTTCCTGGGTCAGAACAGGGGGGCAACTTCCCATCAAAGCTGGCTGCATGACAAGCCAACCCACAGCTTATTTCCCATCAGGTGCTCTGCCCTCTGTTTATTCTGTATTCCTACACCAGCTAGCACTTCTATAAGACTTTGTTGATGCCCAGCTTGATGATAAGGGATTTGCCACGCTGGACTACACAGCTGGCTGTGGCACCGTGAACACCTGCCTAGCTCCATCCTGCCCAAGTGAACAGCGCAGTTGCCAAAAATGCCTAAACCTAACTCCCAGGCAGCTTCTGAAGGCTCAGGGGTCTCGGTGACACAGTGGTTTCTGGGATCAGGGTCAGGATTGGACAAACCCCTCTGTTTGTGGGAAGATTCCGCTCATAAGTGTGTTCCTCGGGTCATTCTCCCTGCGAATGTCACTGGGGGCTGGACCATGCCAAACCCGCCCATGGACAAGTGATGGCCCTGAACTGCTTTTCCTAAAAAGATCCTCTTAGAGACTGATGACGCCCTTGGGCAGGTGAAGGGCTTGAGACCTAAAGAAGGTAGACACTTGCCAAGAAACACAAGACAGGATCAGCACTAAACCCAGGCCTCCAGTCCCCTTTCCTTACCCTGTTCACTACACCATGAAGCCAGTGCTCCAGCCACCAGGAAACTAAGTCTCAGACAGCAGGTGGTGCTCCTGACCACTTTTTCCAATATCCATAGATAACGATGCAACAGGAGAGGAACCCCCAAACTAGAGGGAAATCCTGAAGTCAGTCCACTTATTCATGTGTCCCCACCCATCAAAAAGCAGAGAAACCCTTGAAGCTAGTTAGGTAGCAGCGCTGGCACAAGGAGAATGTCTCGCCGAGAAAGGCTTTTGATGCCAACATGTCTTCCCTTCTAAAATCTTCTTTATTGAGGTGTTGTTGACTTAGAAAAAAACTGCACATGTTCAAGATATGCAACCTGATGAGTTTGGACACAGGAATACACCCATGACACCATCACCACGATGGGGTCACAAACATATTCATCACCGCTGAGGTTTTCTAGTGTCACTTTGTAGTTTTGGTTTTTTTGTGATTAAAAAACACTTTACATGATATCTACTGCTGAGCAAAGCATAAGGGGACAATACTGTTATTTTTTTTTTTTTAAGATTTATTTGTGCATACAGAACTGAGGTACAGACCAGAGGCTCAGGGGCAGCGAGAGGCTTCACAGAGACAGAGTGGGGAGCAGAACAGGCAGATGGACGAAGTACACTGCTGAGGGGAGCAGCGGGCAGGTCAGGAGAGGTCTGCCACGCCATGTGGTCACCTCCGGGGCAGGCGGGGATCGAACTCATGCAGAAGTGGCTTTAGCTTCTTAGTGTTGTGCTTTAACCTGCTGAGCCACCAGGGAGGGCCGACAATACTGTTATTTTAATGAAAGGCACTAAGCTGTAAAATAGATCTCTAGAATCTATGTTATCTTGGAAATTCTTTTGTAATCCAGGAGTCTATAAAAGGATTACTTTTTATTGTATAATGTTAGTGAAAAAGTAGGAAAACTGAAATTCCAAACTGGTTTTTGTAGGACACAGAGAGAACTTTTTAACCTACAAAAGTATAAACCTATAGGATGTATCAAAAGAAATGTTCAGGAGCCCTCCCTGGTGGCGCAAGGGGTTTAGTCTCAGCACTATGAAGCTACCTACAGCATGAGTTCAATCCCCAGCCATACAGCAGACCCACACGGCACAGCAGACGTCTCCTGTCTCACCCACTGCTCCCCTCACAGAGTATTTCAGTAAATCGACCTGTTCTGCTCCCCACTCTGTCTCTAGTGAATCCTCCCTCCCTCTCACCCTCAGCACTTATGGCCTGTACCCCAGCCCTCGTATACATAAATAAATCTTTAAAAGAAAAAAAAAACACTCAACTAAAGTAAGGTAGGACAAGAAATTGTTTAAATAGCACCATTAGCAGATAAGTATGGCAAAAGGGCAGTAAACTTACCTTAAGACAGTTTGATAAAGCAGTTGAGAGTTCAGGTACAGATCCCTGCATGCCCATCCCAACTCTAGTGAAACTCTGTGCCTCTGCTTCCTCATCTGTAAAATGAACTAATTATAGAAGCAGCCTTATAAGATAGTCATAAGATTTAGATTAGTTAATACAAATAAAGCATTTAACCTACTAATAGACATGGTAGCCTCTCAGTAAATGTTATCTAATGTTATTTAAAGCTTTCAATTTTTTAAAAAAATTTTAAAGATTTATTTTTTTATTTTTGCATGCTGAACTGGGGTACAGAGGTGCAGGGGCAGTGAGAGGATCCACCAGAGACAGAGTGGGGAGCAGAACAGGCAGATCTACGAAGTACACTGCTGAGGGGAGCAGTGGGTG
>NW_004567103.1:12930894-13033287 GCF_000260355.1 Condylura cristata | reverse complement strand
GTGAGAGGCTTCACCAGAGACAGAGTGGGGAACAGAACAGGCAGATCGACAAAGTACACTGCTGAGGGGAGCAGCGGGCAGGTCAGGAGAGGTCTGGCACGCCATGTGGTCACCTCCAGGGCAGGCGGCAATTGAACTCATGTGGAAGCAGCTTTAGATTCTCAGTGCTGTGCTTTAACCCGCTGCGCCACCAGGGAGGGCCAGTAAATAAACCTTTTTTAAAAAAAGAAATACAAGTTGAATCTACCACCATTCCAGACCTGGCTCTCTCCCTATAAACAAGAGGCACTCAAGAAATCAATTAATACAATCCAAATGTGCCAAGCATTAGAGACCAGGTGTGTAATGGTTTTATGGGAACAATGGAGAGAGTCTAACTCAGCCGAGAAAGGCTTCAGGGAGTTCTAACTCCTGAGTTAACTCTAGAAGGATGAGTAGACTTTACCTGATGGAAAGACAGGGAAGGGCACCCGTGGAATAGAAGGTTCTGTGCAAAAGCTCAGCAATGAGAATTTGGGGGCCTCTTGGGGGTATCATCCAAAGTCCACACTCCAAGCTATGTGTGTTTCACCAGAAGCTGTCTCCCTGGCTACAGCTGGAGATGAGAGACTGGGGCGTTGCCTGGGCTTTCCCACTGATGTGGGATGATATCAGCTGGTGGAGTGCCTGCGGGTAGAAAGAAGCAGAGAAAGCTGGTGTGCTTAGAAAGAGGAGTGAAAGCGACCTGCTAGATGAAGTAGCTGATGAATAAGTGTTCCTCAAAAAAAAGAGCTCAAGAAAGAAGCCCCTTCCTGGCCTGGGTCTGATCCCTCCTAGCATCTCATGGCCCTTGGGATCCTTCCACTGAAGTCCCTGTAGGCTTCAGCTTCTTTAGAGCAGGCTTCCATTACTTACGACCAAAGAAATCCAGACTGAGGTATACAGCACACTGTCAGTAGGAGAATTTTAAGGAACCCAGTATGGTGAAAGCAAAAGTCATTCCAGATGTGCAGATGAGACAGAGAGGCCTTGCCAGCAGCAGGCCAGGCCAGCCCAGCCCGCCAGGGGCAGGAGTGCTGTGCTCATTGTTGGAGTGGTGGCAGGCAACAGCAGCTTCAAGACATTTTAGAAGGATGAGTAGTGCAACAGGCTGCTCCTTGAGTGGTGTGTGAATAAACTGACGGGGTCAAGGCTCGAGGGAGGCGTCCAGTTAGGAGGCTCCAGCTGAAACAGAGAGGGTCTGGACAAAGTAATTCAGGTGGAAGTGGGGGCTGAGTTTAAGAGATCTTTAAGGTCGAACCAACAGGATTTAGACAAATTAGATGGGTTGGGGCTGTGAGAAAGAGGGAGGGAGTCAAAAAGTGGTCTTCTACCCACAGCTTAGGCAAAGGACTTGAAGGAAGCAGGTTTGGGCAGGAAACGTTTGTTTTGTCCCAACTTCTGTGACCGGCACAAGAAAAGAAGGCAGGAGGCAGCAAGGCTGAACAAGCAGAGTTTATTGCTCCCGGACAGCAGCTGAGACCGAGCCCCTAGGGTGGGGTCCGCAGCTACTGCCAACTCTATAGGGGGGAAGGGTCTCTTATACAGATTCTAAGTTCACATTCCAAAGGGGTGATCATCGCTGTGCCTTTGATGTAAGGCCCAGTTTGTTATCAAACTTGGATGTGGGGCCCAGTCTGTTATCACCTTCAGCTAGTCCCATCCTGGATGCAGGGTCCCCATTAATTGGATGCAAGGCCTGGTTTATTACTGCCCTTATCCAGTCCCTCAGTAAATCTCTGCATCTGGACACTCCCAACAACGTTGGCTTTACTTTTGGGCTTCCAGTGAGGACACCAATTGGGGTTTCACTGTACGCGGGAAAAGCCAACTGTTACTGCTGTTGAAATAAAATATGTCAAGAATCAGAAAGGAGGAAGGAAGGAAGGAAGGTGAAAGGAAAGAAAAATCTAGCTTTGGAAGCTCAGGAAAAATTGCTAACCTATAGACACATTTTTGGAAATCATTTCACAGAGATGGAGACAACTTCACCCAAGGCAAGTGGGTAATGGAGAATGGAAGAAGAGAGAGAACAGCATCCGGAAGAATGTCAAATGGAAGAGATCAGAAGGGGAAGAGGCACCTTCCAAAGGGAACTAAAATGAAGCCAAACGCACAAGGGGAAAGCATGAGCCCATGGGAAATGCTTCTTCGGGAAAGGCAAAGCACATTCTGGGTGTTTGTCCGAGTCAGTAAACAACACTGATTCAGAGAGACGTATGAGCCCTGGTGTTCATCAGTGTATTCTCTATAGCCAAGATTTGGAAATAGCCTAAGAAAATGGTGAGCAGATACGGAAGATGTGGTATATGTACAAATTGGATACTATTCTGCTAATAAAAAAAATAATAAGACTGGCCCTCCCTGGTGGCACAGCGGGTTAAAGCACAGTACTAAGAAGCTGAAGCCACTTCCACATGAGTTCGATTCCCGCCTGCCCCAGAGGTGACCACATGGCACGGCAGACCTCTCCTGACCGGCCCGCTGCTCGCCTCAGCAGTGTACTTTGTCAATCTGCCTATTCTGCTCCCCACTCTGTCTCTGGTGAAACCTCTCGCCACCCCTGAGCCTCTGGCCTGTACCCCAGTTCTATGTGCATAAATAAATAAATCTTTAAAAAAATAATAAGAAGAATAAGATAAAATGCTGCTATTTGCACCAACAGAGAGTATTATCCTAAGTGAAATTAGGCAGAGGGAGAAAGACAAAAACATGACTTCACTCATATGTGGAGGATAAGGAAACAAAACAAAAGCATATTATAAGACCATGAGGACACAATAGGGGTTGCCAGAGAGGAAGGGGGAAGGAGGTAGGTGAATTGGATAAAGGGGTCAACTGTATGGCGAGAGGTAGAAATTTGACTTTTGCTAGAGAACAGAAAGTAGTTTAGACCGCTGTGTGCTTATAATGCTGTATACCTAAAACCTACAATGTGATAAAATAATGCTACTTCAATAACATTCTCGTTAAAAGAAGGGGGGCCATGTACAGTGTGTGGGCTTTCTTTCGCTATTAGTGGGGGCTGATATCTAACCATCATTTTTCTTTTTGAGCTCTTTGTTTACAGCTATGTTTGTGCAGCCAGAGAGCAAGCCCGTGATTCAGCACCTCAGGGAACCTCTCCAGGACGCCTTCCCACCCGCCCCTGGAGGCTCCTAGGTCTTCTTGCCAAGCATACCTTCAACCCTTTGCCAATTCCAGCCCAGCCACCTGGAATGGAACCGGGCCAGTATCCCTGACTCGGTGGCTTGCGTTGCCAAAACCCCCAGCTTAGTTCATTTTCACACGCAGCCTCAATCCCCTCACACTCAGATGAGCATCCACAGCCGGGGCAGGGGTGCCTGGGCCGCCCACCCTCTATCTCTCAAGTTCTCCCTTGCCCCAACCCTGAGTTGCTGCCCTCTGCAGGCCCTTAGGGACAGGCTTATTATTCTCTGAAGCACCCTTATTGCTTCATTCCTTTGGGGGATGCTCAAGTTTACATGAATCCCAGAGGGGCCCAGGTCAGTTCCAGCTGTGACTCTACTGAATGTCCTCATCTCCCTTCACAGCCCAATGCTCCCTGAGTGGTGAGTCTCAGACCTTAGCTGCAAAGTGGACAGGACTGGAGCTGACAGGGATGGTGGGTCCCAGGGTGGGGTGGGGGGTTAATACAGTGAGAGCTTGTGTGCTAATGGAATGGCCTGGGGGAAGCGGGAATGGGCCTTGTGGGAACAGAAAAGAAGACCAGGATCCCCTTTCCACACTCTGTCTTTTCATCTCAGAAAAGTCCTTTGAAAGTGGTCTTTCCCCAGCCCCCTCTAAGCTCCCTGAACCTCCCTCTTCATACTGTAAACACTTTCCTTAAAGTGAAGAGATTTGGGCTTGTTTGCTGGCTCTCAGTGGACTTGCCTTTGCTAGCCCCTCTGCCACCATGATAGCAACCCGTCTGAGGAGCCTCCTGTCTATTTCAGGAGCCCAACAGCCATTACCTTGAACCCTAACAACAAGCTTCTAATGCTCCCCTCCCTTCAAGGAGGCAGGGGCTCAGAGGTCAGTTACCCCCCACCCCACCCCACCCAGGTCACAAGAGTCACGCCTGCCTCGAGCCCACAGCTCCCTGCACCATGGAGCCTTCAATCTCACAGCAGCAGAGGCTTAGACTCAGTGTAAACTCCAGCTTTGCCAGGTGTGTGGCTGCGTTTCCCGGGGCACAGTACTTAATCCCCTTGTGTTCTAGCTTCTTCATGCGCAAAATGGGCTGATAAACATTCCCACCCTGGCTCCTGATGAGCATGAAAGGAAACAGTTGGTGTAAAAGGTGCTCCCAGCAGATCACCACCCTGAGTGTCTGGATTCACATCCTGGAGAGCATACTGTGCGGGGGGGGGTCCTTATGCCCTGGGAGTTTTATCTGAGATTTGCTTTTTGTTTCAAAAGATCAAGGAAGCTTCCCAGGAGTTTTGGGGGGGGGGGGGCTTGGGGGGGGACGACTCCCACTGGTTATAAAAGCTGCACTAGAACTTTAGGATCACAGTGACCATTGCACTACTGGGCTAGAAGAAACTTCTCTGGGTCCTGTCAACCATTCTGGTGTCTCCCTTGCCACAAAGCCTCGGGATCTCTACTCTCCTCTCTTCCTGAAAAATATCTAACAGCAAAGTCAGAGTGTAAGAGGCTGCTGCTAAGTCCAACGTAAAGCCATGCAGGTGACACAGACACGTCCATCAGCGAGAGGCCACACTGACGTGTCCCACTGGGGTGTGAAAGTCAGCTCAGGACCCGAACAGATCAGAGGGAGACTCCTGCACAATTTCTAGAACCCCCTGTCATCGCAGGCTTCATGGTGGAAACAAAGCGTTCCCCTCAGGAGTACTTACCTTTGTCCAAGGGGCCGGACCACCCCAATGAATTACTGTCAGATGAAAAAGGGAAGGAGGTATAGAGGATAAAGGATGTGGGAACAGGAGGAGGGGGGAGGGAGTTTTTTATATTATATCTGATCAGAAATCACCTAGAAAGTATACAAAGATGCAGCCTCCATGAAACCCCAAATTACTTATAACCAAATTACTTATACTTATGATCAGAGCAAAGAGAGAACTTCCACATCGTGTTCATGTGGGCTAGAGCCTGATTGTACAACCCCACAGAATCTTCCATTTGGAACATCTCTGAGAACAGGAGCTTACCAAATCAAGCCGCATTGCATGGAAGGTCACGCAGCTGTTTTCTCTTTCATATAATACGAAGCATTTTCCCAAATCTTCAAGCTCAGCTTGTGGTACACTAGGATCCTCAGAGTGATCTGTTTCCACTCACCCTGACGCTACGGAAGATTTCGTGAACTCCCCACTCTCCGTTCTCAATTGTCCTTTGTCCCCTAAGTTTCTATAGCACCTGCCCTGTTTCAAGGGTCCAGCACAAAGCTGGGTGCAGAGGAGGCCTTTGATACATCAGTAGTCCACTGCTTATCTCCACTTTACTTACTAATATGTTTTCTAAAGGGCCTTAGTAAACGCTGTGGGGAAAAATTGGGGTGTAGGTCAGAGGCACAGGGGTGAAAGTGTTCACCAGAGACAGAAGGAGAACAGAAAAGGAGGATTTATTAAACTACTGATACAGTGCTGAGAGAAGAAACGGGCAAGACAGGAGAAGTCCACGTGCCAAAAAGGACTTGGGGCTCCCTTTTATAACCTTGGAGGATCCGAAAAAGGGGGTCTCCTGCAGGAGTCTCCGGGCAAGCTTAGTGACTGAAAGGAATGCACTCCCCTCCCTCACGGGGCTTGCCCTGGTGCCAAGGAGGTTTCATGATGAGAAGTCAGTCTCTGCTGTTGGTTACCTGCTGGGAGATCAGGTATAGGAGGGCCTTCTGCACAGGTGCCCTGTGGGTTCCCAGAATTCTCAATAGCCCCCCGTGGGCCATGTGGACCCATGGCACGTTCCCATGGCAACTATCATTTCCTCTTGCTTGACTATTTTGTATATCCAACATTGTTCAGCTGAGCAATCCTATCTAAAAGGATCCCCCGAGAATGCTGGAACGTGGGGAGCCCTGTGCTGTGTGGCCCTCAGGTCTTACTTGCTTAGGCCCCTCCACCTTCAACACTTTCAAGTTGGACCAAAGCCAACTCTTTCAGGAAGATGGCCTTGTTTACAGCGTGGCCAGACAGAGGTGCGGATATGGCCTCATAGGTTTCTCTTGGGCAACATGATTTCTTCTCATGTCGGAAGTGACTGGATTTCTTCAGAGGCACCTCCCACTTGCCTTCTACAGCTTACTTCTCCCACCCTCTGATTTGAGCCCCACACAAAGAAAGGAATGATAATTCTGGGAAGGTGTAGAATCTTTCACTCCAACACATGCAAACAAGTGTAGGCAACGCAGGCTGAGAGTTCACTGGACATCAGGTCAGGATGTCCTCCTGGTGGGCATTTGAAACTCACTGGGACAAAGTTGTAACAGTGTTTATCTTGAAGGAAAGGAAATAAAGACTAGGAAGGAAGCTTTGTTTTTATTTTGAATTTTTGCTGATAGCATGGCATCATGGGAACTGAGAGGGCCTAGAAGACAAGAATATGCACGTGCTCTCCACAGGAATATGAGGAGATGTGAAGTAAATATCTGGGATCAAAAGCTGAAAGGGGGCTGGGAAGAGAGAGTGAGGTGATCTAAGGACCAGAAGTGAAAAGGGAGTTTAGGGATGCAAAGAAATATCAGGGAGCAGGAGTGAAAGCCACCGGAATCCAGAAGCTGCACCTTCAGCTTGAGAAATCAGTCACTTCTGACTGGGTCCACAAACCCCATATCCAGCAGGGATCCTCACCTGGATTCCCTACAAAAAGCCGGGTACCAGGGAAGAACTGGCCCAAACTTGACTGGGAATTGCACCTGCCAGCTCTGAACTGTGACTCCAGAATTAGCTGCTTGGCCCAGGTGCTAGGGGAGAGACAGTCCGGAACCCCAAGCCTAGGAGGCAAATCTGCCCTTTGGGGCAGAAACCTGGGACCAATAACAACAACAGAAAAAAACGCTCAGAATCTGTGACCCAGGAGAATAGCAGTGAGGACAGCCACGCCCGTGTAGACTTCTCCATGACCTGGGACATGTGCAAGGCTCTCATGAGAAAATGTTCTTCAATAAATGAGCTCACAGTCAGGCAGCAATCCTCTGCCCACCTGTGCCTACACAGGTGCTTCTTTCCACCCGCTCTCTCCCTCTGCAGGGCAGCAGCCTCCTGCCTGCCTGTGACCTGTACCTGCCAGGGCTTATCTGCACAGACTTCCCTCAGAGGAGGCTGCTCTCCTAAGGCTGAGAGGTTGCAGGCCTCTCTCAGCAAACCTGTCCTTTTCGGGGCAGCTCTTCCTGCCAATTTGTGTCTATAAACGTGTCTTTTACTCTTCTGTCCTTTTCCTTAATAAAATTGTTATTTAAATATTTTTTAAAAATGAGTTCACAGTCAAATATTACAAAGTACTACCAACCACTGCAACTGGCAGCTGACATAACAAACTGCAGAATTCACACCTGAGGAACTAAAGATAACAGAGTAATCCAAACATGACTTTAAAATAAAATAAGTATGCTTTTTAGATTAGAATTTTATATCAAAAACAAGGGATTAGAGAATTTTTTTTAAATCTTCTCAAAAATCCACTAAAAAATAACACTGGAGGGATTTTTAAAGCATGATCTCACAAGGTAAAAGAAAATGTAAGAGAAAATAAAAGTTTTTTAAACACAAGTCAAAAAGTAGATGTAAAGTGGTAACTGATTTAAAAAACCAGAAAAGGGGCCCTCCCTGGTGGTGCAGCAGGTTAAAGCGCAGCACTAAGAAGCTAAAGCCACTTCAGCATGAGTTCGATCCCCGCCTGCCCCGGAGGTGACCCACATGGCGCGGCAGACCTCTCCTGGCCCGCCCACTGCTCCCCCCAGCAGTGTACTTCATCAGTCAGCCTGTTCTGCTCCCCACTCTGTCTCTGGTGAATCCTCTCACCACCCCTGTACTTCTGGCCTGTACCCCAGCTCTGTATGTATAAATAAATAAATCTTAAAAAAAAAAGACAAGAAAACACACAGAAACGATGAAGGAAGCAAAAGAAATACTCACAAAAACCATTAACAACCTCAAAAGGATAAAAGGAAATACTGTATCCATGAAGCAAGAAAGAGATGCTATGTAAAGCAAGATTGGTGGCAGGAAAAGAGCCTATTAGAACTTTAAAATATAACTACAGAAAAAAATTTCTTTTAAGATTTGTTTATTTATGCATATAGAACTGGGATACAGGCTAGAGGTACAGGGACAGTGAGAGGATTCAGCAGAGGCAGAGAGGGGAGCAGAACAGGCAGATCCATGAAGTACACTGCAGCAGGGAGACAGGAGAGGTCTGCTGTGCCTTGTGGGTCACCTCGGAGCCGGGATTGAACTCGTGCTGTGGCAGCTATGGCTAGCTCACAGTGCTGTGCTTTTCCCCGTTGAGCCAGCAGGGAGGGCCCAGGAGACTCAATAGTCTTAAGATGTCTGTTTTCTCTAAATTGATCTATAGATTCAAAATAATTCAAGTCAAAATCCTAGTACAATAGTAACTTGTAGAAATTGTTAAACAGATTCTAAAATTCATTTGGAAATAATAATTAAAACTATTTAGAAAATAAAAAGAACCAAGCCTGAAGAGTAACTTGTCCAGATCAGAACAGGACTTTATAAAGAGCTCCAAAGAGAGAGGTTTTCAGGAAAGAAAAAAATGGTAGATCACCTACTGAATGTGAGGGAGACATTTGGCACTGACGTCATGGAAAGTACATAGAAAACCATATCTTAATTCCAGGGAAAACACAACTTGTACAAAGAAAGGAAATGTAAACACTGTAGCCAACCGGAATAATGTTTTACATCATCATATAACCAAGACATCAAATGTTGTTTTAATCAAATAATGTGACATCTGTGTCCTGGGACAATGGGGAGATCCTATTTATATGTGCCTTGTATTTATATTGGACAGGGGTAAAATTGGGAGAGAGTTTTAAGCCTTGGAAACCAAAATAGAAAGTCAACAGATGATATCTAAAACTGGAGGGAGGGGGAAGACTCAAGAACTAGTAAATAAGCATGATAATTAGAAATATGCAGACCATGATTACATGAAATAGGTACGAGAGTAAAAGCCTTTGGCTCTGGGAAATGGGCAGAAGAGAACTGCTGTTTTTAATCATAAGCTATTTCACTTTTTCAAATAAAGTACATGAGATACTTTCATTTAAAAAAGAAAAAAAACTACTTTTAGAAAGTCTAAACTAACATACTCTGTTTTTTTTTTTTTAGTTCTTTAAGTCATTTCTGCCCTCCAGGTTGGAAAAAAGATCTTGAGATTAAAATCCAGATAGCAGAATGACAGAAGCCACAGTAGTGAGTGAACAGCCATTGGCCACTTTTGTCTTTCTGGGTTGAGCTCAGAGGTCTGTGGCCCCTCCAGCCACAGAGCAGAAGCAACAGAAGACTTCTTTCCATCAGTTCTTGGGGATTGATACCTCTGGGCAGGCTCTTAGACTATACAAGGCATTTTTACCTCATCTGCTTCTCTGAGACAGTTCAGCTTCTGCAACATCTTGATTAAAAAGGCACAATGGGCCCTCCCTGGTGGCGCAGCGGGTTAAAGCACAGCATTGAGAATCTAAAGCCACTTCTGCATGAGTTCGATTCCTGCCTGCCCCGGAGGTGACCACATGATGTGGCAGACCTCTCCTTACCCGCCCACTGCTCCCCTCAGCAGTGTACTTCGTCGATCTGCCTGTTCTGCTCCCCACTCTGTCTCTGGTGAAGCCTCTCACCGGCCCTGAGCTTCTAGCCTGTACCCCAGTTCTGTATGCACAAATAAATAAATCTTTAAAAAAAAAAAAAAGGCACAACGTTGGGGAAGAGGTCATCTTAAACCCCTATGGCATAAAATCCTGATTATCAGCTAATGTTTTTGTTGGAGCCAGTAATGGACCACTGGATAGGGGAGCAGGAGAAGGTGAGGGTGCTGTGGTTGGTCAGAAAGAACTAGTATCGGTCATATAATTCCTCGGAGACTGGCACAATTTAACTTAGCCTGCAAAGCAAACTAAAACATTTTTTAAATCAAGCACTGTGCAGAACTCATATCCCAATCCCTGTCTCATACTCTGTCTTTCATATTTATCACCTCTTTAGCCCCAATCCCATCCTGATTCTTTTTTTTTTTAAGATTTATTTATTTATGCATACAGAACTGTGGTATAGACCAGAAGATTTATTTATTTATGCATACAGAACTGGGGTACAGGCCAGAAGATTTATTTATTTATGCATACAGAACTGGGGTACAGACCAGAGGTGCAGGGGCTGTGAGAGGATTCATCAGAGACAGAGTGGGGAGCAGAACAGGCCGACTGATGAAGTGCACTGATGAGGGGAGTAGCAGGTGGTCAGGAGAGGTCTGCCGCACCATGTGGTCACCTCCGGGGCAGGCAGGGATCGAACTCATGCTGAAGTGGCTTTAGCTTCTTACTGCTGTGCCTCAACCCACTGCGCCACCAGGGAGGGCCCCCATCCTGATTCTTTCCAACACACAGGGACTCTGACTCCTGTCCTAAAGTGCACCCAGTCCCTCATCCCAGCCCCATCTGAGACATCAAGCTCCTCCTTGCAGGGAATCATCTCCCTGCCTTGACTAATGTCTAATCCTAGTAATGAAAACACCAGTTTTTGATATTTCAATACCACATAATTTCAGTACCAACATCCTCACATTTGTGTAGTGTGGGGGGCCTTGACCAGCAAGGCAAGGGGGTAGAGCCCCAGGGACAGCGCGAGGAAGAAGGTAAAGACGGAGACACGCGCGAGAGCCGCTTTATTCTTACAACAGTCATATATATATACCTGAGGGCGGCACAGAAGGTACGGGCGGGCGTGGTCTGATGGTCTAATGTCTTAAAAGCCAATGGGTTTGAGAGGAGGGATCCATCGTCATCTCTTTGGTGCCAAAACTTGCTGAGCGGGAAGGGAAGGAGAGTGGGGGAAGGGATTCAGGTGTGCTGCATTCTCAACCGGGATGTTTACCCTAAGTTCCGATCAAGTGTTGTTTTGTTGCATAGGAGGCAAGGTCCTGGTCTCGGTCCCGACAGTATAGATCTGAAATCCAAACTATTTGTGTCTTGAGCTGTAACCAGAAAATCCTACACTGAATTTAAAGATCTGATCTAATAATGTTGCATTTGTTTGAAGAGCATTCTGATTACACGCCACACCTGCTTCAAACACTTTCAAGTTATTTTACTGGTGGGGATCCTTATTTACGTACTGAAGCCCCTGCTGAGATGTCTCTCTGTTGCATGGCATTGAGGTACAGTGCATTGGGGGTTGGAAGGTAAAGAAGACTTCTGAGACCCATTTCCTGGATTCTCGCCACATTCTTCTGTCTTCTATGCTGAATTCCATCTATGTGTCAGGGCTTGAATTCCTAACTCTTCTTCCTGGACCTACTTGGAGAGCCCTGCAAGTATTCTCAGACGCAGCTTCGGAGAGGCTGGTGATGCCATCTGTGGCCTCTTTTTGCTCCAGTCACTAACTGAAGTCAGCATGAGTGGCCACTGTTGGTCACTAGCCCATTCCTGCCATTCATGCCCTTTCTGATGTCCCTGGCAGAGAACGCCCCCCCACAACGTCCCCACATTCATCCCATTCCTAAGCCTCCATCCATATCTGTTCCCAACCCTCCTGATCCTCCCTGAATCTCACTCACCCCCTCTCCACCCTCTCCCTATTTCTGGATCTCTCTTCCTCCTCACATCCATTCTCCTCTAACACTCAACTTTAGCCGGCACCCCAACCCTGGCTTCTCTACTTCATCTCCAACTCCAGTGCCAACTCCCATCCTTAATACCAATCTTAATCTTGATGTAAATACCTTCTCTGAGCCTCCCTCCATTCCCAACCTCAAACCAAATGAATCTTTTCCCTTACATGTTCTTCTTAAGAGTCTAGTGGTTTTAGCTCCTACATTTAGTTTTATGCTCCATTTTGACTTAATGTTTGTATATGGTATAAGTTAAAGGTTTGATTTCATATTTTGCATGTGATTATCCAGTTTTCCCAGTGTGATTTGTTAAAAGAATATAATTTCCCCATTGAACAATCTTGGCACCCTTATTAAAAATCATTTATTGGTTTATTTACAGGTTTTTTGTATCCTTTGATTCCATCAGCCTAAGTTGGGGTCTTGGTCTCATTCTCACTGAGTAACTGCCTCAGTTGAAGAATCATATTCAAAGGCAAATAAACAAAGGTGTATGTGTGTATGTCTCTTGCTCTATTTTTAAAACCAAAGATTTTCCCCAAGAGTTCCCAAGAGACCCAAGCAGACTTCCTCTTGAGCCCAGTTTGTATCTACTTGCTTGAAAACAGATTGTTACAATTTCTAGAATTTTATGAACGGGTTGTTCACCCCATCACATGAAATCACCCCCGGAGCATTTACACCATGAAGCCTGGGGAAATCTCCACAGCAGGCTTTTCCCTGGAGAGTGGTTTAGGCCTCGCTAGTCAGAACCATGTGTGATGGTCGCTTCTAGGGGAGTCTTGGACAGTGAGCGTCCGTCATCCCTAGCCCCTCTCTTGGGAAGTGGACTTCACTAGCAGGCAGGAAAGAGTTAGGGGAGCAACTCATGGTGTTTGCCACGAATGGCTCCCAACTGTGGGAATATTTTGCAGTCACTTCAGAGAATGTCTTTAAAACATCCCTGAGCCAGAGCTGTGGGCTCAGTGGCAGGATGGACAGAGCTCTAGCAGTTGACACAGTAGTTACACATAAGGGGTGGGGCACCAGGCTGGCTTTCTAAACCATACAATGGGCCTGGTAAGGATATGGCTTCAGCAACTTCCCGTGACCACAGTGAGGGCTGTCTTGGCACAGAGGCTGTGATCTGCCAGTGCCCACGAGCCTTGGCAGGGTTTGCTGAAAGGCAGGGAGGAGCCTGAGGGGCTGCAACGGGGTGGGGTCTTAGAGGGTAATGGATGTGTTCCCTGAAGAAGAGCTAACAAAGGAAGGCCTGCCCTCCTTGGCCAGGTACTCCTTGCTGACCATGCCGTGGCTGGCCATGATCTTGAGGAGGCCGTGGCGGAACTTCTGGCCAATGAAGGCATAGATGAGGGGGTTGAGGCAGCTGTGAAAGAAGCCCAGAATCTCGGTGGCATCCAGGGCCCGGCCGATGTGGTTGCGGCGCTCGCAGGTCTCCTTGATGACCTGCATCCTCATGAGGGTGTCGGCCACCAGCACCAGGTTGTAGGGCAGCCAGCAGAGCAGGAAGACCAGCACGACAGCAAAGATGACCCGCATGGCCCGGTGCTTCTGCCCCATGTGGGTGGCAAACAGCGTGCGCAGGGTGAGGCCGTAACAGAACAGCATGACCAGTAGTGGCAGGACGAAGCCAAAGGTCTGAGGCAGGGCCCGCAAAACAACGCGCCATTGTGTTGTATTAGCCCCCATGTCCTCATAGCAGACTGGGCTGGAAAAGGGTGGGTCAAATGCCCTGCGGAAGACGAAGACGGGCAGGGACAGGATAAAGGACAGGGTCCAGATGCCTAGGCATATGAACTTGACCCAGTGCCGCTTCTTGGTCAGCGTGCGCGTGGCGTGGACAATGGCCAGGTAGCGGTCCATGCTGATGCTGGCCAGCAGTAGAATACCACTATAGAAATTGACCTCTTTCAGGAGCGAGACCAGCTTGCACATGGCTGTGCCGAAGATCCAGCCCTTCACCTTAGAAGCGGCCCAGATAGGCAGGGTCAAGGCAAAGAGGAGGTCGGCCATGGCCAGGTTCAGCAGGTAGACGTCGGTGACAGAGCGGCTGAGCTGGCTGCATAAGACCACCAGGATCACCAGACAGTTTCCCAGCAGGCTCAGCAGGAACACCAGGACATATATAACAACCACTGCATACTTGTTGAGTGTCTCAGTGTCCACCATACAGGGGCTAAAGTCTTCTGTGGGTGGCATGCCAGTGAAATTTTCATAATCACCCTCAAACCACATCGACACATCACTAAGCTCCCATGCATTTTCCATGACAATGGTCATGGCTTGATCTAATGGGAAGATTAAAAGGAAAGAAAGGTGATTGGTTACTCAGATTTAAGTCACTGCTCAAAGATAAAAGAACAATTACTCAGTATCGTTCCTGGTCACTTGGAAACCACAGATCCCTTCTTTTGCCTCCACCTGGCCTGCTTTAGAGCTCAGTTTCACAGTTCTTCCAGCCTTCCCTAACTCCAGCCCTGAACTGAATACAGGGAAAGAAGGCCTGCAGGGAAAAACCACCTTTGCTATGGGCCCCAACTCCCTCCAGTTCTACCTCTGTCTTCTCTTCATCCTTCTCGATCCTTGACCATCTGTCCCATCACCAAGAAAACCAGGTTGGTTTTACAATTCAGGACAGGATGAGCATAAGCAAAATGGAGGGAGGCAAGCCTGCTCCTGGATGTCCTTTTCTATGTTATTTTCCCTCTTATGTTCTTCCTGATTCTTATTTAATTTTCTTAAAATCTATTGAGAGGAGGAAATGATAGCAACAAATTGCATTAAAGTCTCATTTAAGCCTTCTCTTTAAAGGAGTAATAAATAGCTTGGTCCTCTGCCTAAAGGAAGTTTAAGCATTTGAGAGCAGTCCCATATTCCCTGAAATCACTTGCTTAAACATCCACAGAAAGCAGCAGTTTTTAAATATATTTTTTCAATTATGAAACACTTCTGCTGTGTCACAACAAAATCTCAGTGGAAAGCCCAAGAAGTAAAATAGATAAATAAAAGTTCACCTACTGCTGCTTCTCTTACCCACAGTCTTGAAAGAGATTCCCCCAGAACCCCAGGGCTCTCCAGAGGATAGTCTGAAAACTTTGGAAAGTTCCTGAGCCAGGAAATAAGGATACTGGCACCCAGACCTCGTTTTAGCCTGCTTCTGTCACTAATCAGCTTCGTGACCTGAGTGAGTCCTTTCACCTACATAGAATTCCATTTTCTCATTTACAGATTGGGGGAGGCAGAGTAGACAACCCAAGTTGCTTCCAAGCCTCAAGGTCTTGAGTTCCCTCAGAGTCAAGCATCTCAGTGTATTCTCTCCCTATGTGTGTTTGCATATTCACAAAAGACAACATCCTAGGCAAAGCAATAACTATCAAAGTGGGGGGTGTAAGCCTCTTCCCTGCACAAGGAGGGCAATACACTATAGCCTGCATGTCACCAGCTACAACAGCAAAGGTGGTTGAGACGGAAGCATCTCACTGGGACGAAGCAGGAAACCATCTACAGAAATCTTTGCATCCCAGAAAAGTAGATACATTTCCTAAAATTCACTCAAGCCAAGTTTTTCTATCTCAAAGGAAGTCCAGACAAAGAGAGGCAGTGGCCTACCTGAGGCACTGGTGTGTCCAAATGAAAAAGCCTGGAACTCCTCAGGGCACCCAGCCCACAGCGACCAGACAGTTAGAGGAAACTGGACGAAGAAGGGGAAACAGAGAAGCCACATCACAGCACACTGCTGTGCTGAGCCCTGCCCATGTCCCGTTCCGAGAGATCAGTGAGGGACCCAACGGGCCCCTGGTATGTAAGTAGAGAGAAGGGTCCATGATCTGATCTGAGTTCTTTTCTCTTTTACTCTCTCTCTCTCTCTCTTTTATTTCCATTTGTTTAGCCTTAACTTTCCTAGGACACCATCTTTCAAATCTTCTAACTTACCCAGCATGAATAAAGGAGAAAAGATTTGCATTTTTACAGAAAAGACTTCAGAAGGAGTCCACTGTTGGGGTGACCTGTAAGTGTCCCCCACATAGGAGGGACTTGGAGCAACATGGCCGGAGCAAGGTAGAGGGAAGCACTTCACCGTGTGTGGACAGCTGGCACACAGTGTTCACTTCCCTGGTAGGCTGCTCTGCTCTCATGGTGCTCATGAGATGGTGATGGAGAGCTGGAAGGGAAACCACTCCCCTCCACTGCCAGCTACCCCTTTGCACAACCACTGCAATGACAGGTTGGGTTGGAATGGCCGTGAGTTAGGCCTGGGCTTCGCCTGGGGTCTGACTGGACAACAGGGAGACCGTGAGAGCTGGAGGAGTCTGGTTCAGAATCATCACTGCTCCCCTCTCGGCAAGGAAGGACAGCTTCTCTGGGAACCGCTGGCTACTCCCCTCGGCTCATGTCTGTCCCCGACCTCCATCTGGTGCTTTAATCACTTCCCATTATAACACAAAGCCCACAGAGCTGCAATCATGTGTTTTAAGGCAGCCTTCCCCTCTAGACCAGGGGCTAGGAAAGGGAGCTGGGTCCCTCTCAATCTGTCTTCATATCATCTTTCAGGGGACAAATAGCTCAATCAGTGATTGTGGGGTAGGCGGCTTGAACCCCCTCTCTTTAAATGCATGGACCGGGGATCCCCACCACCATGCAGGGGCCTGTCACTTTCAGCCACACAGTCATATATAAGGGTGTCTGAAAGCTTCACATCCATACAACCAGGCTGGTGCACCCAGCCCTGATCTTTCCCAGGAAACTTTATTGTTTAAAGTGAGGTCAATCTGTGCAAGCGTAAGTCCTGCCCCTGCCAGAATTTAACATGCCACGGGTGCCAACAAGTCTGCCACAGGAAAGCATATTATTTCAGCTAAATTGTAAGATAGATTATAAGTGAACTTATCATCTATAAGCAGCAGCAGGAAGTGTAAGGAGGCAGTTGTCTTGCAAGGGTTTACCCATGTTTCACTTTCACTGATGTTGGACTATTGTGAGCTGATGCCTAAGAGAGAAAAGGCTTGAGGATAGGGTGGTCCCCAAAAGCAGTGGTCACCCCAACCTCCTCACCAGTCATCTAGGGAAGAGGCAGCTCCTAGGGCAGAAAATAGACTTAGGACAAAGGTGAAACAGTCTGTGGCCCAGACTACAGAACTCTGCAGTGAAATCCAAGTGGTCAGGGGTGGTGGAGAATATTTGCCACCATGGGGAAGCAGACCAGAGACGTGACCCATGGGGAAAGACCACATAAGAGTGGCCATATACAATACTAGATTTAAGCCTCTCTTTGTGTATCATTCCCTTCTGCTTTTACTAAGTCAAGTTGATTGAGTGTCCCAAATCATTTCAACTAATCACAGAGGTATTAGGAAAAGGGCTTCCAGCCCAAGGAATAAAGGAGAAGCTGCACCTCTGGATGGGCAGGGTGGAGATCTGTCGCCAGTGAATTTGACCTGCACAAGGAGAATTGGAAATAAAAAAAAATCTTTCACTTGGTGGTAGGAAAGAGCATGTGTAACTGAAAGAGCTGAAAGAGGCAGATGTACATGCGCTTGAAATAAAATTCTACCCACTTGGAAATGTTCCAGCTAATCCGCCCACCCAACATATCTCCTGTACCTTGCTTCCCACTTACAACTGCTCCCTCTTAAATGGATCTGAAATGTTCCTAGTGCGGAAGCATGGTTTCATTCTGTGCGGAACATCCAGCAGCAGAGATGAGACATGAGCAGTCTGTGTGCCCAGGCAAAGCGCGGAGACTTCTCGCCATTCTGTTTTAAGAGAAAGCGGCTTCTATGCACGCGAGCGGCTTCTATGCACGCGAGCGGCTTCTATGCACGCGAGCGGCTTCTATGCACGACCACGCAAGCGGCATGGCGGGCTTGGAGGGGCCTCTGCTGTCCGTGGGTCAGCTTTGGCGCCAGCTTCAGCATCTTCGCATTCCTGCAGGAGATTCCACTCCACTCGGCCCCAGGCATCAAAGTAGAAGCAAGGGAGGTGGAAGAGAAGATTCTGTCTTCTCCCCTCTGTCGTCCCCATTGCCATTGCTACAGGGTCAACGGTAAGTGTGTGATCTCAGGGGATCCACCCAGAGCCAAGTCAGGATGTTGTTGGAGGACTGAGGACAAGCAAGTTTGTAGTCTTGCAGCTGCTGGAAGTCAGTTGGCTATCATAAAGAACACAGTCAGCCCACGACAAAAAAAAAAACCAGCACTCAGAGGAAGACAGTGAGGGTTGCCGAGAAAAGGAGCCCAACCCTGAATAAACCATGCCTGCTGGTCATCTTCTCTCAAGCTTACCAGTTGCATGAGCCAATAAATTCTCTTTTATGCCAAGACCATTGAAGCTGAGTTTTCTGTAATCTGCAATCAAAACTGTGCCCAAATACAGAGAGCTGAGGGTACCAGAAGTGATGGGGGATGACAGGAGAAGGAGGATGTCAGTGTCCCAGGTCCAGATTGCAAATGCCAGAGACCACAGGACCTGCAGAGAGATGGCCTGGGTAGATGCAGACCCCTTAGCCCTGAGCCCCAGCCCCGGGCTCCGGTGGAAGCAGGAGAAACCTTGAAAACTAAGTCTGTGAGACCCGTATGAGGACACACTCCTGAATGAATCCACAAATCCCTGTTTTGCAGCCAAACAGACCATGAGTCAAACTCTGGCCCTCCGTCATCAGCCTGTGATCTTGGACTTGGTCCTTGTGTGTCCTCAAATATCCTGGCCTGTGAAAATGGGGATAACATTAGCCTCCTGGAGCTAATGCAAGAGCTGTCCTGATGAAAGAGCCCTGCTCTAGCTCCAGACCACCTCCAGCAAACCACCAGCCCTGTGCCGCTGCGAAGACGAAGTTCTCACTCTGGGCCTTGGTAGACTCACCTGCTGCAAAACTCCAAAGGAAAGCGGGACTTGGCTCTAGGATGGGTGTGAGGGCCCAGGCACACTGCGGGGTGAGTTCTAAGCATAGTCTGGGCAGGTAGTAAAGGCCCAGTCACTCTTTGCTGTCTTTATAAATGTCCTGAGGGACTTCTTGGTTGGAATAGGTATCAAACACTAAACAGTGCAGACCCTCTGATCCTGCAACCCCACTTAATGTGGGGGAGACAGGGAGGGAGGTAGGAGAGAGGGTGGGGGGGAAGAAAGGAAGGAGGGAAGACAGTTTTATCGGAGTTGCATATAATAATAAATTTGGTACTAATTCCAATGTTCTCCAGAAAGCTTCACACACATTCTAGTAGACCTGCCCAGTAGAATGTTATGTTTCTAGTAAACATCAAAATGTCTAGTATGATTTCTGCTACAGAAAGAAATCCATGGTAGGATGTTGAGAGGGTCATGAAGCTTCTCGGCAGAGTGCACAGGGAGTCCCATTTTGTAACAAGTGTGTGTGAGCCTGTGCTGGGGGTGTGGGCAAAGCGTGTGATGCAGAGAGAGGACATTTAGGTGGTGAGATTACAGACAGTGCTTCCTCGTGCAAATCTTCTGACAGTGCCTAATTTTTAAAAAGCATTTCTCTTGCAGGCCCTCCCTTGTGGTGCAGAGGGTAAAAGCGCAGCTCTGTGAGGCTATGCACAGCCACCGCAGCACAAGTTCGATCCCCAGCCAGGGAAGTGACCCACATGGCGTGGCAGACCTTTCCTGTCCCGCCCCTGCTCCCCTCAGCAGTGCATTCCAATCAATCTGCCTGTTCTGTTCCCCTCTGTCTCTGGTGAATCCTCTCACCCACCACACCTCTGGCCTGTACCCCAGTTCTTGTATGCATAACTAAATAAATGTTTGTTTGTTTTTAAAAAAAAGCATTACTGGGCCCTCCCTGGTGGCGCAGCGGGTTAAAGCACAGCACTGAGAATCTAAAGCCGCCTCCGCATGAGTTTGATTCCCGCCTGCCCCGGAGGTGACCACATGGTGTGGCAGACCTCTCCTGACCCGCCCGCTGCTCCCCTCAGCAGTGTACTTCTCTATCTGCCT
The DNA here is from genome assembly GCF_000260355.1 of Condylura cristata. Taxonomy (NCBI): domain Eukaryota; kingdom Metazoa; phylum Chordata; class Mammalia; order Eulipotyphla; family Talpidae; genus Condylura; species Condylura cristata. Next base: position 13,013,517 of record NW_004567103.1, on the reverse strand, counting down.
GTTCTGTTCCCCACTCTGTCTCTGATGAAGCCTCTCACCGCCCCTGAGCCTCTGGCCTGTACCCCAGTTCTGTACGCACAAATAAATAAATCTTTAAAAAAAAAAAAAAAGCATTACTCTGCAATCAGAAATAAATAATGACCGTGGACCATCATGCCCTCCTTTCTCGGACTAGGCCATCCAGCAAGGTTTATGGGCCTTTCCCACCCAGTTCTATGCCCTGTGGTTTCCAGACTGTATGCCATTCATTCCCAGGAACAAGACGCTGACGCAGGGCAGGGATTCATAAAGCATCTTTTCCTTTTGCCCTTTGCCCTCCTTAAAGTCAGGAACCACAAATGACAGCAATTTGCATCCTCCGTGCCCAGCAAAGCATGTGACATACACTAACTGCAGCCAAACAGGGAAGGGGGTGTGTGGCCCATGCCCCGAGCTTGGGGTGTAACACTCTGCAGCCACCACCTTGAAAATTCTTACTAATTTTTCCTTGCAGTTTGTGTTTTGTGAGTGAAGTCTCCTGGGGTTTGGGGCTCAGTTCACATGCAGCCCATTTTGCAACCATCCCAGGCCAGGTAGGTCCCCCGTCAGATCTAGTGATTGAAAGGAGAATTTGGAACCGTTGGCTTCATTTTCACAGATCTTTATGGTGAGCAGGGAAACAGCAACTTGAGCCCTATGCAAATCTCTAAAAGCTCTTTTCTCTGGGCTTTCTCTAGCATTCTCTTATGCTCTTTTCCTCTTGTGGATGTCACTTATCCTCCCAGCAGCCCTTATGGCCCTGGCTGCTAAGCGCAGGTGTGCACATTTGCACATGCACACACACCCATGCTCAGGTGGCCACGTGTGCCCCACACCCACACGCCGTCTACGTTCACAAGATCAAGGCTGCAGGTGATGGCTGAAGAGGCCACCGAACTCCATTCACCTACACAGCCCGCCTCTTTTTGCCAGGATGGGGGCTCAGCCACCCACTCTCCCACCCCACAAGGACAGTGCCTCAAGCACCCAACACTCACAGATAAAAACCACTGAGTCTATGGCCCTCTTCGGTGGCGCAGCGGGTTAAAGCACAGCACTGAGAATCTAAAGCCACTTCTGCATGAGTTCGATTCCCGCCTGCCCCGGAGGTGACCACATGGCGTGGCAGACCTCTCCTGACCCGCCCGCTGCTCCCCTCAGCAGTGTACTTCGTTGATCTGCCTGTTCTGCTCCCCACTCTGTCACTGGTGAATCCTCTCACCCGCCACATCTCTGGCCTGTACCCCAGCTCTATATGAATAAATAAATAAATCTTAAAAAAAAAAAACTACTGAGTCTAGTGAGGAGAAAGACTTTATTGACTTCATTTACTTCTTTTTGAGCAAAGAATCCCACACATTCGTTTTGTAGGGGGTCTCACAAATGACACAGACAGCCCCGACCCCTAAATGAATATTGTCAGGTTGATGAAATGCCAAAAGAGTGGAGAGGAGCTATCTGGCATTGCCTCAGTCTTTTGGAATATTCCTCCATAGATGGTCTGGCAGGTCACCCTGTAAGCTCCTCTTAATGTTTGCTCAAATGCTACCTTCTCTCTGAAGCCCATCCTGTCTACCTATTTATAGCAAGCACTCGTGTTGTTCCTTGCCCTGATTTACTTTGAATATTTTTCTTTCCCTCCAGCATTTATCACTCCTAACATATTATGTAATCTTCTTGTTTTTTATAGACACTTCTGTTGATTGTCTCCTCTCTAGGATATAAACTCATGAAAGCAGAGACAGCAGAGACCCTTATCTGTTTGGTCGCTGTATCCCAAGTGCCTAGGTGATAATTTGGCAATAGTATACAATAAAAAAATGGTTGAAGAAAGAAAAGCAAAGAAAGATGGATTATATTTCTAGAGAATGAGAGACCCCCAAGTAACTTGCCCTCTGTTTATGGCCCCTCCAGTCTCTGGGAAATAACCCTGGAGGGAAAGTGGACTCCACCATGGGTGTAAGAAATGATTCGGCAAAATTGAGGCTCTGCCTTATATTGACAACAGGTGAGGTCAAGCGAGAAGGGGAAGAGAACTTAGTCCTGGGGGCCAGGGGTTGCAATTGCAAAATATTTCCAGGAGAGGGCAGCATTATCTTTAAATCAAACCAAAAAGCGTAGTGGGGGCCTTGGTGAAAAGACCCTATAATATTCTGTAGAAGCTGGGTCAGGCAGTCAATGTTATCCAGACCCTAACGCTACTTTTGAAGGTCCGCACCCCCTTTCACATACATTCATCCTCCTCTAAAGTCCTTCGGGATGAGAATTTACCAGTTGCCAGGATGCCTGGGCTGTGAGATGAAGATCGTCGTCACCGGTGCTGTCAACCATATGCTCTCAGGTGGTCCCAGAATTCCAGCACGAGGTAGTTTATCACCTGTGACCCGCCCCCTTTTCCAGGCTTTATGTGAACCCCACTTTCAAGCCCAGCACAGGTAGATACTCTCAGCAAAGCGTGAAAAGGTGAATTTCAGAGAAGCGAGAATATTTTCACTGTTCTCCTCGCTCATTTTTGGTTCTCCAGCCTGGCGTCAGTCAGCTCAGGCTGCCATCAGCAAATACCAAAGACACGTTGGCTCACACACCGGTACTAATTTTCTCATAGTGTGGAGGCTAGAAATTCAGCATCATGGTGCTGGCAAGGTCAGACTCTCTGAGGGCTCGCTACCTGCCTGCAGATGGCCGCCTTCGCCCATGTTCTCACACGCAGAAAGAGACAGAGCTGACCTCTTCCTCTTCTCATAGGAACACTAGTCCCCTCATGGGACCTCACTTCATTGCTTCACCCCCAAAAAACCCCTCCTCCAAATACAAGAACCTTGGGGGCTAAGGCTTCAACAAAAGAACTTCAAAGGGATGCAAGCATTCCACAGTAATTGCCATGTCAAAGGTGGACAAGGATAACTTCCTTTTCTGAAAGCACTGTTCTATATTAATGAGGCAAGATTCTAGCACCTTCTAACAAACTTCCTTCTTTAATGTGGGCTGGCTGGGCCCCCAAGGTCCACCCAGTGCTCCAAGCAGCATAACCAACATTCTGTCTGACAGCCACAGCCGCCCAAATGGTATCCTTAGTTGCAGTAAAAATAAACTGTACAAATGGTTACCTGGGGCTGAAGGGGTTGGAGAGAAGTGGGCAGGTGGGAGCAGGTGGGGAGATTTTCATAGCTTGTAACAGTTTTTATTTTTGAAATACGACAAGTGGCTTCCATGATGAATTTTAAATATAAAATGTAGTCTAAAGACATTAAAAACCAATAACTGACACATGGTGGCAGGAAGTATGTGGTTAACACTAAAAATGGTCATTTAAGCTCTGTTGCCAACTGCATGTCTTCCGACTGTTCTGTCTCAATTTCCACCCAGAGAGCCAAAGAGGCTTTCAGCAGGAAAGTCTTTCTGGGTCTGGCTTAGAGAACCGTCACTGCTCTTGGTTCCCTCTCCTCCAAGTCAAGCTGCTTCCAGATCTGCTCACTTTTCAATTCTCCAGCCTGGCGTCAGTCAGCAATGGCTGCCGTGGGTTCTCTCTTTCCTGGTCTCTGTGCTATCTCCGTGTCTATATCCTCAGTGCCCCACCCCAGTCCAAGAGGTCCTGATCTCCCCTTTTCTCCCATTTGGCCTTCTTTGCCTGTGTTGTTTCTACATGCAATTCCAAAAAACTCCACAAATGTGCCCCCTGGGCATCTCACGTCCTGGGTTTTAATCTTGCCCTGGCAGTGAATTCTCATGGGCTTGCACTGACTACTAAAACCTGACTTCTTATGCTGGGAACATTCCTATTACCTTTTATTTAAACTAAGTCCTTGGTTTATACTTGAATATACCTATGCCCAATTTCCTGCTGAGATGACCTCTCCATGCCCCCAAACCACAGACACAATCTGCCTGCAGAGAGAGGAGTTTCTTTGTCTGCGCAAGGTTGGCTTATTTTTGTGTGTAAATCAGAACTGTTTTGAACTATAAAAATTAGACTTTTTCACATTTAAAAATATCTGGGTTTCTGGCCCTCCCTGATGGTGCAGCGGGTTAAAACACAGCACTAAGAAGCTAAAGCCACTTCAGCATAAGTTCAATCCCCGCCCCAGAGGTGATCCACATGGCGCGGCAGACCTCTCCTGACCTACCTGCTGCCCTCCTCAGTAGTGTACTTCATCAGTCGGCCTGTCCTGCTCCCCGCTCTCTCTCTCTGGTGAATCCTCTCACCGCCCCTACACCTCTGGCCTGTACCCCAGTTCTGTATACATAACTAAATAAATCTTTAAAATATATGTATCTGGGTTTCTCTATTCTCTTCTAAATGTTGGGATAGTTGGACTATGGTGAAAGTTTATTGGTGCTTTGTTGTTGGGTGATGTGCTAATTTATATTTGTAGAGGTGTGAGTCCATGTACCTAAACATATACTATATTGAAATCAATATTACTTCAATAAACATAATATTCATTAAGAAAAAATTAATTAATTTTGGAATATTTGGCAATACCGACTCTAGGGCTAAAGCTTGTATAGATAAGAAATTCTAGAAAGAGATCCACCCTTACACCATTCTTTCATTTTCCATAAAAATGCTAAAATAATCAAATTGAGTAAAGGAAAATTTTATCAGCACAATGGTACTGGAATAACTAGATATGGGGGAAATGTGAACATTGACCCCTGTATCACCCACAAACATTATTTTGAGATGAGTCATAAGCCTGAATGTAAAACCTAATCTATAAAGCTTTTAGAGGCTAGCATATCTTCTTGACTCAGGGGAAAGCAAAAATTTTCTTAGACAAATCAAAGAATGTATAACTATTAAAATTTGTCTTTGATAAATTAGGCTTCATCGAAATCAAAATGTTCTGCTCATCGAAAATACTAAGTAAAGGATGACAAGCCACCATCTGGGAGAAAACCATTATAAAATATCTAGCTGACAAAGGATCTGGATCTGGGATATATAAAGAACAATAAAAGAAAAAAAAAGGGGGGGAGAAAAAAGACAAACATTCCCCCAAGATGGGAAAAAGATCTAAACAGACACTTCACAAAAGAAGGTTAAAAAAAAAAAACCAAAATATTCATATTCAAGAAAATTGTTCAACCTCATTCACTATCAGGGAATTGAGAATTAAAGCCGCAATTAAACGCTACAACCCAGTCACCAGAATGAGCAGACACAGTATAGCAAGGGTCAGCGAGGACCTGGAGCCACCAGACGCTGCCATGTTATTGCTGATAAGGTGAAATGGTGCAACCACTTTGGTAAAGGTCTGGAGTTTCCCACAAAGCTATACATACTCCTGTCCATGACCCAGAAATTCCACTCCTAGGAATATACCCAAGAGAAATGGAAAGAAGATGTCTGCAGAAATCTCATAGCTTCATCCTCAGTAGCTGAAAGCTAGAAAAGGTGCCCGGAATGGGTAACAACCTCCAACACAGTGCAAAGGCACATTCTCAGCAATGAGAAGGAGTTGGTTACAGATATACAATATGAAGGCATCTTACCCTGAGGGGAAGAAATCTAACACAAAATAACAGGATGGGTGCCCTGTCCCAGAGGGGAGTGGTGGAAGGGCCAGAAGCTGTGCCTCCAGATGTAACTGTGAAGCCTCAACTCCCGTCACTGTGTCTTCTCCCTCCTCAACCCTGGAGGATAAGTTGATTAAGGGAGGTGAGGGAAAGGGCCCCAGAGTTGGGTTCTGAGAAGAGGAGAGGAAGAGGCAAATGTGTTCACTCTTAGAATACAAGACAGCAAGGAAGACCCCAGCCCTGTTCTGTGTTCACAAGTCATGGGTTCACAGAATGTCCCAGCCTCAGCAAAACAGAAAGGCAACAGCAAAGCCACCCCACCATCCTCTCAGCAGACCTACCTTCAAACAGACATGCTGCGAAACAAAATTTCATTCCCAGAGTAACACCTAATCCTTGGAAAATTGCATGTGAAAAAAGTCCTGGCCTGCTCATTCTGATGGATGGAGCCAGGAGATAGCAGCGCTGATTACTGAGGAGCAGGACATAAGTGAAGACAGTGGAGGTTTCAAATTTTCTTAAGATGTGCACCAGCCAACCCAGCCCCAGCCTTCTATCAGAACTGTGACTCACGACTCCAAATATGACCCATTTATTAAACACAGATCCACAGAGGCTAAAGAAAATCTTTGACAAGTGCGGTGATGCCAGACAAAAACTATTTCTGCAATCACCAGTTTTGATGAAGATCTTTCTCCTGTAGAGGCATTGGAAGTATTTTGACAAGTCCAGAGTTGACTCTGAGTACTTCTTCTTTTACTGAAACAAGTTATCCAGAAAAATGTCAACCAACATGAACTACCTGGAAGAGTGCATTCGTGAAAGAAATCACCCGTAGGGACTGTTACCTAGCCTGCTCTGCAAAAGGCCATAGAAAAACATCCAGAAGTATCCCTTGGGGGAATTTCATTCTAAGCAGCCCCAGAATGGTGAAGGAGGAGGGGGGAATGTGTTCTTCAAAAGTCAGGACAATGCGGAGGGAAATCTATCTTGAATCTCCTCGAAGCAGTCAGTCGCCAGCTTCTCTCTGAGGCCAACAGACAGTTGTTTCCGTTCTAGTCCGGAGCTGCCATCTGAAGAAGACCCAATATTGCAGCAAATTGAGTTTCAAACAGATTCTTCAAAAGTAGAGAAACGAGACCCTCCCTGGTGGCACAACAAGTTAGGACACAACACTGCAAGCTAGCCACAGCCGCACAGGCGCGAGTTCAATCCCCCACCTGGAGGTAGGCCCTCCCTGGTGGCGCAGCGGGTTAAAGCACAGCACTAAGAAGCTAAAGCCACTTCCGCATGAGTTCGATTCCCGCCTGCCCCGGAGGTGACCACATGGCGCAGCAGACCTCTCCTGACCCGCCCGCTGCTCCCTCAGCAGTGTAATTCTTCCATCAATCTGCCTGTTCTGCTCCCCACTCTGTCTCTGGTGAAGCCTCTCACCGCCCCTGAGCCTCTGGCCTGTACCCCAGTTCTGTATGCACAGACAAATAAATCTTTTTAAAAAAAAAAAAGGTAGAGAAACGCCTTTTTTTATATAAAGGATGGCAAAACTTCCACATGATGTGACTTCAAAACAATGCCCAAAAGTCATCAACAAAATGGCAATTTTTCACCAGTGCTCTATGAAAAATGATACAGATCATTTTCTAGCCTCTTGGTGTAATTTCTGCACACACATTTCAGAACAAAACCAATGGCTAGTGCACGCTAGAGCATAAGGTGTGGGGCACAGTCAGAGAGAAGCGCAGTGGGAGAAAAGCCCAAGCCGCCCAGCAAAGCGACGGCCTGACAGAACGCACCTGCGGAAGGGGTGCGTCTTCGCTCGCTAATGTTGACAGGCGCAGTGAAAATATTAATAGCGCTGGAGGGCAGGAAATCCTTACAGAACAACTCATTTTCTAAAATTCCGGTTTGAGATTTAGTGTTTTCCTTAATGTTTGGAATTTCATTAACTTAATAAGGAACAAATGTAGCTAAGCCAAGGGGAAAGTATGTAGAGTATATTTGTGATTTGTTTCAAAATATCTTCACATGAGACCTCCCTGGTGACACAGGGGTTAAAGTCTTAGGGCTACCAAGCTATCTCCAGCCACTGCAGACAAGTTTGATCCCTGGCCAGGGAGCTGACCCACATGGCACGGCAGACCTCTCCTGTCTCACCTGCTGCTCCCCCCTCAGCAGGGTATTTCAGTGGATCTGCCTGTTCTGCTCCCCGCTCTCGGGTGAATCCTCTCATCTCCACACCCCCACACCTTTGGCTTAAATCCCAGTTCTTGTATGCATAATAAACAAATCTTTAATAAATAAATAAAATATCTTCACATCAACTTATACATTTAATTTTACATAGATATTGAAGAGTTTTAGTATATCTTCATGTTTTTTTAGACAATCATGTGTATGTAAATTTACTGTCAATCATGCTTGTGGGGATTATTCATTATATTATGATGTGTTGCTGCTTGTGAGCTAAACTTTGTCTAATTGCTTCCCCAAAAGAGTACATAATATATAATTATGAAGATTGAGAATGGGAAAAATTAGTAGCTAGTGAAAGATAGTGGTTATACAGTGGTTGAGAGGGATTGGAAACAAAGACGGGCAGGAGAGAGACATGAGGTAAAGGTGATGTTCCCTATATTCGTAAGAGCTGCAATGATACACGTACATATATTGCCACAAGTAATGAATACATATGCCTAAGATTTGTGTGTTTAATTGTATATAACTTATACATCAAAAGAAACCATAGGCGAATATTGATTTGACATAATGATACATTTAAGGAGAAGTAGAGAGTTGCTAGCAATTTACATTGAAATCTATCACAAAAGTAAAATAGGTTAATGGAGATAGAAATGGCTAGATGCATAGATATAAGATGGAGCACGTAAAATATTAATAGTAGATTCTAGGTAATGGATATACTGGCATGCATATGCTATAAAAATTTTCACCTTTGTACTTAAACATTTTTTTTAAGATTTATTTATTCGTGCATACAGAACTGGGGTACAGGCCAGAGATGTGGAGGGTGAGAGGATTCACCAGGGACAGAGTGAGGAGCAGAACAGGCAGATCTACGAAGTACACTGCTGAGGGGAGCAGCGGGTGGGTCAGGAGAGGTCTGCCACGCCATGTGGTCACCTCCGGGGCAGGTGGGAATCGAACTCATGCGGAAGCGGCTTTAGGTTCTCAGTGCTGTGCTTTAACCCACTGCGCCACCAGGGAGGGCCCCTGTGCTTAAACATTTTTTTAAGATTTTTTTTTTTAATTTAGTTATGCATACAGAACTGGGGTACAGACCAGAGGTGCAGGAGCAGTGAGAGGATTCACCAGAGACAGAGTGGAGAGCATAACAGGCAGAATGACTGAAATACTCTGCTAAGGGAAGCAGTGGGCAAGACAGAAGAGGTCTGCTGTGCCCTGTGGGTTAGCTCCATATGGGGTCGAACTTATGGTGCAAAGGCTGGTGGTAGCTTGATAGTGCTAAGACTTTAACCCCTGCGCCACCAGGGAGGCACCTGTGTGCTTAAAGTTTTGGATGATAAAATGTTGGCAGAGGGGATCAAGCACTTGGTCTTGACTGACTCTTTCAAACAAGGGTACTCCTAATTTGCCACACTCCCTACCCCTCCCTATTGCCACATGCCTATACTGCTTTACTCATTTACTTTCCTTGTATCCCTCAGTATAGCGATATTTTCTCCTAGATACATACTGCATATCCTACTGGTTGTTAAATAAAGTCGTGGAACAAGCAGAATAGCATTGTACCAATCCCAGCCCTTTTTACTTTTATGATCTTTGGCAAATTAATTCAGATTAATACAGATGAAGAAGGCTGAGGTTCAGAGGGTGAACCTCAGAGGGTGAATTCTCTGAGCTTCGAATTTCTCATCTGTAGGACGCAAATGCGAAGTTTAGCACAAGGTGGCCATCGGATAAATGTTGACTCTTATTATATAAGTTTAATATATTGACTTTGTAAGTGTAAACAGTGTGATGACTGATTTTCACACCCTAAGTGTGAAAGAGTGAGAACATTCTTTTCCTGGAAATTGCCCTATTTGCTTTCACTGAATTTCATCTCACCTTGAAAAAGCTATCTATTCAACAGCTAGCACCTACCACTGAATGAGCACCTACGACTACAAATGCCACCTGGGCCTACAGGCTGAGCGGCCTCTGCCATAGAAGCTTCAGTAGGGTGACTGCACCCAGCTCCCCTGGGTGGCCAGAAAATTTTCAGGGAAGAGGGAGCATTTCAATGGGAGGCAGTTTTCCAAATAGACCAGGGCAGGAGGGTTGTCCAGGCAGAAAGAACAGCCTATGGGAAGATAATACACAGTGAAACAACAATGGGTTCCTCAGATTTAACAAGTAATTTGCATTATTAGAGTGCAGGGAAAATAGGAAATGAGACTGGGAAGGGACAAAATCACCAAATCACATCCATGCTTCACATGCCACAGGGGTGGGGTTTGTGCTACAAATGAAGGGTCACTGGAAGGTCTTAAGAAGGCATTTCTTTCTTTTTTTTAGATTTATTTATACATACAGAACCGGGGTGTAGGCCAGAGGTGTGGGCCAGAGGATTCACCAGAGACAGAGTGGGAGCAGAATAGGCCGACTGACTGAAATACACTGATGAGGGGAGCAGCAGTGTGTCAGGAGACATCTGCCACTCCATGTGGGTCAGGTCCCTGGCTGGGGATTGAATGGTTGCTGTGGGTAGACTCATAGTGCTGTGTTTTGACCCATTGCGCCACCTGGGAGGGCCCCAAAAAAGACATTTCCACAGCAGAACAGACCTGTAGTGACAGAAGCAGGTATTGAGACAGGGAGACCAGTTAAGTGCCAGTGTTAGCCCTTGCTTGAAAGAATCGCCTGGCACACTTGCATGTGGATTCCAGGATCTTCCCCCAGATTTGCTGAATTAGAGTTTAGGGGAAGAACCGATGAGTCAAGATAGCTAACAGACACCCCAAGTTTTCCAACAAACTTGGAAAACACAGAGTCCAAGAGATCATGCCAACATCCCCCAAGAGGGATTGAAAGTCCAAACTGAGGGCCTCTGGGCAGGGGTTGGGAGAGACGCAACCTTGTGATTTACAAGACAGGCCCCCATAATGTGGCAAGGGGTGCAGGGAGCAGTGCTGATCGCCTGGCGTGGCAGTGCTGCCTGGAAGTAGAGATGGTGGTATCATTTGCCAAGTTGGAGAATATAGAGAGGTCAAGTTTAAGGCATGGAGGTAATGACTTCTGCTTTACCAGGATAAATCAACATCCTGACAGCCAGCACTGTCTTGATGGCAAAGGAAACATGGCCAGCTGAGGTCACCCATGGAGAAGCTATGGCATGACAAGGGAGAAGGGATCCCTCCCAAATGCATTTATTTCCCTTGTGATTCTCACACAAATCTATATTTTGAATGCCTCATATCTTCCAACCATGATAAATTGTAATCAAGATAATAAATTACATGCATAAAGTTTGAGGACAAAAACAAGCAAGAAACCAAACATTCCCTAGGTCTCCAAAACCCAGACGCATGACAGAGTCAAGCTGCCTTTTGGTCTAACCCAGGGAGACAGCTGAGTTTCACTGACAGGTCCCAGAGGAAGCTCCATCTCTCATGTACTTATCCCTCTATCCTTTTCATGCTATTTAAGGACTAAACACATAATAATTGCTGTAAAGGACAAATGAGAAAACACACTTTGAAATGCGTTCCAGTGGGGGATCGATTGGAAGATTATTGAGGCCCAATAGGGGACAGTGGAGGATTAGTGGGGCCTTACTGGATGTGGTGTAATTACACACATCTGTTACATAGATGCATCTATTCAATGTTATAAACATATTTGCTGTTGTAAACCAATGTTGCCTGAATAAACATAATTTTTAAAAAATAACCGAAGAGTAAAAAAATAAATAAATAACTGAAGAGTTACACTCTTGCTTGTGGAGACTAGAAACCCAGTCCCTCTAGTTCAAGCCAGAGAAGAGCTTTTGGAAATACACAGGCAATTGCACCAGCTCGCAGGAACAGGAACTGAAGTACAGCTTGTCACTTAGAGAATGGAGCTGAACGCCTGACATTCCTCCCACTGTGGCATGCTCTGGGGCCATATGGTCTCCCATCTCTGCTCTCTGCAAGTCCGCACAGCCTTCTGTGGCAGACAAGCGGTTGCCTGCCCACCACCTCGTCCCCTTCCTTCCTCACTATGAGCACTTCACTTTGACGGGGACAATCTGCAGTCCACTTCCCCATGCTCCTTTAGACGTAGCAGTGGCTGCATATGATTATGGTAAAGGAGTGAGGAGGAGACTGCTGGGAACCCTCTTCTTTCTTCTTCATTTTGGCCGTGTTAGCTGGAACTGCAGCAGCCACCTCTGGGCCATGAGGAAAAAGTCAACAGAATCACAAAGAGCTCAATCCCCTTGTACATCCAGCCCCTGAACCAACATTAGTGGATATTACATGTAAAATCACACACACGCACACATGTATACACACTTCCCCCTACATTTTAAGCCACAATAGGTGCGATTGAGAGCACCCTTACCTGATGATATAATCATGTAATTTTCTAGGCATCAGTCATTCTCAAGCCGTTTGCAGCATGCTCACCATGTCTACTCCAGTGACGTTCTTATTAAAATTGGTTCACTTTTTTTTTAATTTAAATGCCTACTTCTGACTTGTAAGTTGTGTTTTATTTCTTTCTAATATCATTTACATGAGTAACAAAATTACAACAGATTTCTGGAATGAGGAACACATTGTCTGCTGGAAAAGAGGTGTACACGAAACCCCCCAGGGAAGTCCTTGCACTCAGGACCTTCCAGACCTTGCCTGTTTATCTGGCTGCTCACTAATATCCTTTATAGTAAACTGGTAAACGATGTACATACCAAATTACAATTTCAAAATTTTAATTAAAATAAAGCCACCACTTGACACCCCAAATCATTTCATTTTTACTCGTGAAGCACTTTGTAAAGCAAGGACAGATGTCTCTCAGATACTTCTGCTCCAGATTCCCAGGGAATGTACTAATCAAGATTTTTCCCCCTCAGTGGCATGGTACAGAAGGTCAAACCCATTTCTCAGAACTCAGAGAAATGATGAGGTAATGGGAGGGTGTACCACAGCCTTAAACAGGAAGACGATGATGGTGATGATGATGATGCAATGTTCTCCCAAACTAAGATTTCTGTTTACCAGGGGATGAAACGTTAGGGAATATTGGTTAATCTTTCACATCTGTACAAAGCAAACTTCGTGGCTGGGGAATACCAGGCCAGCTTGTACTGCTAAGACAGTGACAGAAACAGAAAATGACTTCATTTGCCCCTGAGTACTTCGCTATGTCCACCTCCCAACAGTGACAGTCCAGCATTGTTTCAATTATAACGTAACATATCAAACCAGATACCCCTATTCCAGATTCTCAGGGAATATACTTGTCAAGATTCTTCCCCTCGATGCCACGGTATAGAAAGTCAGAACCATCTCAGGGAAACTTGGGGGGTGTTGGACAAATGGGAGGAAGATACCCAATGGTGATAAGATAGTTAGAAAATTATTGCGGAAAAGTTATCTCCTTAACTCATCCCATTCACACACACACATGGAAAAATCTGAAGGATTGAATATTTAAATATAAAATAATTAAACCATAAGTTATAGTGCATTCATATAAGAGATTATCAAGCAGCAATTAGGGATAAAAAGAAATCAATGTATAGTTGCTGACAAGAAATTCTTCATGAACTTTTCAATGAGAAAGCAGGTGATGAATAATTTATATAGAATGAAACTATGTTAAATGTGTGTCTCCATCTGAACATATGAATGTAAAGATATGAAAAGATTCTGAAAGAATCTCAATTGCATAGTAGTGACCACTTATAAGGAAATGACTAGAATATAATTATATATTGCCCATCTAATTGAAAATAAGCAGTAAAGGATACAGTGTTAATGACAAAGCAAAAACTTTAAAGAAATAGAAAAGGCATAGAAGAATCTGTTATAATTTTGATGTGACAATCAACTTTCTTAGCAATATGCCAGTGACCAAAAACATAAAAATGACTGAAAATTTTGACATGAAAATGTAAAAGCTTTATGTGGTAAAACAAGCAAAAGAACACCTAAAAGACAAGTAACAAACTGAGAAAATAGTGGCAACCTGATGGAGGTATAATATTATTAAACTATATATTATTTTAAATAAATAAGAAAACTGTAAATTAAGTAGAAGTTGAACAAAAGTCATGGAAAAGCAGGCTATAAAAGAAGACAGAAGTGTCAGAATTTGTATTCAAAATTATCAACCCCACTAATAATTATAGACAAGCAAATTAAAATGAGGCATAATTTTTCACTTAGATTGACAGATTTAATAGCCAGTTGTTGGCAAGGGTTTGGGGAAACAGGCACCCTTACATTCTTTTGATGGAAGTTAAAATTCGCACAGTCTCCTGGGGAGCAGTTTGGAAATAAGTATCAAATGTGTTACCCTCCTTTTGGAATGTATTTTTTTTTAAGATTTATTTATTTATTCATATAGAACTGGGGTACAGGCCAGAGATGCAGATGGTGAGAGGATTCACCAGAGACAGAGTGGGGAGCAGAACAGGCAGAGCGACAAAGTACACTGCTGAGGGGAGCAGCAGGCAGGTCAGGAGAGGTCTGCCGCGCCATGTGGATCTCCTCCGTGGCAGGCGGGGATTGAACTCATGAGGAAATGACTCATGCTTTTCAGTGCTGTGCTTTAACCTGCTGCGCCACCACGGAGGGCCCCTTTTGGAATTCATTTTAAGAAAATAATGGAGCAGGTGTACAAAATTGTATGAACAAGAATATTCGTTGTATTGAAAAATTCATTGTATTGAATTAGAAACAACTTAAATGCTCATTAAAAGTTTTAGTTAAGGGCCCTCCCTGGTGGCCCAGCGGGTTAAAGCACAGCACTGAGAATCTAAAGCCGCTTCCGCATGAGTTCGATCCCCGCCTGCCCCGGAGGTGACCACATGGCGAGGCAGACCTCTCCTGACCCGCCTGCTGCTCCCCTCAGCAGTGTACTTCGTCCTATCTGCCTGTTCTGCTCCCCACTCTGTCTCTGGTGAATCCTCTCACCCTCCGCATCTCTGGCCTGTACCCCAGTTCTATATGAATAAATAAATAAATCTTAAAAAAAAAAGTTTTAGTTAAACAAATATATGAGATTTGGAGATGTTATGAATACCAATCAGGTGTTATAAAGGATAAAGTGGTCATTATCGTTAACACAAAGGATATAGAATTAAATGAGAAAAACAGCTCACAGCATTCCGTGTGTAAGACCCTCCTCTTTAATATGTCACCCACAGGCAAGGTAGATACCAGCATTTGACAGAATTTCAATGGAAATTTGTATTTAAAATTTTTATAAGAAACGTGAGTTATCTATATAATTAAAATCGATAGGATTTCATTCTGGAAAACTGAGGAAGAAATATGCTGTGTTGTCCTTGAAACAAGCTCTTCACACATTCTTTCACTTACCAGATAGTAACTGCCTCTGTGCATGCACAGGCTAAGGGTAACAGCTCAGGGGTTGGGGCTGGACTCAGAAGACACTTAGAACTCTGGGAATCTCCCTATTGCCTGGCACCAAATCAGTGTCACCCCTGGGCTCACCCCTTGCTTTCCTGGAGTTGCTGGCCTTTGGGAACCCTAAAGTTCATCCAGGATCCTAGAGTTCATCTCCCCCACCCCATTTTCTCAAAAGCTCACACTATTAGATGTTATCTTTGCTTTCTGAATCTTCAGCTTCTTTTCTTGCAGTCTATTTATCAGCAGCGAAAGTTGTGGCCTCTTCCACGCTAACAAAAAGCAGGGAGAGAGGGGAAAAGCAGGGATAGAAGGTGAGAGGAAGGTAGGAAGGGGAGTGAGGGAGGAAGAGAAGAAAGGAAGGAAATAAGTCTGGGACAGATTATTTGAGAAGAGGGAGAAGGAAGGGGAGAGGAGGAAAGGAAGGAGAGAAAAGGGGCCCTTTGAGCATATCCTCCAACCTTTACATTCTTAAGGGAATATGTTAATTAGGAAAGGAAAAGAACTGTAACTAGGCATGGTAATGGATGTGAACTAGAATTAAACTGGTGGTTATCCCTCAATAGATGCAAATATCGAATCATGATGTCATACAAATGAAAGAAATAGATGTCAATTATACTGGAATTTTATAAAAGAAGTATATCAGCTTAACTATGACAAAAATGTGGTAAGGGAAGCAGTAAGACAGCAGGAGCCATGAGGTATGCAGAGAAAGTGTTCTTGCTCCCTCTGACCAAGAGGATCCCTGGAGTCTTAAGTGCAAAACACCTGCCTTGGGCCGAAACTGGATGAGCTCAATGGTGGATGACTCATCTCTCTGCAATGATTGCTCAACTCCTCCCATACAGCCAGACTTCTAGAAAGAATTGTCTGCTTTCCCTCCTTTCCTCACCTCCTAGCCACTGTCAGTCCACCAAGTCAGCCACTAAACCCACCATTCCACAAAACCAGTTCTCCCATGGACACCTCCCAGTCCGGGCTCAGCGTCTCAGCAGCACTTGGCACCACCCTGCTGGGTCTATGCTTTCCTGGGTCTTTTGCCAGTGTTTCCTCTCTGCCTTGACCCCCACAGTGTGAGGGCCCCCACACTCACTCAGTGGTGACTTCCTCCCTCTCCTCTCACTTCCTAGGTAGTCTCACCCAAGATAGGGTGTTAATCACTACAAAAATGCGGGTGATACAGTATTGGCCTCCAAGAAATACTGGCCAGATCACTATCTCCGCTTGGACATCTCAGATTCCATTCACTCTCCCATTCATTCTTTCATTCTGTCTGGCACCCGCCATGGGTCAGGAACTGCACTAAGTACTGAATAAACAGGGAAGAATAGAACAGGTGCTTGAGTGGCTTAACTTAATGTATAAATAAGTGAACTCGAAACCTTCCCTCAACCACATGCAGGTCCTCAGTGTTCTCTTAGTAAGAGATACAATTTCTATTCACCTACTCAAGCCAGAAATCTGAGTGTTTTAGCTAGCACTGCATTTTCCCTTATCTTACCAGTGGGGGAGTCACTCTAAAGTGACTCCCCTCTCTAATGAGTCATATTTTGTATAATCCCCTACCCTTGAGGCAGAACAAGTGACTTGCTCCTAATCAGTTGAATATGGCCAAAGTGCCCCTGACTAGGTTACATTGTATCACAAAGGTGACAGGCTGTCACTCCCATTGTCACAGTATGTTATAATGTTATATACAGTAATTATAATGTTATAATACAGGCTGAGAGAGGTGGATTCTATCAATAACCAGATGGAGTTTGGAAGTGGGCCTCTCCCCAGTTGAACCTCTGATGAGACTACAGGGGCAATTGGGTGGAGGGCTGAGACCTTGCACAGGGGCCCTGTCAAGCTGCGTCTGGACTCCTTACCCATGAAAATGGCTAGTTGAGTGGTGTTATTGTAAAGGGCTACATTTGTGGTGATTTCTTACTCAGCACAGAAAACTAATGAAACTGGGCCTCCCTGGTGGCTCAGGGGTTAAAGTCTCAGTGTTACCAGGCCCTCCCTGGCGAGACAGCTGGTTAAACCACAGTACTTCAAGCTAGCCGCCCAGTGCGAGTTCAACCCCTGGCCCCAGAGGTGACCCACATGGTGCAGCAGACCTCTTCATCAATTGGCCTGTTCTGCTCCCCACTCTGTCTCTGGTAAATCCTCTCACTGCCTCTGCACCTCTGACCTGTATCCCAGCTCTGTATTCATAAATAAAAATCTTTAAAAAAAAAAAGTCTCAATGCTATCAAGCTAATTCCAGACACTGCAGCATGAGTTCAATCCCTAGCTAGGGAGTTAACCCACATGGTACAGCAAACCTCCCCTGTCTCACCCTTGTAAAGAAAGAAAACTAATGCAGCACCTCTCCAATTTATCACCATAAATTTTTAATTCCTTCAATGAAATTATTCTCAAGAACATGCAATTCTCTCCATTTCCACAACCCCACAAGACAAATAGCATATCCTCCTGGTCTCCCAATCAAATTTATCCCACCTATCAGAACATGCACACATCCCTGGCAAGAAAATAATCTGATGTTCCTTCAACTCGACATTTATTCAGCAAAGATGAGTTATTGCCTACTCATGAAAATGATGTTTCCCTCTTTTTATGCCAAAATGAAAGGTTCAGTACCTGTAATATTCCAAAGCATATACC
This sequence comes from Condylura cristata, assembly GCF_000260355.1. NCBI lineage: Eukaryota > Metazoa > Chordata > Mammalia > Eulipotyphla > Talpidae > Condylura > Condylura cristata. The sequence goes on along the minus strand of NW_004567103.1, from coordinate 12,995,716 downwards.
TATTTGGAAAGCAAGTTAAACCATGTAAAGTCTAAATAACAAAATAAAACATCAATTTCCTGTAAATAGCACAATCCATTGCGTTATTCAGATTCTGATGTTCAGCCGACTACATTAAATGACAGCTGTTGACTGACTAATCTCAGGTTTGGAGGTACAGCTTGTATGTGTCTATCACCCAATTTTAATCTTGAAGAAGAACAACTTGTCTATTTTTCCTTTTCTTCCTTGTGTTATGAGTGTCAAGCCTAAGAATCCTTTGCCAAATCTGATGTGGTGAAGATTTTTGCCTCATTTTTCTTCTAATAGTTTTAGAGTTTGGGCATTTATTTGGATTAATTTGAACGCAGAATGAGGTAAGCATACATAAAGTGAAACATATATGTCTATATGCCAGTACCACACTCTTTTTATTGCTGCAGTTTTGCAATAGGCTTGGAAGTCACGAAGTGTGAACCTCCCAATTTTTTTCTTTTTAAATCTTGTTTAGGCTACTGATAATTTTTTCATGCACATTGAGCACTTTTAATGTTAAATGTTTACTCTGGAAAGCAAATTCTCCCCCACACCAAGATTGTTATTGCTTGAGGAAGGTTTCATTCAACCAATTATTAAGTGCCTTTTCCCAACCATTTTTATATGCACTCACTGATATCTCAAGTTGGTATCTTTGTGTCCAGTCAATAATCTGACAGATACTTCCTTAAATGCCTAGATCTAAAAAGGAAGGTAAGGTGGGTCCTCCCTGGTAGCCCAGCGGGTTAAAGCACAGCATTAAGGAGCTATAGCCACTGCAGCATGAGTTCAATCCCTGCCCCGGAGGTGACCCACGTGGCGCAGCAGACCTCTCCTGGCCCACACGCTGCTCCCTCAGCAGTGTACTTTGTCCTTCAGCCTGTTCTGCTCCCCACTCTATCTCTGGTGAGTTCTCTTACCACCCCTGCACCTCTGACCTGTACCCCAGTTCTGTATGCATAAATAAATCTTTTTTTAAAAAAAAAGAACAGGCAGATTGACTGAAATATACTGCTGAGGGGAGCAGTGGGTGAGCAGGAGCGGTGTGCTGCGCCATGTGGGTCACCTCTGGGGCCTGGGATTGAAACTCACACTGAAGTGGCTGCAGCCAGCTCACAGTGCTATATCCTAACCCATTGTGCCACCAGGGAGGACCCCATAAATAAAATAAATCTTTGGGAAAAAAAGGAAGGTAAGGAAAAGTAAAAGGGTGTTCTCTCTCTTTCAATCCACTCAGCTGACACCAATGGGAAAGCCACTTCAGCACAGTCTATGAGGATTGAAACAACAGCCAGTCTGATGCCAACCCACTAGCAAGCTGACAGACATACCAAAACGCACAACCCTGATTTTTGGAGAACAAGGTCCCCAAACTTGCATCAGCAAACCACACCAGGGAGGGTGTGGACCATCATTCACACTACTGCCTCCTATGGGAGCAGGTAATGTCAGTCACTAGGCACAAAGATTAACCAAAACCTACCAATGTTTATCTTCATCAAGCACTCTCCCAGATGTTGCAAGTGTTCAACTAGACTCTAAAGTTCCAAAGAGAAACTGATTCTAGCAATTCTTGCCCTCTTAATAGCTATTTCCTTAAAGGGACCAGTTCCTGGAGTTTCCTATTTCAGATGACTTCGATCCTTCCCCCATATCGGCCTTCTTTCCACAGCAAAAAGATGAGACACTCCAGACAGGATAATTCATAGAGTATATTTACAAAGGAGTTTTTACAAAAGTGTGACTATAGAGGAACCATAAGGGAAAGTATAATCATCCAGACTAACAGTAACAAGCTGATACCACCCCTCAGTCCTGAGACCAAGATGAGAGCGTGGTTACCAAGACTTGAAATGAAGAAGAGTTAAGCTTACGTGGCCCTGGAAGAGGAGCAGTGACATTTGGTTGAGGGACACAGCTGGCCTGATACAAAGAACAGGGGGATGAAATCTTTGTAGTTGCTCCTCGGCTCTGTCCCTCCCTGCCCCTGCCAGGATGCCCTATTAGCCATCCACAAGTGGGCACGTTTGATGTAGGAGTGGTAAGGATTTAGAGCAAATCAGAGGACCATATGGTGGATAGCCAGACAGCTCACCTGCCCTAAAATGACCTCCAGCCACAGTCTTTAAAACTGAAAACAGAAATGTCTGGCTGTTTTACAATAGTCACTTCCCTTACTTTGGCCATCAGCATTCATCAGGATGAAGGTTTAACCAAGAAGCTCTTGCCATTATTCTTAAATGGAATGTCAATGTTCAGTGTTTTAGAATTTTATTTTACCACACTTGAAACTAAAATTCAGAACTATTCAGTTCAGTATGGAAGTCAAAAATGTCACACCTGGAATCTAAAAGTCAATTTAAGTACAGCAGTGTACATGACTTTGGATACATTCTTCAGTTTCTTAGCAACTCAGTTTCATCATTTACAAAGTGATCTACTTAAACCTGTCAGAGATTCCATAAGCTGATACAAGAAAAGTTCTTAAAACAACCCCTAGCACAGAATACACATTCAACCTCAATGTCAGCTGTTACTATGTCTCCAGCTCCCTGCCTTTCAGCACTCTGCATTCCAGTTCTAGCCCACCATTTACCAGTCTGCTTTCACTTTCTGCAATACGACTTGTTCTCTGGCCTCTAGACCTTCATACAAAACTATTTGCCTGGCTAATTCTTATTTTAAAAACAATCAGGGGCTTTTTCATATCCATCCATTTTGAAGGCAGTGAGGAAGCACAGGGCAAACAATAAAATTAAGTGGAAGTCATGCAGTTCTCAAAGCATATTCCCTGCTGCTCAGCTGTGAACAGACCAAACACACTGGAGAAAAGACTTCCCACTGTTGACATTTGTGGACCCCCAAAGAAATCTGGCACATTTTTAGTGTACCAAACAGTAAAGCCATTAATCCAGAGGTTTTCACAACGTAATGTGCATTTGAATTACCTGCTCATCTTGTTAAAATACAAACCTGGAGTACATAATGAGGCCTGGATTTTGGCATTTCAAAAAATGTACCCAATGTAGCTAATGTCCCTGATTTTTACTAGTAGCAAGGTGTTATTCAACTTATCTTGTCCATACATTCAATACCCAATTAGCTCTTTAGAGCTTCATTCTTAAATATGAACAGACTACTAACATAAGGACAACCTTAAGGATGATCTTGAACATAAAGAGAGAAACCAAAACAAACCAGCATTACAAAGAATGCAAATAAACAAATCAAAGCAGAAAATAGAAGAAAAACTAAAACAAACATATAATAATTCCTCAGAGAAAAGATATTCCTGTCCATAAAATAAGGATAGAAAAATAAAACAAGGGGAGGGTGGCAGTCAGGAAGAATAGGCTTTCAGGATTAAAAAAATTTTCTAAATGGAATTTAAGGGCCCTCCCTGGTGGCACAACAGGTTAAAGCACAGCACTACAACACTAGAAGCAGCCACTTCACAAGTTCGATCCCCAGCTCCAGAGGTGACCCACATGGTGTCATAGACCTCTCCTGACCCACCTGCTGCTCCCCTCAGCAGTGCACTTCATCAATCTGCCTGTTCTACACCCAACTCTGTCTCTGGTGAGTCCTCTCACCACCCCTCACCTTTGGCCTGTACCCAGTTCTGTATGTATAAATAAATATTTCTTTAAAAATGGAATTTAAAGTGGTTGAAGACAAGGACAAGGAAATATCTCAGAAAAAATGGAGCAAAAACAGTGGGTGTAGAGTTTCAGTTTTGCTAGAAAAAGGAGTTCTTCAGATTGGTTGCACAGCAATGTGACTATACTTAACACCACTAACCTGCACATTTAAAAATGATTAAAATAGGCCCTTCCTGCTGGCACAAATGGCTAAAGCACAGCACAATGAAGCTATCACAGCCACTGCAACACGAGTTCGATCCCTTGCCAAAGAGGTGATTCACATGGCACAGCAGACCTTTGTCTCACCTGCTGCTCCCCTCAGCAGTGTATTTGAGTCAACCTGCCTGTTCTGCTCCCCACCGTGTCTGTGGTAAATTCTCTCACCCTTGCACCTCTGGCCTGAAGCCCAGTTCTTGTGTGCATAAATAAATAAATCTTAAAAATAAAATGATTAAAATAATAAATTGTATGTTATATATGTTTTGCTACAATTAAGGTAAAATAAAGCTTCCAAAGAAATAAAAGAGAAAGTAAAGGGCTTGATCCAGAAATCTAACTTCTAGCTAATAGGCATTGCAAGAAAATAAAGAAGAAAAGAAGAAATTACCACAAAAATAATAAAAGAAAATTTCCTCCAGAAGTGAAGGACATGACTTTGAGGTACAATTTTGTTAATAAACCCTAAGTTAAAAAAAAAAAAAGTTATAGCAAAACATATCATTTAAAACTTTCTGACTAAACATCTAAAAAGAAAAACCTAATTCCTCTCAAGATGGGGAAGATGTAACAGACAAATGATCAGGACTATGAGTAAGAATCAGGTCTTTAAAATAACATATCTGGGGTCCTCCCTGGTGGCACAATGGGTTAAAACACAGCACATGAAGCTGTCCATAGCCACTGCAGTACGAGTTTAATCCCTGGCCAGGCAAGTGATCCACATGGCACAGCAGACCTCTCCTGTCTCCCCCATTGCTCCCCTCAGCAGTGTGTTTCAGTTGATCTGCTGTTTGCTCCCCACTCTGTCTCTAGTGAATACTCACCCTCCTGCACCTCCAGCCTGAATCCCACTTCTTGTATGCGTAAATAAATCAATCTTAATAGATAAATACATAAAATAAAATAACATCCATGGAAGATGGAAGAAAATGGAGTAATACCTTCAAAATTGTGAGGGAAATGTATTTTCACATTTCAATTCAATTTAGCCTAATAAATCAAATGCTGGGCCAGAATTATGATGTTTTCAAATATGCAAATATTCCAAAAACATATCTGCTGTGTTCCCTTTCTTAGGAAGTTACTAAAGGAGGTGTTTCAGAAAAACAAGGAAGTAAAACAAGAAAAAAGGAAGACATTGGATCCAGGAAATGGCAAAGCCAGCCCAGAAGAGCAATGAAGGAAAATCCCAAAATGACAACTGCATAGTCAGTCTCTAAAGCAGTTAGTCCAAACTGAAAGAAGAGGAAGATGACTCTGTGACAAAGATTCTAGAGGAAGAATGGAACTAATGTATTTGAATATATGGAAAATATTATTTCTAGACTTTTTTTAATGAGTTGAAATATTTGCAGAGACAAGAGGGGTCAGCTGTAGGTGTACAGAAAATTGGACAGTGAGCAAAAAAAGAAATCACTAACCTTAAGTAAAACACTGTTGTATAAGGTAGGTGGCATGTTGTAATGTACTTCTTGGCCCCTAGAAACAATGTTTGCATACATAATGACTTAAATGTCAATTATTGGCTTATCCAAAAATTGTTAAATAACTATATTGAGGGGAGCAGAAATATTAGAGGCAAGTTGTTATCTACCATGGCAAGATGTGAACAGATAATGATTAAAATTAACAAAGCAAGAAATAGTAATATATAAACATTTATACAGAAATATGTACCTAGTGAGAATGAATACTTAAGGGTTAAGAACATTACCTCTAAAGAATATTGTCTACAAAGAGTAAGCCAAGGAACTACTTATTTTTATTACAAATCATTTAATATTACATAAGTGTATATTTAAACTATGTATAAGATTTATTTCAGTGCAATAAACGTTGATGTTAAAATGTTAGTGACCCCACAAAATGATGTAAAATAAAATATTATATTAGTTTAAAAAAAAAGAAGAAAGGAACATGAAGAAAGATGACCCCCCCAAAAAAAATGTTAGTGACCCACAGGGCCTACAACTGAGAAGGGAAAATATGCAAAATGAAGAATGATGTAAAAATTAATTAAAAAATAAAATTTACAAATATTAGGGAAAAATTGGGGGATCTGCAATGTTTTCAATGGCCAAAAAAGTAAAGAAATCTATTTTAAAGGGCTGACTAGTGCCGGGAGTTAGTTTTTTTAATTTTTTGATCCCTCCCTCCCATCGTCTACATCCCTTAAGTACACTTAAAAAAAAAAAAAACGTTTTGGGGGGTAGTGGGAGGCAGAAACAGGCAGGAATCCAGAGAGGCCTATTCATGAGGTGACTTCTCAGTCCTTTCTTCCAATGTCTTTTCAACAATTTGTAGTTCCAGAATTGAGTTGGTTGTGTCTCCTTTACTAGACTGTAAGTTCAAGGAAGTCAGGCCTCGTCTATTCCACTTATCACTATATCCCCAGCACAGAACAGGAAATGATCATTCAGTAAATGAATGAATGAGTGAATGAATGAATGAATCTCAAATGAATGCTGAGTCGGCCATTAGTGTGGAATGAGGACGGGACACTGACAAACGCGCCGAGAGAAAAATCAGTCGGCCAGAAGATGACAGGAACCAGCTTCTGTCAGGGTTTCAAATGACAAGACGGAAAGGGTGGAGCTGGACCTCTGAGCTCCGCAACTGGGAGGAGAAAGTCACTGACCGGGAATGACAGCCTGGTGCCGGGTTTAGACTAGAGGACGCTGAATGCCATGGGGTCTGTGGGAAAGTGGAGGTGGGGCGGCGATATCACGCATGCGCACGCGGGGCCTCCAACTCCCACCGCCTCCCTCAGGCGCGCGTGCGTGCGCATGCACGAGGAACCGGGGCGGAAATGGCGCCACGGGGCCGCGCGTCCGGGCGGCGAGCGGAAGTGGGTGTGAGAGCGGAAGTGGCCGGCCTGAGCCGGGGGCTGGGCGGGGACCGGGCTTGTCGGTGAGGCGGCAGCGGCGGCGGCGGCTCGGCAGGCGGGTGCAGGCTTCGGGGGCCAGGTCGGTCGGGTGGGTGGGTGTCTCCACAGCCAGTGCGTGCGCGGAGTAGCGAGCGCGTCTCCCCTTTCCCCCCACCCCGATCCCTCTCCCCTTCTCCCCTAACCTCCTACCCCACCCAGCCCCCCTCCTCAGGGGGCAGCAGGGCCGCTCCCTCCGTCCTTCCCTCCCTTACCCACCCTCACCCGCCCTTGTTTCTCCTTCCCCTGCCCGGGGCAGCCGCCGCCATGATCCTGCTGGAGGTGAACAACCGCATCATCGAGGAGACGCTCGCGCTCAAGTTCGAGAACGCGGCTGCGGGGTGAGCGCGCGCCCGGGGCGCGGGGGTAGCAGGGGAGACAGAGTTGACCCTTGCCATTGCCCAGGCTGGTCCGGCCCCCCAGATGTGAAGGAGAGAGGTGGGGAACCTGGCCGGGTGTGGAGACTGCCCCGGCGGAGTAGACGTGGGAGGCGATTGGGCGCGGTGGGGTGAGGGGCAGAGATGCGTGGGGAGAGGCTCGGAGGAGGGATGCGGAAGCAGTGAGTGGACAGGAGTGCGCCTGCCGAAGGGCAGGAGACCTGTGGGACGTGAGGGCAGCTTGGGCCGGAACTCTCGCTGATGATCCCTTTGCTCTCTGGAGCGGGCAGGGGACCACTTTCCTCTAGGATCCCCGTTTTTGTTCTGAACCCGAAGAGAGCCTTCGGGTTGGAAGGAGTTTCCAGGCATTCCTAGGAGTGGAGGAGGGCAGAAGATGCAGGCCTAGATCACCACCAGCCTTGGCACTCCCCACCCCCATCTCCTCGTCTAAAGGAGCTGGAGGGAACACTGAAAGCATACCCAATCTTGGCACCGGAAAAACGCGACCTCCCCAGTTTCCCTTCCCCAAACTCCACTGTGAGACACACTGGCCATTTTATTTCACATTTCTCAAGCAAAACTAATAGTCTTCCCCACCCAAACTCCTTCCTTATCTCTCTTCTGAGATTCTGATGCCTCTGTCCCCACCCACTAGTCTTTATCTGGTTATCTTTTAAATGCTTCTTCTGGACCCCTCATCAGTGATTTCTTGTTGGCAGTCCTGGCCCTGGTAAACACTGAAAAGTCTCCAGAGCCTATTCAGTTCTTAGATAACCTTATTATTATTATTATTATTAGTGTTACCACTGGCCTATTACAGGTTGGGATAGAACCGTTTCAAGGCAGCCTTCCTTCTCTGTCAAACACAGAATGAGAAGACCGACTACCTCCTCCCCAAAGCTACTTTGCTTTTTTCATATATTTAAAACATGAGCCAGGGAATTGGGTTTCAGCTTCTGAATATTGGTGGCCTGTGGCCATTCCCCTTGCCTCATTTCCCCCTCTGGGAGGATGGGGCTTCACATCTTGGCTTCACGCTTGAGGAAAAAAGTGCAAACTGTTTCTAGTGAACTGGGAAGTAGTAATAGGAAAGTGCTTGGAAATCCACAGATGGTGAAGGATTGGTGGAGGGGAAACTAGGTGGTCATAATGAACTTGTGACTTGGAGGCATTTTAAAAAATACTTCTAACCCACTGCTTAAGTTGAGCACCTTCTGACTCCTATCTAAGGCTACAGATTTTATCTCTAACATAAGGCACAACTCTTTTTAAGTAACACATACAGTGAGTGCGGCTTCCTCCTGCCAGGGGCTGCAGCAGGGGCTGCTTATTATATTTTAAGCTTGTCTCTTGCCGTCAGCCTCCCTTACCACTCCCTTTGCACTGTAAATATTCAAGCAGATCATCTCAGAGTCTTATTTTGGGTGATTGTTCTGTACTTTTTTGGGCAGTGTGGCTCACAGGAGGAAGTTAAATTAACTTCTTCATTTTCACAGCTGATCTTAAAGTGCATTCTCAAGTCCAGACTAGCAAAGAATGAGACCTGGGTGGTTAAGCTGATCTGTGAGATAAATGCCTGTGTATTTTTTTTTTTTTTCAAGTAGAAGCATGCCTTGTGTACAAGTATAGTCACATCTATTTGTGTATTAACAACTTGTGATTCCAAAACATAACTATTCAGAACTTCAGCTCTTTTCCTTTAAAAAAAAAAAACTATAAAAGGGCAGCCAACCATTTCAGAGGAATTGAAGTAGACTCTGGAATCTAGAAGACCCCAAGCTAGCACTTCCATGGCATTTCTTACAAAGTATATGTTCTAGCATTGTTAAAGATTGGGTCAGGGTGGTGATTTTGTCTTTTATCCTCGTCCATCTTCCTGTTGAGATGTGTCTTTCAGTTAGAGGACTCAGAACATACTCTGCTGAATAGCACTTTGAAAATCTTTGAGAAGTCACCGTGGCTTCGGCACTGGAGGTAGGGTTTTTCCCTGAACACCCAGCAGAAGCCTGCTTCTTTGCCAAGTGTGTTTCCAGGCACCACTAGTAAAGTGAGGCAGCAGTGAAGTAGTTAAGTGTTTATCAAGGCGTATGCCTATGCCAGAAGCTGGCAAAGGATGACTAGTGTGATAATCATAAACTTTTATTGGATTCTACCAGTGGTCAGCACTGGGCAGTAACAGAAAAGAGAGGCATTTTTGAGAGAGCGAAGGGGCGCCTTTCTGAGAGAGATGTGTTTGGGGTGAAAAATCGATGAAAGACATTAAAGAAAGCGAGTAGCTGGCAGGAGAAGCCCTGGAGATTTGAAAGGCTTTACTGGTGCCCGAGTCTCCTGGGAGAGGTCAGCTCCACCCTGCTTTACACTTCTCAAGAGCAAACCAATTGGGGAAATTATAGTTCAGAGCAGCCTTTTCCAGAGTGAATCTTTCAATTCTGCCTTCAGTGTCTGATATGATAGCCAGTGGCTATGTGTGGCTTGTTAATATTAAATAACAATGTGAAATGAAATTAAAATTACCTTCCTCTTTTGCACTAGCCGGTGCATAGTCACCACGTGTGGCTAGTGGTGGCTGTGTTTAGACAGCGCAGATGCAGAACATTTCCATTATTACAGAAAGTTCTATTGAACCATTCCATTTACACATTTTATTCTAAAAATTATAGCATGAGTTAGTCTTAAAAATAGTTCTGTGGCATATACTTCAGAGTACAGTTGCCATAATCTTCCTTTTGAGTTTGATCTTTTTAATGATGCCTCAGATTATCCTACTGGACCTTCTTGCCTGTGACTTCCAACCAGAAGTCTAAACTGCCTTTGGATAAAGCATTTCTATCATCTAAAATCATATAATCTTTTAATTTGGAAGCAGTTTTGACAAAACCTAAGATTCATTACAAATTGTTCTTTATTTTTTTACTATCACACTCCTGGGAAAGTGGGTGATTGTCATAATTAATGTAGTCTCACAAAATGATAATTATTGGTAAATTGTCTTCCCCAGCAGCCTACAAACTAAGAGAAGGTGACTGGTTAAAATGCTGTACTCACAGATAAAAAAGAAAGGAGCTATACTCCCAGTGACCTTCTGTGCAGGTGTCAACATTGCCTTTCATTTAGAGTTCACCCCCTATTAAAGCAGCCTTAATTTGGTGAATTAATTCTTCTGTTACCATATATATACCAAGGGTCTTTGCAGCCTCAGAAGCTAGACCTGTCAATTTAGTTAGCGTCTTAAGAGTTCAAAATTAAGGAAATGCTGTCAGATGTGAATTGCTGTTGATTTTAAGTGCATGCTGGCTCCTTGCCACAGCTGTGCATATTGTGGGGAATGTGATTTCTGTGAGGGGGTGTGAAGCTCAGTAAGTAAGCAGTGCCAGCATGGTGGGCGAGGACTGTGGGAGGAGAAGTTTGAGAAAAGAATAAATTAAATCTTGTTGATACCTTATTCTCTTTCCAAATATGCTGCAAGTGTCCTCAGAGAGACAGATTGGTTTCAGTGATTTGGAATTAGGACATTGCTTAAGTATGTAGAAGAATTAGAATGTAAAGGCTGACTTGCTAAGATGATCTGATTGGTCTTTTGCAGGTCATTATTACACACTGCGCCTCTGTCCTTTGGCTACCTGTGACCACTTTAGGTTTGGAGCCCCAGAGGTACACTCCACCAAACTGATGGCTCCTTAAGGCAGGCTCTATAATTTGTCACGTTTGTCTCCCGGCATCCTCACTTTATATATAGTCAGCTCAGTAAACTGTCTTCTTGAAGGAATGGATAAAACCTTTAGAAGTTTTTTGCTTTCCTACCACTTGTGCAGATCAGCTTGTAGATCCTCTTCTCTGTATTTTGAGATAGTAATAGAGGGCCACTTTTGTAGGCTTTGCTCTAAAAGCATGATGGAATCCTTGTAGCAAACTCAAGCAAAGAGTGATCCGAAATAATGAACAGAGCTCAGTAATTAAGTTCATGAAAGAGCTAATTAGAACCGAGACCTAAATTCCAAGATTGAGGATTGGATACATGCTAGAGTAAAAACTCCAAAATCCTTACTGAGAAAAAAAGATTAAATAATACATTTTCCAGAGTTCTTCGCTGACTGATTAGTGGCATTCTAGAAAGTAGGAAATAAATATTTCTAAGGAATGTTAAGAATAGCTCTTGAACACATCTAAATGAAATTTGAATGTTTTAGTGTCTCTCGCAGGGTCGTCAGTGATCGAGAGGACTTACCGGCTGCCTTGTTCTGGAGTCTAAACATTGCAGTATCCTGGCACTGATGGGGGTCTTGTTCCTCCTTGTGCTGCTGACTAGTTCCTGGTTCTAGAAGTTACTGTAATTCCAAATTTCTCCAACCATGGCTTCAGAGTCTGGTTTCTTGATTATACCTAGAAGAAAAACTAACTTACTTTTATTGCTATGAACCAGGCTCTTGCTATAAAGGTTAATATGATTTAAAAATGTATTTGTGTGGTAAATAACAGTCTTCATTTACAGTTTCAAAAACTAGGGAGTTGTGGAGGAATTTGTAGTGGACATTAACTACTGTCTATAAAGCATTGTGCAGACACTCATCACTGGTGATTCCTGACCTCTATGCCACACACATACATGATAATATCTATATGGCGCATTTGGGTAAATGGCCTAAGATAGAGATCATGCCACCAGGCAGCCCTGAGGGCTGGAGGAACAATATTTCTGTAACTTAGTCACAAGACACTGGTTGGGAAACTGCTATACATACTATCTCAGTCAGTCTTCACAACAGCTTTGTGAGGTAAGTATTCTTAGTCTCCATTTTCTAGAAAGGGAACCTGAGGCTCAGCAATAATTTGAGTAGCATTGTCTGTGGTTACATAGCCAGTAAATGAGAGAAATTGAACAGTCAACTCTGAAGGACTTGCTTTTTTTTTTTTAAATTTATTTACTTACACATACACAACCTGGGGTACAGGCCAGAGCTGGGGGGGTGAGATGATTCACTGAAGATAGAGTGGGGAACAGAACAAGCAGATGTACTGAAATACACTGCTGAGGGGAGCAACGGATGGGTCAGGAGACCCATGTGGGTCACCTCCTTGGCCAGGGATCAAACTTATACTGCGATAGCTTCATAGTGCAGTGCTTTAACCCGTCGCGCCATCAGGGAGGGCCAGGACTTGCTTTTACTGCTTTTAAACTCACCCCCAGCATCTGAAACTTTAGCAGATATAAAATTTTTAAAAAATGACCCTTTGTTAAGTGGTACACTTTCTACCAAACCAATCTTCTTTCTTTCTAGCTTCATGATTTTAAACAACAGAAGCAAGTAACTTAGAATTGAGCCACAATCCTGGATGGTATTTCACACTCTGCCATCTCCTTGTGGCACAGAGTTCTAGATCTCCCAGATGACTTCTTGAGAAGTCTGCTTTGGCCTAATGCTCTTTCAGCAGCCTTTGGCGCAGCCATAAATAGTAAACTTAAATATTAATGGCAGAGATTTGGCAAATACTCCAAGTCAAGCAGCAAACCACTTAGTATAGCTCTTAGGGCCTTCTCCATGTGGGGATCTATGCTCAGGGAATGACCTCAGGAAATTCAAAATTGCAGAGTCATAATATTTACAGCTTAGGGCCCTAAAGTTATTTATTTACACTTAATTTTTTCTCAGTGTGTTGATAAGGCGGGTGAGAAACTCAGTCCTTTGTTGGCTGAGTTAAAAAAAAAAAAAAAAAAAAAAACAAACCACCACCTAGTAAGTGATGCAATGTGGACTTTTATAAACTCCACTCTGTCTCCTTGGCACAACCATCCTTCCCCAGAAAAATATGCTACAGTGCTTCCTCCCACTGTGCCACTTAGTAAATCATTCAAATGGATCTTAGATTAGAGTTGGTTCTTTTTTCTTGGCTCTTGTTTTCTAGAGGTGAGGCATGGTTGTCAGCTACGCCTTGTCTTTGTCTCCTGGCTACAGTTTCAAATAAAATATCAGAAATGGTTTAAAGTTTCATCTAGTTCTTTTCAACACATTGAAACCCTCGGTGTTCCATAAATCCATGTGCTGGTCCCATTCCTAAAAAACTCATTCTATTCCCTTCCCCCACACCACCCCCACCCCCAAGAACTTTTCCTCAGTCACTCTGGGTGACTTTGAAAAAGCAGGGTACAACTTCATCTGTGATTTGTTTAGGCTGATTTTCAAAAGACTAACAGATGCTTTATAGAAGCCAGGTTCCTTGAAAGGTCTTGTTTAGCCTCTGCAGCAGCTTTTCAACAGTCATAAACCACATTATATTTTCCGTTATTTCTCAGCAACCCTGGAAGGCAACTTAGTCTTGGTTCCTTTACAGGTGAGGAAGCAGACATAGTATGAAAGACATGTACTCAGTTGGGACAGAGCTAGTTAGGGTAGAATGAAGAAATGCACATCTCGTTTGCTGGTCCATAAAACTAAGTGGAATCATTTGAGTTATGTGTTATGCTGATGAAATGGCATAGTCTTCATTTATCTCTGACATTGGGTTCTGGGGAGTTGGAAGGTTAATTGACCATTAATGTTCATAACTAGGATGCATGTCATGCTTTTTAGGAAATAACTCAACAGTATTCTCTCTCACCAAGAGAAACCCATGTACCAGACTAAGCTGCAACCCCACCGAAAGTATTAGGTTGTCTTTTTCTTCAAGGACACATTCTTTCATGTCTGTTCTCTTGTTTTCTTTTTTAATAGTTCTATGAAATAAGTAGAATCACTTGTGTTCTCCCATTTTATAGATGAGTAGGTGAGAAAAAAAGTGATCCTAAAATAGTGGTCCTGGTTTTAAAAAAAATAAAGTTACAAAACAGGAGTCTTGACAGTTCTCAATGGTGACACTATTCTGTGTAACACTTTCTGTGAAAGCACAAAAATTTCCAAACAAAAACAAGATTAGAAGTAGCCAAACACTTGGGGGGGGGAGGGGCAATAGTGAGGACTTGGTGACATAAAGGGAGAGGGGAGGATGTGTAGAAACACTTGCAGACTCTGAAACAGCTTTCTGTTTGGTTTATAGCCTGAAATCATCCTTTCATTTTAAATAATGTCGAGACACTGTACATTTTATGTAGTATTTGTCCTACTAAATGTCAATACCTCCATCACTGTTCTCCTGTGAGGGAGGAATTGACCAAAAGACGGCATTTTGTGGTTCATATTTTTAGACATTTATATCATGGTCTTAGAGAATCCAGACTTTGGGGTGAACACCAACCATAGTGGAGAGGCGGCAGCAGCCGAAAGACATCTGTGTCTATCTGCTTCCCTTTTTGCTTTACCTTAAGTGCATGAGAAAATGAATTGTGTACTCAGATTCCTAGTAAGCATAAACAGATTGGTCTGGTCTTAAACAAGGCTCAAGAATCTTTGCAGATCCTCTTGAATATAAGCAACAATATAGCTTTTTTAACCTTTATTCTATATTTTTTTGCAGAAACAAGCCAGAAGCAGTAGAAGTAACATTTGCAGGTAAGTATCTTAACCTCAACCCTGTTAAGAGAAGCACAGTATGAAAAAATTGAAAACAGAATTGCTTCTAAAATAGGCCTTTCTTTACATTTTGGGGACTCTTTTTATGGTCAAATTTTTCTGAGGTCTTTATTTTAGGTGATTGATTTGGTGAATTATGTAAAGTTACTTGCTCGATGGATTAAGACATTGAGTTTAATTTTGTAATACATACTGAAGCTTCTTAAATTTAGAAACAGTATTATCATTATCTCTTTTTTTTTTTTTTTTTTTTTTTTTTAGAAATGTAAAAACTAAATTTATTAAAGTAACTGGCCAGGGAATACTTAACTATTCCAAGAACAACCTACCAATTTGTGTATTGTGTATTATCTTAAAGTAGACTGCATCATAGTTTGCCTAGCACTAGAGTATTGGGGAGATGTGAAAGTGCTAGAAATGTGGCAACAAGTCAGAGATGTTACTGACTTGTGTTTCCTATAAAGAATCAGGTATTGGGGGCTTCCTTGGTGGCACAAGGGGTTAAGTCTCAGCTCTATAAAGTAATCTGCAGGCACTACAGCATGAGTTTAAACCCCAGGCAGGGAGCTGACCCATATGGCGCAGCAGACCTCTCCTGTTTCACCTGCTGCTGCTCTCAGCAGTATAATTTGGTCAGTCTGATTGTTCTGTTCCCCACTCTGTCTCTGAATCCTCTCACTCCCACCGCACCCCTGGCCTGTACCCCTGTTTAAAATGAGGGTGCTCAGGCCCTCTCTGGTGGCACAGCAGGTTAAAGCACAGCACTAAGAAGCCAAAGCTACTTTCGCATGAGTTCAATCCCCGCCCCAAAGGTGATCCACATGGCACGGCAGACTTCTTCTGTCCTGGCCTGCCTGCTGCTCCCCTCAGCAGTGTACTCCATTGATCTGCCTATTCTGCTCCCCATTCTGTCTCTGGTGAATCCTCTCACCGCCCCTGCACCTCTGTCCTGTACCCCAGTTCTGTATGCACAAATAAATCTTTAAAAAAAAAAATGAGGGTGCTCACCTAGATGAGCTTGGAAGCATTTTTGCAACTCTGAAGTACTCTGACTTGTAGGCTGGCATCTTCCTCACTTCCACCTTCTAACAAGCAGTTTCAGCTTCCAGGTGACGGCACCGGGCAACTAGGTTCAAGAACTAAGAGGGTTGGTTTTCTGAATGGCAAGAAGATAGCAGCCAAAGATGGGGAGGTCTGTGGGTTAGCAGGAACATAAGAGAGAGGCTAAATTAATTGTGTGGGCCTCGTTTAGAGCTTAACTCAAACAAGACAATAATATTTTAGGAGTATCTTTTTTGGGACAGAGCATTTGAGCTCTTGACTGGATGACTAATACTGTTTAAATTTGGGGGTCATGACAATGGTACTATAGTTAGTTCTTCTATTAAGTCTTCAGGAGATACATTCTGAAATGTTTATGGTTGAACTAATGGGATGTCTGGGGTTGGCTTTAGAATTAGCCAATGGGAGAGGATATGTCAAAATGAAAGACTGACAATGTGTTAATTGTTAAAGCCACATCTTGGGAACAGGCTGATTATTCTGTTTGCTTACTTTTATACATGTTTAAGCTGCCTCACAGGGAAAGTTTAAAAAAAAAATCTTTCAGCACCAAGCTGTGATTAAGGTAAGAATGACATAATTTTAGCGGATAGTTACTCTTCGGCTTTGTCCCAGTGTTTCTGCCGACTTCCCATACGGATATAAAATAAAAGTCATTTCACTTGTGTGCCATCCTCTAATAGAGGCTTTCTTGTGGCCTGCACTTTGAGACATTATTTTCCATTCCTAGGTTAAGCCATTTTGCTTGCTTTCCTCATAGATTTCGATGGGGTCCTCTATCATATTTCAAATCCTAATGGAGACAAAACAAAAGTGATGGTCAGTATTTCTTTGAAATTCTACAAAGAACTTCAGGCACATGGTGCTGATGAGGTAAGATGCACATCATTTTCTTTGGGACTTTTGTTTCCTGCTCCCCTTTTATTGTCAGATTGATAGAGATCCAGGGTGCTGCACCATGCATACACACGTGTATACCCCAGCACTTACCTCTCTGGACAGCTTACTCACCTAGGCAGGAGCTCTTGACTCTTGTTTCCCATCATGTCATGCAGAAGGGAGTTTCTCAGAAAACTTTTGGCTCTTTGTGTACTTGCTTTTTACTCTGAAGAAAGAAAGGTATTTCCTGGTCAATTAAAACAAAAACCACCTTAGTTCTCAAAAAGTACCCTAAGGGATACATTCTCTAACCAATAAATACAGCAGTAGGTATAGCAGGAATGAGATGGGTTATGCTATATTTCTATAACGTTGTCAAATGGATATGTAAATTGGGTGGCCAATTTGAAGTTTTTAATCTTAATTTCTCATTCATGAAATGTATGCACAAATCTTCCCTTTAGAGTGTCTTAATTTGATGTTCTTTAGAGTTGGACTCTCTCAAGAACTTAGGACTTCTTCCTTACGACTACCTCAGGAGAAATAAGACACTCTTGATGGCCATGCCTAATTCACTGACTTCTTTCAATAGCTAAAGTAGCAGGTTTGGTTCCTGTTGAACTATATTTGCTCTGAGGAGAACCATTTATGGAAGAAAGAAAATGCAATTACACCAGTGTGCGCACGTTGTGGTTGGGTCTCAAAGCAGGAAGTATGACTCAGTTCCTGAATCAGTTTTCAAATATCTTTTAGTTTTAGCAAACTAGGTTCTCCTTAATTGGGTGAATGAAGATCCAGCCATTCTATTTTCTTTCTGATTTAAGAGTCACAGCTTTTGAAGCTATTTATATAAAAATAGCTTATAAAAAAACTAATTAAAAAGCTGTTTGTAAAAGAATATATCAAAATCTCAATTTTTAGTAGAAAAATTAAAATTGCTGTTAATCAGACAGAATATCTAGATACAGCAAATAGTAATCATTGAAGGGAAAGTGTTAAGCTTTCTTAAATCTCTTTCCAGAATGTGCTTTCCTTATAATGGCATTCCAGAACACATTGCTATTCTTATAGCTACTGCACAGGTCAAAGAACCAACCCCACCCACTCGAGTGGGTGGAGTGAATAACATTTATAGTGTTAGAGCAGAGTGCACAGTAAATGGCTCCCTAGGTTGGTTAAACAATGACTTGCCAGGTTTTAACCACAGGAAGCTTGATACTTTGTCACAGACCATTTTTCAAGCCAGAAAGCCTCTGCTATTAGGGTGGGAGGTTCTGATGGTGTCGAATGATGGGTTACCTCCATTCCTGGTGTCAGGATGGAAGAGGGGGTGCACATTGAAAAGTGAATCATGGTTAAAAGTGCAAGTGAAATGATCAGGGATGCGTTGACTGGTTTTGCCATGGATGAATATGCATTGACTGGTTTTGCCATGGGTGAATGAAGGAAATGAATGTGATACAAATTTGGCTGAAAGACTCTCTTTGATCTCAACATATTAACTTAGTTATTTCAGAATTTATTAGATATCTTGTTTCTTCCACTTCTGACTACCCCTTCCTCTATTTATCAGTAGCATGCACAGTACAGAATTATAGCTGAGAGGTATCAAGCTGGTTAAAATTCTCATGTGGTGGATGGAGCTGGAAAAGATCATGCTTAGTGATATAAGCCAGAAAGAAAAGGAAAAACACCGATGGTTTCACTCATAGCAGGAGTATAATGGACCAGGCAAGAAAATAATAATAATAATGAACAGCTATATACCAAAGACATTTTATGGGGGTGGAGTGGGGGATGGGATCAGAAACAGTGGGGGGAGGGAAATGCACTGGACTATAGTGATGGCACATGGGTGATTTGGTGATGGGAAACCCAAGGGGATTGCAACTGAGATGGAAAAATGCACAAAATGATGTAAAAATAAACTATTTTATATATATATATAAATTTTTTTTAATACTCATGTGGTATAGATGTGACTTTTGCCCCCATAACTCTTTCGAAGAAGTGGTGTAACACCTGAAGGTCAAGTCTTTCTTTGCTACTAAAAGACTCTGACCTGGAAACACTCCCTTTGGTTCCTTGTCTATAAAAGATAACTTGCAGTGACTGTATGGTCACCAAATAGGAACTTCATGTGGCATTACTTTGCCTTTACATAAACAGGTGTGATCACCAACTCATGCTTGAAGGGCCACTCGTACAAGTTTTGCAGATTGAGGATTTTTTTCAGCTATAAGAAAATGGTTAAATATGTAGAATATGTAAAAATGGGAGAGGAAGGAGAAATGAACCTCACTATATGATAATTTTTTCAAATGGATCAAGAAACATATGATTTTCTCCTGATTTTTAAAAAGTTTAATATCTAGAGAGTACAGTGAAAACAAAATTAGAAGGAATACAGCGACACTCAGTTACATACTCCATGTCCCTGTGCAAGTGTATGGGCACTGGGAAAGCTCAAGATGGCGTTCCTGCTCGCAGGGCTTCCCTCTGGTGCTGCCTGTGGCCATAGTGGTTTTCACTGGCTAGTGGGATTCTTCAGAAGATACATGTATAACTTACCTTAACTTACAGTTAAGGTAGGTTTGTAGCTTTGTTCAGTTTTGATCTGGTAACTGGTCATCGATTAGTCTTTGTTTTGTTATCCCAGAAAATACAAGAGGGTCATTATTGTGTTTATGGTAAGGTGGTGTTAGAGGGTAACTAGCAGCCTGTTACACTACTATGGCTTAGTATATTGACATCAGTTTTACCCTCTTACAGAATAGTGATGATACTTTTACTCCGTAATTAGTAGTTTTTAATGAGAGTTTGGAAGCCTCTTAAACATTTGCCTCTTAAACATTTGACTACTGAACAATGAGGGAGTTATTCGATTGCTAGTGGTTTTAATATTTACTTTATTTCCATTTTCAAATAGCTGCCTTTCTGCTGCTTATGTTTCCCATATAACATTTAACTCAGAAATATTTCTTGCAAAATAAAAATGAAGTTTTGTCTTAAACCATGTCTGCCTAGGAGTAATTGGGCTGTTGTTTATCATTTTGCTTCAGAAAGCTAGAGAGTGACCAGGAAGTATTCAATTTCCTCATGTCTTTTGCCTTTTAAATGGTGGTGATGAGCTAAATAATTTTAAAGCATAAAAGATGAGCAGGCCAACTGGAACAGTATCCACCAATCCTAGATTTATCTCTTCATTCACCTAGGTTGGTTGTCAGGCCTGTAACTTTGTTGATAACCAAGATAATTTGGTTCTAATCTTGAGTTTCGTATCCTCTCCAGAAAGTAAAGATGATAATGTGCCTGTATGGTATGGAAGTGAACAGAGAACATATATGAAGGATGTGACCAAGTCCTAGAGGATGAGCCTTGATTGGCAGTAATGCTGGTCTTTTGTTTAACCTCAGTTCTGTGGGCAACTTGCTCAGTAGCTCAAAATCTGCTTCCCCCTCAACCTAGTACCCCAGCCACACAGTGAGAGTTGGGAAAAATGCTAGCTCGGGGAGCTTGGCAAGTACAGTACTTTAAAAATAATGAAATTATCTTGGCCTTTGGTCTGACATGTTTCTTTTTGTATTTTCTAGTTATTAAAGAGAGTGTACGGAAGCTTCTTGGTGAACCCAGAGTCAGGTATGTAGTAATGTGAGTGTCTGCAGTAATGTGGAAAGAGACCAGTTCTGTTTGAACTATGCTTTTTTAGCCAAAGGATTTTATTTAGCTATTCACTTTATAAATATTTCTGCACAAACCAAATCCTCACTTCAACTCTCTCCATAAAAATAACTTTTGGGCCCTCCCTGGTGGTGCAGCAGGTTAAAGCACAGCACTAAGAAGCTAAAGCCTCTTCAGCATGAGTTTGATTCCCGCTCTGGAAGTGATCCCACATGGCACGGCAGACCTCTCCTGACCCGCCCACTGCTCCCCTCAGCAGTGTACTTCGTCGTCTGCCTGTTCTGCTCCCCACTCTCGAACTCATGCAGAAGTGGCTTAAGCTTCTTAGTGCTGTGCTTTAACTTGCTTGCCACCCTAGAGGGCTGAGAATTGTGTCATTTTAACGTTTACTTAATGAGACCAAGTTAACTGCTCTTGAATCTCTCAGAGATTAATCTCTCCTTAATCTCTTTGTTTGTGATTATTAAAATGCTTTTCGAGAAGACTAAACAAATATTAATAAGTGAACTCTGCCTCCTTCAAGACCAGAGAAATTAAAAAACATCATGACCATCCTTGACTAGAACAGCTTTGTTAAGTAACTTTAAATAAAGGTTAAAGTAGAAAAAAAAAACCAAAACAATGTTTTTATCCTTATGCTTAGTGGTAGTTTTAAATTCTGAGGCATTTAGCCAGGCCTTATAGTGAGGAGTAAGCAGTAAGACCATTTGAGCATATTCTTTGTTCCTCTGGTATTATTACTCTGGTACTTTGATTAGCCAATTGTTCTAAAGAAGGTACATCTGTCTTTTTTTTTTGGTCTTTTTTTTTTCTTTTTTATTTATTTATGCATACAAGAACTGGGGTATAGGCCAGAGGTGCGGAGGGATGAGGGATGTGAGGATTCACCAACGACAGTGTTGGAGCAGAACAGGCAGATCCATTGAAATACATTGCTAAGGGGAGCAGTGAGCAAGACAGGAGAGGTCTGCTGTGCCATATGGGTCCCCTCCCTGGCTGGCCAGAGATTGAACTCATGCTGTAGTGACTGGTAGTAGCTCAACAACATTGTGTCTTTAACACCTCGCCCCCAGGGAGGCCCCTCTGTCTCGTTTTCTTAACAGCAGTTACTTTAGCTAGCCTGTCTCCCCACCCCACCCCCATTATTTGACTACGTTTCTACATGACACTGCCTCCCCATCTACAATGTGCTGCTTCAAGAAACAACATCTCAGAGGTGCCTTTGGAATATAACTTGTGTCTAGGGATATTTGCGCCATGGGGCATTTTGACTGTGATCCATAAAGAATACTGAAATTTGTTGAACCTCAGATTGGTGGCACAGATCTTACCACAGAAATAAAAACCAAAAGATAAGTGATGGTGTATACTTTAAGAGGAATGAGGCAGTTTCAGGAAGAAAAAGAGCAAGATGAGAAAAACAGCTAGAACCAAAAATCACCCAGGAACTTTTAGGCTGGCTTATCATAGCTCAGAACCTAAAATCTATGAGAACAAGTAGAGTATCACATGGAGAGCTTCTGTTTCCATGTCTGGGCCTTCTCCACTTCCTGCTAAAGAATTTGTCACAATATAGTCTCTGTTCATACTAATCTAAAGTATAAAAAAGATGTACAAGTAAGGCCTTCCTCCTCCTTTTCATGGGTTTATCCAGACAACTTTGGAAAACTCACCATCCATTCTGGATTCTTGCTTTTTCTCATCCTCAGTGTAGTCTCATCATAAGTATTACTTAAGGTCTAACTTTAGCAGTAGTTTTATTTAGTTTGTTGTATTTGGCTTCTTAAATTAGCAAACCTTAGCAGTAAATATTTTTTATATAAACTTCTTGTAGTCTACATGTCTGGTTTTCAGGTACCCAAAAATGGATTGATGATTGATAGTATTTCATATTGGAGTGCCAGGAATGTGCTAGCCACTATCTAGAAGAGAGATTTAGACAGTCTGTGCTCAGTGAGGACAGATGGACAAAAAACATCAACTTCTAGAATGCTCTTGGGGAAAAATTATATAGTAACAAAGTGTAAAGGTTTAAGATACTGGGAAATGTGAAACCTGTACATTTCTAGAAAATCATTCCCATCAGATAACTAGAATATGAAATAGTCTTCAATGGTATACAGACGTTCTTGCAAAATCACCTATAGACTTTTCAGCACTTTCTTGTTAATTATGTAGTCAAGTGTTGCAGCCTTGTTTGCTGGATCCCCAATAGACACGCTGAGGCTACAGCATAGTATAGTAGTCAGACTGGGACTTCCGTCTCTGTTCTCCCTCACTTATTGCTGAACTGCTATGTTCCAGGCACTTTAATTACTGTATATTCTTTTAATTCTTACTGTAGTCTCCCCTCTCTCAGTACCCCATTTTTAGCAGAAGTGGAAACTATGGAGATTAGGCAGCTTGTCTAAGGTGACACTGTGTCAAGACCAGGGTTCAGGCCCAGTTCAAAGAGTTGCTCTCTTGTCATGCTGCATTTGGCAAGGCACTTCACTTTGAACTTTTTTCTTCTAAAATGAGAATGACTTTATTTGGCCTGCCTCTTTCAAAGAATTCCCAATGGGAATCAAATAAAGTGAAATATTTTTAAATTTGACAATCTTGCAAGTATATACAAGTAAAAGCTACTGTGGGGATTGTGTGTGTGTGTGGTTGGTTAGTTATTTTATTTTAGGGTTTGGTATATATCCTGCCTCCTCCCACAGACAACTTGTGTAGGCTTATTGGGGAGAATCTTTTTTTTTTTTTCCTTAAATAGCAAAAGGCAGCCAATCATGCTGGCATTAAATCATCAGAGCAAATACATAGTTTATATTATAGCTTGGTAGTATATACAGCCCTTCACAACTGTCTCTGGAACAGTAGATTTTTAACAAAGTCCTTAGATCATCATTTCCTCCTATTCTTTATTGGTAATCAGTCATCTTTTGATATTGATTCAAATTTTTTTATTTGTATTTTAGAGAATTTTATTTCTCCTTATTTGCTCTATGAAGTAGATAGAAATGGAAAGTATTCTACCTGGGTTAAAAGTATAGTCACTTTGAAAAAGATACTTGTACCCCCATGTTTATTGCTGCTTTATTTACAATTGGAAAAACATGGAAGCAGCCCAAATGCCCAAAAGTAGATGACTGGATTGGAAAGATGTGGTACATATATACAATGGAATATTACTCAGCAACCAAAAAAGAGAAACACATGTCTTTTGCAGCAACTTGGATGGAGCTGGAAAAGATCATGCTGAGTGAGATAAGCCAGAAAGAGAAAGAAAAATACCGGATGGTTTCACTCATAGCAGGAGTATAATGGACCAGGCGAGAAAATAACAAAAATAATGAACAACCATAGACAGAGACATTCTGTGGGGGTGGAGTGGGGAATGGGATCAAAAACAGGGGGGGGGGGGAAGGGAGGGAAATGCACGGGACTATGGTGGTGGCACAGGGGTGATTTGGTGATGGGAAACCCGTGGGGATTACAATTGAGATGAAAAAAAATGTGCAAAATGATGTAAAAATAAACTTTTTAATAAAAAAAAATTAAAAAAAATTAGCAGACTTAAAAAAAAAAAAAGTATAGTCACTGAGGGCCCTCCCTGGTGTGCAGTGGGTAAGGACACAAGACTGCAAGCTAGCTGCAGCTGCCTCAGTGCGAATTCGATCCCTTGCCCCGGAGGTGACACACAGGGTGTAGCAGATCTCTCCTGACCTGCCTTCTGCTCCCCTCAGCAGTGCACTTCCTCATTCTGCATGTTCTGCTCCCCCACTCAGTCTCTGGTGAATCCTCTCATCGCCCCTGCACCTCTGGCTTGTATCCCATTTCTGTATGCATAAATAAATAAAAACCTTTAAAAAAGAGAGAAAGCTATAAAGCAAGCAACAAGCAACTAATTTAAAATATATATATATAGTTACTGAGACAAAATGTCACTAGAGCATGAAAGTTTGGTTGGTTGGTTTGTTCGTTTATTACCTCTGTTAGTGTGGCGAAATAAGTAAACTTTTCCTTAAAATAATGCTGGGTGTTTTTGTTTTTCCCCTCCAGGATACAATGTCTCTTTGCTGTATGACCTTGAAAATCTGCCTGCGTCCAAGGATTCCATTGTACATCAGGCTGGCATGTTGAAACGAAATTGTTTTGCCTCTGTCTTTGAAAAGTACTTCCAATTCCAAGAAGAAGGCAAGGAAGGAGAAAATAGAGCAGTTATCCATTATAGGGATGATGAGACCATGTAAGTAAAAACTTTGGTCCTGGAGTCAAAGTGTGGCTATCACAAACATTGAAAGCCACAGCGAGGTGAAAATGTAAACTTCTGTGTGAAATCCCACTGAAGTGTTTTTTCTCATGAACTTCATTAAGCCAGGATGTAGATGATGGGGGTAGGAGACTTCTAGTCTTCAGATACTGAAAGTTGGCAAAAGATGAAAAAAGAATCCAGTGCTTTCCTTTTAGGCATCACTATTCTAAGTCCCCTTCAATAATAGAGCCTGGGTAAACAGGAAGCAGGGGGTAACCAATAGGTTCTGTGTTACCACGACTCTTAAATCATTTACATGCTGTAAAGCTCATAGTATATAAAGAAAAGTACTTTAAAGTACTAAATCACATCATACCGTATAGACAAGTTAACATTTATTTTCTGTCATTTTCAGCACCTGCCCACTTGGGGCATGTGTTTATTACATTGATTTTGTTGACCATAAACAATCCCACCTGGCATACCTTGTTTTATAGATTAAGTCTTTAAGACTTTACCCTCCTATCTCTCTTGTAGACCACATTCTTGACAATCCTGTCCGGTCCTGTACTTAATCTCATGAGTTTTGTTTCCCTTAGGTATGTTGAGTCTAAAAAGGACAGAGTCACGGTAGTCTTCAGCACAGTCTTTAAGGATGATGATGACGTGGTCATTGGGAAGGTGTTCATGCAGGTATGGAGCATACAGCTGGGAGGGAAACTAAGGGATGCTGATTAATTTATACCTTGCCACCAGAACACTCAGTAAACATGGGAAAGAGATCTAGCAGCTCTGTTGATGCTGGAACTTATTGAAGATTTAATTAAATAGCCCCCACCAAAATCTCTAAATTTGCGGGCCTGGACTAGAGGATAAATTAGGATTAAATGAGTAACAGTAGAAGCTGTAAGCATCTTTCCTCCCAGGGTGTCTTTGACTTAAAGCTTGATCACACTTCCCGCCCTCTCATGTTTCCTTGAGTTTTCTAGCAGGATCTTCTCTTGACTTGATTTAATCCAAAAGTTTTTTCAGAATAGAATCTGTAGAAACTTCAAGTAATAGAGTTACTGATGGTGGAGAAAAATGGGCCTAAATCTTCACTGGACCTAAATTTCATTCACTAAAATACCTCCCTCAGAAAAAGTTTTTCTAAGAAGAGATGGGTTTAATTGTACGTTTTATGATTGAATTTTTGGTACAGTTGGACTCAAATCTGATATTATACATGCATCGTGGTTTTGCCACACTGTCTGCTAAGCACTTGCTAGCTCTGGAACATGAGAACCCTTTGGTCAAGCTGTATCCAGGCTGGTTTCTTCTGAGATCACTCAGCATTCTATCTGTAGTACAGTTAAATTTAAAAAAAGGAAAAACTTTGTACATCCATTTTACTACTTGACAGAGTGGTAAGATTAAGGAATTCTAGAACAGAATCTTTTTTTGCCAAATAAGAGTTGCAAGAAAGCTGTGTTTAATGTAGTTATTTTCTGGGTCGCCTTTCAACCAGACTGGGGGAATTTTCAAAAATTATACCCTTATTTGAATCCATCTGTAGTGGCTTTTGTGTTGAACTAATTCATCAAACTAACTTCAGTGTTCTCCTATACAGAAGTTAGAATATACACACTTCGAGCACTTTAGTGTAAAATTTTATGGAGAGAGTATGTGTGTGTGGACACACACACTTGGGTCCTTAATAAAAATCTCTGAACGGCATTTCATCTGTTTGTTTCTTTCCCCTAAAATTGACATGGGAATTAAATGCAGTAGTTCAGAAATTGGGTTGAATCCAGACTGATGAACTAATTTTAAATGCTACGAAATATATATTTAGACTTAGCTGGCTTTTTACCAGTCTTGTTCCATTTTATTCCAAGTGATATTTTAATACTTTAAGTAGATCATATCTTGGGAGAGATTACTGGAGATTTGTTCCTAAGAGAATTTAAGCTCTCAGAGTACACATGGTAAGGCACTTATCTAAAAGGGAAATCAAAAATCTCTCTGCATTTTTTGCACCTACATATATACAGATAGAGACTGGCCTGGCACTGTGAAGGCCCATATGGTGTCTAGGGATGTAAAAGGCTGTGTTCAGGAAGCCATCTGCCCTGCCTCCACCTCCAAATTCAAAGCCTGGATTATTGGAAATGACCATAGAAACCTGAACTTACTTTCCAGTGTTTTCCCCCCAAAAAATAAATCGTCTTTGCATTTCCCTAGGCCTAGTTATTTTAAATTTGTAGGAGAAAGGAGAGTAGTGGAGTCTTAACACAGAAACTTGGGACTTGGGAAGTGCCTCATGGTCTCTGAGCTGCTTGCTGTGGGCCTTAGGTTTTCCCAGGACAGCGTGCACACCTGGTTGGAGCATGCCTCCCGCTTTTGGCTGCATTATGGTGACGCAGGTGAGCTGAGCACTAGCGAAGGGCTAGTAGATGTCACTTTTAACACTAAAATAGGAAAAGCAAGAGGAACAACAGTTATAATTTTGGAAATTAGCATTATTTTCATATGTAAGAACTTACATTCAGTGCAGTAACTAAGAAAAGTTAAGCAGAAGCCACTGGTTCTATATGTTCAAGGACCAGACGCAGAATGTCGCTTAGGCAATTGTGAAGGTGTAACTCTGAGGACCCTCTGCCAATAAATGTGTGTAGTTAGGTCTCTAGGGTGTTTTCCTGAACTGGGAACTCTGAAACAAAGCCCATAACTTTCTTTGTAGATTTTGCTGTCCTCCATAAAAGTTGTACCAGTTTCTCTCCTAAGTATTGCATAAAAGAGTCCATCTCCCCCAAAGTATGTTGCTACACATTTGGATTTCTGCCTGTCTGAATGCTTAAAAATAGTATTTACAGGCCCTCCCTGGTGGTGCAGGGGTTAAAGACACAGTGCTGTCAAGCTACTGCTGACCAGTAGTTTAATGAGTTTGATCACTGCTGGCCCACACAGCGCAGGAGTCTTCTGTTGCCCACTGCTCCCCTCAGCAGAGTATTTCAGTAGATCTGCCTGTTCGGGGGGGTGTGTGTGTGTACTTTATTTATTTGTGCATATAAGAGTTGGGGTGTAGGCCAGACAGAGGCAGAGTGGGGAACAGAACAGACAGATCTACTAAAAACCAGTAGTCTGTTGTTGACAAGGTCTTAAATATATTATTTTCCTTATACAGAATTAATTAAATGCTAAGTCCCTGAAGGTTCACAGCCATCTGGTTGGGAATGCCACATGTACCAGTGCATGGAATCTTGTTTACTAAACTCAAGAAAATCAGTTATTACCTGCTCTCTTTGATCCCTGGGGCTAAAGCATGAAATCTGATAGAAATTAGAAAACTTGTATCCCTTAGCAGAATAAAAAGTGTTTCTGGAGAAGGGCATTCTCAGAAGCTTTGCTTTAAGAATTTCCATTTGGAATGATCTTGGCTCCTTCCATGCCTCTCCAAATATTCTTCCTTCAAGGAACAAAATGTGTTAGGGAGCTAATCTAACCCAACTATGTCAATGTGTTTTCCACCAACCATTAGGAGCCAGGCATTGCTAGCCTCAGAGGCGGAGTGGTAAAGCAGGCAAGATCCGAGACAGGCATGAGAACTGTTAATCTTCCTTTGCCCTGAATTTGTAGAAGGCTTGTAGATCAGTGTTTATTCTTCAAACTGCAAATGGAAACACAGTCCCTGCCCTCTCTCAGTGTGAAGTCGGCTGGTGGAAGTGCTGTCATTCAGCAAGCCATTTGCTAAACAGCCTTTTTCAAGGACAGAGGTGAATAAAGCAGGATCCTTGAGTTCAGGAACTCAGCCTGGTAAGGAACAGAAGTTTATAGAAAAGATGTGAGAATTCCCGAACAAATGGCAGCAGCTAGCCTGGGCCTTTGGAGATGGTGTGACAGAAGAGGTCATGTGTGAGCCGTAGCACAGCCTGCAGCTCAGCAGCTGCCAGTGAGCCTTCAGCACTTGTAGAATTCAGGCCTTGGAGAGCCCTGGGTGCCATCCTCTTCCCTCCCTTAGTGGGCTCGGCTCATCCAGTTTTACCTGCATTACTGGAAACTCTGGGTCTGTTCTTGCAGCTCTGGGTTGAGAGGATGCCTTGTATCACTTGCTGTTTTCCCAGGAATATATAGATTTTTTTTAAAAGCTTGAGATTGGGAGACTCGGAATGGCCTGGTGTTGACATCTATAGTCAATTAATCTGTATTTTGATGGAGATGAGTACACTTTCCTAAGGGTAATGAGCTCTTACGGCAGAGTGATGGTTTTTAGTACAGCGCCATTCAAGAACCAGAATTAAAATTCAGGCTTTGGGCCCTCCCTGGTAGCACAGTGGGTTAAAGCACAGCACTAAGAAGCTAAAGCCACTTCATTATAAGTTCGATCCCTGCCCCCGAGGTGACCCACATGCCCACATGGGCGCGTCAGACCTCTCCTGACCCACCCGCTGCTCCCCTCAGCAGTGTAATTCATCAGTCCGACTGTTCTGCTTCCACTCTGTCTCTGGTAAATCCTATGAGCCCCCCTCTACCACCCCTATACCTCTGGCCTGTACCCCAGTTCTGTATAAATAAATAAATCTTAAAAAAATTCAGGCTTTAAGTTCTTATGTCATAAGTTCCCTTTCTCTTAATGAACACTAAGACTACTTCTTTAACTGTTGTCTTCTGCTGCCAGAGGTCTTAAATGTAGTCTAAAGCTCTCATTGATGGATTCTAAGCAGTAAAGAATAAGATACCTCAGTGAACCAAGACTTGTACAAAGGCTGGGAGCCCAGCATGGTGTTCATGAAACTGGAAGAAGAGGGGGTTGGGTATGAAAAAATAACCAACAAGGGGCTTTATATGCAAAAATAGGAATTGGGGCTTCCCTGGTGGCACAGGGGTAAATCTTAGCACTATCAAGCTACCGCTAGCCAGCCCAGCCACTGTGGGCATGAGTGTGATCCCCGGCCAGGGAGCTGACCCACATGGCACCGCAGATCTCTCCTGTGTCACCCACTGGTCCCCTCACCACTACAGTTCAGTAGGTCCACCTGTTGTCTGCTCCCCACTATCTGTGGTGAATCATCTCACACCTCTGGTCTACTAAATAAATAAATCTATAAAAACAAATACCACAGGGATTACAACTGAGATGAAGAAATGAACAGAATTAAGACTTCATCTTGAAGTCTTAACCAAGCTAAAGCTTGGTTTCCATTCATCCAGAATTTTAAAGACTTTCTGAAAAATACAGCCTCATGTCAAATTAAAAGGAACTAATAAGCAGTTCCTTACCCTAAATGTAATCTGGTTCTCCTAGTGCTTTTGCAGGGTTGTCTGTTTAATCGCTGGTGTATTTTATCACCTGTGTTCTAAAACAAGCGAAAGGAAGTTCACTCATGGTGCCTTTCATCACATTTTGAACATTGGACTTGTTTAGTGCTCAGTGGGCACTCCTTTCTGAAATTGAAGTGCACTGATGGCAACCAGCATTTGTGATGCATCCTGTTAAGTATAGTCTATCCTTCGCCATCTGCTGCTCTAGAGGATTAAAGGGGTCACTCCCCGTAGGGCAAGCCTCAACAGACAGTTGCCACTCATCTGGCACCAGGCTCTGTTCAGTTTGGGTTTTTTTGCTTCATCCTGGCAGGAGTTCAAAGAAGGACGCAGAGCTAGCCACACAGCGCCACAGGTGCTCTTCAGCCACAGGGAGCCGCCTCTGGAGCTGAAGGACACCGACGCTGCCGTGGGCGACAACATTGGCTACATCACCTTCGGTGAGCAGGGTGGGGCTGCTCCCCCAAAGGGGTGTGTCTTTGATGCGTTAGTACTACAGAATGCCCAAATCTCCACCGTTTTTTAAATGTTCAGGGGCAAAGCGGTATGCCAAGATGCTCTGTCAACAGTGGTGGTTAGAGGGCACTAACTGGTTCCATGCTGTGTGCTATTTCTGTAGGGTAATCATTTCCCTGTTCACTCTTAAATCCTAAGGGGAGTGGGGTAACCTCTAAAGCACATATTGGGGGTTAGGGTCACATAAGCAATGCTGAGCAACTGGGTGGTGATTCTCTTGTCATTTGGCATTTCTTGAACTCCTCCCCCCCCCCCCTTTTTCCTTTGTTAAGGCCAGGCTCTGGCCATCATTCACTTACCCCATTTCCCACTGAAGAAATTCCAGCCTTCCCTTCTTGTATTTGCTTTAGCTTAGTAAGCTGACTTTTCAGAACTGACAGTGTAGAATGATGACTTTTTCACACACTGCACCTAATGCCACTAACATGACTCCTTTTGTGACTTTAGTTGACCTCAGTATAAAGTAATCCCTGTTCATTAGTTACTGAGCTAGTTGATTTGCCATATTTTATTAAACCTAAACTATACATACATTTTTCACATGATTACTTGGGGAGCCGAGAAGCCAAAGTGTTTGGTTTTCACCACAAGCTATAGGACTTTTTCTGGAATCTCATTTCTCTGAAGACTTACTCTGCTTCAGCACCAAGGACCCAGGACAGGCAGACTGTTCCCTAAGTCAGATTTCTCTTAAGTGATTACTGCAGAGTCCAGGTAGCCAGTAGTACTACTTTCACAAGGGACTCCTGAGCCGCAGGCGGGAGCCAGAGAATAGATTTCAGAGTGTACATCCCCAAATCCAGGCCTGGGTTGAAGGTCTGAGACCAGGCCCTTTCCCGAGCCCTGGTTTCTACCATCAGCTCCATTTTTCTTAACACTTCATTTGCGCTCACTGGTATCTGCCTTAGTGTGGTATTCATTCTTCCTCAGCAGGGAGCGAACCCTGACGAAGCAGGTAGAGTAAAGGAAGTTGATTGTCTTTAGGCTGAGAGAAATTAACTTTGCCCGTAGGCTGCTGTCGGCCCAACTGACACTTTCTCTGTCCCCCCCACTCAGTGTTGTTCCCTCGCCACACCAATGCCAGTGCTCGAGACAACACCATCAACCTGATCCACACGTTCCGGGACTACCTGCACTACCACATCAAGTGCTCCAAGGTGAGGGGAGCTGTGGCATCTGACTCCTGTGGGCACATTCTCCACCAGGGTCCGCAGTATAAAATCTTGTTCCTGTAGTCCAGACTGCTATTACGAATTCTGAGTAGACAGTTCTAGAGGCTTCAAGATATTGTGGTTTTTATACCTCTGTCCATTCTCCTTCAACAGTCCCCATGTAGAGAGATGATTATGTCTCCAGAGGGGTTCCCTGTTTTGCCTCCCTGGAGAGGCCAATCCCTGTGTTGGTTCAGGATGTGTGTCCCTGACCCTTCCTGATAACTGTGCTAATACGACAGCAAGCCAAGCTGCCTTTCTAAAACGTGACTCCGCTTCAGTACCTGTCCTGTGTACCCCTAGGCCTATATTCACACACGTATGCGGGCAAAAACATCGGACTTCCTTAAGGTGCTGAACCGTGCACGTCCAGATGCTGAGAAAAAAGAAATGAAAACAATCACGTGAGTAAGGCAGTCCCGCTGCAGCCCACTTCCTCTCCCGAGTGCGCCAGGAAGGGGAGGACGGTTGTCCAGGCAGTAGCTACACAGAAGGGGCTGGGTAGACCTTAGTCACCTGATGGGCGAAAGTGGTATGCGTGGGTGTTCATTTCTGAGCAGCCAGGCGGGGTTTCCTTGTTTCCACATGTTTGTGACTGGGAGGACGACAGCTGGGAGAAGAACGATGGGAAATGCTTACAAATAAGCTGTGTTCTTGAGTCTTGTTCTTCTCAAGGTCTTACTGGAGAAATGGAGTCATTTGCTTAAGGATATTTAGTTAAAAATGTAAATAGGTCTGGAACCACTTCTGAGGGTTTTTTTCCTGGTCTGCTTCTAGCAGAAATTTTGCATGGCAAGGAAGTTGTCTTTGTTAGGGATGGAAGTGATGAGTAGACTCTGAACCAAGTGTGGCTCTTCACTCTGGAGAAGTTAGTGTGCTCTGGAGCGAAGGGATTTAAGATGGTGGCCTTGGTCTTCCTTCTGGCAAAGTTTAGGCAGTCCTGTTCTTAACAGGAGGCTCTTGCTGTCTTTTGTGCCCTGTCTTCTGTGTGACTTAAAATCTTAAAGCAACTTAAGTCTTACACTTCCCGACATCTGTCATCACCAGTGTACTCAGCACCCAGTACTCTTGGGCCAGCTCTTGGTTGGTGTACAGTTAAGTACTTAGGATGTCAAGGTACTGCCCCTGGCACAGCCTCTTCTACCAAGCTAGTTTCTGCTGCCATCTGACAGGATGAGAGAGGTGTCCTGATAGGAGACACCAGATGTTCATGGAAAGTTTTAAGTCACCCCGGACTCTTCAGGCCAAAGCTACCCATTAGGAAATTGGTACTAAAGGCCTCTGTGGTAGCTCTGTGCCAGCTGCCCAAAGGCTAAGGTATGGTGTGGCTAGGTGCCCTGGCAACAGTGGCAGCTTCATGGCAGAGCCTGAGTGCACTCTAACTGGGTAGAGTCAGGGGAGGCATGCGCCCTGGCGCACACTGCTGCCCCTCCAGAACCTTGGCCTGCGCCCTGGAGCTTACTGCTTCCCTGCTCACCTCCCACAGAAGGGCTTTCTCACCAGGCATCACTTGGGTGACCTTGAGTGGGAGGCAGCCAATTTTAGGGGCTTTCAGGGCCCTGTGTAGGACCGACCTGCTTGACCTTGCGGAGAAGTGTCCTCCAGCAGCGTTGCCCAGTGTCCCCCCTCAGGGCTTCTCCACCCCATTACAACTGTATCTCCCTTGGGAGCCAGATCCCTTCTCCCTTGGGAGCCAGATCCCATTACTTAGTAAGGATGGGAGGAAGAAGTCAGGACCCCTGCACACAGCAGAGCAGATGTCTCTGGCTGAATGGGGTGAAGTAGGGTAGCGGGCCTGTGGTGAGATGTGTCTCTGGATCAGAAGCCAGCCCTCAGAGTTGCATCCTACAGAATGGAACATTTGAGAGCTTTTCATTTTGGGGGTGGGGGGGAGGGAAGTAAAATACGGTTTCATTCTGAGAGAGTGAGACATTAAAAGACAGGGAAAATGTAGCCTCTTTCTCCCTTAGGTCTCAGTTCTAGCTTCAGGCTGCTTTACCAAAATACCTTCTGTGTTTGGAAGGCAGCCCAAAGATATTAGGAAACTATTCCCAGAACTGGCTCTTCTGGGGAAATACTGGGTGGAACAGAACACCAGCACTCAGAGCCTGTGTAACCTAGAGGGTAGTCAGTCACCTATCACCTGGTGACAGTGTTGAAATGTCTTCTACTCTGGAAGTCTGGAGAGCTGCTGCTTTGCACCCTGCACCACTGTGAAAGCTTTAAGGAGCTGCTAGCCCAGAAGGATACAAGCTGTATACAGAGGAGCCTGAGCTCCTGGTGGGAAGAGCTGAGCCTAGTCTGAAATGCACGTAGCTCTAGGTCATCCAGAAAGTGGATTCTCCAGGTTAACTTTGTAATTTAATGTCCTCATTGGCTTAGCACAGATAATTCCTTGTACCCCAAAGTAGTCAATTGGAAGAAAAACTAACAAACATTGGTCTTAGTCTGTGCTCAGCTCTGCCTATATCTGCCTAAGGGGATCTTTGCGACTCTTGCTTGGTATCTCTCGGGGTCCCACCCCCAGTCGAGGAGTGAGGGGTGAAAGAAAAACGGTGAACCAGAAACTGGCCTTCACACTTAACTCTCTGCTTTTGAAAGGGGGAAGACATTTTCGTCCCGCTAACTCTTGGGAACAAGAAGAGGAAGCTTCGGCTGGCAACTGAAGGCTGGAACACTTGCTACTGGATAATCGTAGCTTTTAATGTTGCATCTCTTCAGGTTCTTAAGGGATTGTCCGTTTGGGTTCCATTTTGTACACGTTTGGAAAATAATCTGCAGAAACGAGCTGTGCTTGCAAGGACTTCATAGTTCCCAAGAATTAAAAAAGGAAAAGAATTTCCACTTGATCAACTTAATCCTTTTCTTTATCTTCCCTCCCACACTCCCATTCCCCCCCCCCCTTCCTTTTTGAGGCTGTTTCGCTTTGCAATATGTTACTGGTAATGAGTTTCAGGATAATGCAATCTTAACTTGTTTTCTCCTAAGTATTTGTGTTCAGAACTCCTGTATCTAAAGAAATACGGTTGGGGTCATTAATAAAGAAAATCTTTCTATCTTACATGAGAATTTTCTGGGTTTCTGGATTGGAGTCCAAAAGAGAGAAGAGAAGAGACAACCTTGCCTCTGTCCATGCAGACCTGAGCCAGAAAACCCTAGGTCAGGAGCCTGCCCTTAAGGGTTTAGCTGGCAGCTCTTGCTCGGTGTTTGGGGGAACGTGGGCATGCTTATGGTAAAGCTCAGTTGCTAGACCAAGAAGCCCAGGCTGGTGACAGGCATGTTAAAGTGTTTCTGGCTTACTCTTACATCATGGAGAATGTCTGACATTTCCCAAAATGCACCCCGTAGTGTGGACCCCCTCCCCAGTCGAGGATAAGGGGTGTTATCAGCATTTTTTACAAATGGGGTAGTAAAGTCTGCATCGTCAAGCGCATTCACACTTGTTAGGGCAAGGACTGATTCTGGAGTGTTCTGGTTACGTGTACTCATCTTGACTGGATTGTAAGACTTTTTTAGCTTCTGTGTGCGGGTCAGTCAAGGTGTTTGAAAGCTATATGTCACTTGGTCATCCAGACTTCATGTGACTTCACTTCACCAGGCTCTTAGATGAGGATGCAGTCACGTGCCTATCCCCTCAATAGAGTGCTGGGCCCCGGATGCACTCACCCCATGGCCTCTGGTAGGGGGAGTCACCACACCACATCTACCCTCATCACCCCGATAACCTGTCCCCTCCCCCTGGCAAGTGGAAAATCTAGCTAAACTAGATACATTAAGAACTGATGACATACGTATTCTGTACCCTATGAAAAATTGAAGGGGTTTTCAAGGGTAATTTTGACTACAAGTTTTTGCTTTTCTTGTTGACTTTAGGACACAGCAAGTTGGAACTCGCAGTACTCTTGTCAATAGTGGGGAGTAAGATTTCTGAAAAATGCTATAAATGGCAAGGCCAAAGGTTGCTTAAGAGAACTAAGTCATTTTGATTTTTTTTTTTTAAGATGTATGTATGTATTCACACAAAAACTGGGTTACAGACCAAAGGTGCAGGGGGTGAGATGATTCACCAGAGAAGTAGGGAGCAGAACAGGCAGATTAAGTGAAGCACACTGCCGAGGGAGCCCCGGGCAGGTCAGGAGAGGTCTGCTGCGCCCTGTGGTCACCTCGGGGGATCTAACTCAGGCTGTAGTGGCTGAGGAGAGCTTCATAGTGCTGCGCTTGGTTTAACCCCATGGCCACCAGGGAGGGCCCACTAGATATTTTTTTTACAGCTATAAATCTTGAAAGAAGTAACCTAATTCTGAAGTTATTTGTTGGCATAAAAAAGTCCACGCTGCTGAGAAGCCCTCGCTAGGCTTGCCCATTTCTCATCTGCTTCCAGAACTCATTTGGTGCGGTCACAACTCTCAAAGACCCTGCCCTCCCTGTGGGGGCAAGATCCACTGTTACTTCAGCCAAGGCTGGCTTGTGGGAGAAGGGAGGTCTCGCCATGGGTGCTAACAGTGGCATTATTGGCTCCCCTGCCCAGAGGGGCCTCATGGGAGCAGTAGGTGGCCTTGGCTGTGAGCTATGGAAGTGGTGGGGGTCAGTATTTTTTTTAAAGGTTTATTTGTGCATACAGAACTGGGGCACAGGCCAGAGGTGCAGGGGTGGTGAGAGGATCCACCTGTGGGAGCAGACCAGGCCAACTGATGAAGTACACTGCTGAGGGAGCAGCGGGCAGGTCAGGAGAGGTCTGCCGCGCCATGTGGGTCAGCTCCGGGGCGGGGATCGAACTCATGCAGAAGTGGCTTGAGCTTCTTAGTGCTGCACCACCAGGGAGGGCCCCAAGGGGTCATTCTTCTTAAGACAAGTTTGCACCCTTAATAGCTGTGTGAGCAGAATTCTTAATCTAAGCCTAGCTGGGTAGAGCACACCGTATCTTTTAGAAGGACAGGGGAGCAGGTAAGTGTTTATTGTAAGCCTCACAGTGCCTGCGTTTGTCATTGATAATGCCATTCTACACACCTTAGTTCCTCCTCTGTACACACGGGCATCAGAAGTGACATGTCTGTTGGGGAAACTTCTTGGGGCTTTCCAGGTCCTCACAAAGAGTTGGTAGTTTTCTCTAGGTGTCACATAAACTGCAGCAGGGAATGAGTGAGTGTTGGTGGAATCCCCACGTCTGAGTAAAGTGGGAACCGCCAGTTAGGAGCAGGAGAGGAAATCATGCAGCAGGAGGGCAGGAAGTTGAGAGTAGGAAATGAGGTGGCACCAGCTAGCTGCTGCCCAGCTCTCACGGGGCTGGTATTGGTTTTACCATTTCAGTTCCCTTTGACCTGTGGCTTTGTCCTAACCGCTACAGAGACCTGTACTAAACTGTACTAATGCTGCCCCCTTCTGGAATTGTTAGAATACTACAATGTTGCTCCTAGCGTCCCACCCAGAAGGCCTTTGCAGACCTGGAGAATGGCCCTGACAAGGAACCAGAGTTTCTTCTGTCCTGGAAGTGATTTAAGGCTTCCTGAAGCCAGGATCCTGGCAGTCTTAGGATCCTACCAGAGCCCTAAGAGGCTCCCAAGGGCTCATCTGTTTCTATCTGTAGGGAGTGAAGAGAGTTGAGCAGAGGCTCAAGAAGGCCAGTGGGTTCCAAAGGCCCAATGCCCGTTGCCACTGCCCATTCAGTCAGTACCACTACCACCCCCACCCCAGGCCAGGCCTTGAATACCACACCCACCAGTCCAGGAGACCTAGGGCAGCAGCAAGAAACTAAGGAATAGGGAAAGGCAGAAGGAGACCCAGGCTCCCCTGCCAGCACCCATGTCAGATACCCAGACACAGGTCTTGCTGAGGAAAGGAAGGGGTCTGGGGCCTGCAGAGTCTACAGGATGAAGCACCTGTAAACCTGCACCAGAGCCTCCAGGGATGACAGTGGAACAGAGGAACTGGGTAATTCAGTGAGAGACAGTACTCAGTGGAGGACAGAACCCAGGCTCCCTGGCTCCCTCCCCAAAGCTGTCCCCCTTCACTAGTCATCCCACACACAGTGTTTAGACAGAGCAGCAAAGAAGAAACACAGACATCCTGGATGCACAGGGAGGCCAGGGCTGGGAACAGAAGGTCTGTTTATTCCTGGCACTCTGGTATCTGAGGGCCCCCATACCCACTCTTCAGACTCTGGGCTGAACTCTCCCAGAGCCTCTGACTGGTGCTGGACCAAATGGGTGGGGTGAGGGCTGTCTCCTAGAACCCGATGTCCTCCTGCCCTCCAGCTCCCTTCAGTATGAGCTTGAGCTAGAGGTTTGCCTCTTCCCACCTCTTGCTTCCCAAAAATCCTGCCTCTCCAGGGCCCCTGACTCCTTTGCAGTGTTGACAGCTAGACCCCCCCAGGCCTCTAGCTCCTTGGGCCTAGGTCTCCCCCAGAGAGCACAGAAGGGCCTTTCCCCTGTCTCCTTGTATTCTTGAGCAAGGGAGGTTTTCCTTATCTTGCCTCCAGAGTTGTGCCGCGATTTCAGCCTGCACCCTGCATCACAAGGTTCCAGGAAGTGTAACTGGACTTCTCTCCTTCACCCCCAAAGCCGCACTTGAAACAACGGATTCATGGCCCCTCGTATCTTAGCTTCCTGGCCTTGAACCCGCCCTTCCTCTCGCACGCTGTTTTCTGCTCCCGTGTCATCCATCCCCTTGCTCCTTGTAGGCCTTCCATCTGCCTGTCTGCACAGTCCCAGGCTGGAGGCAGAGTAGGGCAGAAGTCCTCATATTAGCAGTATTTCCCTGAGTGCACATAGGCCAGCCCACCTCAGCCTTAGCACACATCACATCATTCTGTCCCCTCATAGGTGAGTACAGTAAAGAGGAAACAAAGGCAAGAGAACGGTAGTAATTTGCCTAATTGAGTTCCAGATGTAACACCCCCCAGAGTTACCACCACTCACTCCCCAACCCCCTCATGTCACTCACAACCCAGAATATAACACAGCCGTTGAAGAAAGGGTGAGGTGACTCAGAGCCCGGAAGATACAGGCTGGCTGAAAGGCCCACCCAGTGGTAAGATAGGACACTGAGATCTTCCGGCCCCGAGCTTCCCCCCACAGCCTCCATTGCCATACACTACCCTAGAGTCTGCAGTAGAATCAGAGGGCTGAGTGTGCTGTCCACTGGCCACTCTAGGGCCAACACAGAAATGTGTTGGGGGCGGGGGGCAGACTCAATTATTATTATTCATTAACTGGGATGTATTCCTCAGATTAGTTAGGCAGCAGGCAAGAGAGTCTCAAGCTTGTGGGGGGACAGGTAGGCCGGGTGACCCAGGTAAGGGAGCCACCGCCCAGGTGGCGATCTACTCTGCAGTGGATGACTGGGAGGGCAGATAACAGGCACTGCAGGGGGGAAGGCTGTGGCCGCAGCAGCTCAGGGTGTGTCAGGTCCGGCCCCTGGAGGCGGAGCCAGGCCTCCTTCATCCCTCTGGGGAGCCCAGGCGGGGCAGAGCCTGGGAGCTGAGCCCCGCTGTCCCTGAGGAGTGGAGACACCATGCTCTCGCTGGCCTGGACAGCAGATATGGTCGGAAGCCCCTCGGGACTGACTGTGGCAACAGTCTGACACGCACAGGAAGCCCAGGCTGGGCAAGCAACACCTGTCCCCACAGCCATGTGAGTATTCTGACACCAACCCCAGGACACAGCTCAGCCCTAGATTCGGAAGGGACCATGTGCGCCCTCAGCACCCCCAGGGAGTGCAGGTCACACAGCCAGCACAGCCCTGGGACCTAGGGACCCTGGGACGTCATCTCCGGGGCCTAATCTGGCCCTTCTTGTTCCTCTGGTGGAGGCTGGGTGGGAAGGACTTACCCCAGGGGAGGACCGGATGCTCCAGCCTGGGATCCTGGCTTGAAAGACCCTGAAGTCTTGCCGGGGTTTAATGAAGCTGGTGGGGGACAAAGAGGAACAGAAACTGGAGGGCTGTTGTTGAGGGAAAGACCTCCCTAGTGGGGTGTACTGGGGGAGATTGAGGAACAGGAAACGGGGGCTGAGGGGAAGGAAAGAGGTACAGCAGCTAGATGACCAGACTTGGGGTCCTGAGGGGCGGTGGGGCTGGAGGGGCAGCACTCCTGGGTGATGGCCTGCACCTCCGAGCCTCTGACCTGGGGGAGGGGCAGGCAGGAACCCTTTCCTTATCGACTGTAATCCTAGCAACAGCAGCTGCTTCCCTGTTGACAGAAGCAGTAGTTCCCACCGGCCCAGGACCCCTCCCCCTTCGCCATGATGCGGCAGTGGGCCAGTGCCTGAGGACTGAGAGAGGTCAGGAGGAGGCCAAGGGAAGGGAGGGGCCCATCAGAGCCGGGAAGCCAGACCCTGCCCATGACTGCCCTCTTCTCTTCTCGCTCCATTCAGCCCCAAGGTGTGGAGGGCGGAGGGTGCCCTCTCTTTGCCCAGGCATCTCCACGTTGGTGGCCAACCCTCCCTCCAGCAATTCCTCTCCCCACTCACAGTTCCCAGGAAGGACCCTGTTGCTATTGTGGTACGGATGAGTCAAGTTTATGGTCTGGAAGTCCTAACCGGAGGTTGCTCACTGAACTGGAACCAGCATCAAGGGCGGATGGGTGTGGGGGACAAGGCACCCCACTTGCCACCCATTGCCGGGGCCTCCTCTCTAACCCCAGTTAGCAGCTGGTCATCTCATAATGCGCTGGTGCCAGCTGGGCCACGAGCACCTGAGGACAGGACCTTCACCTCCCCGGAGGCTGCACCAGCCCTGGCCCCTGGCCGGCCAGCTGGCCCCTGCCCTGGCCAATTCCAAGGCCAGGTCAGGCAGAGTGAGGGATGGACAAGATGCTTTGGGGTTAGGTGGGTTCCGTCTTCCAGTCAGCGGAGGCCTAAGCAGCCACCCCGAGCAGGCCAGACAGATAGCAGGAACGAGTGAAGGGGGCCTGGCAGAAAAAGTGGGGAACTTGCAGGCAGCTCATTCAGCTCCAGATGGCCACTACCATGCAGAACACAGCATATTGCCTGAGTTGAGAGAAGCAAAACCCTGAATTTTTAGAAAAATTGTTTTAGGAAAATTAGTTGAGAAAAAAGCCACGTGTGGCAAACAGGATCTGGTCCGCAGCCCACTGGTCTGCAACCTCAGGACTAAGTGCAGCCCGCTCCCCTAACCCTGGGCACCCCTTTTTCCCTTCAGGCATGCTGGCTGCAGCTCCAGGCCTCCCCACTCCCAAGGTCCGAGATGACACCCAACAGCACCATCCCTGCGGAGGCCTTGGGGCTCTCCCTGGCCCTGGCCAGTCTCATTGTCGCTGCCAACCTGCTCCTGGCCCTGGGCATCGCCAGCGACCGCCGCCTGCGCAGCCCACCCGCTGGCTGCTTCTTCCTGAGCCTGCTGCTGGCCGGGCTGCTCACAGGGCTGTCGCTGCCTTCACTGCCAGGGCTGTGGAACCAGAGCCTCCGGGGCTACTGGTCCTGCCTCCTGCTCTACCTGGCTCCCAACTTCTCCTTCCTGTCCCTGCTGGCCAACCTCCTGCTGGTGCACGGGGAACGCTACATGACGGTGCTGAGGCCCCTGCGGGCCCGCGGGAGCACGCAGCTGGCCCTGCTCCTCACCTGGGCTGGCCCCTTCCTCTTTGCCAGCCTGCCTGCTCTGGGGTGGAACCACTGGGCCCCTGACACCAACTGCAGCTCCCAGGCTGTCTTCCCAGCCCCCTACCTCTACCTCGAAGTCTACGGGCTCCTGCTGCCCGCCGTGGTTGCTGCCGCTGTGCTCTCTGCCCGGGTGTTGGCAGCCGCTCACAGCCAGTTGCGGGACATTCGCCGGCTGGAACGGGCAGTGTTCCGAGAGGAACCCTCGGCCCTGGCCCGGAGCCTCACCTGGAGGCAGGCGAAGGCGCAGGCTGGGGCCACGCTGCTCTTTGGACTGTGCTGGGGCCCCTACGTGGCCACCCTGCTCCTCTCGGTCCTGGCCTATGAGCAGCGCCCACCTGTGGGGCCGGGAACTCTGCTGTCCCTCATCTCACTGGGCAGTGCCAGTGCAGCGGCTGTGCCTGTTGCCATGGGGCTGGGTGACCAGCGCTACACAGCCCCCTGGAGGGCGGCTGTCCAGCGGTGGCTGCGGGCGCTGCAGGGAAGAGCCTCTCGGGGCAACAGCAGCCCAGACACCGCCTACCACACCAACATTCAGAGTAGCGCTGACCTGGACTTGAACTAGAGGAAGGGCCCTGCCCACTAGAAGAACCCGTCCATCTCGACCTCCAAACCCAGCTCCACTTGCCTCCACCCTCTGGACGAGGCCCACTCCTGCTGGCCCCACCCTAGCCAAATAAAACTCTGCCCCAGACGTCCTCGTCTGTGCCCCAGAAGGGAAAGGCAGGTAGGACAGTTGTGGAAAGAACCTAGAGCCACACGTGCAGCAAGGGAGATTCCAGCTCCAGATGGGCAAGCCACTGCGGGAGGACAGAGCGCGCCGGAGTACCCCGAAACTCCCATCTGGGGGGCCTCGCGCTGGCAAGCCCCTCGCTGGTTGCTCCTTATGTTCAGTCACTACAAAACCCACATAGACACAGTGTCTGGGAAGCATATTTTATTTACATTTTAAAATCTGTAACTAGTATCTCTTCCTCCTTTCCGTCCCCCGAGACTTGGGAAGGGAAAGAACGGGAACCGCGGAGAACTACTCCCCACATACAAATATGCACCCCCATGGCTCACACCAGCAAATAAAAGTTAAAGAGAAAGAGGTCGAACCTCCCTCGAAGGATCCACCAGGTCGGGACGTAGGGAAGGGAGACAAGGGCCCCTGGGGGCCGGGGGGGTCTCTTAAGAGAAGAAAGGGACACGGGGGCAAGTCAGCGTGAAGGGGGTTGGAAAGTAGTCTGAGGCCCCTCCCCTCCTCCTCCCAGGCACCCTACCGCCTCTGCTGGTGGTGGGGTGTCCCCGCAACACCAGATTCAGAACAGAGGCTGCAGTCGTTAGCGGTCAGGTCTCTGGACACAAAATACTTTTGCTTTGTGGTCTCCTGATGTAGTCACCACCAGGGAGGCATCTCTGCAAACAGAAAGCACAGGCTGAAGGAACTAGGGATGTGGGCTGCAAGTCCGCCACCCGGGCCCTTAGGTGGCCTCCAGCACATCCTCAACGCTAGGGCCAGCCCGACAGCCCTCCACAGCACACCCATGCTGAGCGAACATTTGCCCGAGAAGTCAGAGCTGAGTCCCAGCTCCAGCCCTTCCGCCCCAGGACTGAGACCCGGGAGGTTACTGTCCACCAGAACAGGACCTCAGGCCTCCCAGCACTCCTACCTCACAGGCCATGCCCGGGCCTCAGGTCCCTGCTTCCCTCAGGAAGGCCCTCCCAACACCCCAAGGACCCTGAGGTCATCCCTGTGCGATTCCCAGCTCCCCAACGCACAGAGACCACCCCACCGCACCCCCAACTCAGGCCAATCCACATACTTGCTGAGGGCGAAGTCCAGAATCTCGGCCGTGTGGCCCCGGTAGTCAGTGAGCAGGCGGCCGGTCCGGGCATCCCAGAGGCGCACGATGCCATCCAGGCTGCAGGTGTAAACCACAGCGGTGCCTGCTTCCCACAGCAGCTGCACGATACCCGACTGCACCAGGGTACAAGTGTGCGTGCAGAGAGGTCAGGGCAGGAGAGCAGAGCAGCTGCTCCTAATTCTCGTGGAGGGTGGGGTGGGCAGAAGCCATGGAGGAGGGTGGAGGGGGGCCAGGCTGCCTTACCTGGTGCTGACACTGGTGCCTGAGTGTCTGCGTGGACAGGTCATAGATGGCCAAGGTCCCATCCAGGTAGCCGACCGCTGCCAGCGGCATCCTGGGCAGAGGGGAGCACCAGGAAGGCTCAAGTTGGAGCCCAGACCCATGTGCCCACTACCCACTCTCCCCTGGTCCATGGCCTAGACCCCTCCTCCCCAATTCCTCTCAGGCCCTGCTCACACTCACACACTGCAGAAGCCCAGGGACTCCACAGAGTTGGACTCGCTCTCCTCCCCTTCTCCCAGGTTGGGCTGGGAGGCCACCGTCTCAGGTCTGAAAACGCCGACCACCTGGGAGCCGGAAGAGAACATGAGAGAAGGGCCTGGGTCATGGGTCCTCTTGAAAACAGAAAGGCAGAAGGGTGGGAAGGTCAGCTGAAGAGTGAGGAAGGGGAGGAGCCGCAGCAAGCAGAGAGCTCTGCAGCCAGGCGCCAGGTCCTGCTCACCTTGCCGGTGGTGGCGCTGACCAGCTTAGCCTGGCAGTCCACAGAGCCAGTCAGGATCAGGCTGCCATCTGGGTTGGTGGCAACACAGGTCAGAGGGCCCTGGTGACCCTCAGTCCCTAGGGTGGAGCAGAGGTGTAGTCAGGCCTCATTCCGTCCCAAGTCCTACCAGAAAAGGCCCAGGCCGACCCCTCCTCCACGCCTCGCCATACCTTTCAGTACATGAATGGGGTTCCCCTGCTTCAGGTCCCAAATCCTGATGGTCCCATCTTCATAGCCAACCACAGCTCTCTTTCCTACGGGGCCAGCGGCACAGGTGGAGAAAGGACAGAAGGCACAATCAGACACGTCCAGCAAAGAGGAGAAAGTCAGGGAAGAGACACTCTGAAGGGACAACAGAGGAGACCCAATCTGGTGGGCAAGGGGGAGCTGTCTGCGCGGCCCAGCTCGGCGCGCAGAGGGCAGCCTAGACTGCCAGCTGTGGCCCAGAGGGGCCGAGCTGGTTAGAGAGCTTGGGGCCAACCTCTGTGCACCCAGCAAAGAACACTCGGGGGAGCTGCTCTCACCATCGGGGAGGACTCGACCACAGGTGGCTGGGCAGTTGGGACCCTGGAAGGTCTTGCAGTCACCGTTTGGGACCTTCCACATCCAGGTGTTGCCGTCAGCTGTGCCCGCCAGTAGGATCGGTGCCCGGGGATGCCACTCCATCCACTGGGCAGAGGAAGGGGGCAGTGTAAATGCTGACGCTGGCCGTGCTTTTTGTAATCCAAATGCTCAGCGTAAACTCTGACGCCGGGGCATCCACTTCAAAAAGGACTATCTCGACAAACACCTTGCCAGCCGCTCGCTGGGCGCCATCTCCCCATCCCACCCCCCGAGCCCCCGCCCCGCTCAAGGTCC
Organism: Condylura cristata; assembly: GCF_000260355.1. Classification (NCBI taxonomy): domain Eukaryota; kingdom Metazoa; phylum Chordata; class Mammalia; order Eulipotyphla; family Talpidae; genus Condylura; species Condylura cristata. Next base: position 12,951,067 of record NW_004567103.1, on the reverse strand, counting down.
TTGTCTCGCAGCTCTTAGTTGGTCTAAGTAACTGACCATATAGGCCAGTTGTTTATTTTCACCTTTCTCTCTTTCTAAGCTTTAACTCTTAAGTTTCAAATTTGCCAAGAAGGACTAAGCCACAAAGGCCTAGACCCCCACCCTCAGCCCCAATCAAAAGCAGAACCCCAGGAGCTTGACACCCTACCCACTGTCCCATGGGCCTCACTCATTTTCCCTGGCTTTCCACATAACAGATACAAAAATTTTAGCAAAACGTCGGGGGTACACTGACTCAGAGGTACCTTGGCCTGGCGTAAGTGGACTAGAGCCTGAAGATCCCCCAAAATTAAGTCATTCTGATAACCTCACCTCCAGGTCTCCTGCCTCAAAGGACCAGACCTCCTCCTTCGTGTCCACCTGCCACACTTTCAAGAGGCCACTCATGTCCCCTGTGGCCACTAAAGTAGAATCGTGGCTGAAACCAGCACATGTCACAGAGTCTTTATGGCCTGCAGAGAAAAGAGGAGTCAGGTACCTGGCCCCCAGAAAGGTCCAGGTAGGGGAAAAGGGTGGGTCCCAGAAGAACAAGTGCCCAAACTCATCACCACCCCAGGAATGCACACTCCCAGGCCCCCCAAGGGAGACAATGCTGCCCCCCCCCCCCGAACCATGTGCAGCCCAGACCTACGCCTTTCCGGTTCTGTACATTCTGCAGGCACCTCCACCTGAAATACCCACTCGTTGTGCCCAAACACTCCTATTTCGCCGCTGCGTCTCCCAGGCCTTTCCCAGACTTCCTTGGCTAATTAGCGCCCCTCTCCTGAGCCTACAACAGGCTGCAGCTCTTCTGTGGGGCACTGGGACCCAGCGCAGGGCTCACACAGTCAAGGAATGGCTGATGGATACAGGCCAACCCCCCGGGCCACCAGAGGGGCACACTGTCACCCAGGCCCCTCACCTGCACACTCAAAGAGCAGCTCCCCATCGCTGAGCCGCCACACAAAGGCTTTGTCATCTTCACCCCCCGTCACTGCCAAGGTGTTGGTCTTGGGGTCCAGGCTCACGCAAAACACAGATGCTATCCAAAGAGATATTTAAGGAGTAAGGGGGGGTGGGCAGGCCTCCTATCCAGGGTTAGGACCTTCAGGGAACCACCCCTTCCACCCAGAACTATGTCTTTCCTCCCGAAAAGGGCGCATCCAAGCATCAGGATGTTGGAGAGATTCCTCCCCAAGCTCTGAGTCCCAGGTACTGAGCTGCTTCCTCAGAGCGCCCAACCTGCCGTGGACAACAGGAGAGCATCTCTGCAAGGCCTGCAGGGTGGCCAGGAGGCCAGCAGGCGGGCGAGTGAGGAGTGCTCCGGGTACGGATGTCTTACCAAGAGGTAGTATTTGGGAGGTTACCGAAAATATGCTCAGGTACTCTTCCTTGTAATTTATACTCAGGTGACACGTTAATTTTTACCACAGGTAACTTTTTAAAAGGAAACTAAGACCAGAGAGGTTAACAAAGTTCCTAAACCGCCCAGTAGCAGAGGCAGGCTCTGACCCCTGCAGGAGCCATGTTCTTCTCCACCCCTCATCCCACAACACCAACATCTCCATCTCTGCCTCCCCCTAGTGCTCCACACTCGATGGCTGTGCTCAGTGCCCATCGGGACTGAATTTAAGATGGATCTCTCCGGTGACTTACCTGAGTGCAACGCAAAGGTGACCTCACTATCATCTGGACCCTCCATGCTGCCGACCACCCCATCCTGGGGCTCCAGAACCCAGCCCTCCTCGTTGCCCTCTTCCTCTTCTTCCTCTTCCTCAAAGTCTACATCTTCCATCTCCTGGGCCAGATCATCTGCTTTGGGGACAGGGTTAAAAAATGGGGAGAGACAAGTGGAGAGGCGTGAAGGGGTCAGGTGGCAAGAGAGTCAGGTGAGGTCTGACAGGTGGGATGAAGCTGGGCAGGAGGTAGGGAGGAGGGGACGTGCAGATGGGGGAGGTCGAAGGACCGGGGCTTAGCAAGAGACAGTGTGGGAAGGGAGCACAGAGGGGATGATGGGAAGGGGGTGTGTGAGGGGAAGGGCCGGAGGAGGCGTCAGGGGAACCCCCACCCCAATCAGGCCCGAGAACTAAGTGCGCGGGAGGGAGAGAAGGAGGAAGCCGTCGGTAGGAATGACCGGTGGGGTGTGGAGGGGAGGGGGAGAGGCATGGGTCAGAGGCCAGGGGTGAGCGCCTGTCCCATGGCCTGAGGAGCGGCAGTTCTCACCTGGGTCCGGCGGACCGGGATCCAGTTCTACCACCTCGATAATCTCCTCATCACCATGGAAGCTTAGGGTCTCCAGTGGAGGGGTGTCAGCAGCGGCTCCGCTTTCCGATTCGGACTCCATGCGGCGAAAGCGGCCGATCCACTTCTCCGGGCCCAAACGCCTCCCAGAGTCAGCTCTGCGCGACGACGCGGAACTCGAGCCCCTCCTCCCGGGAGGAAGTAGGCGTAGGCGACTCCCCAGCAGGAAGAGCGGCGGCCTTTCGGCCAATAGTGAAAGGGAATGACTGACGGACCCACCAATCATGGGGCAAAGTTGGGAGACAGGACGGGGCGTGGCGGAGAGAACCCAAACTCCGGCCCACAAGGCTCCGCCCCCAACAGGAGGGAAACAAGCGAGCGTGCGCGCCTCCGTGGTCTCCTGGGAGCAGTAGTTCACCCGAGTCCGCTCCGCGGGCTTCTGGGGGATGTAGTTTCTGATTTGTAGGCAGGACGGAAGGAGCGGGGGAGGCCCCTTACGCAAACTACAATTCCCGGCGGGGAGCGCGGTGAAGGGGGGTGGGATCTGAACATGGCGGCGGTGGTAGCTGCTACGGCGCTGAAGGGCCGGGGGGCGAGGAATGCCCGCGTCCTCCGGGGTAAGGAGAGGGACCCCGGGGAGGGCAATAATGCAGTAGGACCCCTTTTTTGTCACACCCTAACGGGCGACAGCACAAGGTTAGGGCTGTCGATTCTTGCCGCACCTTCTGCAGGATCTTGAATAGCCTGGGGGCTACAAGATGCTCTCTAGAGGTCACCCAGTCCTTCCCCTGCCTTCGGGTTACGAGACACCGCCGGGGTCTTGCTTGGAGAGGGAGCCCCAAGAAAGCCTTGTAGACTCCCGCGCTCCAGGTGTTTCACACTCACCGCAGTGCAGAGGAAAGAGCCCTGAGCTTCTGGAGGCTTGGGTTCTATCCTCGGATAATTAGCCGTTTGACCTTGGGTGAAGCAGTTCGTCTTTTGGGGCTTCGGTTTCGTCTTCTATAAAATGACAGGATGGGTAGACTTTGTTTAAGCTCCCTTCCATTGCTAGCTAACATTCTGCAGTTCGAAAACCTTTTTCTCGGATTTTCTTCCTACGTCTCATGTGAGTCCCACTGCAGTCCTTTCCGTCCTGTGGACCGAGGAGATGAACAGCGAATCCCGCTTGCCTGGCACCAGGGCGATGAGCCCGCAGTGACGTGGAAGTGGCTTCCAAAGGTGCCACCTCAATGGCGATTATCTCGTTTCCCTTTGTATTCTCCTTGGTACTTGTTACTGCAAAATGCAGTTACTCCCCTTCCGCAGACCTCAACCACTCCTGGGGGGGCTTTCTTCCCATCCTCTCTTACTGACCTCCTTTATCTCCATCCACAGGGATTCTCTCAGGAGCCACATCTAACAAGACTTCCCAGAATAGGACCCGGGCGCTGCAAAGCCACAACTCCCCAGAGTGTAAGGAGGAACCTGAACCCCTGTCCCCTGAACTGGAATACATTCCCAGAAAGAGGGGCAAGAACCCCATGAAAGCTGTGGGACTGGCCTGGTGAGTTTGACCTGACCCTTTGTCCACCGTGGGGAGTGTTTCCAGAGGAGGGCGGGACCCAGCTTTTCCAAGTTTCAGATGGTAAACTGAATCCAGTGTTGTGTGGACAGCAATGTTGGGTGCAGGGACTGGAATCTCGGTAGAATGGGGCAGGGGAGGTGGGAAGGTATGTGGAATTGAATAGACAGTGGGTTTCTGAGCTAGTCTCACTTGAATTTGAGTTCATCCTTTCAACTGGGATGAGCCCCAGTTGAAATCTTTGAGATAAATGAAATGATGATATGAAGTTGTGTTAGTTGTTTATAGTTGCACCTAGGAGGTGTTCAGTACGTTTATTTGGATTTGACTCGGACCTTAATGTTTATTACTAATCACTAAAGGGAATAGAAGAGCAAATTAACATCTTTTTCAGCACCTGAGGTGTGCCACTACTTGACAACATAATGCTTTAGTCTTTTTTGAAATGAGTGTTACATCCCCATTTCACCAATGAGGGAACTGAGACTCAGAGCTGAGATTCTCACGAGGTCTTGTGACTCATACCCTTTTCCCACCCCCCATACTAAAGTACCTCCCAGTAGCAATTACTCAGATTCAGAAGGGGAGTAAAGGAGGAATGTGGGGCACTTTAGACAGATGAAACCTTTACCAAGACTTGGGGAGAGAGGATGGGCAGTGTGGAGATCAGGCACAGCCAGTGTGGGCTCATGTTGAAGGTTATCAGGATATAGGGGAAAGGAATAAAGATGTGGGTAGAAGCCCAACCACACAGGGCCTTTTGTACCTTGCCTAGGAGTTTGTGCCTTGCCACCAGAAGTGGTAGAGAGCTGTTAGCGATGGCAGATCTGATTTGCGTGGGGGCTGACACAAGAGGTATTGCAGTGTTCATGAGATTGATGAAGGAGGTATGAAATGTCCCCCAGCTTCTCTGGCTCAGGCTTGGCCCCTCCCCAAACCCCATGCACATTTCCCCACCCCTAGGGCCATCGGCTTCCCCTGTGGTATCCTCCTCTTCATCCTCACCAAGCGGGAAGTGGACAAGGACCGTTTGAAGCAGATGAAGGCTCGGCAGAACATGCGGGCATCCAACACGGGCGAGTATGAGAGCCAGAGGTTCAGGTCCTCCTCCCAACATGCCCCGAATCGTGGAACTGAGCCTGGGGTGCAGACCTGAGGAACACTGCAGCCCTCCTCTAGAGTGTATTGACTGGGGCCTCCTGAGCCAGAAGCCCCTTTGGGTTTCACTGCAACTCTGGTCCTTGCCTGAGTTCCACCAGAGGGCGCCTGAAGCCCAGGCTGCTGCCAGCTACTGCCCTGTCCCTCCCCTCCCAAGCCAGCCAAAGACAAATAAAATTATTGAGTGTAAAGGAACCAGGACTGGGTTGTGAGTCCCTTGGGAGGGGAGGGGCAAAGGGTGGGACTGGTTACTCTGTGCTCCTCTCACCCAAGTGCTCAGAGTATTATTCCCACTGGATGACTGGAGAAACTACAGATTTCAAATACTAGCCTGGGCTCAAGCGCTGTGGACCAAACCCTCAGAACGGCTGGTCCGGAGGCAGACTCCCGCTCAACCTCAAACAAATGATGACAATCAAAGAGGGCATAGAGGAGAAAAACACTACTTTTGCCTGAGTCCTAATGACTCAGCCTCTCTGGGCTTCAGTTTCCTTATTTGTACTAGGGAGTTCTAAGGCAAGGACTCGAAACTGAGCCTAGGGCCCCACCCAGACCCATATGTAAAACTGTGTGGACACATACAAGCTTGTGGGGGAAAGGGGGAAGCTCACAGCTCTCTTGAGTTTTTAATGAGTTTTCATCTTTATTAAATTTTATAAGAACTTTAGATACTAACATATACCTTTAATCAAAGACCACTTAGGTTCTCAAAAGTCTCCACTTTTCATTCATTTAGTAATGTTAGAAAATCTACTGCTTACTTGAGAATAGTGGGAAACACCAAGTAATATTTTAGTGTCACAAGTTTTCACCCCGTAGGTACCGACTGTATCTGGGCCTCCCAGGTCAAAGGACCACGTGACTGATGTCAGGCGACCTCCCTATTCTTTTAGAATTCCTTAGAAATGTCAGTGGACATTTCTATGTCAGTGCCAGCGGGAACATCCTGTTACTCTGGGGGCTAAGGTCTGGTTCTGGGGCCATGCTTGAGAATTTGCGCTTTTACCCCCTTACTCCCCTTTGAGGTACTCCTAAGGGCAGCTCTAAAAGGAGTCAGCTGAATCCAGCCTTTCCAAGCACCCGAGTTACAAACCATGTGTATCTCCCCCAAAGAGCATGTCATTCACCTTACCAAAAAGCATTGAGTCTGCAGTAAGGGACCTCTTCTCTCCCCAAACTGAGTTATTTGGGATCCTGAGGGAACAAGCGGCATGAAAGCAGACCTGTAGCCTTCCCCAAGAGTCTCCAGCTGTTGACAGCGTCCCTGCACAGAAAAGGCCACCCCTGCCTCCGCCCTTCAAGCTTCCCCGCAGGCTGAGGAGTGCAGCTGGCAGCCCCGCCCCGGCCAGCACCAGCCAGCACAGGGGCAGGGGGTATTTCCCTGTGTTAGAAAAGATGGGAGAGACCAGCCAGAACGCAAAGGAAGGCGTCGCGAGCTTTGGTCAGGCCTGCGCCACTCTTCCAGCACACATAACCTTCAAGTGTTGAAAGCCAGAGCCAAACAGGGTTTTAACTTCTGAACATAAAACTTTATTTATTACTTTTCTAGTTATGGCCTTTTTGCATGATGTATTTAGGTTCAGGTACTTACTAGAGAAGTCCTAACCATACCCTTAGGCTGATCTGGTTTCCATCCTAACCCGACAGAGACCCTTGTCTACCTTCCCCCACTCCAGCTCGAGGCACTTGGTGTCACAAAGGAAGTGGTAGCTGGTGGGAGAGATGGGGCTCACTTCTCAACATCCCAGCATGAGTTAACAGACAGGAAGTCTCCTTCTCAGGGCCCTCCCCCAGCGAGCAGAAGGGAAGCATACAGAAGCTTCCGTGGCCACCACAGCAGCTGAGACTGGGTCTGGGGAGCGCAAAGCATCTCCCCTGCCTCTACCCTTAGTGTGTCTTCACATGGCTACTTCCTGGCCACCCTTAGGAGCCTGCACAGCACCCCCCTCCTGATCTCTGCCCCTGAGTCCAGGAAGCAAGCGATCCCTCTGAGCAAAAATCTCAGCCGTACCCAGGAGGCCCCAGCAGCTTTGAAGAATGGGAACCAGATGGCTGCATAGGGTTTGCACTGCCCTGTCCCCAGCCACGAGGAGGCCCAGGCTAGTACTGCTGGGCCCCTCTGTTGACCATGCTCACTCTGCTCTTCCTCCCTACCTCTCACCCCAATAAAGAATATATACATGCCACTGAAAGAAGATGGGGCTGAAGCAAGGGAGGCCCACGGGCACTGAGCTTGTCCACCTTCCTGAGCTTGGAAGGCACCACGGGTTGCCAAAGAAGTACAGGCTAGCGGCCTACCCATGAGGCGGGGGACAGCGTGCTCTGCTTTAGCTGGGGGTTGCGAGGGGAAATAGCTCTAGCTCCCGAGGCCAAAGCCTGTCGGAGGTGGAAGCCTCACCCTCTTGAATTCACTTCTACCACTCATAATCCCTTTTAGCAGTAGAATATGCTTTTTATCCCTCCCCTTCCAACCCCAGCGATTCAGAAGAATCTAGTGTCATGTGGTGGTGAGGGAGAAGGCACATCTTCAGCCTCCCCTGCCCAAGGCGAGGGAGGCAGGTGCTTAGCCCCTGCCGGGTCCCTGCACACCTACAGCCAGAGGTCACCCATGCCAGGACAGAAAGGAAATGGGGTGTTTTACATGAAGGGAAGGAGGAGGGTCTGAAACCCAGACCCCAGGGGTAGGGCCCAGCCCCCCAGGGAAGGGAGAGCCCAAGGTGGTGCAGATTGGGGTGCTCCTTAATTGCGATCCCCCAGCAGCTGCAGCACAAAGGTGAAGATGTAGATGATGTCCGTGTAGATCTGCAGGGCGCCAGTGATATAGTCCTCCGGGCTGATGGTGTGCTTCCGGTTCCCCAGGACCAGCTGCGTGTCGTACGCCAGGAACTGCAGGGCAGGGCAGTGCAGCCGTGAGGGAGGACCCCGGGCTCTGTGGCCAGCAGCTCTGTCCCGGGAGTCTGCCCCAGGGTGTGCTTGGAGACCCATTAGTGCACAGCACACCCAAGGCTACCTCTAAGTGGTTCAGTCTAGAGAGGGAGGGACACACTGTCTCTTTAGGCTGGCTGAGGGTTCTAAGAGCCCGCAGAGGGCGGGAATGCCCAGAAAGTGAGCGCAGCCTCCGGACAGAGGGGAGAGGGAAGCGTGGCTATGGCTCTAGCCCCTGCCTCCCTAACTGCCTGAATTCATGCCCACCTGCTCAAGTCTTCCCCTCCGTCCCCTCAGCCCCCCATCCCAGAGGGGCAGGTTTACTCACCAAGGTGAAGCAAATGGCCCCCAGAGCAGCATAGACCATGTGGAGCCAGTAAATCTGAGGAGGAAAGGGACAGGGTGAGAAAGCTTAGCGGAGCATGGCCAAAGCAGGCCCCCAACCAGCTCCCTCATTGTTCAGGCACTGGGTGGGAATGCCAGAAAGGTCTACTTCTGCCTTCCAGTTCTGGCGAGAGGCTAAGAATGGTAACATGTTTGTGGAGAAGACAGGCTGTTCTCCAATAGCTGTAAGAAACCAATCTCACTTAAGGTACAGGGGCATCCACTATCCACTTCTGGAAGGAAGAGGTGGTTGAGTCATAGTTCTGGGAAGGCCACGCCCCCCCACCCCCCACCCCACCCCCCAGAGGGCTCGCACTGCTGAACACCAGGTTGAAGAGCCCCATCTTTGTTGTTGACCACCAGCAGTGGTCAACATTCTAGCCTTGGGGGAACCCCCTAATCTCCATAACAAATCAGCCCAGCCTTGGGGGGGAAGTCCCCATGATGAATCAGAATCAGGATGCACCCCCAGGTGATGCCCACAGGCAAGCCCTCCTGTTCCTCTCCTTGTCCTCCCAAACCTGCTCCCTCCCAGCCACGAGCCTCCCCTCAGCGGAGAAGGCACTCGCTTGTGCTGACTGGAGTGAAAAGGAGAGGGATACTGTGACCCCACAGGCCCTTCCACACAGCTCATCTCTGTCGCTGCCCGGCCTGCTGTCTGTCTCAGATGTCAGACCTAACCCGCCACTCCTGTACAAATGCAACAGGCTGCCCAGGGTTCTGTGCGTGTGGCTGCCTGTCTACAGAGAATACACCCTGACACGGCGCCGCGGCACTGCAGCTCGGGTCTCCACCGGAGGCAGGGGTAGGGCCAGGGTGGGGCTGATACCCAACAAGGTGTGGAAATATCTGCCCTGAGCGCTGGCTCATTGACCGCAGCTCTCCTGGGACACTCACATACTTGAAGGACAGCACAATGGCAGTGACAATCCCCGTCACCATCATCACAATCCCCAGGACACAGAAGAGACCTGTGCACGAGGTGAAGTCGACCTGTAGGGAAGGTAGAAGGCGCCCCAGTCACACGGTGCACAACCCTAATCCCATCAGGCTGGTCCCGCCACCCCCCACCTCTGGGGACCATGGGAGACATGGGCATGGCCATGATGGCCTACTGAAAGGGACAAGCAGCAGTTTTAGAGGTACAGATCTGAGAGGAAGGCAAGTAGGGTATCTGAGGGAAACCCCAGTATGCAGGGGTGTAAGCCCTCCCAGGCCTGCTCAGGTTACAAGCCCAAAAGGGGAGCTCTGGACAAGGAAGTGGGTAGACTTCTAGACCAGAGCACTCCCTGCCCTCACCTTGGTCTGGAAGCAGAAGATGGTGACTGAGATGGACACCACCGCAGTGATGATCATGGCGATGATGACAGCTTTCGTGTTATACATACTGGGGGAGAAGGAATTAAGAAAAGCCAGAGACATAAGAGTGACTGCAAAGCCACCACGTGCAGGAGTCTGCCCGAGGTCCACCCACACAGATGCCCGCCAGCCCAGGGATGCCCTGCAGCCCCGTAACGCATGCTTCCCAGGAACATGGCAGCCTGCCCCTGGAGGTACCTGGAAATGGTGCCCGTCATGAAGCCCATGGCCAGAGTCTGAGGGAAGGACAGATGAGAACAGAGGCTGTAAGAAGAGGTGGGACCTTGGCAGCCCCCCAGAACTAGACACAAATGGAAAAAGCAGATACCAGGGAGAACAGGCCCAACCCCTCCTTCCCTGGGATCTCCCTCCCTCACACCACCTCCACACGCTCCCTACTCTTCTAGACTTACAAAGATGGTCAGCAGAATGATGTTCCATGGGAAACGGCGCCTGACAGGAAAGAAACCGTGATAAGTGACTCCCGGCCGGGGCCGGGTGTCCGCGGCTCCTGTAAAGAAGGAAGTTCCTGGCCCCTGTGCCGAAAGACTAGGCCTTGGCTTGCAGAGGGGAAACTGCCCAACCTTTGGTGCCTGCTCAGGTGTTCCATGTAGAGAGAGACCTGGGCTGTGGGGCCAAAGACCTAGATTTGCTTGCAACTCTTACTTTCTCCAAGTGACTGTGAGACAGTCACTCGACCTCTTTGGGCCTTACGCACTTCCTGTTTAAGTGGCTAAAAGGCTACATATTTTGCAGGTTGCTGTAGGAATGCTAACTAGCTAGGTCCTGCGCACGCAGGTCCCAGTACGCCTGACAGTAGTCACTGTCATCCCCACCATCATCACTGCTGTATTGCCATTCAGCTCCATAAGGACCCCCCTTCTTCCCAAAAGCCAGTCCCCCCCCACTCCTCCCCTCTCACTGTCTAAGTCTCAGGGACTCACCTGGGTCCCTGGCAGCAGGCGAGGGTCATGTAGGTGACTATGAAGACAGCACTGGGGGAAAGACAGGGAAGTGACCACAGGCCGCCTGGCACACTGCCCAGGCCGGCGGGCTGCAGACCACACAGCTACTTGCTAGTCTGAGGGGAAGCTGCCCAGTGCAAGGCTCCCCCCAGCCAGGGCCGGGAGCACCTCTGACGGGGGTCCGGGCCAGGGGGTGTTGACAGTCACAGCAGATAGGCCAGTGGGGACCTCTGCAACGTGCGCGATGCCGCCACTTCCACCCTTTGCTCTAGGGTCCCGTGACTGCGACCCTTATGCTTCCCAGCACACTTACCAATTTAGGGCCCCCCTCAAAAAAGCACTTTGATTCCTGACCCCCACCCCAGCCCGGCTCCTTGCCCTGAGCAGAGAGCGCAGACTCACTAGGATGCATAGTACACGGCCACGTTTCTCCTCACAAACTCGCCGACCGGTTTCCTGTTGACAGGGGAAGATGCGTCACACCCCCTTGTCACCTCCTTGCTGTGTCCCCACTGGCAGCCCGCGATCGGTCCCCCGTGGCCCCACCTCAACCCCTCTTCCCCTCCCTCCATCAGAAAAGGACCCACCCCACACTCCCAGGGCCCCAGGCCCAGGACCCCAAAGACTCACACAAAGGTGAAGACAGCGATGATGGCCACTGTGATGAGCAGCTGGATGGAGATGATGGTGTAAACCTGGAACACAGCCAGCAGCGGGCAGCCAGTCACCATCCTCCGCCCTGCCCGCCCCCTTCCCCAGGAAGTTGCAGGAGCCCAAAGACCCTACCACTCTCCCCTTCCCCCATCTTTTAGAGTTAGGAAAAGGGCGCCATAATTTTGTTAACACCTGCTCTTCTCAGTAAAGAAGCTCTTCAGCTGCAGCCTAAAGGCCAGCCCCAGCCCAAACCCCGGCTCTGACATGACCCACAGCCTCAGCGCTGTCCTCCCACCTAGCCGCACCCGGCCCTCCCTGGTCCGCATCTGCTGGGCGCGCTGCTCCCCCCACCCACTGCACCCCCCACCCACTGCACCCCCCACCCACTGCACCGCCCTGTGGTCTCTGCATTGCAGGCTTGAGTCTGACGTTTGTGGGGTCTCCTGCAGTGCAGATGTGAGAGGAAGAGGGCTAGGGCAGCAAATCCGCATGGCCATGAGGGCTCCCCTGTGCCGCCAAGCCCCACAGCTCACCTTTCGGATGAAGGTGTGTCGGACCTTCCTGTCGTCCCACTCTCCAGGCCCAAAGCTGTCGCTCACTGCTCGCTCCCCATCGTAGCCTGGGCCTGCGGACAGGTCACACATGACTGCCTGGGGGCCTGGGACAGGCGGCCCCAACCCCAAAGTCTGTCTCTGTGACACTGTCAGTCTCAGCTCTCCAGCCAATGGCAGTGGATCTCCGTGCCCAAGCCGGGGGCCTCTGGCTGCCCTCAGAGCTGGTGCGAGCTGTTCCACCAGCACGTGTCGCCCCCCCCCACACACGCGTGCTCACACGGGCAGGGCTGGAAGTCAGCCAGGACTCCAGGGTGGAGAGGCAGGAAAAGGAGGCAGAAACAAGGCACGCGCGCACGGAGGCGGTAAACAGCCTGTGACGACCATGAGCTCTGTCCGGGCTGAACAGATAGCGGGACTTGGGACAACAGCCCCGTCGGAGGTGGCGAGCTCGGCCCGCAAGGCCGAAGGCGAGGGATGCGTGCAGCTCACACCGCCGCGTGCAGAGGGCGCTGGCCGCTGCTGGGACGCTCCTGCAGGAGCTGCTTGCAGAATCCCCACCACGCCGCCCGGGAACAATCCCCTGCATCCTAATTGCATCTTAACTTTTGACCAAATGCAGCACTGACATGCCATGATCTTTATCGACCACCCAAAAGACATCCGGTGTTTGCGAAAGTCAGCTATCACTTAAAGGATTTGCAGCACACCACCAATTTCTTTCCTTGTTTCTGTTTTTAAGTGCTTTGGCTTCCAAAGTCTGGGTGGTGTGGCAACTACCTACTTAGGAGATGGGGTGCTCGGCTAAGGTAACTGCTCAGAGCAGTCAATCAGTTCACCTGGCCATGCTGCCGCCTGGCCTAACAGCTCAGGTGTGTCTCATGAGGTCAGTCTACTCGCTGAATAAAGAGGGCTAGTTGGTTCAGGGGGGCTCAGTACTGAGGCGAAAAGCAGGGAGGTAACAAAGACGGGGACAGGGAAGGAGAGGTCTAAAAGGAAGATGAGGAAGGGATTAAAGGAGTGAAGAGACGAGGCCCAGGGCGGCCTCCGTGCCCCAGACTAGTGCCGCCCCCTCCGCCCACCTGCAGGGACTCACCGTAGTTCATGGGCATCGGATGGATGGGGGGCATCGGCTGTGGGTAGCCAGCAGGGTGACCGTAGCCAGGCTGGGGGTAGGCAGGGTAGGGAGGGTACCCACCAGGCTGCCCATAGCCCCCCTGTGGTGGAGAGCCGGGGTACAGAGGGTTTCGGTCATCATACGGAGGGGGTGCACTGGGGTTGGACATGGCTGCTCAAGGCTGAGGGGCCACCCCCACTGCTGAGGCCTGAAAAGGGAAAAGAGAAAAAACAGTCATGAGTAGCCCGGCCCCACTCCCTCCGCCCGTCAGGGCTGCCTTCGTGTTGAGGGGCCCCCGGTATTTTTCCCTCCATCAATGTCATTCCCTGCCCACATCACCTTCTGCCCACTAGCTTAGCCCCTGCCCCTCCTGCCAGCACGCCAGCTCTCTGTCCACCATCCTGACCGGGCAGCTTCCTGACCTAGCCAAGCAGGAGTAGGGTTTGGAGCAGGAGTGCAGAGAGGCTCTGAGAGTCCGTGGAGTGAGAGCTGAGGACGGGCCCGCAAGCCCCACTGTTCTCATCTACGAAGGCTCCAGAGAAGCTGGATGGCTCCAGTGAAGCCTCCCAGTGAGTGAGTCACAGGGCCAGCTGGGATCCACTGAAGGGGTCAGCCCAGCCCCCATGGCAGCTGGCAGGAACATCAGGCCTGAAAGGCAGAGCTGGGGAGGAGCCAAGGCCCAGAGCGGAGGGTGGGGGAGGAGGCGAGGACAAGGCTGGGACACAGGCTGTGAACTCCAGGCCAGAGCAGGCTGAGTCAGGGGACGCCTGAGAGGCTGGGCGCGTGGGTGCTGGCCACTGAGGCTGGGAGGCTGCACAAGAGGGCAGGGCACAGACAAGACTTTCTGGTTCCTTCAAAACAGCTGAGGTGCATGCTGGGCCTGTGGCAGCGTGTAGCAGCCTGTGACCGCAGCCATTAACTTCATGGCTTTTCCTGAAGTGCATGGCACCTCAGGGCCTCCTGAGGGAGAGACACTGAGGTATCCCTGTCTGTCTCCCCTGAGAAGCCGGGGCCAGTGTGCTAGGGAGGGCCCGAGGAGCTAGGCCACAAGATCCAGTCTGTACCTTCTCAGCTGCAGGATGAGCCCCTCAGCCAGGGGACAGCTGAGGAGCCAGGAAGAGGTCTAGACACAGAGCTCAGAAAGACTTCCAGGTTGTACAGCCCCAAATGCTCAAGGCCAGGGCAGTGAGGTGATTGCCCAGAATCACGGGACTACCAGATTAAGGACACAGCCAGAATGGAGGCCTTTAAGGGCACAGGTACATGTTCATTATACTCTGCTAGGCTCTTTATGCCTCTTCTGCCAACAAATGCCCTCCGAGCCCAGTGTTCCCCACTGAGGAAGCAGAGCTGGGGCTTGGGAAGAAGTAAGAAGGAGGTCCCCAGGTCCCTGGTAGGGACCAGACCTGACAGAGTCTGAGCCCTTGACAGGGCCCACACCTCCCCCTAGGGCCTCTCCCAAGGGATAGAAACTAGGGAGTCCCCAGAGAAGAAGCACCCCCAGATCCAGGTCAACAGACTTCCTCAGAGCCTCTGCTGGAAGAGAGAACTGCTTTCTCTTTTTAGGGCACCCTGCACCATTCAGGGATCAGATAAATTGTCTTCTCTTTTTCTCAGGGATGATTCAGAGAAGGGAAGGGGTTACATGGGTGCGGAGGAAGGATCCAGTAACAGGCTGGGTCTCCAAATGTTATTTTCCATCTTCCCAGCACATGGACACAAGCCAGAACAGGACTGTCAGGTCAGGAATAAGCGTGACCTTCTTGGCAGTGAGGGCATGACAGCCAAAACCAAGCCATCAGCAGCAGATGGGGAAGGCCCTGCACCAGGGGTGGGGTACCCCCAAGAGCAGGGAGGACTGAAAAGTAAGCATTGTGTGTCTAGGGCACAGAGACACAAACTCTTTGAAAATGTTTCAGGCTTATATTATGGCAGCAAAGTAATCCTAAATAGTTTAAATACGTGAATCTCCTGAATAGACTCTTTTAAAAAGAAAGTTGAGTTCTCTGTACATCAGCTAGAGGCTCCTTCCCCCTAGACCACCCCTACCAGTCCCTTCCAAAGACCCTGTCTAACCAAGAATGGCTCCCTGTCTGCGGGAAGAGGCACGGGCAGAGACAGGAGCCCCTGGGGGAAGGCTCTGGCATTACCAGTGGCACCTAGTCCTGTCAGACTGTCACCCTCGGGTGTGCACACAGGTGAACATGCTCAACACCACCTGAGAGACAGACAGAAACGGCCCTGTGACCAGAAGCCCCACTGGGCCACTAGTGATGTCACCGTGACTGGCCCTGTTGCTATAAAGGGCGCACCTCCGTGTCATGAGGTGGGGCGGGCCAGAGGTCTGAGTTCACTTCCAGCTCTGACAGACTGCGCAGCCAGGCTCACCAGGCCTGCCCTTTGCAGAGGAGCTGCCTCCACCCTTCCTCTGAGCCAAGCAGAGCAAACAGGTCTCTTCCGCAGACGCAGGGGCTGCCCCGCTGCTGCAGGGGGCGGGGTGAGCCAGGGAGAGCAAGGTCGGCCTTGCTTAGGCCATCAGGACGCCAGGGTTCCTGCCGGTGTGGAGGCTGCTGACTCACAGACTCCGGGCCCCTCCCTCTGACTTTTCTGGTTTCAGAGGAATTTGCCAGTAGACCTGACTGCTGGCACCCAACAGGTCACAGGCCCGTTCCCTGGGGACTCACCGCCAGGCCTTGCTCACCAGAGACCTGAGCTGACTACCACACCTCACTATGCCGCAGCCTTCCCACCTGAAAATGGCTTACCACTATTAGAGTACCGCCAGATGTACAGGTTGTAAAAAGTCAATGAGCAAATGCACAGAGAATGCTCGGAATGGTGCCTGGTGCCACACAGGAAATGTTGGCTGTTTGAATGAATATTCCATGAACATCTCATAATAGCCCAGCAGGGTGGAGAAGGCCCTTACTCCTTTTTACAAATGAAGTGGAAGCTTATGAAAGTTAGTCACTGAGCCAGGGTACAAGGAAGTCAAGAACGCTTGATTACGCACTAATCTCACATCCGGATATCCCACTTATCACCACTGCTCAGTGCTTCCTAAGACCCTCTCAGACCTCAGAAGGCCACAGCCAGTGGTCACCAGCCACTCTTCACCAGCCAGGTGCCTTCTTTCTCCTGCAGTCCCAACTTGGCACAAGAGGAGCATAAACACCACAGAAGGGAAGCTAGGGCGTTGCCAGGCCACCCCCTCGCTCTACCAGCTGACAGCCATGTAGGGAGGTGGAGTGACCTGTCCTGGCCAGAAAGCTGGGCCTG
The DNA here is from genome assembly GCF_000260355.1 of Condylura cristata. Lineage (NCBI taxonomy): Eukaryota > Metazoa > Chordata > Mammalia > Eulipotyphla > Talpidae > Condylura > Condylura cristata. The sequence continues at coordinate 12,934,855 of NW_004567103.1, read as the reverse complement.
GGGCTCCAGAACATCCCAGCTCTCCAGTCTGGCGACTCTCCGGCCTGGGCACAGGGGAAAGGGAGCGAGCTGACCCCACAGGAATGTGGCTAAGCTCAGCCACACTCACTTCTGAGCAGTGCTAGACAGCAGGAGCCTCAGGCTGGGCTCCTGGCCTTGGCAACTTCTGAGCCTGTTCCCTGGCTGTTGCCCAACCTACATGCAGGCCCTGGCCATTTGCACTCCATCCAGGCCTCAGCCAGGCATGAGGTTTGGGGCTGGCATCTGCCTCCGGGGCAGGAAAATGAGCAAGTGGTCAGTGTTTACATTTGTAGCTGACAAATGGTAGGAGCCGGAGAAGAATGTAGAGTAGAGAGGGAGGGAGGGAGAGAAGATTCAGAGACAGAATGAGGCTGATTGATGCCCAAAGACTAGAAACCAGGAACCAGGTCACCTGGGTTCAACTCATTCAAGGGCTCGCAGCCTCCAGAGACTAGAAGAATCTCTCAAGGTTCCCATTAGAGGCCTGGATTTTCCTAACAGTAGCTATTCAGCTTGGACTTGAATACACTCCGGCCACAGGAAGCAAGGCTGTTCTGTTTGCAAGCAGTCTTCCCACACGCCTGTTCTCCAGTCTGACTGGGCCCCGTCCTTGCCCTGTTAGGAGCTAAGTTTGCTCCCCTCTTTCATGATACCAGTTTCCCATCGGGAAGGAGCCAGAACCCCCTCTTTCTCCTGCAGGACCCCAGGCCCAGCCATCACAGCAGCAGACATGGGTGGACTTGAACAAGGATTAGGTGGCTGTGGAGGTTTTCAAGACACAGCCTCTGGGAAGTATCTCCTTCCCCAGGAGCTGGCTCTGAGTGGCCACCACCAAGCCCCCAGCTCATTGACTTCTGGCCAGGCCTCTGCTTCCTGGAGGTCATTGAAGGGTTAAGGCTCTGGAGTCTCCAAGAGAAGGCCTAAGCTAATGGGGTTATAGCAAAAGGGTGTGTGTTGGAGGCAGAGGCAGAAAGGAGCAGCTGACTGGTCCAGGCAGCCTGCCCTCCTCCCTGCCAGGAACTGATGCCCAGATCCAGAATGGAAAGAATAGCTCAGAGCTGCTTCTCAGGAAACCCTGCCCACAGACGCACGAGTACTGGGCGGAGGTCTCCTCTGACGCTAGCTCCTTCCCTCCCTTTTCCTTTATCTACCCCAACTTCCAGCTCTCCCCCATGGCTGCCAAAAAAACAAACAAACAAACAAACCACTTCATCCCCCTACCCAGAATCTAGCCAGCAAGAAAGAGTAAAAAGATTCACCCAGGAGTGTGAGGGCAAGTCACAGGCTTGATGCACGTGGGCCAAGGAACCCAGTGTCAACCTATCCTGTCAGCCTGGCCTCTGAGATAGTCTAAAAACCCAAATGTCACAGTTAGCAGGGGCTTTCAAAATCATCTGGCCACTTCACAGACAAGGAAACCCCAGCACCTAGAAAGTTCCTGCCCCAGCCCACACCAAGCCCTTGGAGTCATGGGTTAGAAACATCACTCCCGGCCCTGCCCACTGTCTGAGAAGTCAGAGTAACAGAGGCCAGCACACGCAGGCCCTGAGGAGGCCAGCAGACGTCACCTAATCGCCAGTGCCCTCCTGCTCAGAAAGAGAGGACCTCCAACCCAGACTTCCCTCAGCCAGGGCTCCAGCCAGGGCAGCCTGTGTCAGAGGCTGAGGTGTGACCCCAGTGTCCTGGGATGGCCCCGGTCCCCATCATCCTCCTCTGGGAGCAAAACTGTCTCCTCAGTGCAGCTAATCTCAGGACCCCAGATAGCCAGCGGCTGGCAGGCCTGGGGGGAGAAAGACTAGGAACGAGGCTCCCTATCTCCTTCTACCTCTATAGCTGAACCTCAAGATTAGAAGGCAGGCGAGACAGACCATTAACAGCCCATAAGGGAGAAGCAGTTCAAACCCTTCCCTGGGGTGGGCAGGAAAGGAAAAGGCCCACCTATACCAGTAAGTGCTGTGTACTCAACCCATCTGATCCTCGCAAAGAGCTAGGAGGTGTGTGTTCGCCTCCTGCCTACAGGTGAAAACTGGCAGTCAGAGGAAAACAGAAGATCGCAAGCAGGCAAAGAGCAGAGAAGCCTGAACCAGACCTGATGTCTCCCTTTAAAGTCTGTGCCCTATGCTTCCTCGGCTGGCAGAGAGGCCCTGAGGCAACCCCCCCTTGGGTCACCCATCTTTGCAGGTCATGGCCTGGGGCAGCTCAGGCCAAAGACCTTTGTCGTTACCAGTTCCTTTCCCCAGGATGAGAGTCATCTAGACCCAGCCTGGCCAGGAAGCAGGGAGCTGAGCTCTTGTCCTGGCGGGCCCTGCCTCTGCCTTGTGAGTCAGGTACCCTGCACCCAGCCATCGGTATCCACTCCCATTCCACCAGTCCGATTCTGAATGAACAGCCTAGCCAGAAGACTTCAGTACAGGGTGAACCACCTCCTGGAGAATTTCTGGGCACTACTGTTGTGAAACTGGCCGGAGGACGGGGCAGGGGCAGAGGCTCACGGTAGGGTCTGTGGAGGTGGCCACGGCTCCCTCTCCTCCCCACTGCCAGCATCTCAGCCCACCCAGAGCCAGCAGAGAAACATCAGGGCCTGGTAGCCAAAAATGAGTATGAGGCAGGGAAGTTGAGACCCCAGTCCTAGCTATGAGATGCCAGCAGGTCATGTGCCTTCCTCCTTTTCCACAAGGGAGAGAGAAGGAACTAGTTACCTGGAACCAGCGTGTGGAGAGCTGGAGTCCACTGGGAAATGTCCCAGACACTGAGGAACTTGCATGGTGATCTTAATTAAGTCTCTGAGAGGGTCTACAGTGAGCAGACCTCTTCAGTTTTGTTTAATCCAGTGTTCCTTAAAATTTCCTTAAAGCCGAATCATTTTTAGCAGGGGATGCCGCTCCAGCAGCACCTATTTTACAAAGGCCCAGCCCTGAAATGATCTTTGTTCTAACTCCTCACATCGGAAAAGCCCTCACCCTACCCGTCAGAGCAGTCACATACAGTACCTCAGCTCCATGCCAGGGGCCTGCCCCTGCCCCCAGACAACTGCTATTCTATTCTTGCTGCCAAGGGTAGGGGATATCATCTGGCATAGAACCAGGAGGCTGGCATCCCTAGCATCACCTCCATGTAATGGGAAGAAGCACAAATCATTAGCTACAAGTGTAAGGACCTACCCATACCTTCCTCTCTGGTCAGTGTAATGATGATCCCCCCACCAGTACTGTGGCGGGGTGGACTTCTGGAGAACATTTCTACCAGGTTTTAACCCAGAATCTTAGGGCTGGAACGTTTTGTCAAGGCCACCCCCTTCACAGTGTTCCCAGATCAGGGTTAGCCCTCTTGTTAGCAGAGAGGCCTTATTCCCAGAATGGGAATTCCCTCTCTGGGGCATCTGCTCCTTCCAAAGGGACCAGGATGAGAAGTTTGGGGGATGGAAGAGCTCTGCAGTGGCCCTGACTGAGACCCCTGTTCCCAGGGGAGGAGGCTGAGCTGAAGTGGCTATTACCCCGCTCATGACATGCATGTCTCCCCACGCGAAAGGTGTAACCGGTCATTACCTCTCTGCCATGCCCGATTTTACAAGTGAAGCCCTGAGGTCACAGCATGAGAAGACAGAGAAGTTGGGGCTCTTGAGACTGGGCCCATCGCCACTTTGTACATTACAAACTGGGGCTGCTTGGGTTCTCAGGACCAGAGAGAAGGGGAAAGCCGGCAGGTCAGGAGGAAATATGGTTGTCCCCTTGCCCCCAAACAAAGTAGTCAAAGGAAGCAGCTGGCTTCCCCCACCACCGCTGGCCAGGCCAGAGGCGCCAGCTTTGAAACCAAAGCTCACCAATGAATATTTCAGAGCCCCAGAGAACTGAACACCTGAGGGACCTTCCATGACATCTGGCTCTGACCCTGGCTCCCAGGCCTACCCCCACTTATCCCAAGTAGAAGCCCCCACCCGCCC
>NW_004567103.1:12930172-12930783 GCF_000260355.1 Condylura cristata | reverse complement strand
CACCCACCAGACCAGGGCCCAGCCCACCAGCGGCCTTCCTGGACTTCCCTCCGCGGTGCCCTGGCGCCACCCCAGTCCCTGCTCCGTTTCCCTTTCCCCATTTTCCTGTTTGGTTTCTACAATAACCCAAAGAGGCCCTGTGGCTTTCTGAACCCAGCCACCTGGCAGTGGTTAGGGGCAGGGCAGAGCGAGGGTAGCGTCCTGGCGACGCGGGTGGCCACATCCCTGCGCCAAGAACGCGGGCTGCTTCCTCCCCTCCCCCAACCCCGTCGCCGACGCCCCTCCCCCTCCCTTCACCCCCCCCAAAGGCATCCACCTGTCTGTGCCCCGCGCGGCTGGGCCTCCCCTTCGCGCACAGCTGGCCCCTCGGCTGGCCCCGTGGACACGCCCTGCGACCGAGTCGCGCCCGGAAGAGGACACCCACAGACCCCAGTGCAGAGCTCGGCGCCCAGGGCTGCACCGGCGCCGCCCAGCCGGGACGGAAGCACAGGACAGCGAAACTCCTCCGAGAGGGCAGCAGCGCCCGTTCCACCAGCTGCGGCTCCCGGCTCGGGGCGACCCGCCCGCCGCGCACTCCGACAAAGTTTGGGGTCCCGGTGCCGCGCCGCCCC
>NW_004567103.1:12898798-12930011 GCF_000260355.1 Condylura cristata | reverse complement strand
CGCCCCGACCCACCCGCTTCCTCCCGACCCGCGCCGCCGCCCACCGCCTGCGCGATTTCGTGGGTAGTGCAGGTTTACGGGAACCCGTGGTCGTTGAGGGAAACAGAAAACTCCAAATATTGAAAGAAGAGCACTTCTTTCCACCCCTCCAGATTCCCAGCAGGAAGCGCTTGTTTTTAATGCCTCTTTGTTTCCGTATCTGCATATCTTAGTTTTTCTAGAGGGAGGGGTCATATGTTTTGATAGTTTTATTTATGACTTTTCTCTACTTTTTTATCACGAAATATTTTTCGTGCCAGCAAATATTCTTCAAAAGTATATTTTTAATAACGCAAAGTAGCCCATTGCATAGCCTGATGATTTACTAAGTTAATTTCCCACTGGAGGACACAGTCATTGTCCCCCTATTTTTTAATCACTAGCCATAAACCCATGATGAGCATCCTTGGCAATTCTGTGATTCTCAGCCAAATGCACTTTTCAGTGCATCTTCAAACTTAGAGAGGCGACTAGATTCTGTGTCCCTGGAAAATAAAATAGCTCTTTCTAGAAATGACATCAACCAGGAAAATGTGTGAGGGTCAGCGGCCCGGGCCAGGGTTGAAGACGTCTGCTGTTTGTGCATTGTGGGGCTGGGGGCTCTGCACCCATTTTCAACCCTCAGTGGGTGAGGAAAGAAGGCGCTGCTAATTCCTATTACAACAGAGGAAATGGGTTCTGGGACTTAACCCTCCCCCTCCCACCCTCTACGCATACCTTGCATGGTTCCAAAGTCCATGTTTTTCCATTACACCAAGGGTGAGGGAAATTGATCGACTTTATTTAAGGTGCTTACCGTGCTATCACAGACCAGCACTATCACTGAATGCCTTTCACTGCCTGTAGACCCGTTCTTGTTTGGGTGAAGAGGACAAGTCAACACAATTAGAAATGGCCTCAGATAGGCACCTGAGCCAACCTGAGCACCCCCTGACCTCCAACCCATCCCTAAGTACTTTCTCTTACATTATTATCCCCGAAGGCCAGTCCCCAGCAAGACCTGAAGGAGGGACTGGCCCCCACCACCCTACCCCACTCCACCCCACCCCACCCCCACCCCACTTCTGTGGAAGCTCATTTGCCGGCTAAGCCTAGGTGAAAGCTGTTGTGCTCCAGTAAAGTCACCAGTTCTGTATGCATAAATAAATTAATCTTAAAAAAAAAAGTTACCACTTTGATACTTTGATGTGTATTTTAGCACAATTAATGTATCTTTAAATACCTCCCCCATGCGCACTCTGTATGTTTGTTTGTGCAGCTACATATGCCATAAGTGGAGCTAACCCTTCAATGGAGGTTCATTTCCCAACAGCCCACAGACCTCCTGCGAAGGCCTCTTTGCCAGAACATGAGCTTACCCAGCAAACACAGCTCCTCTCAATTTCTAGCTCCCTCTTGCCCTAGGGGACAGCATAGGCCTGCAGAATCTCATGTCCCTTCTGTTCTATATAGTTGGACTCCTTCTCCAGAAAGCACCCTGTGCTTTCCAGAACTGCCGAAGATTAGTTTTCCAGCCATTAATCACCAGGGTCTCACATCTGCCCCAGGGGACTGTGGAGCCTGGAGACATCTCCCCACCCCCACCCCACCAACAAGCCCCACACCAGCCTTGCTACAGCTCTTTCTCTTGAAGCCATTTTCTGATCCTGGAATCAAGATTATAATCCTCTAAGAACATCTGAAGCACCTAGCCCAGGGCTACAGTCAACCAGGCATTCAGTGAATGAAGTCTTCCCTGAGTCCTTTCTTAGCCCTGAGAAAAGGCAGGGAGAGGGCCTTATACTTAAGACCCTTAGCCAGTCATCAAGCCCCTCCATCTGCGAAGCAGACAGGATTTTCTCGCTCTGGAGATAACAGAGCTAACGCACACTCCCTTTGCGCAAGAAGTGTACATCTTTCAGGGAGATGATAAGGTCAGATCGTCACAATTTTGTCTGTTTGACAAGCACTAGGATGAATTGATCAATGATTTCTGCAAGAATCCAGAGAAAGGAGCTGAAGCCCAGAATAAGGGGTGAAGTTGGGAAGGATCCTCACAGGAGAGTGTTGAGGGTGGAACCATTCCAGCCAGTGGAGGAACCAGAGGAAGGTTCTCCAGGTCCAGGGAAATGAGCCTGAAGCCTGGGGCTTAGGGCCCTTTGTCCCAGAAGCCTAGGAGGGAGGGGTGGGGGTGGTAAGAATTAGGAGCCTGGAGATTTCCCAGGCCCTCTGGAAAGAAGTGGAAAAAGGATGGGGAGGCTTGGTGGGATCCCTGGGGTAGGACTGCCAGTTTCACCAAATAAAGATGCAGGAAGATCACTTAAATTAGAACTTCAGACAAACAGCGAATATCTTCTTGCATACATATTCCCATCATCCCATACAATATTTGGAAATATTTACACTAAAAATGTATTACTTCTCTGAAGTTCAAATTTAGCAGTCATTTGATTTTTCTGGCCACCCTGTCCTAAAAAGAAAGTCTAGTCAGAGGCATCAGGAAGTGGGTGGAGGAATGAAAGGAATAAGGCTGAAGTTTATTTTAGCGATGGAGCAACCAACCTGGTGATTGATGAGAGGAGATTGGAAGGCGTTGGCCCCTGGAGCAGGCCCCAGGGAAAAGTGAGCAGTGGACCCACACAACTTTCTCTGCTGCCATGCCTCCTGCCAGCCAGTCCCAGAGCTCCACTAATCTGCCCTTCAAATGCCTCCTGCAGTGTTCTTGATTACTTAGTTCTGCCTCACTCCACCCAAGAGAGGTCATTTTATTTATCTCTAACCTACTCAAAGAAGTTTCCTCTCTCCCCACTTACAGACTTTGTATTTACTGAATTGAAGCTTTTAACCCAGCCTGGGGTAAATATGTCCCTCCCCCACTGGAGGCTAGGACAAAGTCCCATTCATCCCCCAGGCCACGACAAGCCCTGCCCATCACCCCACTGAGCCTCTAAGTTCTCTGGCAGGAGTGACAGATGTATGAGGAAGAGGAAGGCCTTAGAGCTCTTTCTGCTAAAAATCACCTTGTTATCCATAAACGTTATTTACTACCTTGCCAAAGAAATAGGCAGTGGAGAGAATGGTGGATCCAGAGGCCCCAGGAGGGAGGGTTGTGTCCCAGACTTGTCTGGATGGCTGCTGCTCTCTCCTAACACTTTTGAAGCCAGCTATAAAAAGCATTGACAGTGGCATGAGGGAGTGTCAGCTATTTACCTGGGCAGGCCACTCCATCACTAGCCAGCTTAGTCTGAGCTCCTCCCCCACCGCCACCCCCAAGTATCCCTGGGAACTGTGTTAGGGAGGCTGGGCCTCCGAACCACCTGGCATCTCTGTGCCATACAAGAAGGGCGCAGGGTACTTGCCCATCTCCCCTGACCAACAGAACCACCCTGAGGATTTCAGAGGCTTGTGGAAACAAGAAGATTTCCCTCTGAATTTGAATCTTCAGGGGAGGCAGAAACAAACACCTCCCAGGTGAATTTGGTAATCGGTTAGCTTTGGCTTTTGTTCAAATCATGTAGTATATCACCTTGCTTAATGTCTCTGAGTCTTAGCACCCTTTTCTATAAAGAGGGATGGAATGGTAAGATTTCTAAGTGGCTGGCTCATAGCAAAGACTCGCTTGACACTCGAGGACTAAACAGGACCTTGATGGATGGATGGATGTGCATAGTTCAGAAGGCCCAGGTCCCACTGTGCCTCACACACAAAGGCCCCTGCCACCATGATTGTGGCCTGGCCAGTCTTCCTGGACTGCCAGAGGGATAGCAGCTCTGGAAGCCTCCCCCCACAACTTTAAGATTTGTGTTTATTTATAAATACAAGAGCTGAGGTACCAGCCAGAGGTGGTGGTGAGGTACAGGGGAAGAGGATTCACCAGAGACAGAGTGGGGAGCAGAATATTCTGGTTGACTGAAAACAGTGCTGAGGGGAGCAGAGGGTGAGAAAAGAGAGGTCTGCGGGGCCATGTGGGTCAGCTCCCTGACCAGGGATCGAACCCATGTTCACGAGCAGTGGTTGGCGATAGTTTGATAGCCCTGAGACTTTAATCGCTGGGCTGCCAGGGAGGCCCACACTTGTTTTTGTCTAAACAATTCCTCGCTTGAATGCAGCCCAGTGTGGGTCTGCTAATCCTAAACAGCCTGATCAGCCTCCATTTTGTTACTACCGTTCTGTATTCCTAAAGCAAGGTCAGAAATGCCCAGTCATGGGAGCCCAACCCTACAAGGTGCCTTTCATAGCAATTAAGAGCATAAACTGCAGGACCTCCTGGTGGCACAGCAGGTTAAAGCGCAGAGTGCAAACTAGCCGCAGCCACTTCAGTGCAAGTGCCATCCTGGGCCCTGGAGCTGACCCACATGGTGCAGCCGACCTCTCCTGTCTCACCCTCTGCTCCCCTCAGCAGTGTTTTCAGTCAACCCTCCTGTTCTACTCCCTACACTGTCTCTGGTGAATCTTCTCACTTTCCCTGCACCTCTGGCCCGTATGCATACATAAATAAATCTCTTAAAAAAAAAAAAAAAAGAAGAGGGAGCATAAAGCTGTATCATCCTGGGAAGGGTCTGCATCAAGAGGTGTGACTGGGAATCCAGGGGGAATGCCCAAGGGGGCCAAGGACAGATGCATAACCTTACTCCTGATTTATACATCACAAAGTATGACCGGGAACGCCCAGGGGGTTGTTGACTGACTGTAGAAGGACCCCAGAAGCTGATCTGTGGAATGCCTGATTGATAAGATTGAAATCCTGACTGGGAGTCAGGGCTTGATCTATGATACCGAGCTATCAGCAGATGAGAAGTACAGTTCCACCCTTCCCCTGCTTCTTCTACTTCTCCCTCTCTTTTTCTGCTCCCTCTATGATTAATGTCATATGACTAGTTTACCAATAAAAAGGCCAGGATCTTACTCCTGAGCAGCATCCTGCATTGTGCAGCCTGTTCCGTCTGGACTCAACAGCCCAGGAAATGGCTGCCAGGAAATAGCTGCCGGAGAGCAGCTCCTCCTCATAACCGTGCTCCCCCATAATCTCCATTTCAAGCACCGCTTATTCTCACCACCCCATCTCCGCAGCTGCAGCCTAAGCTCCCCAACCCCCACAACTCCGTGCCCAATCTATGCCACTTGCCTTCTCTTCGCCACCCCTGCCAGCCTCCTCTCCCTCCTAAATCACCTCAGTCCCTCTGTGGAACACCCCTCACTCCAGTGCCATGAGAGGTCCCCTCACTCCAGTGACTCCAGTGCCATGAGACTCCAGTGCCTTGAGAACACCCCTCACTCCAGTGCCATGAGAGGTCCCCTCACTCCAGTGACTCCAGTGCCATGAGACTCCAGTGCCTTGAGAACACCCCTCACTCCAGTGCCATGAGAGGTCCCCTCACTCCAGTGACTCCAGTGCCATGAGACTCCAGTGCCATGAGAACACCCCTCACTCCAGTGCCCTCTGCCTGCCCCTGGGGTTCAGCAGGTGGAACCACAGCTCTGCACCCAGCACACAGGCGCCTAATGATCTCACGTTGAGCTTATGAAGACTTAGGCTTCACTCACGCACTTATATTAATATTAATTACGCCACATTTGCTGCAGTCTCTTCACAACGCCATCACCTGCTACACAGCCTCACTCTCAGCTTTGACCTTGCTTCCTTGTGAGCCAAGCAAAAAAATAAAATAAAATAAAAAGCAGAGACCTACCACCCGTAGGTCACTTGGCTACCTAACAGGTGACTGCTTCTGTAATGTGAGAACATGTCACGTGGGGATCTTATTAAAGCACAAGTTCTGCTGTAGGCAGTTGGTGCCTGGGGCATTTCTAGTGAGTTCCAGGTGATGCCACTGTTGCTGGTGTGAGTGAGGTCATTGGCATCCCTACCTTACTATGCCCAGCACTTAGCATCTAATCCCCATCCCAAGGAGGATTCTAGCAGCTTCCTCCCTCTCTATCAGGGGTGCGGGATGCACAGGAGGAGCTGGGGATAAGGAAGCCCCCCCAGCCCTGCGATGGCAACAGGAACAGCTGAGTCACACCAGAAATTTTTTTTAATAGTTATACATACAAGAACTGGGGTACAGGCCAGTACATGTGGGGGGTAAGAGGATTCACCAGAGACAGAGTGGGGAGCAGAACAGGCAGATCCATTGAAATAACAACTGTGCTGCAGATAGCTTCATAGAGTTGTGCTTTAACCTGTTGTGCCACCAGAGAGAGCCCACGTCAGTAATTTAAAACTTTCCCGTAGCCTCACTTAATAAGTAAAAAGAAATAAGTGGAATTAAAGTAACACAGTTATTTAACCGGCTTTTAAAAAAAATATTACTGGTTCAGCATTCAATCTGTTTTAAAAGTTATCTGTGGGCTTTTTTTAATTTTATTTTACTTTATTTTATTTTAAAGATTTATTTATTCATACAGAACTGGGGTACAGACCAGAGATGTGTGAGAGGCTTCACCAGAGACAGAGTGGGGAGCAGAACAGGCAGAGCGACGAAGTACACTGCTGAGGGGAGCAGCGGGCGGGTGAGGAGAGGTCTGCCACGCCATGTGGTCACCTCCGGGGCTGGATGGAACTCATGAGGAAGTGGCTTAAGCTTCTTAGTGCTGTGCTTTAACCCTCTGCGCCACCAGGGAGGGCCCTGTGGGCTTTTTTTTTTAATGCTCGGTATTTAAAATCTGGGATGTATTTTACACAGACCGCACATCTTCATTGAGATGACAAATTTTCATCAGATTGAATCTTTATCTAGCTTTTCTAAGTTGTACAGTTGAAAAGGTAGATTCACATACCCAGATTGTTCCAAACATATTCTAGTGTTCCCCAGTAATTGAATCAAGTATGGGTTTTTAGTTAAACTCAAATTAATTAAAATTAAATAAAACCGAACTCCATTTTTCATATTGGGCTAGTCATATTTCAAATACTCTATGGCCACACTTGGCTACCGCACTGGACAACACACATCTATAGCAATTATACGGGTCATCAGCTGGGGGTGGACCCAGGGGTCAGGCTCCATGCCCTAATTCATCTTGCACCCCACCCTCCCAAGTTGGGCCTGGGGTGGCGCTCAGTACTTTTTACTGAAAAGCATTTATTCCCAAGTCAAAAACTGACCTCTAGGAAGTCATAATCAGTTCCCAAATATGACCACCAGGGGGCAGGAGCTGGCTAGAATTGCTTCGTTAGAAAAGCGGGAAGCCTGACAAATTTCTAGATAGGTGGAAGATCACGCGGTGTTATACCCCGAGTCACGAAACATTAGTGTAATCAAGTAGGCGGATCATCCCAGTACTAATGAAGCAAAACAAAAACACGGCACCTCTGTCACTATTGCTGAAGCGCAGTTGCCAAAAATAAAGGTCAACCCCTTTGTGACCGGGAAGAGTGTGCCTCCTGGCTTTGCAAAGAGCTGCGACAGAAGTGCTTTGACCCATCCATGCCCATCGGAAAAGGGGATGAAGTTCAGGCTGTCTCAGGGCCAAATATCCAGGTATACAGAAAGAAATATGCCATGTGGGGGCCTCAGGTGCAACCCCCCCCCCCCAAGGAGCTGACCCACAGGGGGCAGCAGACCTTGCCTGTCTCCCTAGCACCTCCCCTCAGCAGTCTGATTCAGTAGATCTGCCTGCTCAGCTCCCAAATCTGTCTCTGGTGAATCTGCTCACCCCCGACCCCCACCACACCTCTGGCCTATACCCAGCTCTTGTATGCATAAGTAAATAAATCTTAAACATAAAGAAATGCCATCTCCAGTGAAGGAGTGCAGCGGGAGTGGGTACAAGACCCTGCCCTTCATGGGGGGTTCACCCCAGCAAGGGGGTCATCACTAGACGAAAACTGGACAGAGAGGCAAAGAGACCCAAGAACACAAAGCCAAACCTTGCCAAATAGGGGAAGAAAATGGGCAGATGCAGGGAAGAAACAACTGAGAAGATGCAGGAATAAAGTCGTCTTATATAAGGCTTTCATTGAAACTGGCTAAAATGAAAAAAAACAAACATTAGAAGAAAGATAGGAATATAAGCACGATTATTGTTTTATGAAGCTGTTTCATTTGTATAGCTTAGTTTTGTCTTTAGTAGACATTTATCTGCCTGCTAACAACTGATCTCTCAAGTAAATTTATTGGTACAAATGGTGACACCCGGACTAGAGGAAAACAGACTCTGCCGGGAGTAGGCTGTGGGGCTCATTTAGATTGGAGGGGCCAGGAAGCTGTGATCGCTGGGTAAGAGTAACCTAAGTAAGACAGCGATGTGTGTGTGTGAGGGGAGGTGAGTGTGTATGTGTATGCCGTGACCCTTCTCCACTGTAAGAACAAGTGTGTGAAGGCCCCCCTCCCAAAGGTAGCCTGGAAGAGCGTGTGTTCCAGAAACGTCAAGAGGACCGTGTGGCCGGAGAATGGTAAGAGCAGGCAGCAGGGCCAGACCTGCAGGACCTCTTGGGCTTTCAGCATTTTACACACACCAGAAGCCGTTGAGCTGGGGAGGGACACCATTTTGGCTGTATTTTAAGGCAATGCCCAGGCTTCTCACGGAGAATGTGTTGGAGGTCAAGCCTGCGCACTGGAGGCTGTTCGATGCTGTCTCCGTCCTAGGATAAAGGGGTGGCCAGCCGCCGCCTCTGAGGCCAGGCGCCCCACCACACACACTATGGCCAGCCAGACCCACAGATCTTTGCTCTCATCTTCCATTTGCCCCACACTCACCCCACTCTCTCCTTGTGCTGGGAGCTGGCCTGTGTGGCCAGTGCACTGGGTCTGTTCTTAGCCAGTGGAGAGCCCAGGGCACAGAGAGCCCGTGGGCTGGGCCATTGTACTCCTCCCTCCCTGAAGGGACACCAGGGTCCTGCTCTGAGGCATTGTTCTCCCCCCTCCCTGAAGGGTCACCAGGGTCCTGCTCATCCTTCGACCAAAGGTCACAGTCCAGTCCCACATAGCCCTCACCCTCCAAGTTCCGGGATACCTAGAGGTAGTGACAGGACCACACTCACTGGCCCTGGGGACCTGCCTGCTCCCTGTGGTCCTGTGTCCTGCCCACAGCCTGCTAGAGTGGCCCTTCTGTTTCTTTTTTTTTTTTTTAAGATTTATTTATTTATGCATACAAGAGCTGAGGTACAGGCCAGAGAGGTGCATGGCGGGAGATGAGAGGATTCGCTGGTCATACGTTGTGATGTATAAATCAGGAGTAAGTTTATGCATCTGTCCTCAGCCCCCTTGGGCATTCCCGGTCACACCTCTTGATGCAGACCCTTCCCAGGATGATACAGCTTTATGCTCTTTTGCATACAGGCCAGAGGTGCAGGGGAAGTGGGAGAATTCACCGGAGACAGAGTGGGGAGCAGAGCTGGTGGATCCACTGAAACACACTGCTGACAGGCTCCAGGCAGCTTCAGGGTGCTGCCCTTTAACCCCTTGGGCCATGGGGGAGGGCCCTAGAGTGGCCTTTTTATAGTCTCCTCTGGTTATCAGTGTGAATGGGACATCTGTTCCTGGCAGACTCTAACTGAACTGCTCCCTCCCCAGTCTGGCCACACAGTCTCAATGCGAAAGGCTGGACTTTGGGGTCCGATAAAACCAGGGTTGAATTCTGACTGTCACTTAGTAGCTCTGTGACGGGTTATGTCATTTAACCTCTCCAAGGCTCAGTGTGTTCATCTCTGACAAGAGGCCACCAATACCTTCCTTGGAGTAGTTTAAAAAATACACACAGGGATTTGGCGAATGCCTAGAGCACAGTCCCACACTCCTGCTGCCCTTCTTCCTCTGGAACTGAGCTAACACTTATTAGCTGCCTGGGTCAAGCAAGGTGCTGGGAAGCAGGGTGGGGAGAAGACAGGGCATCTTCTGCCTTCAGGGAGCCCACAGTCCTGTAACTGAGATGTGGTGACTCCCCCTACCTGGTTCCTCAAGGGCTGCTCTAGAGCCAGCAGGCAGGCAGGCACAGGGTGGACTCACTGTGGATTTGGGCAGGTGAATAAGAGAGTCCCAGAGCCCTCAGTGATTTTTACAGGCCTTTAAAGCTCTCTCAGGGAACCAGGTCCTTCCCTCCCCCCATCTTTGTACTTTCCCTCTGCATTCTCAGCCTCTCCGTTTGCCTCAAAGCAGTTCTCTTTCTCACGCTGCTGCAGGGGGGTGGGGTCACCCCCCCCCCAGGTGCTGGTGTGAATATTTACACATGCACACACCTATGCTATTTCATCCAGGTGTCTGTAATCAAAGGTGCATGCCTGTAGCCACATCCCATGGCCCAGGGCATCCACACTAGTAGCTGGAGGGAGCAAAAAAGCCTAATGACCTCCTTTACTTTCCAGCTGCTCTTCAAACCATTCCTTTCTGCCTGACTGCTACGTGGACGGCACTTTCCCAGGGTCTAGAGACAGAGAGTGATCAGGCGGTGCATGGGTATGTGGTCATCAGAAAGGCCTTCAAAGAAGAATTTATTTTTAGCTCTGAAAGACTTGTCTTCAGAGGTTGGGTATAGCCGCCTGCCTAGGGAGAACTCCTGCACCACCCTTCCTCCCCTGGGGACGCCTGCCACACTACCCAGAACCTCAGCTTTAATTAATTACACCTACCCCTGGGAGTGTATTAGAGTTCTGCAGGGTTTCTCCGGTGGGGCAGGTGTAGGGAGACAAGGCACCCATGCAGCCCAGTGCAAGCCGACTGCGAGGACATGGGACACGTGCTTGCTGCAGGCCGAGTGTTCGGCAGGGGCCGCGGTTCAGAGCTGGGCTTCCAGGGTCTTGTTCTGATAACTATGTAAGTGGATGGGCCTGGAGGTGCCAGCACGGAGCCAGATGTTAGGGCTCACATCTATGTCACAGCAGTGGGAAGTGGAGGGGAAGGAGCTCACCCTGAGCATTCATTCCTAAAATGTTTCTTTGAGCAACCACAGACTAGACACACTGATGTAACTCAAGCTACAGTACACCAATGAACACTTAGGAGTTGCTTAAAACAGGCCCCCTGGAGATGTCCAGTCCCTCTGCAGAGACAGAGTGAGCTCCCCTTAAGGCCTGCACCCTAAGTCACCGCAAGAGAAGGTGCATTTAGATCGGGCCTGGAGAGGAAAGCCTGGTGGCTTCTTCCTTTGGGAGTAATGAACTGATCTGCCTGTTCTGCTCCCCACTCTGCCTCTGGTGAACCTCCCACATCTCTGGCCTGCACCCCTGTTCTTGTGTGCATAAATAAATAAATCTTTTTTTAAAATAGTAATACATTCTTATTATAGGAGGTGAAAATATACTTTCAAAGTTGAAAATAAGAAAACAAGTGATCCCAAGTGAGGTCATCAAAAGCCATCACTAGTTATACTCTGGACTTTTTTCTATGCATTTTTGTTTATAGCAAACATCAATTATACAAAATTTTCAAATACGCCAAATATAACTCTGTCTCCTGTTCTTTCCCTTACCCCCGTATATTAAAATTTTTAATTTACCCACAGTTGGGTGCTTTTGGCTGCAAGTAACAGAAAGCCCAACTAAAAGTGACTTAAACAATAAGGATAATTTTTATGTCACTCAATTAGAAGTCCAGGAGCAGGGTAACCCTGGTTAATTCAGGGCTTATTTATGGCTCTGAGGACAGTGATTCCACCTCTACTTTTGCTCTGCCAGTTTCACTGAGGTGGAATATCAGCACAGGCGGCTCCCTCAAGGTCAGATGGCTGCCGCAATGCCAGCCTCACGGGCAGGTGCTAGTATCCTTGAGCAACAAAAGAGCACCGTACTGTTCAGGCCCCTTGACAACTGGGAAAACCTTGCTAAGAGGCTTCCAGCCAGTTTTCACCCAGCTCCTGTTTGCGCATATTGGAGCCATTGACTTGATCGCTCAGAGCTTCAGTGTCCTTGTCTGTGTGCTGGGAATTATAACCATGTTTGATCCATAGGGTTGCTGAGAGTTCATCCTGACAAAGCACTTAGAACAGTTTCCGGCACATGATTTGCACTATATAAATATTTTGCTGATAGTAGCTGATAGCAAGAATTGCAGCACATCCACAATTGCATGGAACCAATCCCTTGGCAGGGCAATTAGTGAACCAATTAACTTGGCCCAATTAGATCCACCTACGGGTGCTCGGGAGAGGCTCACTTGGAGCTGTTCATTGGAGAGGGACCAACAGGGGAAAGGTAGGGTGGTAGGGTGTGGAGAATGGGTACTACTCAGCCAACAGGATCTGGCGCAGATTATATAAAAAGAACTTTCACCAGTGAATACAATTCTATTTGTATAGATTCTCTATTTTTACTTGTCCATTTGAAATTATTTTTAGATTTATAAATCTATATTTAAAAAGTATAAGGTCCCATACATCTCACATCTAACTTGCCCAAATATTCACATCTCACTTAACTACAACATCAGAATCAAAACAGGAAATTTGAGCTTCCCTAGTGGCGGCCATTAAAGTCTCAGCGCTATCAAAGCTGTCGGCAGCCACTGCAACGTGAGTTTGATCCCCGCCTGCCCTGGAGGTGACCCACATGGCTCAGCAGACCTCTCCTGATCCGCCTGCTGCTCCCCTCAGCAGTGTGCTTCATCAAGCTGCCTTTTCTGCTCCCCACTCTGACTCTGGAATCTTCTCACCCCTCCCACCTCTGGCCTACACCCCAGTTCTTATATGCATAAATAAATAAAATAAATCTTAAAAAAAAAACACAATATGGCCCTCCCTTGTGGCGCGGCGGGTTAAAGCACAGCACTGAGAAGCTTAAGCCATTTCCGCATGAGTTCGATTCCCGCCTGCCCCGGAGGTGACCACATGGCGTGGCAGACCTCTCCTGACCCGCCCGCTGCTCCCCTCAGCAGTGTACTTCGTCGATCTGCCTGTTCTGCTCCTCTCTCTGTCTCTGGTGAATCCTCTCACCCTCCGCATCTTAGGCCTGTACCTCAGTTCTATATGAATAAATAAATAAATCTTTAAAAAAAAAAACACAGTATTTTAATATGATGCAATTCTAATAATCTCTCTAGAGTCCTTATTTTAATTTTCGAGTTGTGTCACTTGTGTCTTTTTCTGATGTGGGGTCCTGTCTGGTATCACATATTGCACCGGGTTCTAATTATCACTACCCTTTTGAAGACACAAATGTCTCCAAAACCCAGTGTTAGACCTGTTGGTTTCCTTTGAGGCAGATTTTTGGTAGAGGTAGATCTCCAAAATAGAAGTGCTGAGTCAAAGGATGTGAAGATTTCATTTATGATGCAGCTGGGCATTGCTTTCCAGAAAACTGCCTGCCAATACCTTGAGCACCCATCTTCCATACTCTGAGAAACCTTTAGAATTTTATTACTTTTTTTAAAATCTGTGCTATCTTGTGGGTTTTTTTAAAATATGTATTTATTCCTGCATATAGTAAGAACTAGAGTGTAGGCCAGAGGTGCAGGAGGTGAGAATTCACCAGAGACAAAGTGGGGAGCAGAACAGGCTAAACTACTGAAATACCCTGCTGAGGGGAGCAGTGGGAAGACAAGACAGATCTGTGCGCCATGTGGGTCAGCTCCCTGACCAGGGATCAAACTTGTGCTGCAGTGGCTGAGGGTAGCTTCATAGTGCTGCTTCTTAACCCTTTGCACCACCAGGGAGGGCCTAATCTTTGCTATTTTGATAGATGAAAACCATATCTCATTGATTAGCTTTCATTCTTGATTCTCTTTAGACTTGAGTTGATGTAGAAACTAGCTACTTGTTCCTTTATTTATTATTGGGGTTTCTGTGTTTTGTCGATTATTAAGGTCTCTATATACAAAGTTAGTTAACTCTGAAAAATATAAGGCAAATATGTCACAAGTTTTTGACCTTTCTTTTTGCTTGTGTTATGTTTTTTAACAAATACTAGAAGGCTTAAAATTTCAAATTAGTCAAGAGAATAGCAGTTCTCTTCCGTAAGTTTCCAGTTGCTTTTTGTCTGAGCTAAAGTACTCGATGCCTACTAGAGAAAATAAGAACAGCACTTTTGCTATGTTTAGCTTGAGAAAGTCTTCACCATCACTATCCAGAGACTGATATGGTTTTATTTTTCTTCTAACCTTGGATGTCTCAATTTTATGTCCTTAACACTTTAAGTCACCTGGGATTTATTTTGGTGTACACTGCATGACACAGGTCTAAGTCATTCTTCCAAATAGCTAGTGTTATCCAAGCACCAGGTCTTCAGGTCTTTTCTGTACCATCAGTAAGAATTTTTCTGCCTTCCACTGTCTGTCAGCTACTGTTGCAATAACAGCAACCTAACTAGCACATGCAAAACCAAGAGGCAGCAACAATGTACATGTTTCTCACTTTGTGTCTGGCAGACTGAGTTCCAGCCCTTCCTAGGCTGATTCTGCTTGGCTGGGGCGGTTCCCAAGCTGAGTAGGGTCAGGTGGGTTCCGGGTGTCATTCCTTCTGTCCTGAGACCCACAACTTCCTGAGGCAATAGGGGCTGACGTGGACACCAAGTCCAGCCACGCTCAGGACCACAGCTTGTATGACGTCGGCCGGTACTCCATTGGCCAAGATTAGGTTGCACGAGACCACAGCCATCATCATGGCGTGAGGGATGTATCACCCCTATCAGAACAAAGAGTAAAGAGTGTGTTTTCAGGGAGGCATGAAGAATTGAGAGCTGAAATGCCACTGGCCACACTCACAGAGACTGCCACAGGAAACTAGGCTGCCCTGAGATAAAGGTAGAACAGAATCTGGAGAGGGTCAGGGAAGTTGTGAAGGCCAGAGATACTGCAGCTGGCCCATAGTGGGAGGGGCTTATGCACAGCCCTTGACAGATTTATATCTAAGTAGCAAAATTTGTAAAGGGTGGTGGGTACAGAAATGAATATCCCCTGCAAAGGATATCTGCTGAAAGCAAAGGAATTAGAGCTGGGTCTGAGGTTGCTGTAACAACTGAGGAGAAAGAGAAAACATCCTAGCAAAGTAAAAGCACGGCCAAGCATTGGTGTCTGGTGCCCCCGGGGAGGCCTGAGCTGTAGATTCTGACACACAGAACTGCCATTTTCTCCCGCCCCGTCCAGGAGATTGGAGAAAAGGTGGATTGTCCGGTCGGTGTCGTCAGGTCTGGAGGTTGCCAGGCTAAGCTGTGAGGCACAAGGGGGAACTGATGGCTGCGTAGTATGAGAGCCTGAAGCCAAGGTCACACCGGGAGAGGAGAGACATGGGCAGGTGGAACTGAAGGGCTGGGAGAAAACAGATGGCTTGAGGTGCTGGAGATGGAGGAGCAAGTGGAATGGGGACAGGGTGGCCAGAAATAAATGGACACTGGAATTAGGTTTTCAGAGAGAGAGAAGTTGCAAGGGAAGTCAGGGCGTGAACCAACGTGTAGGCTGTTGAATTGCATTGACAGTCTCAGAATTGAGGTCAGGGACTGAGCCCAAGGCGGAGTTCAGAATCACCCAGTGCAGACTCCTGGGCCCCAGCCAGACTGACTGAGCCTGAATCCCTTGGGGAGAGGAAGGGGGTTCTGTATGGTGAAAGCCCCTGAGTGATCTGATGATGAAGGCAGGCTTTCCATCGCAAGGGAAGTTCAGGGGCCAGTTTGGGGAAGGCAGGAGTCAGACACTTCGGCTCCCTAAGGTTTGAGAAGTCGTGAGCTAAAATGTCGGCTGAACCATGATAGTTGGAATTACCAGATGGTGGCAGGAAGATTAAACACCAGCATCTGACTCTGCTGAATCTGGGCTTTGTCAGTGCTTGGACAGATGAGGGCTGGGTTGAAATTTTAAATGAAGTAGGAGAAGCAATAAACTCAACCTGGAATAGCACATGATCAATGTAGGTGGCAAAGTTTTCCCCTCCAGAAGCAAGATGGCGGGAAGGGAGGAGGAGCTGGGAAAGAGGGTCGTATCCGTGGGGGCAGGGCAGGGTGTGGAGGGCAGAGGCTGTGGGGGCATCTGTTGCCACTAGGCTTCCAGGGTGTACAAGACAGGGGCTCAGAGGGAAGCCCACAGTGGGAAGGTGACCTGGGGGTGGGGCAACAGGGGAGGGGGTGAATGGGTGTGGGGGGGGGGGGGGGCTGTGGAGGGGGCCAGGTGATCCTTCCCACCACTTCTGCACTTAGCTGACTTTTCTAAGGTGGCCTAGCCCCACCCTCCGCCAACACAATTTCTCTTTTCTCTAACATCCGAACAGCTCCAACCATCTCAGCTCCTTCATGACTGTGCCATCATCATCATGGTCGCCACCATCATCACCATTCATCACCAATACTCATGGTTTCCTGATGCCAGCCGAGCACCAGGCATCAAGCTCTGACAAGAAGACAAAGGTGGGCTCTCCATCCCAAGGGAAGCTCGCAGGCTAGCTTGGGAGGCAGGAGTCAGACACCAGGGACAGAGACTGGGATGGGAATGGACCAGGGGCCAACTCGAGAACCCCTCCCTGCCCCCGACCTGGAAGGGAACTTGCTCTTTGTGAGTTAAGCTCTAAAACCAGCTGACCACTGGCCAGACTGCGAGACTGCCGATCACCTGACTGCCCCTCCAAGTGCTCAGGGGAAGAGGTTTGGTCGTGACCAACAAGCTGGAGTGTGTGGTTTCCTCAGACATGGGCTCCTGAGTCCCATGGGTTTGTTCTGAGAAATGGGTTTGTTCTGACTCCCTGTTCACAAGTTGCCCTCCAGAGGGGGTGTGACCCCTGCAGAAGCCCTGTGGGGACCCAACCCACAGGTCAGAACAAGGGGGTCCCATCTGCCGGCAGTCACAGTGCTCAGTGGCTATCGTCAGACTGTCATTCATTCATTTTTTGTTTCCTTCATTCACTCACTGGCTTGACAAATGCTTAACTGGACGCCTGCTCTGGGCTGGGCATTGCAGGCCTCTGGGAATACAGCTGTGTGGAGACAGACGTCCCGCCCAGTCTTCATGGCCTTGAATTCCAGTCAGGTGGCAGACACAAAATAGTGTCAGGCTGTGCAGGAAGTGAACAGGGCAGTGGCACAGAGCACTGGAGCGGTGGGGGACGGCTCTCAGAAAGGCCAACATTTCCCCTTGCATTTGATGTGCTACTTACATCTGATGAGCACACATTTTTAGTGGACAAATCGGTGGTTTTCACATCTGCGTGTGCCAGGGTTTTTCAGCTGTGCTACTGACATTTGGGGCTGGAGAGCATTTTTTGCTGGTGATGGGACTGTCCTGAGCATTGTAGGACATTTAGCAGCATTCAGGCCTTTACCTACCAGATACCAGTAGCACCTCCCCACCCCACCCCACCCCGTCCCACCCCGCCCCACCCCCAGTGTGTTGGTCAAAACACCTCCAGACATTGTTAAGTATCTCCTGGACACTGGACAGGCTATAAGCCACCTAACCACCACTCAGCTTAAAATACAGGTTATTTCCCTATCAGAAGGGTTGGCCTTTGAGCTGAGACCCAAAAGAGGAGAAGCTTCCAGCTTTTTAAAGAACCAGGAAAGAATGTTCCAAGTGGAGGAAGTTCAAAGGCCCCAAGTTGCGAAAGAGCTTGGCAACATTTGAAGAGCTGGTCTCTGGGGGGAAGGGGAGAGGCGTCAGAGGGGATGGAGGAGGTGGGCTTGGCCCCACCACGCAGGCCTCAGAGCTGGACATTTCATGGAACATTTGTTAGTCTCTAGTATGTCTGACACTATGTCAGACACTGGAGCTTCAAAGATGAATCAATGTAATCATAGTTCGCACTCTTACAAAAACTGTGAAGTCCTGGAAACTCTAGACTTGGGATAGATAGATAGATGTGTAAACAAAAAATACAGAGCCTAGGTATTACATTGAATGATGACGTACATCCAAGACCTAGAGTCAGCGTAGAGGGAGGGGCCAGCGTAGGGAGGAAAATAAAGCTTTCTTGAAGAGAACACACCTGATCTGAGTGTTTGGGTACACACATGCACCAGCGCCAGGACGTGGAATAATATGATGGGTTCAGGGAAACACAAGCTGTTAGGTCTCGTAGGATATAAAGTACAGGAGACAGTAAAGAATGAGGTGCATGTCTGCTAAGAAGATTCTCCTGGGTGAGGAGGTAAAACTAAAGCAGATTTGAAGCAGAACTTGGAAGTCTTCCAGGAAGATCCAGGGGAGGGAAGCTGTGTGAGACCGAGCATGTGTCTCCTAAAACACCCACCCATAATCCTTATTCCCAGGCCTGTGGTGGGTGTACTTCATACTATATATCTTGGATCATTATCTGTAATCTTATTAATTTGTGGCCGCCGATGTAGGATTCAGTCTATTCTCTGCAGGCCATGCCCGAGCCTGCATTTCCTGTTTCAGATGACAAGGATCGTGTTAATTTCTCAATTTAATACCTGGCACAACCTTACCTGCAGAAAGGTGTGTTTGCAGTGACTTTTGATGATGCTTCACAATTCTTCATTTTGCATGCAGAGACATACTACTAGTATAAAAAATAAATTGAATTTAAAAAGAGAAAAAAGAACTCTGTTGTTCTGACAGGGCTTTCTGCTGATTAGCTTATCTGTCTTCTTAGTCTTCAGCCTCCTCAGCAGCATGCACAATGGGAAGTTTAATTCAATTCCATCTGAATTTATTGAGAGTCCGTTATGAGCCAGGCACGGAGAAGCTGCACTCTGGGTCAGAAGACAGAGCAAGCCTGGTGAAGGTTCTGGCTCTCAAATGTGCCCACTTGAGAAACACTCCTTCTGGCTGGGGTTTCTGAATGAAACTCAGGATTAGGTGTTGGGATTCCAACTCAGTTTGGGTATAATTTAACCTGTATGTCTTGACTTTGAGGGGCAGGAGCAGGTTTTCAACTCTTTGTACTTAACATTATCTTATACTTGGCATAATCTCCACACTGAGAGCTCCGTCTCTAGATCAAATATCTAATCAGAGACTATCTGAGAAAGAGAGAAAATGTGTGATTTGGAGTCAGGTTTTCTAGCCTCTCTCAGGTCAGCACACAGGACACAGGGCAGAAAACAAGCAGGGTTTCCTCTCTTCCCTCCCCAGCCATCTGCCCCCACCACCCCTCCTTCCCCCCACCCCCACCCCCACCCCTATCCCCAGATGGGCAGATTGACTCTGCAGCATTTCCTTCCTGTCCTGGGCCAGGGCTGAAGCCAGAAGGAGCCCAGCCTTAGCTCTGCTTTGCCTAAGTTTGTAGAAACCACCATACGGGCCCTAGTCTGCTTCCACCCCCTGGACATAAACAGCGTCTGAGACCCAAGGAAGGCAGCAGTAGCAGGCGTTTGGGAAGAGTATGGAGAAATCAGCCAGGCTGCAAGACCTTGGTGGCATGGCTCCCGTGAAGCTCTGTGGCCTGTCACCCTTTGGGTCCCACCTACATGTCCCGGGCTCCTCACGTCTACCTTGAACCTCTCTGCCAACCAAATCATTGCCGCCGGCGTTCTCTTCCTTTACAGCACCGCATTTAAACCACACACGTATGTACGTGCGCGTATGAATACAAATATATGGCTCTGTTTGCTTTGGTTTGTTTTGGCCCTGCAGTCTAGAGTGTAGGTCCAGGAATGCAGAGAGTTTTATCTCTGACCCGTGGAAACCTGACACAAAGACACAGAGAACTTTGGTTAGTGAATGATTACTGAATGAAGGGCAGCCGACCCGTAAGAGCGCTTAGGTTTCTCCAGCTGAAAGGTTTAGGAGTTTAAAGTGTCTCCCCCAAGAGGGCTATTGCAAGGCTTCTCCCAGTCTTCCTGGAGGGGACGGTGGGAGGGCGCGGGGAGCGGACGACCGGGCTCGGTCCTGCCCCGGGACTCGTAACAATTGTGGAGCCGGATTAGCGCAGAGCCATCGACGGCCGCTGGGGACCCGCCAAACGGGGCGAGGCCTGGCCGCCTCCGGTCCTCGGCATTCCCAGCCAGCGGCCGGCCGAGCGCGGCGGAGAGGCGGGCTGGAAGGCGAGTCGAAGACGGGGCGGGGCCCGGCGCTCCCACACCCGCTCAGGCTCAGGGGCGGGGCCGAAGCCCAGGTTGCCCGCGTGGGGCCAGGCCGAGCCGTCGCCTAGCAACGCCAGGCCCCGCCCCCTGTGCGGCGCGGGCGCCTGCCCCCAGCATGGCCTGGCGAAGCTGGCCGGTGCCGTGGCTGTGGGTCGCCGGCTCTGGGCTGCTGTTCCTCGTCTTCGTCCTGCTCGCGAGCCCCCGCAGCTGCCGAGCGCAGCGGACCCTCAGCGGCTTACCCATGGCGCGCAGCAAGAGGCTGCTGTTTCGAATCGGGTTAGTGCCAGGGCTTCCGCGGGATGCGTGCTCGGGAAAGCGGGAGCATTGGGAAAGGGGACGGTGAAGCGGGGCTGGGGGAGCACTTGGACGGGATCTGGGGCGCCAGGGTCAGAGAAGAGGGATTGGAGGGGTCGACTGGAGAAGTCAGTGATTTGGAGAGACTAAGGCAGAGGAGTGGCGCGGGCGGGAAACTTGGAAAGGGCTGGGAAATGAGGATTGGAAGGGCAGTCGGGGTATTGGGGAAAAGGGGCTTGAGCGGACATCTGGTGAAAAGAGCCAGGTGAAGGACTGGCACAAGTTGCTGGAAAAGGAGAGTGGGTGTGGTAGCCCCCCAATTCGCACCCCACCCTCCACCCTACCCCAGCCAGCAGGTGCAAGAGATGAGGAATGCCTCGGATCATCTGAGTGTCATTTGAAACCACTGAGTGTCCTTGTTCCTCTCCTCCCCATCACCCAGACTTCACCACACAGCGTGAGCTCTCTGTACCCAGTCCCTGTAGGTCAGTCTGTCCTCATCCTCCTATCCCCTCGTCCTGGCCAGTGTCCATAACCTCAGGAGGTCATCTGCGACTCTTCTGACTCAACCTGACTGCCAGTGGTTTTTCCCCCAATCCTCACTCTTCCCTTCCCCCTACTTCTGCCCCTTTCTGGACATGGCAAGAGTGGCAAACAGTTTCATTCCGCCTCCGAGATAAGGGGAGGCAGGGAAGAGGCCACCAGAAGGCAGCCTCAAAGTTCTGGCCCCTTCCACAGCCAGCTGGGCCCTCTGGGCAGGACTTCAAGCCCCAGTTGAAGGACAGTGATGTTGGGTATGCGAACTGTCAGAACCCTGGTGCAAGGCCAGATTGAGGAAGGACCTAAGCCTGGGAATTTCCTGAGCTTCCTAGAAGTCCTTGTATAATTCACCCCTCCTTCCCAGACACCCCCAAATACCCCAGAAGCCTTGGGTGCAAGATTCCACCTACATTCAGTCTTAGAAATAGAGCTACAAAG
Organism: Condylura cristata; assembly: GCF_000260355.1. Taxonomy (NCBI): domain Eukaryota; kingdom Metazoa; phylum Chordata; class Mammalia; order Eulipotyphla; family Talpidae; genus Condylura; species Condylura cristata. The sequence goes on along the minus strand of NW_004567103.1, from coordinate 12,908,824 downwards.
GCAGGTGGAGTTGTGTGTTTTGTGGGGCATTAACTTCTAATAACACAGACTTTCATGATTACACTCCAGCCGGTTGCCATTGCTCTGCGAATACCATTAAAATCATGAGATTTACAAATAAGTTAATATTGTCATGGCTGAAATTAAATTTCTCAGGATTTTATCTCTCTTTGGGGATGAATTTTTAAATCGACGTGTAGGTTTCTAAATTGGCGACACTGAAATCTTACAAATGGCCCGAGGAAGTGGAAAGAAGTTGCCCAACTAGAACTAGAACCAGACTCTCAAATTTAGAGTTCCCAAGATCCCCTCACCTTGAGAATTACAAAATCCTGAGTTTGAGTATCCCTAGGACAGGAAAGTGGGACTTTCCAACTCCGCAAACTGGAGCTTTTTTCGAATTCCGTATTCTTACAGATTTTCCTGTGTCTGTATTCTGAGTTTGCCTTGGAATCAGTTCCCCAAATTTGCAGAGCAGAAGGGCGTGCCTCGAATCAGAATTCCAGATCCTGCCCCTGGATGGTCTGGAAAACAATCAGGCCAGTCCCTGGGGGGAGGCCTTTGACTGCAGAGAGGAGAGGGGGTGTTAGCAGGAAGCAGTGTGGGGAAATGGGCAGGTAGTGAGTGTGTGAGGTGCCTCCAGGAAGGATGGGGAAGGTGGGGGGGGATGGGACAGGACATGGGTGGGAGGGGCAGAGTGCAGGGGTGCCCTCCATCCTCTAGGTGCAGCTGGGGAGACCACAAATAGAAGATCCCATTTGGGCTGGAACACAGCTGATGGGAACAAGCAGCTGCTGTTCTCGTGCTCGCAAGTGGTTGTTCTTTCTGGGAGTGGAATTCACAGGAGTTTGGCCGTTGTAGACCAGGCTTACTTCGGGGGTCTTGGGGTGGAGGTAACTGGTCACCATGGAGGGTAGACCCGTGCTAGCCCTAGGTGGACTCGTGCATTTGGGTCACTGGGGACTTGGGAGACAGTGTGCGTAGTAATGAGCACCGAGCAAGTGAGGTCGTTCAAGTCTGCTTTTGAATCCTGTCAATACTTTGGCTGCTAGTAGCCATGTGACTTTGGACACATAACTCAACCTCTCTGCCTCCATGTTTTGTTTTGTTTTTAAAGATTTATTTATTTATTCATACAGAACTGGGTACAAGGCCAGAGGTGCAGGGATGGTGGGAGGATTCACCAGAGACAGAGAGGGGAGTAGAATAGGCAGATCCACGAAGTCCACTGCCAAAGGGGGCAGCGGGCAGGTCAGGAGAGGTCTGCCTCGCCATGTGGTCACCTCCGGGGCAGGCGGGAATCGAACTCATGCGGAAGTGGCTTTAGCTTCTTAGTGCTATGCTTTAACCCGCTGCGCCACCAGGGAGGGTTCTCTGCCTCCATGTTTGCTCAGTGAAATGGGCATGACAGTGCCTACCTGACAGGACTCCTGGGAAGCTCAAATGAAATGGTGCTTGTAAGGGCATGGGGCCTGGCTCACGAGGAGCACACAGGAAATACTGCAAGGGCTCTAGGCTTGTGGCGTGGAGAGTAGGGCAAGGAGGTATGCACTGGGCAGGCTCCTTTAGAGCTTCCTTCCTTACCTCCACCCCTGTTTTCCAAGCCTCTCCTGCCTACCCACCACCTCCAGGAAATCCTACCTCTCTCCAATTACTTGTGAGCCCATAAGCATTCTGGGTCAGGACTGAGGGATCCCAGAGCAGAGCACAGCCTGGTTGCTGTCCTAAGCTGTTCTTAAGGGGCAGGGCAGACACAAACAGGGACCCAGACTTGGGGGTGGGGAGGAGAGGGAGTGCAGGGCGTGCCTCCCCTGGAGGAGTCACGGGGCTGCCTGAGGAAGCTGAGGTCAGCAGTGTGGGCCCTCCTGTGTTGTTACCTGCTGCAGGCCTCAGTTCCCCCCTGCTCCTTTGCCTTCTCAGTGGAAGCTGAGGAGGGTTTGCAGAAATTGACCCCGAGAAGGGCCTCTCTGCAGAGAGAAGTGAATGGGGAACCAGGCTGGGGCATGGAAGGTCTTGTGGAGCTGAGAAGCTGGGCAGCAGGCAGACTCTGAGGATGGATAATCCTAGCAGACAGAAATGTCAGACCCAGCCCCATCTGTGTTCCAGGGCAGAGAGGCTCTTTCTGGACTCTCCTGCCTCAGGTAAAACCAAGTAGCCTGAAGACAGACCTTGCTTGCTCCTGTCTACAAGAGGAACCCCCTTCCCTGGACCAGAGTTTGGTTTCAGGGGGTCCTTGAGTTCATGAGCCCCCTGCTTATGCCTGAATAGAGGCCATGTGGAGGTGGTGGGGTGGGCCATTCACGTCAAGCCTGCGGGAGGGCGGCAGTGCCTTCTCCTTTCTGGGAACCCACGCAAGATTCATCCCTAGCAGCCTGCACCTCTGCTCCATTGCCCTCCCCAGCCCCACACTGCTCAGCGTCCCCTCTGCCACCAGGTACCCCCTTCCTCCAGCCGCATTACCTCCAAGATGGAGTCCACACTCCTCACCCAGGCGTTTCGGGCCCCCTGCTTAACCTCCAGACCCACCTGAGTACATCTTCCCCAACCTCAGTGCTTTCTGTTCTCTCTGGGCGCCTGTCAGGACTTCTTCCTCCCTGTGTCTCGACCTGTCCAATTTGGTTGCTGAAAGCTCACTTTCAGAATATCTGAACACATACTGCCACCCCCATGCTCCCACCCTGTCCACCCCATGGTCATCTCCTGTCAGGCCTCCTAAGTGGACTGCTTCCTTCAACCTTTGTACCCTTTCCACAGCTATCAGGATGGAACTTAAGATTTAAGTCAGAAACGTGTGGCTTGTCCATTTGGATTCTTCCAGAATTACTTAAAGGCTCTATGGGACCTGCCCACCTCACATTTTCCCTCTTCACCTCGTTTACTTTCCCCTGGCCATACAGGCCTCTGCTGTTCCTCAACACTCACCACCAAGCCCTCCCATTGTTCTTCTCTCTCACTAGAACCTTCTTCCCCCAGGTGGCCACTTGGCCTGCTGCCTCACCTCAGGTCTGTGCTCAGTCTTCAGCATATTAGAGAGACCTGTCCTAACCATTCCATGTGAAGCTAGCAACGTTCCCTCTGCTACACTTTATCACTGGCTGCGGCCCACACTACCCTATGACATACTCACTATGTATGGCCTTGTCTCTACGAGAATATGAGCCACCTGAGAGAAGAAACTGCACTCGGTACTGTATTCCAGCTTCTCAACTGCGCCTGGCCCATGACATGTTATTTGAATGAATGAAAGCTTGGCCCCTGTGCCATTTCCTCCATGAAGCCTGCCCAGCCTCCCCATCTCTGCCCTCAAGTGGCCCCCGGCACCTTCTCCCCTCCTAGAGCTGTTCTTGCATATTCTCGCTTGTTCTTGCATTAGGTACTCATGGGTCTGGTTCTCCCACTGGGCTCCCACAGGCCTAGTCCAGGGAACAGCACTGAATCCAGGCCTGGGACTGAGCTTCAAGAGAGCAGAAAGGCCAAAAGAAACACCAAAGCCCAAACAAAACAAGGCCTGGGGCCTGGCTGCGCAGGTGGATTGTGGACCACAAGATAAAACTTGTCCAGAACTCCCAGCTAGGACTGAGATATGGCAGCCAGGCCTCTGGGCCTACTCCAGAGCCGGCAGAACACCTCCTGCTTCTGGGAAAGGTGGACAAAGTCTGGAAGGCCTGCAAAGTCTGTGGAAGGCCATACCGAGGGTAGCATGGAGACAAGGACCAAGAGCCCCTGTGTTTTGATCGCCTGCAGGCGTGGCTGTTCCCTGGGCTGGGCTAAGTGCCCCCTCCCACACTGACGCTGCTAGCTTCAGGAAACTCAGCCCCTCGGGCCTTTTTAGCTGTCTCATTATCATCCTCAGCTTCCACAGTTTTGACAAAGCATAAAACACAGAGCAGCTCTCTTTGTTCTTAAGGGCCTCTGGGCAGGCCTGCTCCAGGAGAACTGGTGTCCTGGTGGCCATCTGTGGCTCAGCCCTCAGCCCATTTCTGGTCTGGTTTCCTAGAGAATGTCCTGTGGCTGCGAAGCCTGGGTGAGCTGGGTCTTGGGGGACATGAGACATGATGCCAAAGTACCCCCCCAACATGGCCTCAAAGAACCGGGGCTTCCCTGCTGGGTCCCAGTAGTCTGGGGCCCCAGTGGGGTAGGGGATCATTTAGGAGGTGCCAGAGAGATGGGGAGGTCAAGGTTGGTGACCCTGATAATAAGGACTCTTCAGGTCATTCTGTTGGATGCCCTGATAACCCCTTAATGCTGCTTCTCTCCTGCCCCAGGCCGGCCTGAGACTGGGCCCAGGGCCCATCTGGGACAGACACTTGGAGTCTGTTTGGGACTCCCAGAGCAGTTAGACTGCCTGAGTTGGAAGGAGAAGAAGAGCTTCATTGTGTGTTTACTGTGCATGTGGCGGGGGAAGGACACGGGACTGGGGGAGGGGCTGGGTCTCACTGTCCCAGCTGCCCACGTGGCCTCCCAAGGGGCCAGAGGTTCAGGCTCAAATACCAGAGAAACCACACTCTTGTTCAGTGAGGCGAGGCATGTGGCAAACCCGTGACCCCAGCCTAGAGGGTGATTGGTGCTCGGCCCCTCAGTGCAGCCGCAGGGGCTGCCCAGACTTGCTGCCCCCCCTCTCCCCACTCCCCGCCTCAGTCCCACCCCCACCGAGTGGTTTTCTGCCTCACACCTAGGTCCCAAGGGACCAATTAGGAAACCTTCTTCTTTTTTTTTTTTTTTTTTTTTTTTTTTTAAAGATTTATTTATTTATTTGTGCATACAGAACTGGGGTACAGGCCAGAGACTCAGGGGCGGTGAGAGGCTTCACCAGAGACAGAGTGGGGAGCAGAACAGGCAGATCTACGAAGTACACTGCTGAGGGAAGCAGCGGGCAGGCCAGGAGAGGTCTGGCTCGCCATGTGGTCTCCTCCGGGGCAGGCGGCAGGCGGGAATCGAACTCATGCGGAAGTGGCTTCAGATTCTCAGTGCTGTGCTTTAACCCGCTGCGCCACCAGGGAGGGCCTCTTCTTTTCTTTTTTGTGAGATGACAGTTAGTCCTTCCTTAGAAGTGTTGAGTCAGAATCTGGAAAGGAGGGAACCAAAGGGGAAAAGGTCAGAATTTTCCTTTCTTACCAGACTCCTGCATCTTGTGCTGCAAGAGGCCAGAGGCCTAAGCCCATCTTTCTGACCAGGCCTGTAAGGCCGCCTGCATCAGGCCCTGGGGGACAGCGTCCCTTACAAGTCGACATGTAATTTCTCCCTTCATTCTGCTCTTTCAGAGAGCAGGAGAGGAAAACTGAGGCTTGGGGAGTTCCCGCTTCTAGCCTCTAGCAACAAAAGGAAGGAAGCTGTATCTAGTAATAGTTCCAGAAGCCAGGGGCCCAATCCAAGCCAGGGGCTGGGGGTTCAGTGACACCCCAGCAGGTTGGGGGCTAGGAAGATAGAGTAAGGCGGCTTCTTCCCATGACTCCGTCCCCTCGCGTTCTCCATCTAAATTCTCTCCTGCTGGCTCACCATGCCACCCTGTCCACCAACCCCACCCTCCTTCCAGCATCAGGAATCCACAGAGCCTGGAGAGAAAAGGCATCTTCACTGGGGTCCCATCCTGAGCCTTGAGCCCTATAGCCTGGGGCAGAATTCCCACCTATAGTGAGAATTCTCTACAGAGGAGGAGAGGGTTCACAGCAGCCCCAAGTTCTCAAAGGGGAAATGGAGACTAAATTCTGGCTTCTGGCTTCTGATTCAGAGACTAAGACTACTTCCTGAGCCCCTGGGCCACCTAAGAGCACCCCGAGAATGTGTCATCTTCCTCAGCAAGGCCCTCAAAGGAGTTGGGTCTGCCCCAAGTAGCTCAGGCCATTCATCCCCTCCTACCCCTTCCCTGGCATTTGGGGCTGATTTTTTTTTTGTTGTTTGTCAGTGGAGAATGTGAACTCCAGGGTCAGACTGAGCAAATCCCTGTCACCTCACTGAGCTTGTGTCCTTGTCTGTAAAGTGGAGGCAGTAACAGTCTCTGCCTTGGGCTGTTAGAGGATGGCAGGCCATGGAAAGGCCATTGTTATTAAAGGTCAGCCACTCTGGCCTGTGTGGCAGACCCCTGCCCAGGGCCGCCTCCACTTCCTGCCCTGCCCAGGGCCCCCTCTCTCCCCTTTCTGGTTCAAGGGTCTCAAGTCCAGAGCCCAGGGCTGGGAAGTTTGACTTCCCAGTGACGCAGCCCCAACCATGCCTTTGGGTCTCAGTGGCCTGCTTAGATGAGAAGCACCCTGTGTGGGTGCAGCAGGAAAGGGGAGGGGCTTGGGAAGCAGGTGGGTGAAGTGGGCAGGAGAGCAGGGATGAGGCAGCCGTAATTGAGAGCCTTGGCACTGGGTAGGGAGCTGATGGTAGCCCTTCCTCTGTCTGGTCACCTCGCACCTACATGCAGCATCCTCGGCCTCCCAGGACACTGAGCCTGGACCAGCCCGTTCAGTGCTGTGCTAGAGGCAGGGGAGGGGGATGGAGGTGTCAGGAGGAGCTGACTGGGGTGCCCCCTCTTCCTCCCCTGGGCACTGATTTGGGTACTCATACAGATACCAGGGAGGCCCTCCCACATGGGGATGGGCTCTTCCTGGAGAGGCAGGGGAGCAGGCTTTCTGTTGGGGCAATCAGGAGTTTGAAAGATGCTTAAAATTCCAGTAAGTGGAGAAGGCCTGTAGGGGTTCCCGGTGAGAGACTCGCCTGAGCCAAGGCTTGTTTTGAAATTTTAATGAGTTGTTTTCAGGCATTCCCAACAGAAGATTGATAACAAGCCCCCCTTCTCTGGGAAGCCTGCTAGGAGCACACTGAATGTTTTCTCAGCTGCTTCAGTCTTTTTTCACTCATGGTGACCTTATCCCTAAACAATAAAGGTGATGCCTATACTCAGCTAGTCCCTTTTCTCCCTGATGTCTGTCAGCTCCACAGTATTTATTTGACCTCTGTGCACCTTTGAGACCTGGTGCTCTGGATCTTTCTTTTTCCTGGTTGTGTAGTTTTCCACAGCTGGAGTATATCAGTTTATCTATTGTGCAATATGTGGATGGAGATTTAGAGGATTCTGTTGGCTCTCTCTTGGGAGTACAGGATTCTCACTGAGCAATACAGAAAGGAGGCAGACTTGCTTTGGTGTCTGTTCACAGAGGTCCTGGAGGGTGGGAAGGCGTCCATCCTACCCTTTTCCAGCTCCGGGACCCTGTCCTAGGCCCTGCCATCTTCCCAAGTGCTTTTGCTGTGCCCCCCAAACTCCCCTCTGCCCACCCCACCCCCGCTGCTGAGCAAGCTCTTAAAATGGGAATTCAAAGCAGGATGCAGAGGGGACACTTTGGGAATCATAAATGTTTGCCAGGAGTTTGTAGTTGGATTGGAGGCAGAGCTGAGTAAGGGGGGCTTTCATGAGGGCCTCGCTGGAGCTTCCAGGGTCTGTCCGGTGGTTGAGCCCATGTGGTGGAGGGTGAATGGTAAAACTGAGAGGGACGCTGTTTTGGTGCCAGATTCCAAGGACAGGGTTAACGGACACTCAAGCCGTAACAGTGGGAGGATGACAGGGCCTTTCTGAGAAAGGAGTTGACAGGCATAGTTTGGGCCCTGGAGATTGTGACATGGCCAGGCAGCAGGCAGATGAAGGGGGAGCTGGAGCTGAGGACTCCAGCCTCATGTGGAAGTCATCTACAGGGAGGCCTGCCTGGGGGAGCATCCCACTTCTCCAGACCCTCCAAGGCTCCTCTCCCCCCGAGGCCCCTGGCCCGCCTTCCCCTGCTCCATCCAAGATTCACACTTAAGGCCCACAGGGGCCCACCCACCCTCCCCTCCCCACTCCAGGACTGGCTTTGGTCCCACCCTTCTACCACACCCGGTCTGGCTTTGGTCCCACCCTTCTCCAGCTGCAGCACCCTGCCCCAGGCCCTGCCATCTGCCCATGAGTGCCTCCGTGCCTCCACCACTTTCCACTCTTGCTCTTTTTCACTGTGTCCCCCATGACTCCCCTCTGCCCCCCATCCTCACAGCAGCTGAGCAAGGTCTTAAAGTGGGAAGTCAGAGCCTGTGCTTCCTGGCTCTAGACCTCCTGGTTCCCACCCCTCTGCGTGACCTGGTCCTGCCCACCTCGCTGATGTCTCTCTGGCACTCTCTGCCCTGCCTCGAAACTCGGCGCCTGCCTGGCAATTCTAGAACCTGCTCCACTCTGGCTTTCCCCACCCACACAGTGGGCACTACTGGCTTCTCTGTCCCCTTTCCAGATGGAAGGCTCCAGCCAGAGAAGAGGCCTTCCCTGACCGCTCTGTCTCTGGCAAGACCAGCTTCCATTCCAGCTACTCTCTTCTTCCCCTTCTGTCTCTTGCTTGTTGATTGGTTTGTTTTCTGGCTTGGGGTGGGTACTAGGTTGGTACGGACGCCCAGCACACGCAGAATGTGTTTGCTGAGTACTTCACAGGGACCACAGAGGCTTGTTTACTGCAGCTTCTCAGTGCATAGTCCCTGCTCCCGGGGATCTTGACCTTGAGCGGGGCACAAAGCACATACATGTAAGAATATCCAGTAAGGGAAGACAGGGAAGCTTTATCAGTCCCCCCAGATGGAGACAACAGCGTTCTAGCAGCTGCGAGGGGCCCTGAATTCAGGGAAGGAAATAACAGTTGCTCAACTTCTTGCCAGCCCTGGACTGAGTACGAACACCGCTACCATGTGTTATCTTATTTATGTCACTTAATCCTCACACAGTCTTGCAGGGCTCAGTGGCCCTGCATGGCCAGTGAATAAATGAGAAACCTGATCTGTGAGGCTGAGGTTACAAGGCTAGGAGCAGCCAGGCCTTGAGGGGAGCCCAGCCTTTCAGCATATTCCAACCATATACCTTAGCAGGAAGAAATAAAGTTAGAACAGGTTTGGGGCAGAGAGGAAAGGGTGTTTATTTTCTAACCATTTTTTTTAATGGATATTTTTATTGTGGTAGCTCTGGTTTGTAAGATTCCAGATGTCTAAGGTATGTGATATTGTAATTTGATAGCTGTGATCGCTACATCATAATTACCACCACAAACCCATCACCATACGCTTGAGCCCCTTCCCAGCCCCCTTAAGCCCTGCCCATAACTACCAGTCTGTCCTCTGTATCTAAGAGTTTGTGTTTGTTTTCTTTTTAAAGATTTATGTATTTATGCATACAAGAACTGGGGTGCAGGCCAGAGGTGCAGGGTGGGGGTGGTGAGAGGATTCACCAGAGACAGAGTGAGGCACAGAATAGGCAGACTGACGAAGTACACTGCTGAGGGGAGCAGCGGGCGGGTCAGGAGAGGTCTGCCGAGCCATGTGGGTCACCCCTGGGGCCGAGGATGAAACTGTGACTGCAAAGAGCTGCTCAGTGCTGCGCTTTAACCCTTTGCACCACGAGGGAGGGCCCTGTGTTTGTTTTCTTTGCTCATTTGTTTTCTTTAGCTTCCACTGATAAAATCACATGTTATTTGTCTTTCTCCTCCTGACTTATTTCACTTGGAATCCCCTCAAGTTTCATCCATGTTGGCAAAAAATGGCAAGAGTTCATCTTTTTCATAGCTGAGCAGCCTTCAATTGTGTATACCTACCACTTCTTTTTGTTTTTTTACCCAATCAATAGACACTGACATCGTTTTCAATTATTGGCTAGTATAAATAATGCTGCTTGGAACATAGGGGCCTAGCATATGTATTTTCAAATTAGTGTTTTCATATTCTGTGGATCAATACCCAGAAGTGGAATAACTGGGCGATGAGGTATTTCTGTTCTTCATACTGTTTTCCATAGTGATTGTACCAGCAAACATTCCTCCCACCCCCAGCCTCGGCCAACACTTGTGTTCTTGTGTTTTTTTTTTTTTTTTTGTAAGACATTTATTTGTGCATACAGAATTGGGGTACAGGCCAGAGGAGCAGGGGCAGTGAGAGGATTCACCAGAGACAGAGTGGGGAGCAAAACAGGCTGACTGATGGAGTACACTGCTGAGGGGAGCAGCGGGCGGGTCAGGAGAGGTCTGCCACGCCACGTGGTCACCTCCGGGG
>NW_004567103.1:12884493-12898698 GCF_000260355.1 Condylura cristata | reverse complement strand
AACTCATGCGGAAGTGGCTTCAGCTTCTCAGTGCTGTGCTTTAACCCGCTGCGCCACCAGGGAGGGCCAACACTTGTGTTTTTAATAATAGTCCTTCTCACAGGTGTGAGGTGATAGCTCTTTGTGGCTTTGATTTGCATTTCCCTGATGATAAGAGATGATAAACATCTTTTTCTGTGCCGTGGGCCATCCGCAGGTCTTCTCTTGTGAAATGTCTGTTCAGATCCTCCGCCCATTTTTCCTTTAGCTTGTTTGTTTTGTTGCTGAGGCGTGTAAGTTTCTTAATATTTTGGGTATTAACCTCTTATGAGATGTATGATTTACAAACATCTTGTCCCATTCAGTAGTTTTTGTTTCAGTGATGGTTTCTCTTGCTGTGCAGAAGCTCAGTGTCATCTCATTTATTTCTGCTTCTGTTACTCTTGCTGTTTGAGTCGAATCAACACACACATCACTCGGGCGTGTCAAGGATTTTACTGTGGTTTTTTTCTATGTGTTTTATGATTTGGGTTCTAACACTCAAGTCTTTATTTTGAATTCATCTTTGTATATGATTTTAAGAGTGGTCTAGTTTCATTCTTTTGCAGCTGCCCAGTTTTTCCAGCACTATTTATTGAGAGATTTTTCCTTTCCCTGTTGCATGTTCTTTGCTAACCTTCTGTTTTGAAATAATTTCAGATTTGAAAAATCTGAATCCCCTTATTAGCTCGACCAGATCCCGCCAAATATTAGCATCTTTTTACAACTACAGCATTGTTATCAAAACCAAGAAATTAGCATCAACCACATACTACCCTGTAGACCGGATTCACATGTCACCAGCTGTCACCCCAAGGGGCCTCCCCTGGTGTGGAGGCCGTGTAGGGTGTTTAGATTGCCCTACCCAGGTCCCTCTGGCTGGGCGCCTGTGACGGCTCCTTGTTATCACAGCAGTGGAGCAGGGGATCAGCTGCTGCTCCCCTCTCCTCCCCACCCCCCATCTTCTGGCTTTCGCACTTTGGTCTATTCTTGGTGAGCATTCCCAGATTCTCACATGACCTGCTCTCTTCAGAATGTAAGCCGCAGGAGGGCTGTGATTCTGCCTTGCTGCCTTTGCTGTCAGAGCCGGCAGGTCGCAAAGCCTCACTAAATATTGTCAAATGATGACAGTCTGAAGGGACTGAAACTGATTTAAAATTAAAAGAGAAAGCGGGCCTGTGGAAAGTGGGCACAGACACCTGAGGGGCAGCATGACACCTCCCTGGTGTGTCCAAATCCCCGGGGGTTGCAGGTGAAGCTGCCAGAGAGCAGGGATTGCCAAGATGAAACCTTAACTCAGTCATTGGTTATTTCTGCCAACTGTGACGGAAATATGCTTGGTTTTGATCAAATTGTTTGCAAAAAGTGTCCTGAAGAACTGTCAGCCATGTATAACCCACCCCCTGCAGCTGCACACAGCTGAAATGAACCATTTTAAGGTTCATCACCTGCCACGTCCCTACGCCCACCAACATGTCAAGAAAAGTCTGACCTAGCCATCCAGAATCCCTCTGATTCCCACGCTGAATTGCTGTTTGGCCGTAAGCCCTGACTGCTGTCACTCCCACCCCAGTCTCAGGTCTCCTTTGAGCCACAGCCCCTTCCCGGATGCAGGGGGCTGCACAGTTTATAGGGCCGGGAGTAACTTAAACCTGGACCCTCTAGTTCAAAAAGCATGCATGAAGTTACCCTTAGAGATAGGAAAATACAAAATTTTCTTTCCACCCTTTTTCTTCTTACTCTTCCTGATGTTTTTAGTTTGCTATTTCATGCCTGGGGTGTAGGCCAGAAGTGCAGGGTGGAGGCCGTGTGAGGATTCACAAGAGCAGAACAGGTGGACCTACTGCAATACACCGCTGAGGGGAGCAGTGGGCAAGACAGGAGAGGTCTGTTGTGCCATGGGGGTCACCTTCCTGGCCAGGGATCAAAATCACACTGCAGTGTCTGGTGATAGGTTGATAGTCTGAGACTTTAACCTCTGCACCACTAGGGGTTCTATGTAAAAAAGAAAAAAAAAAACTTTAAATGATTAGCATGAAGTTTGCCACTCATTTTTATACGTGCAATGCCAGTTTTAAATGTCAATATTAGAACATTGCACTTAAATGAAGAATCACTGAAACCTTCATATTCCTTGGCTTGTACGTGGACATTTATTTTGTTCTTACCAGAACAGCGGCAAAATGCATGAAGCTGACTCACCCTTTCTGTTGGCTATCCACTTCTCAGTTCACGCACGTTCTGGCCACCTCAGCTCCCTGATGAGTAAGGAAGGGAGGGAAACCAGGTCCTTTTGTCTTCTTTAGCAACACTTGCAGCATAAATGACTGGACCAAGGGGAAGGCAGGTGAGTTAGAAAGATCCCGGTAGCTTTTCTCGGTCAGTTGTGTTTCTTAGAACACCATGGCTTTCCTGTGCTTAGAACAAATTCTGGCTTAAACTCAAAAGGTCACCTCTCAGCCCATCAGTGCCCCTTTCTTAGTGGGGGGGTGCACCCTCACTTTGAGCTACCTTGAATCTTGTTAAATTCCCATGCACAGTGGGTCAGCCAAACTTTTGTGCTCACAGGTATTGCACACACGGTATGTGGGAGGCATTTGCGTGTGGTGTGTCCCTTCTGCTCATCCATATGGTCCATTCTCCCATCACACTTTGTTTCTAGGACACAAGTTCAAAGGCGAAACTGAAAAAATTCAAGATGGCAACCGCAGAGCACTAAACTCAGCGTGGGGCCCTCGTCACCTAGTCACCACAGGTGCCACACCTGTGACGCTGGTCTGCAGGCTGGTATTTGGCAGTCTCTGCCACGCAAAAACCCCTTCAGTCTCCGTTGTAGCCTGGCATGGCCCAGAATGGTGGCAGGCAGAGAGGGGAGTGTGCGGTCATTCGCCTCTCCCTGCTTCCTCCAGTTAATAGCCGAACAGAACTTTCTAGTTGCCCAAGCAAGCTCAGCTGTCTGTTCACTCCAGACCTTTGCTGTCACTTCCTCTGCCCCAGTGGTTCTCAAAGCTATGGTCTCTGGGCCAGTAGTATCTGCACCACCTGGAGTTTGTTACAAATGCCAATTCCCCGAGCCCAGCCGAGACCTGAGGCTGGGCCGGGCCCGAGGAATCCTGTCTCTGGCAAGTCCCTGGCAAGCAGGGATACCTGCTCTTCCTGGAATGTTCTTTCTACCTCGTGTCTGCTTCCTACCTCCAGCAGGCCCTTCACTGGTCAGGGAGGCTGGAGTCACCCTCCGATTGAACGCCTCAATTCACGTCTCCCTGACGGGCTGTGAGCTTGGGAGTGTCTGTGCCGTCCCTGCCTTGTCCCGAGTCCTGAGCGGGACAAGCAGTGGGCACTCAGAAAGTGATAGTGGAGTGGCCACGCGGGGATGTAAGGCCTGGGCATCACAGAGGGTCTTGGGCCCCAGGGGCGGGGCTGAGCACGGACTCCCCCCACAGGTACAGCCTGTACACCCGCACCTGGCTCGGGTACCTCTTCTACCGCCAGCAGCTACGCAGGGCTCGGAATCGCTACCCCAAAGGCCATTCCAGAACCCAGCCCCGCCTCTTCAACGGTGAGCTCCCGCTGTCCCTGGTGAGGCACTACCCCTGGGCCTACGCCCCTCCCCGCCTCTCCCCGTCACATCCCCCTAGCCGAGCCGGGACTCCCTGCCTTCCCCCTCAGCCTGTCTCTGTCCCCAGGGGTGAAGGTGCTTCCCATCCCGGTCCTGTCAGACAACTACAGCTACCTCATCATCGACACCCAGGCCCGGCTGGCTGTGGCAGTGGACCCTTCAGACCCCCAGGCCGTGCAGGTGAGGGCAGGCCGGGGGACAGAGGACTGGGGTCATCTTGGGGGCGGGCAACTTCCCCTTGCTAGAGAGCCCCAACCTTGGTCCCTCTCCCGCGGGGTGCCCCCCTCCAAGTGCACTGACACGCAGACGCCATCCCCACAGACACTGCATGGGGAGGGTCAGCCGCCAGCATGTGGGGATCGCACAGTGGAAGTGAGGGGGAGCAGAGCCGGGCTGAGGTGCAGGGGCGCAGTTACCAGGACGGTGGTTGTGTGAGTTTCCTGTCTTGTTCTCGCCTCTTCTTTTCTCAGCCTCTTCTCGCCTCCCCTGTCTGTCAGATCTGTTCTCTCCATCTTCCTTTCCATTTCTTATTTCTCTCTGTATCTGTCTGTCTGCCCCCTCCAGGCGTCTCCCTCTCCCCTCCCCACCCTCCTAGACCTGTCCCATGGCTTGTCTCCTCTCCCCTGTCACCCCTTCTCACTCTCTCCCTGCCTCTCCCTGCTCTCCTCTCCTCTGGGTCCAGCCCTGTTCCTCTCTGCTTCCTGCTCCTCGGTCTCCCCACTTCCTCTGTCTCACCACCTCCTTTCTCCCCCAGGCTTCCATTGAAAAGGAAGGCGTTAACTTGGTTGCCATTCTCTGCACCCACAAGCACTGGTAAGAGGGTGGGGAGAGGTCTGGGTCCAGGCGGCCTTCCCCGGCCAGCGCTTGCCCTGGCTGGACTTGTCGGGGTCTGGTTCCATAAGGACAGGTGGGCTGGGATCAGGAAGTCAGGACGGGCAGGCTCGTGCCTTCCTCATCAATCCTCAGGGTGCTAAATTAGGAAGAGTGGGCTCTCCCGCCCTCTGCTGTGCTCCAGAAGCCCCAGAGGACAGGACAGGCCTTCATCCCACAGGCATGTGCTCACTGCCCAGCCTTGCAAGTTCCTTCCCGAGGAGCTGACGTCCAGCAAGGCGGCAGCCCTGATTGGGGCGTAGAAGGGCCACGTGATCTCAGTGATGGTTGGCTTAGGGCACAGGAGTACGGGCCGCGGTCAGTGTGATCTGACCCATTCAAGAAGTTCGAGGCTGGGATCCTGGAGCTGAGAGTCCAGAAAGACCAGTGGGCGAGGGCCAGGTGATGGGGGAGCAGGAATGGCACCCGGGGAGGGGGCAACGTGAACAGCAACCAGGGGCCCCGGGGCCAGAGACCTGCAGTGCTAGGGCGGAGAGCGAGGTGAGGAGCCCGGGGTCCCTCAAAGCACCCCGCTCTGCTATCCTCCAGGGACCACAGTGGAGGGAACCGTGACCTCAGCCGGCGGCACCAGGACTGCCGGGTGTATGGGAGCCCTCAGGATGGCATCCCCCACCTCACCCAGTGAGTCCCTGACCGGAGGGTGGGATGGCATCCAGGGGGCCCCTTCCTCTCTCACCCTTCAGGTGAGCATTTCAGGGGCATCAGCAGTTAGACCTTTGCTGATGCCCTGCCTAGCTCCTAGATCACAATCCACCTAAAGGCTGCTCACCCCTCAACTGATCCAGCAGTGGTCCCCAAAACAGGAAGAGGGAGGTTTGGATCTGACGCCCCGGACACTGGGGGTGTCTTCTCTCTCTGGTGACTGGGGGTGCCTTCTCTTGCTGGTGGAAGCCTGGCCTCCTTGAATCGCCCTGCCCCTGGGGCTTCGGTGGGGCGAGAGTCAGCAGGACGTCAGCTAGCACCTTCTCTCCCCTCTTGCCTTGCTCCTCAGTCCCCTGTGTCATCAAGATGTGGTCAGTGTGGGGCGGCTGCAGATCCGGGCCCTGGCCACCCCTGGCCACACGCAAGGCCATCTGGTCTACCTACTGGATGGGGAGCCCTACAAGGGCCCTTCCTGCCTCTTCTCAGGGGACCTGCTCTTCCTCTCTGGCTGTGGTGAGTTTTCTCTAAAGGGGAGGAGGGACCTGGGAGGCAGGGAGGCCAAGGACATCTGTAACCCCCAGGCACGGTGCCGAGAAATCGGGTACAGTACAGCTGATACCTTAGCAGTTACTCCCTCCTCTGGAACCCCCAAGTTTTTATACTCTCGTGCTTCCCACCCAGAGGGCCAGAATGAGAGGCTACTATGACTGAGTGCAGACCTGGTGGGGGGCTTGTTTCCGTGGGGTGAAGCCTCAGCCCCTGACACAAGAGGAGACCTCCTGAGCGAGAAGACAGCACAGGCCACGGAAGAAGTGCTGGCTGTAAAGAGCAGCCCTACGTAGCCCCCCATGTGTGGGGCCATGAGAGCACGGCCTGAAGGCTTGGCACCCTCCCCATTCACCTGTCAAAGTGTGCAGTGAAGCCCTCACAGGCTTGATGGGGCTGAATAACTGGGCCCAGGTCCCAGTGGGAAGCCAGGGGGTTCACGGTCCCGGCCCTTCCGTTTTGCTGTGTTAGCCTTGTACCTTATAGCTTGCCCCCTGATTGCCACCAGGACGGACCTTTGAAGGCACCGCAGAGACCATGCTGAGCTCGCTGGACACCGTGCTGGGGCTGGGTGATGACACTCTGCTGTGGCCTGGTGAGTGCCCCTCCCTCTCCGCCCGCCACCCCTCCCTCCCCCAGAGAGCCCCAAACTGGTCGCTCTCCCAGAGGTGACATCGCCACCTCTGGTGGCTGTTGGGCGCCAACTCCAGCCCCGGGCAGAGCTCCCTCTTGGGAGCACAGTAAGCCTACACGGATAGCAGCTTCACAGGTCCTTGGACACTGGGGTTTCAGGCAAAATGACAGAGTGGCACCACCCAGACCACAGGCTAATTGCGATCAACAAGAGTGAAGCTCCAACAGCATATTTCTGGCCACAAAACCCAAAACCAATTCTAGTAATAAATAATCGTTGGTGTTCATTCATTCATTCATGCACTTTCCAATCCACTTATTCCAGTTCAGAATAGCAGGGGGCTGGAGTCTCCCCCAGCAGCGGCCAGCCCTTCTGTCACACACACACACACACACACACACACACACACACACACACCGCAGGCTGGGACAACTCAGACGCCAGGTCCCCTAACGCACACACCTTTGGGATGCAGGGGAAATGCACGCAGCCATGGGAGAAGCCACCAACTGCAATGGGAATGACCCCAGCGGACAGCAATTTTTTTTCATCAACTATAATAAAATACATTGACCGGAGGGACATTATTTGAGGACCTGCTGTCCTGGCTCCGTGACACCTCAGCTTCTCACGCCAACTCCCCCGCCAGCCAGCCCCCAGCCCTGCATCCCAGAGCCACGGCTGGTTCTTCATATCCTGAGCCCAGAACAGTAGGGAGTCAGCAGAGCCCCTCTGCGCTGTCCAGTGTGGGCTGCGCGTCCTCCCCCCATGGGGACGGACATCACGCGTCTGTTCACGCATTTGGACTGTGTACGTCCGTGTTTCCAGAACATTCATTGACGTCTCAGTTAATCGTCAGAACAGATTTCCACCTGCTCATTCATGAGGATGGATGACCGGAGGAACAAACTGAGGTCAACAAATGTTTTGTTGAGCGCCCAGGTCAGCCGGCTCAGTTCAAGGCGCTGGGCACACAGCTGTATTACTGTTTTATCCACACACACATAAGGAAGTGGGAGCTCAGAGAGGTGCCATGACTTGAGTTGCCGGGCTGAGCAGAGTTGCGGGGCTACAGGACAGGTCTCCTGGCTCCAGGCTGGTGCTTTCCCCTGCACTGCTGCAGCGTCTTCCTTCAGGGCTGGCTATCTACTTTTTTTCCCTAAGATTTATTTATTTATTCATACAAGAACTAGGGTATAGGCCAGAGGTGCGGGGGGAAGAGGGAGAGGATTTACCAGAGACAAGAGTGGGGAGCAGAACAGGCAGATAAACTGAAGTACACTGCTGAGGACAGCAGCAGGTGAGACAGGAGAGGTCTGCTGGGCCGTGTGGGTCAGCTCCCTGGCCGGGGATCGAACTCGTACTGCAGAGGCTGCACAGAGCTCCACAGTGCCGCACTTTAACCTGTTGTGACATGAGGGAGGCCCTGCCTATATACTTTTTTTTTTTTTTTTAAGATTGATTTATTTATTCATACAGAACTGGGGTACAAGTCAGAGTTACAGGGGCGGTGAGAGGCTTCACCAGAGACAGAGCGGGGAGCAGAACAGGCCAACCAACGAAGCACACTGCTGAGGGGAGCAGCGGGTGGGTCAGGAGAGGTCTGCCGGGCCATCAGGTCACCTCCAGGGCAGGGATCGAACTCACGCTGAAGTGGCTTTTAGCTTCTCCGTGCTGCGCTTTAACCTGTTGCGCCACCAGGGAGGCCCTGCCCATATACTTTTGCAGAACGTGTGCTCCGTGTGCTTGGACCCTCCTTTCCTGTCCTGCCTCTGCTGCAACGCGGGGGTTAGAGAGGACTTTCCGACCACATCACCACTCTGCCTTGCATTTCCTGCATGTCTGCCGCACGCTGTCCTTAGGTCACGAATACGCGGAGGAGAACCTGGGCTTCGCGGGGGTGGTGGAGCCGGAGAACCTGGCCCGGGAGCGGAAGATGCAGTGGGTGCAGAGGCAGCGAATGGAGCGCAGGAGCACGGTGAGCCTTGGGGACCCGGAGGGGCTGCCGGCGTGTCCCGTGAGGACCCATGTCTGCTGAGCTGGGACTGCAGCCCCTCCCCAGCCCTGGCATCTTTGGGACCTGGGCCTTCAGTGACAACTTCTGGGCCCTGGCGCCAGCGCCGCGGATGCTGGGCATAGGAAGGCTTTCTTTGCCAAGCCCAATTTCTAGATTGTCCACCAAGCCTGGGTGTCTCCTTGCCCTAGTGCCCATCCACCCTGGGAGAGGAGCGGTCCTACAACCCGTTCCTGAGGACCCACTGCCTGGTGCTGCAGGAGGCCCTGGGGCCAGGCCCAGGTCCCACGGGGGACGACGACTACTCCAGGGCCCAGCTCCTGGAGAAGCTTCGCCGTCTGAAGGATCTGCACAAGAGCAAGTGACCCCCCCACCCTACCCCGGCCCACCTCCACGGTGGGGAGGCTGCCGTCACCCTCATCACCCCATCCTTCTCACTGCTGCCACCCCCACTTCCATCAGCGCCCATGGTGGGCTTTAGTCCCCCATGCTGGTGGGGGACAGAGGGAGGACACCGAGAGACCGAGAGGAAGGGAGCTGGAGGAAGGCGCGGAGACGCCGGGAGCGAGACTGAGTTACCAAGGGCGAGAGGAGAGGAGGGACCGTGCCCGCTCCAGATGCAGCTGGCAGAGACTCCTCTGCCAGGGCACAGAGGACATGGAGCCGCTGGCTGGGAGGTTCCTGCTGCCACTGCAGCCCCGTCATCCAGGGTGGCAGGAGCCGTGAAGAAGTTTGAGTCCATCTTCCCCCTCCTCCCATCAGAGTTGGGAAAGAAGCTCAGTCCCTGAAAGTGGCCTGCGGCGTGGCCCCATGGAAGAGTGACCAGTCTGAGGGGCGACAGGGATGCTGCCCCTCCTCCCAAGCCTCCCTGCCCTGCCCCCACGAAGGCACTTTTCCTCTAGCGCCATTTCTAAGAAGGGTGACAGGGCTGCTTGTCTGGCTGTCAGATGTCTCTGCTGAATGGCTCCCCTGCAGCCTGGGGGAGGCGGGGCCCTGGTTGCCAAGGAAAGCCAGACCCCGGGCTGAGGAGACACCAGAGAGGGACTGTGACAGCCATGTAGGTCCCACTGCTCCCTGCACAGCTGGCCTGGGCTTGCTGGCTGGCCTCTGCCCCTGCCCTGGGCCTAAAGGGCCCCTTCTTCCCAGAGGAGAGAGTGCCACCGCCGGTCATGGCCACTGCGGGTGTCCTCATCTGGTCCTTGTTCTTAGGAACCTCTGCCTTCCTCCAGCTCCTCTTTTTCCTCACCCCTTCCCTCTTTTAATCAATAGACCTTCAACTAGCCCTTCGCAGTTTGCCAAGAACACCCCCGTGCCATTTCTCATGTGCTCCCTGGCTCCATCCCACCTGGGGTACGGGGTCCTCGAAGCTGAGCACAGAACTCAGAAGTCCAAAAGCAAAGAGAGCCGAGTGAGCCGGAGCTCCCAGGACCCCGCCGGCCCTTCCCCTCTGCGCAGACCCTCAGCTCAGTTTCTCCCCGGACCGCCGGTCCAGGTCCCTCTAGAGCCTCCACGAGCAGCAGAACTGGGCCCAGCCCAGAACTTTCTCTCTGCGTCCAGGCCCTTCCTCAGGCTCTGCTCACTCTGGTGAGCCTCTGAGATGCCCTGCCCTCAGTCTCCCCTCATCGGCCTCTGCCCCTCTCTCCAGCCATAGCCTCTGGTACCAACTCTAGCAATACGGCCAGAATAGTTAGTCCCCACCCGCGAGACATGCAGTTCCCTGCCTCTGTGCCTTCGCTCACGCTGTCTCTTCAGACTGGAATGCCTTTCCCCCGCTCCTCCTGCCTTGTTTGCCTGGCAAACACCTTTTCATCTCTCTCCATCTCCCTCATAGGTCCCCCCTCCTCCAGGAAGACCACCCCCATGCCCCACCCCTTCCAGGCTACCTCTGCTCTTTGTAAATGCTTCTCCCATGGCACTTACACACCCACAATGTATTTTACTTGTTTACATGTTTGTCTCCCCTTCTAGACTGTGAACCTTTCAGGGCATGGACTGTATCTTATGCATCTATGTATTTCTGTGCCTAGCACGGTGCCTGGCACACAATAGGCGCTTAATAAATGTTGAATGAATGAATGAATGATTTAACCAAGTCTCGCTCACTCAGTGTGGCTTCTTTATTGCCGAGTCCCTTTTCCTGTCTGGGTGACAGGCCTGCTCAGGCGTGACTGCCTTCAAGCTGTGGCCACAAACAGTGCTCGCCACAGATCCCACCACGGCTGCCTGCACACACACGTTCCAGGCTTACATCAGTCTGCCTCTGAAGCTTGAGACTGCATTTGTGCTGTCGGCCAGAGGGGACCTGCTTCTACGTGGTCACAGCAAGCAGCGGCTAGCACGTCAAGGGCAGGTGGTGGCACGGGCCTCTCTGAGCCTCTGGAACTGACAAAGAACCAAGCTCCACTGTTTCTGTTTTTGTATTTTAAAGATTTTGTTTATTATGCATACAAGAACTAGGGCACAGACCAGAGGTGCCCGGATAGGAGGTGAGACACACTGCTGAGGGGCGCAGTGAGCAAGACAGGAGAGGTCTGCTGTGCCATGTGGGTCACCTCCCTGGCCAGGGATCGAACTCATGCTGCAATGGCTGCTGATAGCCTCCTAGTGCTGGTCCTTAACCCACTGTGCCACCAGGGAGGTGGCACATCAACTTTGACAACACCATTTCTAGTTCCCTTGTATTTATCTTTGGGAGTCAGAATTTATGTTTGACAAGTGACACTGGTTTTCAGTTCATGACAGTGATTAAAGATAGTTATTGAAATGGAAAACTAGCCCCTCAGCCAAGCCAGGGAAGCTGGCACTGGCCCAGCTGTCCCAGATTGGGGCTGCACCTGGGGAAAAGGACCATGGTTTCTGCCTTCCTGAAGAAGGCAGCACTCTGCTCTGTGATTGTTCTGTGCCACTGATGTCTTGAAAGGGCAAGCGCCAGAGCCTGGTCGCTCTGGGTATGCCTAGCTTCAGAGAGAGGCTCTTGATAATGGTTCTCTGGAACTGCTGAAGCATTTTCCTGAGGCTCTGCGTGACCCTGTCACTGGGACATCTATCCTAAATGATGGCACTTGCTTCTCTGGGATAGCACTGACTAACAACATCCAGGCCACCTGTCTGCTTGGAGGACAGTAGGTATCACTGACCTTCGTGACTTGGGTTCCGGCCCCACTCTGTCATGCAATATTCAAGTGACCTTGGACAAGTCACTTAACTGCATTTGGTTTTTTCAATCTCCAATGGAGATAATAACCTTGAATGAATTCTAGAACTCTTTCAGAAGTGACAGACTATGCCTACCAAAGAATTTAGACCAAAAGGAGTATTTATTAGCTTGTGAAATTGAAAAGTGTGGGGTTAGATCATGGTGACTTCAGGCATGGCTGGATCCAGGACAGCTTCACCACTAAGCTTTGCTTTACAGTGGTGTCCTTCATTCTCCCTGTGGTAGAAAGAGCATCTCTACAAAAAGTTCATCAAACAGTAGAATCTCCAGTAGTTCCAAGGATTGAGTTTCATTGGTCCCGTTTGGGTCACGTGTCCAACTCGGAACCAATCATAGGAGTTAGGAGAATGGGTATTTCTGACCAGGTTGGGTTGTGTGATCACACCTCCCAGGGCAAGGTCAGATCCAACTAAAACATGGTACACTGAGAATGGGGAAAGTGTCCCCCAAAGGAATAAAGGATCAGGAATAATGAGTAACAGCCAAATCATAAACTTTTACCAGAAATTTTATTTTTTGGAGACTATTAGAAGAGTTAGATGAGAAAAGGCATATGAATTCACTTTTTAAAATGCTGTTTCTATCATTAATGACAAAGAAGAAATAATACCTATAGTCGCAAAGGTATTAGAATCATATGTAGTTTTTATTTTATTTTCCATCTCAGCAGAGATGGAAAATGGTAATGGACTTGGTAATGGATTTAGTAATGGACTTCCATTACCAAATCACCCATGCATCATCACCATAGTCCCGTGCACTCCCCCACCCCATTTTTATCCCATTCCCCACTCCACTCCCATAAGTTGTTCATTATTATTATTTTTTCCCTGGTCCTTTATGCTCCTGTTATGAGTGAAACCATCCAGTATTTTTCTTTTTTCTTTCTGGTTTATTTCACTAAGCATGATCCAGCTCCATCCATGTGGCTGCAAAAGGCATGAGTTTATCTTTTTGATTGCTAAGTAATATTCCATTTGTGCATATGTACCACATCTTTTTAATCCAGTCATCTACTTTTGGGCATGTGGGTTGGAATCATACATAGTTTTAGGAATAACCAGCAGGCAGTTCAGTTTTAAATTTTTGTCCTGGGATCACAGGCTGTCTCTTAGGGGATAGGAAAGGAACAAGAAGGGGCTAAGTGGAATGTCTAAGGCATTCCAGGGAAGAACTGAGACCAGGGGCAGTTGTAGGCAAGGCATTCATGTGTGGGTGGTTCGTAGTCCCCCCCCCCCCAGGCTGGCCACAAATGAAGACTTTGGAAGTGAGGGAAAACCAGCTTTGCCAGGCAGCAAACCCTCGTCCCAGGTCCATGGCAGGACAGGGTGGTCTGACAATACAGGGCGAGTGGAGAGAGGACTTGGAGTTGAGCAATAAGAATGAATATCGATTCTGCCTCTGATGGGCTGTGTGTAACGAGGGGCAGGTGTCCCGTGCTCACCAAGCCACATGTTGGAGTGATTGGGAGAACTAAAGAGACACAGAGCCAGCGACAGCAGCCTCTTATCTCTCACCATTATTGACAGCTGATCTGTCAGAGCAGAGAGGCTCGGAACATGGACTCCAGAGCCAGCCTTATCTAGATGGGAGGCCGTATTTTTCATTTATTACCTGGGTGACCTAGGATGAGTTTTTCAGCCTTTCTGTGATTCAGTTTCTGTCTATCTAATGGGAGTGACCCCTAGCTCTGACTTAGAAGCTTATGAGGACTAAATGAGTTTGTATCTGCCCTTTGCATGTTACTTTTGGCCAGCCCAAAAGCCAGCCTTCTTTTGGGCTCCAAGAGGCCCACCTACCCAACACAATCACCCTAAGGTGTCCTTCCACAGCCCTATCAGGTCCCACAGTGCGGATGGTAGCAGCTTCTTAAGAGAGCTCTTCCAGAGGGTTGAAGAGTAGACCCTTGTGTGAGCCATTTTGCCAAGTCGCTTTTTGCCCCTGCTGTTGGGAACAACGTGGGGAAGCCCCGGGGGTGGAGAGATGGACTCCTAGCGAGTGGGAGTCTGTGAAGACAGACAAGTGGGGTCCCATGCAGCTAGAGAGGCCTGACCGAGAAAGGGGACTCCAAAGGGTGGCCAGCTGGGGAAGCAAATCTTCCCAGGACAGCTGAAGCAGGGGAACTGTGAGGGTTTGCCTTAAAACCATCGAAACACCAAAGACACAAAAAAGACACCTGCACCCCCATGCTTATTGCTACTTTATTTATAGTAGGAAAGATATGGAATCAAACTAAATGCCCACAAGTAGATGACCGGATTAAAAAGATGTGGTACATATACACAAAGGAATATTACTCAGCAGTCAAAAAGACAAACCCATGCCTTTTGCAGCAACATGGATGGAGCTGAAAGGGATCATGTTTAGTGAAGTAAGCCAGAAAAACAAAAAAGAAAAATACTGGATGGTTTCACTCATAGCAGCAGCATAAAGGACCAGGCAAGAAAATAATAATAACAATGAATAGCTATATACCAGAGACATTTTGATGGGGGTGGAGTGAGGAATGGGATCAAAAATGGGGGTGTGGGCTTAGTGAGATAAGCCAGAAAGAGAAAGAAAAATACCGGATGGTTTCACTCATAGCAGGAGTATAATGGACCAGGCGAGAAAATAACAAAAAT
>NW_004567103.1:12882858-12883463 GCF_000260355.1 Condylura cristata | reverse complement strand
GGTGTCCATGTGATGTCACTCCTGCTCCCTGCCCCCACCTCGGGTCAGGGCCGGCAACCTCTGATCCACTTTCTGTCTCTGCTGTCCTGCCTGATCTGGATATTTCTTATAAATGGAGTCATCTGGTATCTGGTCTTTTGTAAGTGATTTCTTTTACGCAATATGTTTTCAAGGTTCCTCCATGTTGTAATACGTGATACTTTATTCCTTTTATGGTTGAATAATACTCCATTGTGTATCTACACTACATTTTGTTTATCCATCTGTCAGTTGATGGGGAGTTGGGCTGTTTTGTCTATTGGGAAAAATGGAACTGTAAAATCTGTGAACAAATTTTTGTCTGAACAGATGTTTTCAATTCTCTTTCAATTACAGTCACATAGTAATGCCACGTTAATTTTTTTCAGACAAGCTGCTTTACAACTAGTTGCGAGTTTTCCTAAACAGGCTCTTGTGCAGAGAAAGTTTAAGAATTCACTTTAGGACCCTCCCTGGTGGCGCAACGGGTTAAAGCTCTGCACTGCAAGGGAGCTGCGGTCATTTCCATGTGATTCCATCCCCAGCCCCGGAGGTGATCCACATGGCAGACCTCTCTTGGCCCGCCC
>NW_004567103.1:12877862-12882573 GCF_000260355.1 Condylura cristata | reverse complement strand
TGCTCCCCTCAGCGATGTATTTTGGTCAATATGCCTGTTTTGCTACCCATTCTATCTCTGGTGAGATAGAATACAGTACCTCTGGCCTGTACCTCAGTAAATAAATCTTTTTTTAAAAAGTAATTAACTTTAGTTTTTACAGTGAATAATCAATTTCTTAAAATTTTTAAACATAAGCACGCCTAAAAGTTTTAAGTTCAACTTATCAATTGTATAATCATAGCCAAAAATCTGGTTATTATCAATAATAATTCCTAAATGGGGGTTGATAATTGTTTCTCTTTTCAAAATTAAAGACACTATAAACAGCGGGTCCTCCCTGGTGGTGCGATGGGTTAAGGCTCAGCACTGTGAGGCTATTGGCAGCCACTGCAGCAAGAATTTGATCCCCAGCCACAAAGCCACCCACATGGTACAGCAGACCTCTCCTGTCTTCACCCACTGCTGCCCACTGCTCCCCTCAGCAATGTATTTCAGTCAGCCTGCCTCTTTTGCACCCCATGATAATCAGTTTATATTACATTTATACATTCCATTTCCTTTTTTAAAAAAAAGATTTACTTATTTATGCATACAAGAACTGGGGTACAGGCCAGAGGTGCAGGGGGTAGGGTGTAAGGATTCACCAGAGACAGAGTGAGGAGCAGAGCAGGCAGAGTGACCAAAATACATTGCTTAGGGGAGCATCAGGGAGACAGGAGAGGTCTGCTGCACCATGTGGGTCAGCTCCCTATCCAGGTATTGAAGTCTTGCTGCAGTGGCTGCAAAACTAGCTTCTAGGAAGGGGCTTTAACCCATTACACCACTAGGGAGGGTCCACATTCCATTTCCTTTTAAAATAATTGATTGTTATATATCAGTGATATCTCAAAATAGCAGGGTGGGGAGGGCCCTCCATGGGGCACAGAGGTTAAAGCACAGCTCTGCAAGCTAGCCACAGCTGCCTTAGAGTGAGGTGATCCACATGGAGGTGGGGGGGGGCTTCTCCTGACCTGCCCACTGCTCCCCTCAGCAGTGTACTTCATCAGTCTTCTTGTTCTGCTCCCCATTCTGTCTCTGGCGAATCCTCTCACCTCCCCTGCTTCTCTCGCCTATACCCCAGTTCTGTATGCATAAATAAATGAATCTTAAAAAAAAAAAAACGGGAAAAATTAATTCACTAAAAAATGTTTTTAATAAAACAATTGACAAGCCAACCATTCAAGTACTTTTTACTGAACTCTAATACATCTAATATACATGTATGACATTTTAAGGTTTTAAAAAATGCTTGCTTTCCAGTAACAATCCCAGCAGGGATTTAACTTCAAAGTACAGCCTAAATCAACTATTCAACTGTCCAATTTAAATTAGGCTCTCAGGCTTATCTTTTAAGTAGCCCACTCCATCAAATTATTCTAAACATTTCAAGAACTCGAAATATAAAGTATGCACTATGTAACACACATATAAAATTCATGCTGCTGGTTTGATTCTCTTTAGCATGGTTATACATAATTCTAAATCTTCCCCTGAAGTTGCAGGGACAAGAAAATATTTGAAGTGTTGTGAGGGTCCAGGGAGGACGGCACCACATTGGGGACTGAAGTTTCGCATTAAGATTTTTCTTTTTCAGGGCTCTTTCTGGTGGCACAAGGGTTAAAACACAGCACTGTGAAGCTCTCCACAGCCACTGCAGCACAAGTTCAATCCTCGGCCCTGGAGGTGACCTACATGACACGGCGGATCTCTTCTGACCGACCCACTGCTCCCTCAGCAGTGTATTTCAGTAAATCTGCCTGTTCCGCTCCCCACTCTGTCTCTGGTGGATCTTCTCTCCCACCGCACCTCTGGCCTGTACCCCAGTTCTGTATGCATAAATAAATATATCTTTAAAAATTTTTTTTCAAAGGAACTCTCCTGCATTGCTGGTGGGAACGCAAACGAGTACAACCACTATGGAAAACTGTTTGGAGGTTCCTCAAACTGCTAAACATGGAGCTTCCATAAGACCCAGCAATCCCACTCCTAGGTATCCACCCAAAAGACACAAAAACACTTATTCAAAAAGACTCCTGCACCCCCATGTTTATTGCTGCTTTATTTACAATGGGAAAGACCTGGAAACAGCCCAAATTCCCAAAAGCAGATGACTGGATTAAAAAGATGTGGTACATATACACAGTGGAATATTACTCAGCAACCAAAAAAATAAACACATGCCTATTGCAGCACCATGGATGGAGCTGGAAAAGATCATGCTTAGTGAAATAAGCCAGAAAGAAAAGGAAAAATAGCAGCTGGTTTCACTTATAGCAGGAGTATAACGGACCAGGCGAAAAAATAATAGTAATGATGAACTGCTATATACTAGAGACATTTGATGGGGGTGGAGTGGGGTCAAAAACAGTGGGGGGAAGGAAATACACTGGACTATGGTGATGGCACATGGGTGGTTTGGTGAGGGGAGCCCACGGGGATTACAACTGAGATGGAAAAATGCACAAAATGATATAAAAATAAACTATATTATTTTAATTTTTTTTTTCTTTTTCTGTGACCCTGACCATCAGGCTGAGGCCCTTTCATAGCCACTGTGGTGCAGACTCCAGCTGTTGCAGGATGGAGACCCGACTGCCCACAGCTTGGGGGTGGAGTCCTGGCATAATTCAGTTTTCAAGCCTTAGTCTTTCATCATTACCCAAGTCATTGCATGCCTGTTTGTATTCAGTGTATCACCTACTTCCTGATTCATTTTTCTCTGGATTCCCCCAACTCCTGAGTCAGCTGGCCTTTGGTTGAATACTGTGGACTGTCAGCCGCTTGACCTTGGAAGACATTTCACTAACTCTTGTGCTTCACTTTCTAATCCATGAAGTGGAAAGAAAACGTTCCTGTTTACTGGATGAGTCTGAAGATGAGTGAGAGGATGTGTGGAAGCCCTTCAGGGCAGCCTGGACAGAGCTGGCTCAGGGACACCCTGGTCCTTGTTACCTTCACTGTTAGGGACAGGCCAAGCTGTGGAGCTGGACCTGTGGGCTGGGTGTCTGTCGGACTCAGCGCACTAATTCCAATTCTGATAATAAGGACCCTGCCATCCCTTTGCCTCTTATGAATGTCAAATGCTCCCTCTGCTGGACATTACCCAGACTTGGATAGAGTTACCACCATTTCCTCCAAGGTCTGGCTATACAGCAGAAGGGTTGGTGGCCCTTTAAGAGGCAGTAGCTAGCTCCCAGTTGCCATGGAGACAGCTAGCCGCAGACCAGGTAGCAGCAGGCAGCAAGTTCTCTAAAGTTCAATCCACAGGTGGGAAGGAGGCTGGGACTAGAAGGATAGGGGCATCCACTTCCTCACGATACCCTAGGCTGAGCTGTGAGGACCTCGGCCACACCCCTGCGTATCCCCAAAGTCCACCATCTCAGCTTCTCCTCCCGCTGTCACCCCCTCGCCAAGGACCACTGGGTCATGAATAACCAGTCCTCAATCCAGAAGAGTCTGGCACCGCCAGAGGCAAATGCTGAAGCCATCCAGTACCTCAACTCTCTGCGTGAGCTTGGAGGGGCGGTGGCAGGAGCAGGGAGCGGCAGTCTGGAGCACAGGGAAGAAGGGAGGCTCAGACCTGGCCGCAGTTTCCCAGCCTCCACTCTCCAGGAATTCGGAAAGTGTGTGAGGCCCCTTTGTTAATATCCTTCCAGGGGAGACTCCTTCTCTTCACCTGCTGACAGACTTGTGGGGTGAATAGCGGTGGGGGGAGACTGTAGGGCCCTGGTGACGTGAGGTCTAGGACTTACTCTGTCCTCACTCCTGCGCCCCCAGAGCTGGAGGAACTGCAGATGCTCTTTTTCTCGGAGACGTTGGTCATGGTCTCGGACTCAGGGGAACCTCAGGGAGAGCTGACCATTGACGTGCAGATGGGAAAATACAAAGATAAAGAAGTTGGTTTCTTCTCCTACTGC
This sequence comes from Condylura cristata, assembly GCF_000260355.1. Classification (NCBI taxonomy): domain Eukaryota; kingdom Metazoa; phylum Chordata; class Mammalia; order Eulipotyphla; family Talpidae; genus Condylura; species Condylura cristata. The sequence continues at coordinate 12,878,635 of NW_004567103.1, read as the reverse complement.
CTCCTGGTGCATGCCTTCAGCCGAGGCTTCCTCAGCAAAACACCGTTCGGCAACTCCCTCCTGGGTGAGTGCTCCCTCCCAGGCCCTGCACCTCCTCCTCCTCACCACCTCACCCGTGATTCCCAGGACCTTTGAGCTCACCTTGGGACCTTTTCACCTTGGACCAGAACTAGGCAAAGGGGGCAGGGGGCCGGCGGTGGGGGCAGGGGCACTGGCTACCATCTCCCCACACACAACCTGAGCCCCCCACTTATTCTCCAACCCTTCTCCCGGACCACAGTGCTCCCTCCCTCCACCCCAGGCTACCTCTCTATGAAGCTGGAGATCTTGGAACAGCACAGCCAGGAATTCATCAAGGTACCTCCTCAGCCCCTAGCTTTGACCACAGGTCAGGAAGACAGAATAGCCACCCTGGAAGGGAGGGAGAGCCCAAGGGAGCGGAAGAGGGGGGGCTCAGTGAAATGCACCCCAACTCTCTCCCCAGTTACTCTGCTGGGCCCAGCACACACACACTACTTGGAAACCAGTGCCTCTGGCTATTAGAAGGCTGTTTGTGTCGACCTTCCCTTGACACACAAATCCTAGCCCAGCCCGCTGGGTCATCCTCCAGCCAGAGAGCCCAGGAGGCCCTGGGGGTTGCGTCTCCCAAAGCTCCACTTCTTTTGCTTGTACCCCTGAGTCCTGCCACTTGACTGGCTTCTGGAATGAGAGCCCTGTCACATGAGAGAACTCCAACCCTCCCAGAAAAGCCACTGCCATGTTTTTTTTTTTTT
>NW_004567103.1:12876361-12877572 GCF_000260355.1 Condylura cristata | reverse complement strand
TACACTGCTGAGGGGAGCAGCGGGGAGACAGGAGAGGTCTGCTGTGCCATGTGGTTCAGCAACCCCACCAGGGATCCAACTCTTGCTGAAGCGGCCACAGGTAGCTTCATATTGCTGTGCTTTAACTCCTAGCCACACCGGGGAGGGCCCCTTTTCTTTTTTCGACTTCTACTCTTGAGCTTTATCATCTATGGAAGGTTCTCTATCCAAATTTCCTTTATAAAGGAGAATTGACAACATAGCCTTAGTGGGGATCCTTGTCTATAATCTGGGGAGTCCCTGATCCTCCCCTCGCTGCTCTGGCCCTTAGTTCCGTCCCCTCCCCATGGAACGGAAGACAAATCTGCTGAAGCAAGGGGATCAAATGGCCATGACCAGAATTATCAAGGACGGTGAGGTAAGGAGAAAGCTGGGTGGACCCTGCTGGGGGACCCTACTGGTCCTCAGTAGCGGGGACCAGGCTGTGTTTGACCAAGAAACCAAACTGGGAACCCCAGCTGGTGCAAACCCTCTCCAGCCCTCCCCAGTTTGATGCCCCGATCCAATTTTGTGATCTGATTTGTCCTGAACAGGAAGTGAAGACAGAAGTGTCGTTTTTTCCCTGGCACTCCATCGCCGGCTTCATCTCTGAGGCTGCCAACCTGGTGTTGCTGAGGCTGATGGCCTGGCGACAGACAGTGCCCAGCAGTGCCCGCTTCCTGGCCTTGGACACAGAGGGCAATCTCTGCTCCTCTACCTATGTGAGGGCTCACCTGGGCAGGGACTTGGCCTGGGGAGCAGGTGGGGGAGAACAAGATAGCTGTGGCATGGACAAGGGGTGGGAGAAATAAAACTAGGTATGGGAGTGGGGCACCCAAGGGCAGGGGAAAGCAGAGAAAGGTGGTTGCAGGTGAGTGAGTGACAGAGGCCAAAGTAGGGGCAGCTAGAAGGCAGTGTTTTACGCTTAAGTCAGTCCAGGAAAAATAAACAGAGGGGTGCTTTTAAAGATACATTAAAATATATATATATGTATTTATGGGTCCTCCCTGGTGGTGCAATGGGTTAGAGCGCAGCACTGTAAGCTAGCAGCAGCCGCTTCAGTGCGAGTCCAATTTCCAGCACTGGAGCTGACCCACATGGCGCTGCAGACCTCTCCTGACCCGCCCGCTGCTCCCCTCAGCAGTGTACTTCATCGATCTGCTTGTTCTGCTCCCCGCTCTGTCTCTGGTGAA
>NW_004567103.1:12873223-12875924 GCF_000260355.1 Condylura cristata | reverse complement strand
GTGAAAGGATTCACCAGAGACAGAGTGGGGAGCAGAACCAGCAGATGGACGAAGTCCACTGCTGAGGGGAGCAGTGGGCGGGTCAGGAGAGGTCTGCCGCGCCATGTGGTCACCTCTGGGGCAGGCGGGGATGGAACTCACGTGGAAGTGGCCTTAACTACTTAGTGCTGCGCTTTAACCCATACACCACCAGGGAAGGCCCCCCATACATATTTTTAACATCACAAAATGCAGCATCTCTAACTACACTTCATTTCTTTTTTATGTCATGTCTCAATCCTGAAGGATTTTATTTTTTCAGCTAAAATTTCATAATCGACATATGTAGCACTTCATGCACTGTGTGATCTTAACAGTACACTTCTGAACACATGCAATTTTGCCAATTTAACCAGTCGTGTCAACGACATTCTAGCCTTTCCTGTCACTAACAGCAACGTGTTTGACGAGAGACCTGCATTCCCTTGTTTTCTCCAAAGCACACACTTTACATTAGCACTTTTTCCCCACTGGGGCTTAAGTTTTAGACAACAGCCCGCTGCCAGCAGCTTCACAGCCTGAGCTGGCGACACACCAGGCTTAGTCCCACTCCCGGGAGCCTCAGGGTCCCTCCTCAGCCACCACACTCACACCTCACAGAGCCTCATCCCTGTAAGATAATCTGCCCTGCGGGCACAGGGGAGGGGTGGGTGCAACAGGACGGCCTGTCTCTAGGAGGGGAACTTCCAGTAAACTCCAGGGTGCAACAAAATCTGTGAGCTGAGGGCTGCTTATCACTGGTGTGCAAGGAAGGAAGCTACATGGTGGAGAAAAGGAGAAGAGTCGGGGGTGGCCTTGCTAGGCATCCACCTCACCCTCCTCCTCCATTTGCACTGCTGCCAGCAAGCCCTGGGCAGGCAGACCCTCCAGGTGGGCCATCAGCAGGTGGAAGTGTTCATCGTGGAGCACAACGTGCACTCACAGGAGGGCATCCCCATGTCCTGCCAGTTCTACCTGCTCTCCGACGGGTGAGCTGCTGACCGTGGGGCCAGGGAGCACCGGCAACCAGGCCCGACGATGGCACACAATGGGGCAAAGGAGGAGCCCTATTGCCCAGGACACCCCTGGGACGAACTGCTGCCTTTCCGAGCGCCCCCTTGTCTAGCTACATCTTTCACTCTTTCCTCATTTCTCTGCTCATTCTGACCCGCACAGGGCCTTGCTGAGAGCTCTGGGTGGCGAGGTGGCTGTGTCCTCCACAGCCCAGGCAGGGCTCAAGCTGCTGCCACAGGGAGCGGGTGAGAAGTGGAAACCACTGTACACTGCATAAGTCAGTGTTCTGGAAGAAGCCTCCTGGCGCACTGCCAAGCTGTCCCCAGCAAAGTGCAGGCACCAAATAATAAGAAAGCGAGGGGAGGGTGTGAAGAATTTGAAATTTCCAGAGGTGATTCCACTCCACTGGAAGAGAATCAGAATGCTGGTTTCCCTGAGGTAGAACGATGCTTTTATTTTGTGCATCCCAGAGCAGGCTGCTCCAGGACCTGCTAGGCTTGACGCTGGAAGGTGGGGTTCAGCCCCCGCAAGCATTGTTAGGGGTACTAACAGTGTCCAGTTTGAAGAGCAGGGGCATTATCTGGAGACCCAGAAGTGGACACCGGCAGGACAGTCAACAACGAGAGAGGGAGGGGGCAACAGTCCAGGGAGCCCCTAGAGGCCCTGCAGGGAGTAGGCTGGGCTGCGAAGACACCCCCTCTCACACGTGCTTCTGGGTTGCTTAGGCACCTGGCCAAGAGAGTCCAGGTGGGCTCCCCTGTGTGCTGCATGATCACCAAGGTCCCAGTCTTGAGGGAGGAAGGTGAGTGAAGCTTCTGGGTGTCGGGAGAATGAGGTGGAGGGGGTGACCCCAAGAGGCCGGCAGGGGGCAGGCCTTGTTCACTGTGGTATGAGTGGGATCCCAGTCTGAGATCAGATGGAGAAATTCTGGCCTCCGGCCCCAAGGGAATTAGGGTGGGTCATTTTGCTGGGAGCCCTTCTGCAACCCTGCCAGGTGGGACAGACCCTGCAGTTTGAGTGTTCTTGGGCATCGGGTTGTGCATCCCCAAAGACCCTGGTTTTGGGGTCAGTAGCCTGCCTCTCTCCTTCCCCCTTTCCCCATCCAGACGAGATTGCGCCTCCCCCGGTATTTGGGAAAAAGTCCTTGGTGTGGGAAGAGGACACTGAACTCTACTCGAAATTCTTGGAGCGGAAGGTGAGGAGGGACTCCAGCAGGGGCCCCCATCCCCCCGCCCCCCATAAATGGCAGCATTACTGACTTCTGTGCTTGATGCAACGCACACCCTCGAGCACCCCTTTCGCGCCCCCAAGCCCTCCAGCGAGGGAAGCAGAGGGGCGTTCTGGGGTGCGGAGGGGGCGGTGTTCCCGGCGCGGGGTCCGGCCGGCCCGGGCTCACGGCCCTCCCCTGCAGGAGGAGCTCCGTCTCAGCCACACCAGCTACCTGCGGCAGCACCCCGAGGCCCAAGCGCTGGTCTCCGACTTCCTCCTGTTCCTGCTGCTGCGCCAGCCGGCCGACGCGATCACCTACGCCGCGGAGTACTTCGGCGCCTTCGCGAGGCGCCACCCGCCGCCCCCCTCCTTGCGCTCCTCCCACCGGCCGAGCCCCTTCCGCCCGCTGGACCCCGAGCGCGAGGCGGGCGACGGCTAGGCGGGAACGCGGGGCCTCGGG
>NW_004567103.1:12866604-12872713 GCF_000260355.1 Condylura cristata | reverse complement strand
GGGCCATGGGGGGGGCTGTTTATTTTTATTAAGAGAAACTCCCATTTTTTTTTAAAGATTTGTTTATTTATGCATACAGAACTGGGGTAAAGGCCTCCGGGGCAGGTGGGAATCGAACTCATGCGGAAGCGGCTTTAGATTCTCAGTGCTGTGCTTTAACCCGCTGCGCCACCAGGGAGGGCCATGGGTGAAGCTTCTTGACAGGCCTCCCGCTGCGGATGCCGATGCCGCTATGCCACGAAATCTAACTGCCGGCTTTCCCTGCCTCCAAAGAAGAGCAGGTGACAGAGGCGGGGGTGTGGGGGTCACCCAGGTCTTGTCCATCACCTCTGAAACCGCCCCAAATCCTCAGGATCAGCTCACACTCCATCCCTCTCATCCTGTTCCCAATGACACCACGCTCCCCCAAACTTCTTTTGAGGCCTCCAGTTATCAAATCCTAGAGCAAAACAGACCAGTAGGTCATCGGTCACCACCTTTAGGCTGCTGCTCAACGCAGCTCTGCTCCTCAACGCAGCTCTGCAGTGGCTGGTTTCTACCCAGGGCGGGCTGCCTGAGAGGGCCTCCCTCCATCTGTTCAGTTACCAAAGCAGAGGAGGGGCGCCAGAGAAACTTTACATTTGCATCTAGTTGGGGTGGGGGGGATGTGAAGGAATAAAGCAAGAAAGGCTTCATGGAGAACTATCATTTGAGTTGAACCTTAAAGTATTTCTCTCCAGATGGGAATCTGGGAGATAACTTAGACGGAGAAAGTAAAATCTCTCCAGTCCTCTCCCTAGAACAAGCCATGGTTAACATTGTGGCAATTATCTTCTCTCTTATTCTCAGTTTAAATTGACGGGGGGTTGGGGACCATTTACTCTGTCAAGCTCCTTCTATAGGGTGTTGATATGCTCTTTACAACTTCAAGGGTCTTCATTTTTTTAAGCAAAAATGAAACCATTCAGTTATATATGCTCATTAACTGGTAACTGCTTATTAAATTACATTCTCTAAAAGTTTCAAACATTGCAGATGAAGCTGGGATCTCCCCAGATTCCCATCTCCATGTCTGTCTTGTAATTTTTTTCATGTATGGTAAACAGCCTTTTTTCTTTGTATTTTAAAAATGTTTCCATGTCATTACCTAGTCTTTTATTCTGGATGGTGCTACCATAATGTAACCAGTCTTCCCCCGGCCCCCACCCCTTTGCTATGGGTAAATCTTTGCATCTATCAGCAATTCTTAAGGTTGCAGCCCGAGAAGTATCATTGTTGGCTCTTAAGGCATTTGTTTTAACATATTGCAAATCATACATGTGAGGGCTTTTTACTGAAGGTCCCATGGGGCATTCCAGGCAGAGGAAATGACACAAGCAATGAGTAAAAGTCGAGAAGTGTAATGGGCACCCAGGTCTCGAGCAGCACCATCCAGCCAGACTTTCTGCTGTGATGGAAAGGACATCTTCGATGTCCACTATGGCAGCCACCAGTAATACGTGGCCATTGAGCCCTAGAAATGTGCTTAATTTGACCTGAGGATGAGAGCTTTACTTTCATTAGCTTCGAGTCACACAGTCACAATATGGGAGCCAGCCGCTACCAGTCTGGAGAGCGGACCTCTAGAGGGTAGGTCTTTCATTCAATCTGGCAACCAGCTCAAATGCTGGGTCCCAGGGTTGTTCTGGGCACTGGGGGAGCAGCAGTGAGAAGACAGCATCCCTGTCCTGTGGCACTGACAGTGTGTGAAGAGGGAAAATAATCAAAAAGGATGTTTCATATGTTAAAATTCAGACATTTTGGGTCTCCCTGGTGGTACAGCACGATAAAGCGCAGCACTGTGAAGCTCTCCACAGCCATTGCCTCACGAGTTCCATCCCCACCTGGGAGCTGACCCACATGGCGCAGCAGACCTCTCTCTCCTGACCCACCTGCTGCTCCCCTTAGCAGTGTATTTTGGTCAATCCACCTGTTCTGTTCCCCACTCTGTCTCTGGTGAATCCTCTCAACTGCTGCACCTCTGGCCTGTTCCCTAGTTCTTTTTTTTTTTTTTAAGATTAATTTATTTATTTGTGCATACAGAACTGGGGTATAAGCCAGAGGCTCAGGGGTGGTGAGAGAACAGAGTGGGGAGCAGAACAGGCAGATCGACGAAGTACACTGCTGAGGGGAGTAGCGGGTGGGTCAGGAGAGGTCTGCCGCGCCATGTGGTCACCTCTGGGGCAGGGGGGAATCGAACTCATGCAGAAGCGGCCTTAGATTCTCAGTGCTGTGCTTTAGCCCACTTCGCCACCAGGGAGGGCCTGTACCCTAGTTCTTATATACATAAATAAAACTTTTTAAACATTCAGACATTCATGGGGAAAAGAAATGAAGTTAGAGAGTGACTATGATTGGAGCATTGAGAGTGAAAGCCCTTCGGGAAGGCCTCTGTGTGGTCTCAGTTGAGGTGGGTTATGAATGAGAAGGAGTCTGATTTGTGAAGAGCTAGAGAAAAGCATCCAGGCAGAGGAAACAGCATGTGTAGAGGCCCCGCAGCCCCGCCGGAGAAGGCCTGCGAGCTGAAGTCCCCTCCAGAGAGGCTGGCCTAAGAGTGCTCAGTCATGGTGAGGCAGGCAGGGTTGGACCACAGGAGCCTCCTAGGCCTGAGTAAGTTCTCTTTATCTGTGGAACCGAAACCAGTGCTGACTCACCCACACACTCAGGACATTTCCACAGAGATCCTGACATTCCTGTCTACCCCATGCACTGTCGCAGTGCGGAGGACGGGGGGGCTCCTTCCTCTGCTTTGTGATGTTCACTGAAGACATCTGATTTTATTTATTTGTTTTTGTATAGAAGAAATGAGGTGTAGGCGCCCGGGCTGTGTGTCCGATTTATTCCTTTGTAATTGCTGAGCAGTTATCCTTGGTTTAAACTGCATTTTAAAAATTACTTCCCTGTTGAAGGACATCTGGGTTAATCCAGTTTGGGCTGCTACAAATAGAGCTGCTATAAACATTCATATAAGAGGTTTGCACTGAAGTTTTAATTGCTCTGGGGTAGATGCTCAGAAATCTATTCTGCACAGAGAAGCAGTTTAGTTAACCATTCACCTGTTGAAGGACAGTCTGGGTTGTTTCCATCTGGGTCTGTTGTAAGTAAGCTGTAGTAGGGTCCTCCCTGGTGGTGCAACAGGTTGAAATGCAACACTAGGAAGCGAGTCGCAGCCTCTTTAGCATGAGTTAGATCCCAGGGCAGGCGGGTGACCCACATGACTCAGCAGACCATCTCCCTCTCCCCTCAGCAGTGTACACTGTCTGTCCGCCTGTCCTGCTCTCCACTCTTGTCTCTGAATCCTCTCACCGCCGCTGCACCTCTGGCCTGTACCCCAGTTCTGTATGCATAAACAAGTCTTAAAATAAGTAAATAAATTGCTATAAAGGTTGTGTACGTATTTTTGTGTGGATATAAATCATATTTCTTGCAAAAATGCCCAGGAATGCAGTTGCTAGATTGTCTGGTAGTTAAATATTTCATTTTTAGAGAAATTTCCAAACTCTTTCAAAGTGACTGTTCCATGTAGCATTCCCTAGCAACACGAGTGATTGTTTCTCCACATTCTTGCCACCATCTTGATGTTGTGACTATATATATTTTTTTTTAAGATTTATTTATTTGTGCATACAGAACTGGGGTACAGGCCAGAGGCGCAGTGGCGGTGAGAGGCTTCACCAGGGAGAGTGGGGAGCAGAACAGGCAGATGGACGAAGTGCACTGCTGAGGGGAGCAGCGGGCGGGTCAGGAGAGGTCTGCCACACCATGTGGTCACCTCCGGGGCAGGCGGGGATTGAACTCATGCGGAAGTGGCTTCAGCTTCTCAGTGTTGTGCTTTAACCCGCTGCGCCACCAGGGAGGGCCCGTGACTATATTTTTTATTTTAGCCATCCTGATCGGGGTATAATACCTCATTATGATTCTAATTTGCATGGGCCACTGGCTAATGATGCTGAACATCTGCACCTATTCTTATTTTTGTCATCTGTATATCCTGTTTGGTGAAATGTCTGTTCATGGTTTTTGTCCATTTTTATTGTATTGTTTGGTTGGTTTTTCACCATTGAACTTTAAGAGATGTTTCTATTTCTAGAGACTAGTCCTTTCAGATACGTGTTTTGTACATATTTTCTGAGTCTTGTCTTTTCCTCCTTTTAACAGAGTCCTCTACTGAGCACAGGTTTGACTGTAATGCAGTCCAATTGATCAATTTTCCCCTTTCTAGATCATGCTTTTGGTGTCAATTCTAGCAAGCGGATGTCTAGCCCTAGATACTGAAGGCTTTCTCTTATGTATTTTTTCTAAAATTTTATGGTTTCATATTTAGATTTAAGCCATTGATCCATCCTGAGAAAATTCAACTTCTTGAAGTTTTACCCTATCCATGCAGGGCTGTTTTCTGCAAGAACTCCACATCCAGTTTCTCTTCCCTAAGTTAGGGAGAGTTCATATTGATCAGTCATGAATTTGTTATTTACTGAATTCCTAACTACAGGAAGTCTCCACAAATGATGTGATGCAAAGAGGAAGACATCTGTCTTAGGTATTGCCTGTATCCAGAGAAAGAGAACCATAGATAGACAGATAGATAGATCGATCTAGAATTGACCAACCATGAGCTGAGAAGTTCTGGGATCTGCAGGTTGAAAACCCAGGAGACCACAAATGACATAGCTCCAATTTGAGTCTGAAGGCCCAAGAACCAGAGCTGATGGTGTATGTTCTAGTGTAAGCCAAGTTCAAAAGTACGAGAAGGCCAATACCTCAGTTCAAAGGCAGTCAAGGAGGGAGAGAAAGAGGGAGAGAGCGAGGACCCCCTTACTCAGTCTTCTGTCATAGTCAGGTATTCCGGTGGTGGGACACAGCTCACCCAGAGAGAAGGGAAATCTGTTTTACTCAAATTCAAATGCCAATCTCCTCCCCAAAACTCAGACACACCTAGAATGTTTGACCAAATATTCAGTACCCATGGCCCAGAGAAGTGGGCACATAAATTAACCATCACAACATACTACCCGGTACCAACCCCAGGTATCCCCACAGGATGCCAAGGCAGTGACTGAGAAACGTGTGCAAACGCCAGGGTTGGAGAGGTGGTAGCAAATTGAGTAATAGATGGCACAATGACAAAGTGTGACCTTGCTTCCTCCTCTCTGACCCATCACTCACCCATCTTCCCACACCCCCTCTCTCCCGTACCCCAACCTATCCCAGCCAGGAGAGTAACTGCTTCCCTCCACCCTGGCTGGAGTTTTTTACTAACATGAGGATATATCACACCCCAGGTTCTGGGCCTGAGAACCTTCTCCTGTTTCCTGTGGGTTCCTAGGTCTGAACCCAGAGTCTGAGGTATCAGACTGTAGAGCTGGAAACGCCATGACAACTCAGGTTATGAATCCTGGCAGAAAAACAAGGCTACAGGATGAGCCCGAGGGAGATAAGTGGTGGGTATGGGAACAGGTAAGAAGAAACCGGGAACTCTTGCTCACATTTACTCAGAGGTTAGAGATTGGTAATCCTCATGTGGAATCCATCCCATAAAAGTCTTTTATTTTGATGACAGAATATTTTCCAGTTTTTGAGCCTAGTCTTTAAAATTTTAAAAATTGCAGCATCCTTGAAGATATGATGCCCCTTGGCCCATATTCCCATCTAACACAACTGGGCAGCACTCTGAGGACTGCCCTCTTTACAGAGTACATAATCTCTGTTTTGCCATAGTCTCCACCACTCCCTATTACCCCTACACACACACACACACACACACACACACACTCAGTGAGGCTCAGCATCATTTATCATACAACACTGAGCTGACACTGTTTTGTTTACACTTAACCTTCTTTACCTTCTACTAGTCTTCATCCTTCATTTAATAGAAGAAACAAGCGTGGAGGACATGATCTGGTGATAATCTCAAGTGCATCAGTGGCAGAACCATCACCAGAATTCCGGTGCCACTTTCATTTTTTTTTTATAAGTTTATTTTTACATCATTTTGTACATTTTTTTTTCCATCTCAATTGTAATCCCCGTGGGTTTCCCATCACCAAGTCACCCGTGTGCCATCACCATAATCCCGTGCACTTCCCTC
>NW_004567103.1:12864133-12865927 GCF_000260355.1 Condylura cristata | reverse complement strand
TGCATTTCCTCTTTGTAGAAGTGTCTTTTTAGCTCTTCTGCCCATTTTTTGATGGGGTTGTTAACTTTATTTTTGTTGAGTTTCATCAGTTCTCCGTATGTTTTTGTGATCAGTCCTTTATCACTACTTTTGTGTGAGAAAATTAATGGGCTGTCTGTTTTTTGTAATGTCTCTTTTGCTGTACAGAAGCTCTTTAACTCTTTTTTCTTTTTTTTAAAGATTTATTTATTTATGCATACAGAACTGGGGTACAAGCCAAAGATACAGGAGCAGTGAGAGGATTCACCAGAGACAGAGTGGGGAGCAGAATAGGCAGACGGACGAGGTTCACTGCTGAGGGGGGCAGTGGGCGGGTCAGGGGAGATCAGCCACGCCATGTGGGTCACCTCCGGGTCTGGGGATCAAAATCACACTGAAGAAACTGCGGCCGGCTTGCAGTGCTGTGTCCTTACCTGTTGTACCACCAGGGAGGGCCCCGGGTGCCACTTTCTTTAAGGATGTCCTTGGCCTGAATCTTCAGTGCATGTCTCCATGGCAGAACCCAGCAGGCCTTTTCCCAAGCTACTCCATGGGAAACCAGTCTTCATGACTCCTTCCCTCCCACTCCACCAACCAGTGGCCACAGGACTCCACATTGAAGAAGGGCCAGACCCTATGTGGATGGAGACTGGGAGGGAGGCACAGTAATGAGATCTGGACATGAACACCCCAGAGGCAGGAAGTGTTTGAAATCAGAGCTAATTTGGGAGACTTGGAACATGGCCTGGAAAGGGGCCAAAGGTATTGTGGGGCATAGGTCAGGCCAAGAGAGGAACAAAAGTTTCTACTATGGCACCAGACCCTTCCGCTCGGACTGGCCACTTCTGCATTTGGGAAGTATTTCAAAACACCCATGTGTATGAAAACAGGCAAGCTCAGTTGAGGCTGGTGAGATGGTGTGAGGCAGCACTCACACATCAGCACCCACACATGGACCCAGGACATCGTACCCACAGAGAGAGGGCCTGAGCCAGCGCCCTCATGGCGGGTAAGTAGCCACTTTCAGGAACAGAGCCTGAGTGGGCGGGGGAGGGAGGACAGTCGGGGGACAAAGGGAATCCCTGGACTGCAAGGCTGGCCACTCACCAGGCACAGCATCCCCTTGTCTGATCTCGGGGCCTGAATCCCTGGAGTTTCCTCTGCTGCTAGAGGAAGCAGATTGAGGCAAGGGCGGGGAAGTGGTAGAACCAGTTGGCCCTCCTTACGGCCAGAGTCTCTCTCCTCACTCTCTGGGGCAAGAGAGATTTGGGTGGAAGGGGATCATTCTGAGGGTCCCACTTCTCCCCTGCTGGGAGGGCAGCCTTTGTTCCTCCACTTTGTCAGGAGAAGGCGAGGGAGGAAGGCTTTACCCTGAGCCAACAGAAAGAGGCTAATCACTCACCATCTCACCTCTCTTCAGGTGACAGGGAGCCCCAGAGGCTGAGCAGGCCCAATTATGGCTCCATCTCCAGCCCACCCAGCTCAGAGTCCCAGCAAGTGCCTCCCGAAGACACCTACCTGAGTGAAAAGATCCCTGTCCCGGACACAGGACCGGTGGGAAGGCTGGAACTTTCTGGGGTCTTTTGGGATTGGTGGGGGCTTGTGGGATCTGATGAGCTGAGGAGGGAGGCCCGAAAATCATGGCAAATCCCCTCCAGCTCTAGCAGCAGCGGTGACCACCCCTGCCCACTGTTCCCAGTGCTTAGCTGGGCTGCTCAAGGGTTGTCTAAAATCATCAAGTGCCTTCTGAAGGAATCTCAGCTTGACTAGGAAGGG
>NW_004567103.1:12837867-12863943 GCF_000260355.1 Condylura cristata | reverse complement strand
GCAGCAGGCAGGTCAGGAGAGGCCTGCCATGCCATGTGGGTCACCTCCGGGGCCGGGGATCGAACTCGCACTGAAGTGGATGCGTCCAGCTTGCAGTGCTGCGTCTCAACCCATTGGGCCACCAGGGAGGGCCAAGCACAAGGATTTTTTGACATTAAAGGAAAGGACCTGGACAAGAGCCTCAGAAGAAGAGGGGTGGCTCTTCTATTTCCAGAATGTTGGTCAGTCCCCAGCTGCGAGGCCAGTCCTGAAATGGGGGTGGGAGGATGGGGTCCTAGCTCAGTGGGCCCCAGAGAAGAGGCCCTGTGCTCTGAGAAGAGGCTGGGAGGGAGAAGCTAAGCCAGGCAGTGTGGCCCCGCGAAACCCCCTCAGGTTCTTAGGCTCTGCTGACTTAGGCTGTAGGCAACAGGCCAGAATTTGACTCTCTGTGACTCAGCAAATCTTGTTTATTCTTCCCATTTTTTCCAGAGCTCCAGATATGGGGGCTAGAGATCAGGGCTGGTCAAGGCCCGCTCTCCCCCTCTACTCAGGTCCCCTTTCTGCACTCCACCCCAGGGCACCTTCAGTCTGCGGAAGCTGTGGGCCTTCACCGGGCCGGGCTTCCTCATGAGCATCGCTTTCCTGGACCCAGGAAACATCGAGTCAGATCTTCAGACTGGCGCTGTGGCTGGATTCAAAGTGACGGAGTTGGGGCCCCACAGGGGTAGGGGGGCCACCAAGCTAAGTGGTTGGAGACCCCCAGCTTGCCACATTTCCCCCAAGGGTGCTGGATGGCTAGTATTCCAGGGAGCAGGCTTTACCTTTGAATGGGCCAGAACAAGTTCCCCAGGACAGTGCGGCCACTCCCTGCAGACACAGGGCAGGGGAGTGCAAGCCGGTGGGTGCTCTTGACTCTCCTCCCTCCCCTCCCACTAAGGAGTGGTGCCAGCAGGGGCTAGCCCAGGGGCTAGCCGAGACCCTGTCCTCTAAGGAGGCCTCTCCCGCTGTTCACAGCTGCTCTGGGTGCTGCTGTGGGCCACCGTGCTGGGTTTACTCTGCCAGCGCCTTGCGGCTCGGCTGGGCGTGGTGACAGGCAAAGACCTGGGTGAGGTCTGCCATCTCTACTATCCTAAGGTGAGCTGCGTGGGCCAGGACAGAAAGCACCCCAGACCCCAACCCCCAGATAGCCACTTGCAGCTTCTATGATCAAATATCCAACCCCCAGACAGCCGATTGCAGCTTCTATGATCAAATATCCACACCACCTAAAGTGGGCGTCACACGTCTAATTAATAGATGAGCAGACTGAGGATGCTCCGCTCATTTTACGGGGGTGGGCAGGGGGCGGGCAGGGGGCGGAACAAAACCTGGGGTAGGGACTTGTCCAAGGCAAAAAATAGGTAGGCTTCACCTCAGAGAGGCATTAGCTGGGTAGGCCTGGGGATTTGGCTGTGGTCAGGGTCCAGGTGGGCAAACAAATGACACCACTAGAAACTTCAAAGGTGTTCAGCACAGGGTTGTAGTTATGAGGTGCTGGGAGGGCTGGAGGTGTTACCAGGAGATCAGAAAGCCACTGGTGCTGCTGGAACCCAGGGAGTGTGATGTTTCTGTTGGAGCCACTGCTAGCGGCGGCGGGGGGGCTGGGGGGCTCTCCCTGCCCTTTCATCTCCCTTAAGTGTTTTGTGCAGAACCTGCCTATAGTCAGCTGTCTGCAAACAGGCAGTTTCAGCCCGTTTAGGGTGGAGGATGAGTGTGGGGCTGAGATAACAAGCAAGTGGCCCAGCCTTGGTGAAGGGTCACCTCCTCCCTCTAGGTGCCCCGCATCTTCCTCTGGCTGACAATAGAGCTGGCCATCGTGGGCTCGGACATGCAGGAGGTGATCGGCACAGCTATCGCATTCAGCCTGCTCTCCGCTGGACGGTACTGGCCCAAGGGAGCCCAGCTCAGCAGTCCAGGGCTGGGAACAGCTGGTGCTTCTTCGTAGGCCTTACACTTCCTAAGCCCTCTCATCCTGCAGCCTCCTCTGACTCAGCGCTGTTGGCCAATCTGCCAGATGGGGAAACGAGAGCCAGAAATGTAAAATGACTTGCGTACAGTCACACAGATTCAGAACCGAGGCTCCAAGCTCCCTGCCACCCTCACTGGTCCCCTAGCTTGGCCTGCACCAGCCTGTTCTGTGCCATTTCTGTCTCCTGTACTCCCTCCCCCTCTCTAGAAACTGTCGGGGTCACTTGGGTCCCACCCTCGGGAAGGCAGAGCCCATGGTCTTGCACCCCGGGTGTGGGAAGTTGGGGCGCCCGGCCCAGGCTGGGCTGACCCTGGCCATTCTGGTTGCAGCATCCCGCTGTGGGGTGGCGTCCTCATCACCATCGTGGACACCTTTGTCTTCCTCTTCCTCGATAACTACGGTGAATGTTCCCTCGGTCTTTACACTGTGGGGGTGTGGGTTAACTGGGGGCCGTGTGGCCGCTGCACTGGGAGAGGCCTCTGAGCTCCGGCTCAGCTTGTGCAATGAGCAACTTACTGAGACTCCGGTTTCTTCATCTGTAACATGCGGATAATAATAGCACAGACGTCATGCCGGGGTGGTGAGGATTCACTGAAGTAAAATACATGTTAAGCACTTGGCGCGGTGCCTGGAACAAAGTGCTCAAGTTATTAGCCATTGATCACCGCTTATGTTACTAGGTTTTAATTTTTTTTGTTCTGCCCCTTTGTTCTCCCCCTAGGGCTGCGGAAGCTGGAAGCCTTTTTTGGGCTTCTTATTACCATTATGGCCTTGACGTTTGGCTATGAGGTGGGAAGCCAGAGCCAGCCACACTGCCCACCTAAACCACCCCAATGCGGCTGAGGGCCGGGCCAGCACCCTTAGTGCAGTCCCCAGAGGCTGGGGTGGAGGGAGCCCAGCTGTGCAACGACTGGGCTCCCAAAGTGGGGGGGGGGGGAGGAGGCTGGGAAAGCCCCACTCTGAGCAAGACCTGGGCTAGGCTGATGGGCTCCTGCCCACAGTATGTGGTGGCACGTCCTAATCAGGGAGCGCTTCTTCGGGGCCTGTTCCTGCCCACGTGCTACGACTGCAGCCAGGGCGAGCTGCTGCAGGCTGTGGGCATCGTGGGTGCCATCATCATGCCGCACAATATCTACCTGCACTCTTCCCTGGTCAAGGTGAGCAGAAAAGGGAAGCAGGGAGGGGTGCTGGCCCTCCTTCCAAGCCTGGAACCCCACCCTTTCGCCCCTCATGATTTTAGGTGGGAATTGAATGTTCTCTGCTCATTCAGTATAATTTGATGTGCTGGGGGTCTGTAACAAAGAGCAGGCACGTCTTCTACCTTCCAGAGCTTGCACTCTAGCAGGGGGGGAGGTGCACCAGGAGTGAGGAGTAGCAGCAAATACGTGTGGACTGTGGAAGGTGCCTGAAGGAAATAAAGCAGAGAAGAGTGCTAGGGGTGACCAGGCAGGGACCATGACTGTTTTAGGGGTTTTCTAAGGAGGTGATCCTTGAGAGCTGAAGGATGGGAAGGATCATAGAGGAAGAAGATATGCTAAACGGTGGGAACAGCAAGTGCAAAGGTCCTGAGGCAGAAGTAAGCCAGGCATGTTTGAGCTGGAGCATGTGGAAGGGGAGTAGGCCAGGGGTCAGGGAGGAAGGGCTGGGGCCCAGCCACATGGGGCCTTGACAGCCAACCTCCCTTCACTCACATTCAACACTGTGGACACTGGGTGGTTGTGCACCAGGTCTCCCAGGCAACAGCAGAGACCTGTGAAGGGGATTGGCTAACAAGGGCTTGGGTGCGGGTGGAGGGAGCTATAGAAAGAATGGAGGTTGGCAACTCTCAGCACTCTGGATTCTCCCTTGCCTTTGACCTCCATAGTCTCGAGAGGTCGACCGGGCCCGGAGGGCAGACATCCGAGAGGCCAACATGTACTTCCTAATTGAGGCCGCCATCGCTCTGTCTGTCTCCTTCCTCATCAACCTCTTCGTTGTGTCTGTCTTTGGGCAGGCCTTCTACCGGCAAACCAACCAGGCTACGGTAAGCCCCCTGCCCTCCCATACACAGGCAGACTTTGTGGGGACTGCAGGCAGTTCAGCTAAGCCCTTTGAGCCTCTCTGCCCAGCTCTAGAGGGCACTGGCAGGAGTCTGTGACCTTGACCTCTGCCTGGGGCCCCTTCCCAGGGCAGAGTCTTGAAGGGTCTCACTCACACCAGGGGCTGCAAGGCACAGAGTGACATTCTAGCCGTACCATAAAGGATGGGCAGGATTTGGCCATCAAACTGCAGGAGGGTGCTCTGGGAGGAGGAGGTGCCTGGGCTGACAGCAGGGTGGGGAAAGTACAGGCTGGCGTTTTCTTCTGAGTCCTCACCCCTGCTAACCTACACGATAAGCAGATTGGATCTTTGCTATGTCGGGGTCAGTATCTGAGGCCCTGGGGATCCAGCAGTCGGTAACACAGAATCCCTGGCTTCTTGCAGCTTAAGTTGGGGTGAGGGGGCAATTAAGTACACAGGGCACAAAACAACAAATCAGCACACAACAGAGTATAAACCTGCTGCAAAGGGAAAAAAAGGAAACGTAACTGGGGGTGCAGTGAGGGTGGCTACAGAGGCCTCCTGGAGACAGGGGAGCAGTCTCTGTCATAGAGCTGGCCAGCTCCTCTGGGGCTCAGGACCTGTGTCTGCCCTGCTCTCATGGTGGGTTTTAGTATCAAGGCGCTAACAACCGCCAGCCAGGGGTGAGTGTGACCGGAGGCTGAGCACCGTTGCCTCCAGGGACCCAGGCTCTGCCACTGCCTTGCTGTGTGACTGGTGAAGTTCCTCCCTGGACTCACTGCTTGGTGCAGATGAGAGGTCTAAATAGGGACGGCAAACCCTTGCCTTAAAAGCCCGGCCAGTCACAGGCTGTGGGAAGTGGGTCAGATGAAAGGAAAAGGGGACCGTGGGGCAGCTGCCCTCACTGCCAGCCAAGTGCCTCTGTGGGAATGCCAGCTCTTACCATTCCAAGCTGCAAACCAAGTTCTCATGGGAATTCTCCCTCAGTTTTAAATGTTGGCAACAAATTCACATTGAAGGAAAAAAAAGTTTGCTACACAAAATATGGGCGACATTCAGTCCTGGGGTGTGTGTGTGTGTGTGTGTGTGTGTGGCTGGGGGAGGGGACCAACTTTCCACCCTTGGTCGAGACGAGAGGTGGTGGGGGGTCTGGTTTCCGCAATACTAAATGTGAGCTTCTCCCTCCTATTGCCCCGATGCCCACAGTTCAACATCTGTGCCAACAGCAGCCTCCACGATTACGCCAAGATCTTCCCCCAGAACAACCTTACCGTGGATGTGGACATTTACCGAGGAGTAAGCCCTGGGCAGGGGAGGCTTGGAAGTGCGTGCACTGCCCATGCTCCAAGCCGAGGCTCCTAGCCACGCCCACATCGGAGGCGGAGCCTCTCGGGGGCGGGGCCACGCGTCTGACCACACCCCGTCCTCTAGGGCGTGGTTCTCGGTTGCCTCTTTGGCCCTGCAGCCCTCTACATCTGGGCGGTGGGTCTTTTGGCGGCTGGCCAGAGCTCCACCATGACCGGCACCTACGCGGGACAGTTCGTGATGGAGGTGGGACTTGGGGCAGCTGAGTATGGCCGCGGGACCGAGGTCAACCAGCACACTACTGCCACTATAAACCCACTTTACAGATGGGGAAAGGAGATTATGTGCAGGGGCAATTTGTCGGAGGCTGCAGATGTAGGACTAATGGGCACCTTTCCCTAAAACTGTTAATTTCCAGCAAAGGGCCTGGGAGGGGAACCTCTCTAATTCCCTCTCCCTCATCCCCTGTCTGCTAACTAGTGACAGAAATGCCCCCAGTTTAATGATGGAAAAGCAAAGGATTCCCCTAGGCATGGCAGGGACTGAGGGACTACACCTGCATTCAGCCACTAAGGTGCCCCCCATGCCCCAGGGCTTCCTGAAGCTGCGGTGGTCACGCTTTGCCAGAGTCGTCCTCACCCGCTGCTGCGCCATCCTGCCCACCGTGCTGGTGGCAGTCTTCAGTGATGTGCGCGAACTCTCCAGCCTCAATGACCTCCTCAACGTGCTGCAGAGCTTGCTGGTGAGCTGCATCTTGGCCACTCTTAACCCTGCAAAACTAAGCAGTAGCAGCCCTCCCCCGTCTGAATACCCCCTGCCCACAAAGCTCACGGTCTCACAGTCATCCCAAGCAGTAGGAACCACCAGCATCCCTGTTTTCAGATGGGAAAATGGTTGCCTGCAGTGAAGTGACCAGTGGCCTGGCTGGGATGTAAATCCAGGCAGTCTCACTTTTTCCTGCTTTGGACCCCCAAGCGCCAAGCCCCAAGCATAGTGATCCAGAGTAAGGGCCTTGCCTAAGGGGTGCCCAGGCAGCCAGAGGAGGACTAAAACCTTGCCCACTCCCTTCCTGGCTGTGCTCCAAGCGGGGGTCCCTCAGCTGGATGCTCCACCTCTCCCCAGCTCCCTTTCGCTGTGCTGCCCATCCTCACCTTCACCAGCATGCCTGCCCTCATGCAGGAGTTTGCCAACGGCCTGTGAGTACTCCCCACCCAAACTCTGGACTTGTATTATTTTGATGGCTCAAGCACCCAGAGGTAGGAATGACCATTATCCAGATAAAGAGAGAAATGAGGGCTCTTGCCCAGGGCCACACAGGTGGGGACCCAGCACTGGAATCCAGGGATGGAGGCTGGTGCTAGATCTTGACCTTCAGAAACTTAGACTCTGCTCTTGTGAAATCTCACCAGAGTGGGGCCTGAGGCTCAAGGGGTGGAAAGAGTGGGGGTGGCCTCACAACCCAGAGATGACTTCATGTATCACCCCCCACTGCCCAACTGACTCTGGGCACTGGAGAAGAGGAGGAGGAGATGCAGCCAGACCGGAGACTCCCTTGTGTCCCACAGGCTGAGCAAGGTGGTCACTTCCTCCATCATGGCGCTGGTCTGTGCCATCAATTTCTACTTGGTGATCAGCTACCTGCCCAGCATCCCCCACCCGGCTTACTTAAGCCTTGTCGCCCTGTTGGGTGTAGCCTACTTGGGCCTCATCACCTACCTGGTAAGAGAGGGCCAGGGTTGCTCTGGGGATGAGGGAGGCAACAGACAGAGGCTCTGGGGGATTTACTATGAGTTTGTCCTCAGTCACAAACTCATAGCTGCCCTCCTCCAGGTCTGGACCTGTGGCATCGCCCACGGAGCCTCGCGTCTAGCCCACAGCTCTCACCAGCACTTTCTGTACGGGCGTCCCCAAGAGTAGCAGCAGGACCGTGAGTTTTGCAAGCACGGCAAGGCAGGCTCAGACTTGCCGGGAAGAGCAATTAACCCCCGTGCCTCAATGTCCTCATCTGTAACACGGAGACATAGCGAAGCCTGCAAGGCCAGCAAAGCACTTTCATGCAGTGCTTGCAAGACACTTGGGCCTAAAAAAAGCAACTCACCCTAAAAGTGCTTACTGAGCACCGCAGGAGCGACCTGACAGATCCCAGTGGTGGTGCTGGGACGCGAGTTCCAAATTAGAGACTACGGAATGCTAAGGCGCTCGTTCACGTCCCCAGCGAAAGAGCGCCACGAAGCCGGGAGAGCACTAGCTCCCTACGCCATCAACAGAAGCCTCCAACTCGGACGTCGGTTCGCTCCTACAACTGTTCGCCTTTTTGTTCCACCCACACCCACGTTCCAGGGCGTGAAACCGAGGCACCGTTTAACCCCCTTCGGGCGCCAGGTCTAAGAAGCCCCAGAGGCTGTGCCTCCCGGGCCCAACTCATTTGTTATCTCCCCAGGGGACCGCGCGGCCGGCACTCCCACGCCGTGCAGTGGCGGCTCCCGGCTCCCCCTAGGGGCAGAGACGGTTCCCAGCGCCCGCGCTTCCTCGGCCGCGCCCTCCCCAACCCGCCCGGGGAGCGAAGGAGGCTGGCGCGGGCTTAGCGCGCTGGGGCTCCGGAATCCGCCTGGAGAGTCGGTGGGGGGAGCTGTGTAGGCGGGGAACCCCCTCGGAAGCTAGGTCGGCACCCCTTCGGCC
Organism: Condylura cristata; assembly: GCF_000260355.1. NCBI lineage: Eukaryota > Metazoa > Chordata > Mammalia > Eulipotyphla > Talpidae > Condylura > Condylura cristata. The sequence continues at coordinate 12,855,932 of NW_004567103.1, read as the reverse complement.
CGCGTAGGTGCTGCACTTTACAGACGCTCCCTGGGCTGTTTCTAGGCTCCCCAAAGTCCCTCCTCCCGCCTATTCGCGGCTCTCGGACCGCGGCTGGGAGCTGCTGAGAAGCGCGGCCGAGAGAGGCCGTGGGGTCTTTCCCCAGGGTGGGCCCCGGAGTCGGCGCTGTGCCTGGAAGCACCCCCGGTTTCCCCGAGATCCGGCGGCGGGGCAGGCGGCTCGGCTCTGCACTCCGGTTGGGGCGCTTGTTTATGAAAAGAATTTCCTCTCTCTTAAAAGGGCAACGTTGCGAGTGGGGCCCGCGAGGAGGGCCGGATGGGACTGCTCTGGCTCAACCTAAGCGAACAACGGTGGGAGCGGGTAGCTGGGCGTGAAAGCCGCCCACTTCCTTTCTCTGGCTTGTCCCTGGGGAAGAGGGGACCCACGTAGGCTGAAGGAGATGGCTGGAGAGCTCTGTAATAGAAAAAGCCTTTCATTCACCAGACCGTTCCTCCAGGAGGTGCCCCTAGTTGCAGGCCCCTCTGGTCAAGGGCCAGGGCTAGAAGATGGGCAAGGAAGCAAAGTCCCAAAATGAAAGTCAGCTCTCAAGGACCTCACATTCCAGTGTGGGGGTGGAGGCGGGATGCCAGTTCTCTGACAACAACACTATACCCAGGGATGAGGCTGGGAAGTGCAGGTGCCTCTGCTCACCTGAAACGCGCAAATGAAGATAAACTCAGACTGGATTTGGAAGCCCATCAGGAAGGAGAGCTGAGGTGGGGGTGCTGGCAAGCGCGAGAATGAGCAGGGGTGTCCTGGAGAATGAGCAGGGGTGTCCTGGAGCCTGAAGCAGGACTGCAGGAACGACCCCGCTGGAATGGGCAGGCTGGTCGACCCAGTGTTTAAGCCTGGACTTGAAACTTGAGGGCAAGGACAGTGGTCAGGGGAGGGCACCAAAGGTCAGCTAAAGGGCTACCCTGGTCCAGCAAACTGGGCATTGGGAGGTGAGGCCAAGCCCAGCCACTGGGGTAGAGTGGGGTACCGCCCCACCCCTATGGAAGTTCTGGTCTGCTACTGCCCAGGCCCTGGTCTAGCTTGTGTGAGGAGGGGATGCACCACCGGCCCCTCAGCTACATGGTTTGGCACCGGGGCTCTCCTGGGAGCCTGCTGAGAGCGCCCCGTGTGCCAGGGTGAGGCTTTACCAGTCCCTCTTGACTAGGAAGGTCTGATGCAGGGGGAGTGGAGACACTTGCCTAGTTACCAGACAACTGGGCTGAGTCCCTGTGTTCTCCGACTCAGCACAGGGCTTGGCTCCTCCTAGGGAAACAAACCCATGCGACTGAGAAAAACAAATCGTGTGGGTAAGGGAACCCCCACTGCAGGTGGGTGTGGGCCTTCCTCCCGCCCTCCTTTAAGGAAACCCAAAGAACCCTTCCTACTTCCTACTGCAGAACATTTCCACCAGCAGGTCCCCACTGCTTTCTCATTCCTGTCGTGCCCCCAGGCAGAATGTGCCCTGGTGCCTAGTGGGCGTGCGTGTGGAGTAGCAGAGGGACAGCCGCCTTGCCCACGTCCTGTTCCCGCGCCAGCCGTTTTGACAGCCGACCAGCTGTCAGCCTTCGGAGAAGCAACGGAGGGAGAAGGCGGGCCGCCCGCTCGGGCCTGGGCGAGGCCGCCCGAGGTTCACACGGTCCTTAGCCACACGTTTCCTTTTGGGGCCAGTGCGGGCGGGGCATCCGGAGACAAAGCGGACGCCCTGCCCGGCCCTGGCCGGAGGGGAGGTTCTCTCGGCCTCGCTGGGGTCACGTCGCTTCACCCGGCGGCGCTGGTTGCCGGTCTGGGCGGTGGGGCTAAGACCCGAGACAGTCGGAGGAGTAAAAGCGAACAGGGAGCGCAGCGCTCGCTTCACGTGGACGATTATTACAAAAACATACAGCGGCGGCAGCCGGGCGGGCGCCCAAGGTGCGGGGGAGGGGGCGGCTCGGGGGTCCAGTGGGAGTGGGGGGCACTCACGGTCCTCGACACCCCCCTTGCCCGGCGTCGCCAGGGAGCGACTTCAGGCGGGCGCCGCACTCGCCCTTCCCGCCCCCGGCGCAAGGCCCCTTCCCGCCCCGGCTCCCCCCTCCCCGGCTCCCCTTAGGTGGGGCCTGGGGGACTCGGGCAGCGTTCGAACCCGGCAGCGGACAGGACCGGACGCGCCCGCCCCGCCCCGGCGCCCTGGCCGGCGACGGGGGAGGCGGTGCTGAGGCCCGAGTATCTAGACAGGCGTTATTATTATTTTTTAAATTGTGCACACAACGTAGTAACGAGGGGAGGGAACTTGATGGGCGGGGGTTGGAGGGGGCGGACCCAGGACCCACCCGCCACGGCGCTCCGCACCCGCGGGTTCCTTCACTAAGAATCCGCTGGAAAAGCGCCCCCGCGATTGTGTCTGCACAGACTGGATGAAATAGCTGTTTAGAATCCTCCGAACATTTGATGCCTTGAGGCCCCCACAAACCAAGGTCGAGCGCCCACGCTGGGCGGGAGCCACTGCGCTCCACCGCCAATAATAACAGTGGGACTTAGGGGAGGAGGTCTGGCTGTGGCAGGCATGTCCTCGAGCACAAGAGATCTGCTTGAAGGAAGGGGAAGGACGAGCCGTCCAGACACGGAGCCGCGCGTACGGAGGCCCGAGGCCTCCTGTTGCTGGGCGACACCCCCTACCCCAGGCCCGCGAGAACGCCAGGTGGCAGGCGGAGCGCTCGCGCGGGGCGCCAGGTGGGGCAGTTGGCCAGGGGGCACCCCGGGGCTGGGAGTTGGAATATCCACGCCCTGTAGATCCGGGTCACTTGGCTCGAGTGTGAGCCAGCGGCGGGTGGTGGCCAGTCACGGCCTGGCCCGGAGCACGACGGTGAGAGTCCGTAGACCGTTTAGCGCTAGCAAGGAGCCATCGCTGGCTCACGACTTCCCTGCGAGCTGGCCCCGGGGGCTATCGGCGAGAAGACCCAGTAATCAGACCGGATAGTGTTATCCCCATTTCCCAGATGAGGAAATCGAGAAGCGGCTAGTCCCAGACCCCCCGCCCTCTCCAAGGCGCGGAGGTGGAGCGGCGCCGCCCCTGGGCCCTCCCCGGCGTGGGCGCTCCCGGCGGCAGGGGCGGGCCCTGGCCCCCGGCTCTCGCCAGCCTGGAAGGGAGGGCAGAGCGCCGGCCCTGCCACGCAGCCGCAAAGGCTCGCCCGGCTGGCAGGCCGCAGGAAGGGAGGCGACGCCCCCTGGAGCGCGGCAGGAACCCGGCGGGTCCCGCCTCCCAGCCCGCGGAGCCGCGCTGGCCCCAGAAGTGATGAAAGCCACGGCGGAGTCCAGGTCACGCCGAAGCCGTTGCCCTTTTAAGGGGGAGCCTTGAAACGGCGCCCGGGTTCCATGTTTGCATCCGCCTCGCGGGGAGGAAACTCCATGTTGTAACAAAGTTTCCTCCGCGCCCCCTCCCTCCCCCTCCCCCTTAGAACCTGGCTCCCCTCCCCTCCGAAGCTCGCGGGGATCCCTCCCTCCCACCCCTCCCCTCCCCCCCGCGCCCCGATTCCGGCCCGAGCCGGGGGGGAGGCCGGGCGCCCGGGCCAGAGTCCGGCCGGAGCGGAGTGCGCCCGGCCCCATGGACAGCTCGGCCGTCATTACTCAGATCAGCAAGGAGGAGGCGCGGGGCCCGCTACGGGGCAAAGGTACTGGGGCCGCGCGGTGAGGGCCGTGGACTGGGTGCTGCAAAAGTGGGGAGGCGGGATCCTCCCCCAGGCAGTCGCCGCCGCCGCCGTGCGGGGCGAGCGCCTCGGAGGAGCCTGAAAGCTCCCAACCCGAGTAGCAACTGCGAAGTTTGAACTCTTGGAGGTTCAGAGACGCGGGGCGGGGCGGGGCCTGGCGCTTTTTGGGTGCTCCAGTCTGCACCCAAAGTGGGGAAACTGAGGCAGGATTTGAGAGGGGGCTCCTTTCCTGTCTCTTGGGCTAGCGCGGCGCAGTGCCCAAGAGTCGCCTCCTCCCCTGCCTTGGCGCCTGTGTGATTGTCAGATGAGGGGGTGTTGAAGAGGGCGCCTTCAGGTCACCCGCTGAGACTCCCCCCCCAACACTCCGACCTGCGGTCTGTTTGGGCGCAGGAGGGGACGCTGAGGTGACAGCGGGGCAAGGGAGGCTTGGAGGGATCTCCCGCCAACACATTTTCGCGTTACCCACAAACTTCCGCGTCACGCGTGGGGCGCCGAGGTCCCCTGGGGGGCAGCCACTTGTAAGAGTCGCTAGTGCGCCCGCAGAAAGACTGGGGTGCCGGGACTGGCACGCGGCTGCATGCAGCCGACTGGCGCCGGGCCTGTGCACACACGCACCGACCCGGGAACCGCGCCGCTCGCCTCGGCAGGGGCGGGGGTGGGGGAGGCTGGCGGGTCCAGACTAGGGGTCGGCCCCTCCCAGTCCTGGTGTTGACCTCACGGGCTCCTAAGGCACTCCACGTCTGCCCACCTCCGGCTTGGGCCTAGCTCCACCCGAGGCAGGGGCTGGGGGGGGGGGATGAGGGGCGGGTGGAGGGTGGGTCTGTCAATCAGTCGGCGGAAACTGGGTTCTAGGTTGGAGGTCTGGGCGGGGCGGGGGTGGAGGAGGCGGGACCGGCCACAGTGGCCGTCCCCTGGCCCCCTGCCCCACTCCCTGCCTCTGGGCCCAGTCTCAGCGGACTTTGGACCCACCAGGGCGGGAATGGGGGGGAGTGGGCGCCAGGGCCCCAGGCGCCAGCACTCCTGGGCAGAGCCCAACTGAACAGGTAAGGTGGGTGCCTGGAGGCGCCCCTAGTGGGGCTGAGCCCTCATAAGTGAAGGAGACCTTGAGTGAGAGAGCAAACACTCTCGGTACACCCCTTCATCCAGCCCACTCCCTAACGTGGGAGGATTTGTGGGGAGCGAAGGGGTGCCTGCCGGCCCAGAGTGTCCAGTGGCCTGGAGCTACCAAGTGTCATCCTTAATGAAGGGGGCGTGGTCAGACCCATTCGCCCAGGGTTTCACCTGGGCGCACATGCTCCGCAGGCCGTCGTGCAAGCCCTCACCTTGGACCTCCTGCTTCAGGTGATCATAAGTCAGCCGCTTCTCAGAAACCCCGGAGCCGGGGCATCCTCCACTCGCTTTTCTGCTGTGTCTGCCGAGATGATGGGGAGGCCCTGTCCACAGCCCACAGTGGAGCACCCCTGCTGGTGGAGGAGAATGGAGCTGTCCCCAAGGTGTGTGTTGGCCAGGTGTGGGCTGCGGGGACATCTGGGTTCGACCCAGAGGGGGAATAAGGGAAAGGGCTTTTCATGACTGCTGGCCAGCCATGGAAGGCATGGAGGAGGGTGGGCCACCCTCTCTCAGCCTGACCTGGAAGTCCCCCAAAAGCCACCCAGGGAAGGATCTCTTGGGAAGGGAAAGTTTTCCCTACTTTAGTTTTCCAGGCAGAGAACTGACTCACAGAGTAGCCCCAGCTCCAGAGTTCGTGGGGCATAGCCGGGGCAGAGTGGTCTCTTTCCCTCACCCCCATCCCCAGTGGCTCCCCAGGTAGAAGGCTGCAGAGGGAAGGCCTATGTAGAACAGGCATTTGGGGGTTTGAGAGAGGTACCCCCTAGTCAGCCCGCTCATTCCCAAAGCAGACCTCAGTCCAGTACCTGCTTCCCGAGGCCAAGGCCCAGGACTCAGACAAGATCTGCGTGGTCATCGACCTGGACGAGACCCTGGTGCACAGCTCCTTCAAGGTGGGCCTTGCCCAGCAGCCCTCAACTCCTGGTCTCCAGGGGGCCTTCCCTGGCCTAGGAGGGCGGTGTCTGTGGGCTGGCCCTGGTTCTAGCAGCTCTTTTCCCCCCCATAGCCAGTGAACAATGCTGACTTCATCATCCCTGTGGAGATTGATGGGGTGGTCCACCAGGTGAGGTGCCAGCAGGTGGGAGGGGCGGGAGGTGGGCTTGCATCTGCCTTCCAGACCCCAGGCTCCTCCCCAAAACCCTGAGGGCTCCAGCTGGGACCCTCATCTATGGGAAATGTCAGAGGCCCACCTTGGCCTGCCAGGAGTGGGGAACTTCCTGGGCACCCCCTTGCCCCACCCTGCCCGGGACCCAGTTCAAGTAATTCAGGATAGGTTGTGTACTGTCCAGCCTGTTCTCCATTACTTGGTTCGGGTACCGGTGCCCTGCAGCTTTTGGGTGAGGGGGCTGCCCCCAGGGCCCCATATTTGTGCTAAGTCCATGGTAAGGGAAAGAGCTGAGAATTAATTCTGATTCCCCATGGGGCAGGGCAGGAAGTCAGGAGGCAGAGGCCCGTCCTGATCCTCTTCGGGGAGGGTGGGCGGTTTCCCCTTGGTGGGTGGCCAGCTAAGTGGACCCCCTCCCTCCTGTGCCTCTGCCGCCTCCCCTCACTCCCTCCGAGCCCTCAGCTGCTCCCCAGCCCACCCTGTGGGCCCGCAGTCTCCTCACTGGCTCACCCCCCAGGTCTATGTGCTGAAGCGACCCCACGTAGATGAGTTCCTACAGCGAATGGGCGAGCTCTTTGAGTGTGTGCTGTTCACAGCCAGCCTCGCCAAGGTGAGCCCCGATGACCGGAGCGGCTCCTGGGGCCACCCCAACCTTGGCTGGCCCTGGATGACCCACTCCCACCCCTCAGTATGCAGACCCCGTGGCTGACCTATTGGACAAGTGGGGGGCCTTCCGGGCACGGTTGTTTCGTGAGTCCTGTGTCTTCCATCGGGGGAACTATGTGAAGGACCTGAGCCGCCTGGGCCGAGACCTCCGGCGGGTGCTTATCCTGGACAACTCACCAGCCTCCTATGTCTTCCACCCTGACAACGCCGTGAGTGCCAGGCGGGATGGGGCTGGGGGCTGCAGCCCAAGCCAGGGGTCAGTCCACCAGCTTGGCGGTGCTCTCCCCTTTAGCTGCCAGTTAGGACTGGTTACTGGGTCGCAGAAATAACTTAGCAGGTCCGAGTGGGGACCGTCACTGCTTTGCACTCAGGGAGGCTCAGGGTCCGTTCACTCAGCATCCGTTGGGTTGTACATGAAGAACGTTGTCCCTGGGGTTGGAAGCCGTGGGAAAGGGACTTCCTGGCCTGCCCGTGGAGCAGTGGGCACCTGGACATTCTGCTCCCAGGGCCAGCGCCCCCCCTCAAGATTCTCCCCCACCTGCACAGGTACCGGTGGCCTCGTGGTTTGACAACATGAGCGACACGGAGCTCCACGACCTCCTGCCCTTCTTCGAGCAGCTCAGCCGCGTGGATGACGTGTACTCAGTGCTCAGGCAGCCTCGACCAGGCAGCTAGTGAGGCGCCCCGGGGCCAGGACCAGCCCCCTAACCAGTGCTCCCCCTCACATGAGGACTCTGCCTTAAGGAAGCCCGGCGGCTGCTGCCACTTCAGTGCCACGGGGAAGTGGGCATCCCCTTCCCAGCCTGGCCAGGCTGTGGAAGGGGGCAGCAGGCTGCACCAAGCGCAGCAAGGACCTGGGTCCCTGTATCAGTGCCTTAGAACCCCCTTCTCTCTAGGGACCTGTGGTGCCCACTCCCCTTTCTCTCTCCCCCTCCCTCTCTTCTCTGTGCTGCCATATTTCTCTGCTGCCAAACTGGGCCCCTTGGCCCCTTCCAGGTCTGCTTGGGGGAGGGGAGGGGTTCCTGCTGCCAGGTGTCCGGAACCCAGTCTGGGAACAGTGGATACCACGTGCCTTGCATACAGCCCTCTCCAGCATGGTTGGCCCAGGTCAGTCCAGACCTGGAACAGCCTAGGTTGCTGCAATTTAGACTGGGCTCCTCACCCAGTCTCCTGGGACTGATTCGGCTCCCCCAACCCCTCCCTGACTCTCTAGGAGGGGGCAGGGAGAGCTGTTACTGCTAGTGAAGGGAGAAGCCTCTGTCCGAAAGTTCTGAGTGGGCACATCACCGCAGGCCTAATTGGCCTGACCCTCCCACCTCTGCCTCTACTGCTCCAAGGCCCAAGTCGGCTCCCTCAGCTCCATGGGTGGGCACAGGCAGGACCCCTTTGTGGTGCCATATAAATATGTATATGTGTATATAGATTTGGGGGGAAGGGAAGGGTCACTCCTTTCCTGTGCCCATAAATTGGGGGAGGGAGGGAAAGGATTTTTACATTTTTTAAACTGCTATTTTCTCAGTGAAACAAGCTGGGCCAAAGGGCTCTGAGCCCTGTCCTCTGTCCCTCAGAAGCTCTTTGCTCCATTCATTCATTCAAAAATCACTTATTGAGCACCTTCTCTGCCCAGCCCTGTGCTAGGCCCACCAGCTGACTGTGTGGGTATCTAAATCCACCCACCCACCCCAGACTTCACCGGTGCCTTTAGGGGATCTGTAGGAGGTGGGACCTTTGTGGGGTTTGGGGTCTCCAGGAAGCCTGGCCAAGCTGACCCCCTTTCCCGTGCCAACCCACCCCTTGCAGCCCCATCCTGTCCCCTGCTGGCTGGGGGCCTCTCCCAGGACAACCTGCCTTCCAGCTCTGACTCATCTGGAGCCCCTCCCCCAAATGCTGAGTCTGGAAGTCAATGCCTTGGGCTCTCCTCAGGGCCTAACGGTTAAGGGGACCCATGAACCAGTGCCAAGGGGGAGGTCATGCCCCCTCCACACGCCCCCAGACTGATGGGAGTACATAGGGCGACTTTCCACTGAAGTGCCTTCTCTGTAGCCCAGACCTCCACAAAACGATGAGAACTAAAGAGAAAGCCAGACCCCCATCTGCCTCTGTGGTTATTGGGGTATTGAGGTGGGAGGAGTGATGACGGGTCCTGTGGAGCACACCCGCTTCAGCAAGCCCGTTGTGGGGGGAGGGCAGCGAAGAGAGGCTGCCCTAGACCGCCTGGGCGTCCAGCTCCGTGAGGTTCGAACGGTGAGTGCGGCGGGCAGGCGGAAAGGCTGTGCTACTTGATTCTGGAAGCTTCCCTCCCCTGACCCGCGCGGTGGAGCTACACTCTTTTCGCAGAATTGCTTAATTGCCTGCACACGGAGGTCGCGCTAACGCTGGCTCTAAAGAAACGCAGAAATGCGTCCCCAGGGGAGGCCCCAGGAAGGTGCTTGGAAGAGGGGTGTGGTCTCCGGCCCCGAACGGGCAGGGGTTTTGGGGGAACGCGAGAATCGAGGGGGGAGCGAGGCGATTTACAGGAAAGTCAAGTTCAACTCCGAACCTAAGAACTTTGACCCTGGGCCGAGGGCGCGCTGGCAGAGGCGCCCGGGCCTCGGGGAGGTCGGGTGGGGCCCCGCGCCTGCCGCGCGGGCGGTCGATGCCCCCGGCCGCGCCCTCGCTCGAGCCTCCCGCCCACTTCCTGCCCCCGCCCCTCCGGCCGGGGCAGCACTTCCTTTGCACCACTGGGCAGCCACCGGCCCTGGCAGGAAGTGCCCTTCCGCCCCTCCCTCGCTTACTCCCCGCGATGGCCACCAGAGGCCTCTCTGTCCACGCGCACTCGGGGCTCCCTAGCGCCCGGCGCCGGCGCGCACCCACCCTGCCCCCCCTACCCCGGAGGCATCTTTCTCGCCTCTGGGGTGAGCAGCTCCGCGCGCCCCAGAAACACGCACAATCACTGGGACGGGAGAGAGCTGCCCCTGCGACCCCTAGCCCCCTACCACCTCACCTTGTGAATCCGGCCGCAAGCCCGCGCGCTGGCGCCCCAGAAGCTGTTCTGCCCTTGGGGTTCTGAAAGGATCTGCGCTGTGTGTGGTCCCGCGCCCCTTACTTTTGGCTGGTAGGGAAGCCCTGGAAAGGGGAACGGGAAGTCTGCAGCACCCCTGCTCAGCTCCCACAGCTCCAATGCAAGCTTTGGCAGACTAAATACCAACCCTCGACCTCTAGGATGGAGGAGTGGGGTGGGGGAGGAAAAGGGGGGTGCCGCTTCATTTCCTTCTCTCCATGCAAACACTAGTCCCCTCCCAGATTTGCATCCCGGTTCTCTGCAGAGTCTCCAGGGCGCCCAGCTTTGAGTGAGACCACAGTCATCCTCCCCCACCCCCACTGCACAGAACCTTTGCCCACATTAGAGTTCAAGTCAACCGCATGTAACTGCGCATACCGTGAGTGAGGCAGGGTGCCAGCACCTGGGGACACCCCAAGCCTCTGCTCTCAAGGAACTCGCCCTGAGAGCAGAGAAAAGACTCGAACAGAATATCTAAAACCTGAAAAGCTGGAAATGGAGCGGCAGGGAGGGAAAAACTGGGGTGTGAGTGTGGGACACCACACCCCACGTGGGGTGGCCATGGTGAGGCTCTGAGGCATTTGGGCAGTAGGAGTGATTTCATGTAAAGGTGGTCGGAGCCAGGAGGTGTACCTGCAAAAGACACCAAACCCCAGGGCCAGTAGCCGTGGGAGCCTGGGAAATGACAAAAGCCTTGTGGTTGCCCACCGGGCTTGGGAAGTGACTCCTCGAGAGGCACCAGCTAATGCCTCTTCTACCGGGGAGTGGTCTCTTTAATTTTTTTCCTTTTTGCAGGCAGTGTGGTGCCTCTGAGGAGCACTGTGAGACAAGGAACAAGAGAGGGGCATGCTCAAACCTGGCATCTGCACAGTGATGGGTGTGAGGCATTACTGGGAAATCACTGCCCTGTGATGCCCCAAATGGGGCAGAAACAGCCGAGAGGAGAAGGAAGACTGGGGAGCAAAATGAGATGATACCCAGAGGCTGATGGGTCCAGAGACAGGGGAGGAGGGCAGGGAGGGAGGGAGTTTTGGGGGTGTCACCTGTGAAAAAGCTTGGGGGTGTCACCTGTGAAAAAGCTCTATCCTAGCTTGGTAGAGTGAGTTCGTCACAATTTGCTTTACACTCAAGCCTCATTACACTCACGGTGTGCATACACCCCCCCCCCCAAAGGCAAACTGATAGAACCACTGTGGAGAGATTTGACAAAATACTTTTAAAATACAGACAGCTTGGGATCCAGAGATGCCCTTAAGGTGTGTGCAAATGTAGCCTTGTGTGTATACGGGCTTATCACATCCTTGCTTGTAATAGTAAAACACTTGATATACTCTTAAGTGGACATCAGTGGAGGGGTGTTAAATCAATGTTGCTCTGTCTCTACCAAGAGAATACCACGCAGACACACACACACATACAAAACCATGGTGGACCTACCCAAGCAGATACAGGAATGGATCCCAGGTAGAGCAGTAAAGGAAACACAGCCAGGTGCCTGTCCGTGGTGATGTATATTCCCACTAAGGAGAAATATGAAAACAGACACACACAAAGTACCCACCTACATGTGCTCCCATTGGGTACCCAAGAAATGGAAACTGTGTAATCCCGGGGAGCAGAGATGGAGGACAGGGTAGGAGGCATCTCAAATGTGAGGACTTGTTCTGATGATACATCTATTTGCATTTTTTAATTAATTTACAGGTACATGTACATGTATTGGGAAAAGTCCTGATGTATTTTTTTGTTTGTTTTCAGTGTACACAGGCGTCATGACTTTCCCAACAACCCAATATTATTTTTTAAAATAATCAGTTTAAGATGGAAAACACAGCTTCCTAAATATAATGGTGAATTCCATTTCTTTCCTCAGTCATCGCATGCCTACTCTGTTCCAGATACTAGGGTGCCAGGAGCAAAAGAGATATCATGGGAAATACAGATACCAAAACCAAAGTAAATAGAAAACAAATGTCACAAAAGGAGAAGTTGACAGTGGTAAATAACTAAAAACTTTTATGCTGCCAGTGCCACCCTGTAACCCCAAGATAACTTCTAATTACAAAGGGGAGCATGTGCATTTACAGTGGGGTGATGGGGCAGTCATCAACAAAGCTGGGGGATCAAACTTCACATCTCTCCTCCCCGGACAAGGTGAACTTAGAGGCCAGATGCTGTGTAAAGGGAAGGGCCCAGGGTCACCTTTGACCAGTTTACTCAGATGATCCAAGGACTGGCATATCAGTGCCAGCTGGGTGTTAGAAATGCAGAATCTCAGGCCCCACCCAGAGCGTTCAATAATGTTCTGCACTTTAAAAAGATTGTCATGTGATCCTCATCCTATTACTGTTTGAGAAGTGCTGTCCTTTTTCGTGTATTCTTGAGGAAAAAAAAATCCTTTAACCAGAACCTAATGAATCCTGTCAAGATGCTTTGGGCTTAATGGGGAACGCTGGAGAAAGCAGAATACATTAAATAAAGGACAAAGAAAGAAATCCACACCGTGAACAAGCTACAAGACAATTGTCCTTGGCTCACATGAGCAATGTCATAGAAAAAACGTTGGAGGAATGTTCTAGATGTACAAAATATTGAAAAATCCGTGCTCTGGTGTGATCACAAGTAATGAAACCAGCTATTAAATTCCTGTGTTTAATAGCCAATTGGGGAAAACTGTGGACGGCATAGACAATATTAGAAGTAATTGTTAATATTCTCAGGTGTGAAGATCACATTACACTTTAACTTTTATTTTTTTTAAAGATTTATTTATTTATGCATACAAGAACTGGAGTGTAAGCCAGAGGTGCAGAGGGGGGCAGGTAAGAGGATTCACCAAAGACAGAGTGGGGAGCAGAACAGACAGATCTACTGAAATGCACTGCTGAGGGGAGCAGTGGGTGAGGCAGGAGAGGTCTGCTGTGCCATGTGGGTCAGCCACCATGTGGGGCAGTTCCTGGGGTCTGCCCCCTGGCTGGGGCCTGGGGGAGATTGAATTTATGCTCACAGTAGCTAGTGATAGCTTGATAGTGCTGTCTTTAACCCCTGCACCACCAGGGAGCACCCATATTATACTTTTGAAGAAGAATGTTCTCATTCTTTGATGTGTGATAAATACTTGGACTGAGGTATTGTGATGTTGTAACTTAATTCCAAATACATATATATGACAAATGTGAATTACCAATTCTTGAATATTTATTATTATTATACTATTTTTTGTTAGACATCAGTGTTATTATACTATTTTTAATTGTACTAACTTTTCTGTATGGTTGATGTTTATCATAATAAAGAAATAATTCAAAGATACATGTTTTACAAGAAAATCTAGCCCTAAGGCTAGCTTGAAAGGCAGGTGGTAAACTGGAAAAAGTACACCAAGCATAAAGGACAGGTAGGTCACCAATCTTTTCATTATATATAAATATAATAGTTTATTTTTACATCATTTTGTACTTTTTTTTTTTCATCTCAATTGTAATCCCTGTGGGTTTCCCATCACCGAGTCACCCGTGAGGTCACCAATCTTAATATATTACATATATAAACAACTTCGATAAATTCATTGAAAATTCACAGAAGACATAACCAGGGCCCTCCCTGGTGGCGTAACGCATCAGGACGCTGCACTGCAAGCTAGCGCAGCCGCTTCAGAGCTAGTTCGATTCCCATCCCCAGAGGTGACCCACATGGCGCGCAGACCTGTCCTCACCTGCCCACTGCTCCCCTCAGTGATGTACTTCGTCATTCGGCCTGTTCTGTGCCCCACTTTGTCTCTGGTGAATCCTCTCACTGCCCCTGCACCTCTGGCCTGTACCCTAGCTCTGAATGCATAAATAAATAAATAAACCTTTAAAAAAAAAAAAGAAGACATGACCAAAAATTATATTTAAAATTTCTATTTCACTAGTAAAACATAGATACACGGTGATGGGAAACCCGCGGGGATTACAATTGAGATGGAAAAAAAAATGTACAAAATGATGTAAAAATAAACTTTTGTAATAAAAAAAAACATAGATACAGACAGTAGATAGATGAAAGCGAGGTGATAACTACTGTGCATCTAAGTTGTGCACACACAGCAGATGGACTGAAGAACGACTTGAAATACTCCACAGTAAACCACTAACAGTGACCTAGCTGTGGATTCTCTGTGTCCGTTGTCGATGAACTTTCCTCTTTCCTCCTTAGCGGCATAAGTGAGTGAACACATGCAACCTAGCACAGGACTGCGCTGACTCCCCATTCCGGCCTGTGTCCCCCACACGCACACCTGCACGGCACACACCTGTGTGCACACACCCCACCTTTGGTCTCCAGCATCTTGGGAAGGTGTGGTCAGGAGCAGGGGCTGCCCTCACCTGGCACACTGTACCTCATCTCACCTCATCTCTAGTGGGAACCAGGGTTCTGAGGCAATTTCTGCAGGCTGGAGGTTGGGGACAGCTGCCCAGGGTACTGGGCTTGTGGACCAAGCCAGCCTCCGAGCAAGACAGACACCTGGCAGGGTGGACTGCTTTCTGTTCCTGAATGAGACCGGCCCTCTGGAGTCAGGGTGGGAAAATGGAAGCCTTGGCTTCTCAGAGAGTCGCAGAGCCGAGTCCAAAGGCACTTCCTATGGCAGCTCATAAAAATTCCAGGTGGAACCAGTGCCCCTGGGCCGGGGGACAACAGGGGCCCTGTGTCCCCTCTGAGTGAGGTCACGCCAAGTAGAGGAGGCCTCTAGAGGACAGGCCAGGGTCCCAGGACCCTGGAGCCCTGGAGGGCTCCCAAGAGTGAACCCCTGGCCCTGGGCCTGGGCTCCCCCATGGAAGGAGGGAGAAGAGCTGAACCAACTCCTCTGGGTTGGCATGAGGAAGGATCCTGCTGTGGCCACCTCCCCTGGCCAGGACTGTCCACGTGCAGGGAGGAGCTGGGTCCTGGCAGAAACCGGCCCATCCCTGTCTGCTCACTGGGGAGCTAAGGGTGGGGCACACGGCTCCGGCTGACAGGCTGTCGCTGGACTCCGGGTTCCCAGGGACCTTATGGGCACCTGCCTCCCCACCCCCTTACCCATTCTCTCTCTCTGGGGCCCTATCTTCCCTTATATGGTGAGGGCAGCTCCTCCAGGAGGGGGGGTGGGAACAAAGGTCGAAGCTCTCTGCAGTCAGTTTGCCAGAACTTCCTAAGGTCTCCAGGTGGCGGTTGCCTCTTGAAACAGGTAAGACACCCTGTGTGGGGAGACCCCGGTGGCAGGAGTGGACGGGGCAGGTTGGGGTCTCTGGCTTCTCACTGGCAGCCTGGAACCTTCTGGAACCCTTAGGGAGGGCTGGAGAGGGAGACCAGAGCTCTGGAGAGTGGAAAGAGCAGGGAATCCTGTGTGGCTTCCTGGGCTTCTGTGGAAAGGACTGTGCAGTTTCTGCCCCCGACAACTGGCTGTTCTTTCAGACCCCTGCTCTGGGGTCCATCTCCTAGGGCCCTGGGCTGAGGAAAATCCAAGACAGGGACCTAACAGATTCACAACTAGACTTTCCCTGGCAGCCTGGCACGAGCGGTGACCTGATTTCACTTTCCGTTCCTATCCCCAGCCCATTTCTTTGTCCATTTCTCACTCATTGGAAATGTTTCTATCTTTATTTTTTATTTATTTATGCATAAAGAACTGGGGTACAGGCCAGAGGTGAACAGGGTGAGAGGATTCACTAGAGACAGAGTGGGGAGCAGAACAGGCAGATCTACTGAAGTACACTGCTGAGGGGAGCGGTGGGTGGACAGGAGAGGTCTGCCGCGCCATGTGGGTCAGCTCCAGGCTGGGGATCGAACTTGGTAGCTTGATAGCTCTGAGCCTTTAACCCCTGAGCCACCAGGAAGGTCCAGAAATGTTTCTCTCTTTATGTCCCCATCCTCATGACCTCAGTGTCCTCTTCTCCTGGGCCTTGGGGTGTGGGCAACAGCCATGAGGGATTGAATGGGCAAAGCCAGGAGCCCGATGCTGAGACTGGGAAGAGGTAGCTGCAGGACCTTTTGGCCTGGTCCACACCTGGCCACCCTATATGCACCCCTCCTCATCTCCCCTCTGCTGGGACCTGACCCTTACCCGCCACCACCATGGCTCCATTTAGCTGAAATGGAGGGGGTGGGTAGGGGTGGTGGGGACCAAGTCCAGACCAGGTTCTTGAGATAAACTGACCACCCTCTGCCAGGAAGCCTGCTCAGCTGCCCTCAATGGCAAGGGGCAGCTGTGTGCTCTGCTCTCACAGATGGTGGGGGATCAGCAGGTATCCTTTGTTTCAAGGACTGTCACATCCCTGGCCAGTTTAGAACCACTTTACTAAAGACTAGAACAGCGACAGTACCGGGGCTGGAAGGCTGAACTCTTGAAGATAATTCGTAGCAGAGAAGACAGGAAACTGGACCTGGAGGGTAGCAAGAGCCTCACTCCATCCAGGGCCTCAGGGAGGCTCGCCCTTCCACGCTGCTGGCATTCAGCTTCATCAATATTTATCAAGCACCTATAATGTGCTAGAGCTGGGGGGTACACAAACACACCAGGCCCTTGACCTTAGAGGCCTCAGACTTAAAAACAAGTGTTTCCCTGACCATGTGGTCAGGGGCCGAGAGACCCCTTGGGTCTAGATGCTTTGGGGCCACAAGGAGGATTCTGGGAAGGTCTCCCCGAAGAAATGAGATTTCAGTTGAATCTAGAAGACCATGTTGGTGTTGGCCAAGTGAAGAAAAGTGGGGAGGGCAATCAGTACAAAGAACCCCGGAGCAGAAGGCCGGGCTGAGGAACAGCATGAGAGGATGGGAACAGGGTGGTCCAGGGGTCTGGCATGGCTGACAGGCAGAGAGTGCTGGTGGCCTGTCAGGGAGACAGAGAGCAAGAGAGGGCAGGCCCCAGGGTGTCACATAGATGGCTGTCGTTGGGATCTGGGGGTGATAGTGCCCTTCCTTGGTTTGGGGACACTGAAGAAAGAGGGGTGGGCATGAGTGGGACCCCAGTAAGTTCAAGTTGAGGGAGAAGACAGTGTGTGTCCGAACCTCGGGCATGCTGTCTGTGATGGGGAGCATGAGCTGCCCATGTTCCCCTCAGCAGTTCAGGGGAGACAGCTTGCTAGGGAGGACCCACCACTGGGAGGGGTCAGAGACGGCTGCTCTCAGCCATGTGCACTGAGGCAGCAGCTGGCAGCCCCCCTGGGGGTACCCTCAGAGTACCCCTCTCCAGAACCCCTTGCCCACCCCTGGCCTCGAGGCTCCCCTTCCCTGTGCAAACAGCTGGAGGTCCCCAGTCTTGACTTCTGTTTTGGGAGAGTATTTGCTTGCTCAAGTCCCCTCTGATGGGTAAGAAGTACCTCCCTGGTGGGACTTTAAATGTCCCCTTAGTTCATGGCTCTGACCTCATAGACAAGGAAATAAGGCTCCCTTCCATGCAGCTAATGGGTGTGTCTTGGAGAAAGGGGGATGTAGATAAGGGAGGTGATTGACAGAAAATATTCTCTTCCTTGGTACCCAAATTGGTCTTGCTGAACAAGGAGCCCTGGGAGCTGGGTCTCTGCAGGTTAAGAAATACCATGGAGGAGGCCAGTGCCAGGGCTGGAAGGAGTGTCAGGCAGGACCCAGGCAGAAGGGGACTCTTCAAGCCCAGTCCTGGGGACCAAAGGGTGACCCTGACCTAGAGGGCAGGGCCCTAAAATGAAGCTGGGCAGGGAGACCTTGCGCCCAAACTCTGGAATGTCAGGGACGTGGGTCACTCCTCAAGTCTCAGAAGAGGGAGTTTCCGAGCAGTAAAAGGCCAGGCCAAGAGATGACTCAGAGTCAAGGTGCAAGGGGAGATTAGACAGAGATTAGAGGCTGTTCTCGAACCTGCTGGGCTGGGGCCGGCCATGGGGCCATGTGACCTTTCATTCATTATTCATCCGGTCAAGGAGCGTTCAGGGAGGGTGACTGCCAGGCAGGGGTGGGGGTGGCTCAGTGGGACCAGTGGCCTTCACCCTGCTGTGCAGGAGCCGGGAACTGGGGATGTGAGGGCCTGACTAGTAAGTAGTTCTCAGCTCTGGCTGTCTCAGAATCACCGGCCACTTAGTGATAGTCAAGACAGAGCATAAAGGACTCCACCTCAGCCTAATTAAAGCAGAATTAAGGGAATATGACCTGAGCATCAGAGCATCACTATTAGTTTGAAGCTCCCCTAGGCGACCTTGATAGCAACTGGAGAGGAGAACACGTGACAGGTCAAAACAGAAAGAGCAATAAATGAAACTGAGAGAAGCTTGGGAGGGGACATTCTTTCTGACTCAGTGGGTGAAAGTTCAAAGTGAAAGGGCTCACTTTCACATTCCTCCTTTACCCTTCCTTCCCTCTTTTCCTCTCTCCCTTTCTTTCTTTCTCTCACTTTCCCTTCTTTTATTCACATATCCATCCGCTCACCCATCCATCCGCCCACCCACCC
>NW_004567103.1:12821753-12837675 GCF_000260355.1 Condylura cristata | reverse complement strand
CCACCCCCCTACCCACCCACCCATCCTTCCACCCACCTACCTGTCCACTCACAAAACCACCAGCAAAGTCCTATCCCTGCATTAGATGCTGTGGATTCAGTACTGAACAAACCAATATAACTTCCACTCTGTGGGGTCTGTAGCTTGTGGACATGGACCAGAATAGTGATTGAAGAATTTGGGGGTAGCTTGAAGTACTAGCACATTGCTGTTTGCGACTCTTTATTACGCAAAATATATATGATTGACCATTTTAACCATGTGGAAGAATACTATTCAGTTGCATTAAGTACACTCACATACATACCAACAACCACCACTGTCTAGTTCTAGAAATTTTTACAGTCTCCAGTGAAAATTCCTCACACAATAGCAGTCACTCCCCACTTCTCCCTCCTCCCAACCTCTAACAACAAGCAATCCACTTGCTCTCTCTATGGATTAGCCTATCCTAGTAATTTCATATAAATGGAATCATATAATTTGTGGCCTTCTGTGTCTAACTTCTTTAGTCCACATAATATATTCAAGTTCCATTTTCCCTAGAGCTTGCTTTGGAAGTTCATTTTTCATGACCGAATAATATTCCACTGCATGGATGTGCTACCTTTTGTTGGTCCCTTTGTCATCTGATGGACATTTGGGTTGCTCCCACATTTTGGCTACTGTGAACATTGCGAATGTGTTTCATGTTTGTTTGAGCACCTGTTTTTTCAATCCTTTTGGGAACATATTTTCAGTTCTTATTTATTCTCTGCTTCCCTTTTTCACTTTAAACTTTGTACATTTCTATTTTTAGACAAGCATAGCTTAAATAAAATTTTTTCAGAAAGAAGATTTCAGGGCTAGACAAAAAGGGCCTTGAGTGGCAGGCTAGGATGTGGGGCTTTATTCAGAAGGTGCTAAGGGACCAGAGTAGGTGCTTGAATGAGAGGGCGGGGACAAGAGCAGACGTGGGTGGACTGGCGGGAGGCAGGGCCACAGCCACCCGGGCCCAGGGTGGGAGGCCCACCACTCCCTGGCCTCCCGGCATTGTTGAGATCTCTCCAGGGCTGGGCTGGAGAGCAGCACCCAGTCTCTTGCTCCCACACCCCTTTTCCCCTAGCTCATCACCATGACCAAACTGAATGCCCAAGTCAAAAGTTCCCTCAACACCACCACTCCAGGGTTGCAGATATGGAGGATCGAGGTGAGGCTGCCTGGGCAGGGGTAGGGAGGAGGCGGGCAGGCCTGGGCATGGGTCGGGGTGCAGGGGGCAGGGGCTGAGGGGTAGGCTGGGGTGTGGGGAGGAAGGAAGAGGCCTAGAAATCCTCCGAGTCCTGCAATCCCACCTGAAGCCTGTTCCTGCGCCACTCCCCTGGGCTTCTCCTCCCCACGCTTTCCTTGTTTGTTTCCTCACTTCCTTCATCCCTTTTTCTGCCGCCATTTCTTCCTTGTCTTTCCACCTTCCTCTTCCTTCCATCTCCTCCCCTTCCCTGTCTCTCCCTCCCTGTCTCTCCCTCCGGCAGGCCAGGCCACCCCTTTTCTTCACTCCTGCGCCTTGCCCTTTCTCCCCTCCCCTCTGCCTCCCTCTCCCTCCCTGGCTTCCTGCAGGCGGGCTGGCCCGTGGGAGGGAGGCTGCCCCCACCATGCCCCCTCTCTCCCTAGGCCATGCAGATGGTGCCAGTCCCCTCCAGCACCTTCGGCAGCTTCTTTGATGGCGACTGCTACATCGTCCTGGCCGTGAGTGCGGGTCTGCCGGGGCAGGGGCTGAGGGCGCAGCAAGCCCAGTCTATGCTGGTCTCCCCACAGTGGCCCTCACCAGGTGCCTGGGCCTAGTGATGGCCCTGCAGGGGGACCCTCCTCTCCCTGGGGAGCCGAACTCCCCGCTGCTGCCTGCGGATTTACAGTTCTGGGGATCTCTGAGCTGGTGGGACCTCACTCGCGCCACCCACCGGGAGCCCCTTCTTCCACCCCAGGAGTCTTGATAGTGCTGGGTGTCTGCCCCCAGAGACCCCCCACAGTGTTGGTGCATTTGTATTTTTCCTTATACTGATTCACTTTTAAAACGGAAATACCATTACTTAAAAAATAGAACTCTGCGTCAGTGTCATAAATGAAAAGCAGTGTTCCGTGTCACAATGTCACAACAGCAAGTCATAAAATATGTACGTAATTATTCAAATAGCCATTTATTTGTGCTCCATCTAATTATGGGCCCTTGATGGCCCGTGGGTCTCACTTTGGGAACCTTCCCTGGTCCGACCAAGTTATTTCCAAGGGGAGGTGAGCCAGGCCCCAGGGGAAGACATTGGCCCTATGCAGTCTGGTGGGGCTGGGAGAGCAGCTCAGGGCTGGCCTGCAGGGGGCGGGCAGCGGGCGGTGGTGTCCAGGGCCCCCAGTACACTGGACATGCTCTCTCCCTAGATCCACAAGACGGGCAGCAATCTGTCCTATGACATCCACTTCTGGATCGGCCAGGCCTCGTCCCAGGACGAGCAAGGGGCGGCCGCCATTTACACCACGCAGATGGACGACTTCCTGAAGGGCCGGGCAGTCCAGCACCGTGAAGTCCAGGGCAATGAGAGCGATGCCTTCCGAGGCTACTTCAAGCAGGGCATTGTGTATGCAGGGCGCTGCAGGCGGGGTGGGGGTGGGGCCAGGTGGGGGGGGGGAGCAAGCAGAGCCGGGCAGAGGGAGGTGACCCACCCGGAGCCTGGAAAGGAACCTGAGGCTTGGGGGAGCCCCGCAAGGGGCCCCACAATGGGCTTTGGTGATTTCCAACTTTGCACTCTGCCCCCCTCATTCCTACTGTGTCATCCTAGCTTTCCATCCCCCAACCCCCAGAGGGCATTCTGAACTTGTGTGATTCTGTGCACCACACATTTTTCGAAGTCAACTCCAATTGCATGTCCCAGAGAGATGGCTAGAAGAGGCCCTCCATGGCAGCGCTTCAAGTCCCACGTCCGCCCAGTGGCTCCCTCTTCCTCAAGCAGGCCCCTCTTTCTCGAAAGCAGGCCTTCAAACTCAGAGTCCAGAGTTCCAGTTGTTCCTAAAAAGTCTGAAGTTCTGGCCTCTGGGCTTCCCCCATCAAACGCACAGTCTGGAGCCAAGTTCCTACTGATGCCAGGGAGACAGGGGCTCCCCCTTAGCGCCAACCCCCAGCCCTCCCTAAGACGTGCTCCCCGTCTCCGCACACTTAAAGAGGGGCCAGGTCTCTGATGTCTCTTCTTCCAAGGCCCGGGTGAGGGCCCCTCCTTGGGCTCTCCGAAATCGTTGGTCCCCACCCCAAGATCCACCTCCAACTGGCGCTGATGCTAGGGCCTGCATGCATGAATCCGGGCGGGCACACGCCGAGCCACACCGTCCTGCGCCGTCCTGCAGGCCCCTCAGCAGCCCCTCAGCAGCGGAGGACTAGCGGGAGGGGCCTGCGGCCCGGCACCTAGCAGCCACCACGGCCTGGGCGCGCAGACTGATGCAGCCTGCGCTGTGTGAAGCTGAGCGTGGCGCACACGCATCTCACCTAGCCCTGCTCCTGCACCCTCCTCCACCCCTGCCCCCCCCAGAGGCAGCTAGGCAAGACAGGGGGTCACCACGCCTCCCAGACCGCTGTGGCCATTCAAGGCACCTCTTCTCAGGATCCGGAAAGGGGGTGTGGCTTCCGGCATGAAGCACGTGGAGACCAACTCTTATGATATCCAGCGGCTGCTGCACGTCAAGGGCAAGAGGAATGTGATAGCCGGAGAGGTGGGCGTTGACCTGGGCCTGGGACACATGGCCTGGCGTCCCCCTCCCGGCCTGGGTGGAGTGAGGAGGGCTGAGGGCAGGGGATGGGGGCAAGAGAGGGTGGCTGACGAGGGGTCTGAGTAACGCGTGTGCCCACACACACACACCGCTCTGCAGGTGGAGATGTCCTGGAAGAGTTTTAACCGGGGGGATGTTTTCCTCCTGGACCTCGGGATGCTCATCATCCAGTGGAACGGGCATGAAAGTAACCGCATGGAGAGACTCAGGGTAAACTCATCATTCTCCCAACTCCCCTGAAGTCCCTCCCTGCCCCAACCTGCTCCCTCCACCCCCATCTCCCACCCTCCAGCCCACTCCAGCTGGCCCCACTTCCCCTGATGTCAACCCTGGCTGCCTGGCTGGTGCGTTTG
This sequence comes from Condylura cristata, assembly GCF_000260355.1. NCBI lineage: Eukaryota > Metazoa > Chordata > Mammalia > Eulipotyphla > Talpidae > Condylura > Condylura cristata. The sequence continues at coordinate 12,833,539 of NW_004567103.1, read as the reverse complement.
GAGTTGAAGCGAGATTCCATGTCGGGGAGAGGTGCTTGGTGGGGTTTGAGTGTGTGCATGTATCTGTGGCTCATCTGGAGACTGGGCGCATGGCAGATGCTGGCCATGCCCGGGGCCCCGTGGCAAATGAAATGGGCAGGATCCTGCCCTGGCTCTAGCTTGTAGCTGACCTTCTGGTGGGGAGACGGACATGAATAGGGGAGAAAGTGGGGGTGGGGAGGGCAGTCCTGGAGGCCCAGGCTGAGGAGAAGGTGGGATGTGGAAAGCCCAAGGCCCCCTGCAGAGGCCAGAAAGCCTGAGCATGACTGGAGTTTTGAGGGGCCTGAGAGGAGGATGGGTGGCTCTCAGGGGGGCCTGTTATGTGTCTGTAAGTCTGTGGAGGAGGGTGGGGTTTGTTCTCAGGAACTGGGAGGACAATCGGGGTGGAGGCTCCCAAGGGACTCTGGCAGGCCCTGGACAGGCATCCACTGGACGTGTGTTGATGGGGGAGATGAAGAGGGGAGAGACAGGTGGGGGTGGGTGGAGCCCCATTTCCTGGGGTGGGCAAGGTTGGGAAGTTCAGATTTGGGGAGCAAATCTAGACTTCAGTTTTGTTTTGTTTTTTAATGTATCTTCCATTTTGTACACCTTAAAAATGGGGTTATCTTGGAGGTTGGGTAAAAAAAAAGATGAGCAGAAAGTTGGGCTGGAGACGTCAGCTGGGGCTCAGTCGTCTCTAGACTGGGGCTGGGTGAGCCCAGCTGGGGCTGGTATGAGAGAGGAGGGGCACTGGGGTTAAAAAGGCTGGTTTGAGGTGTGAAGCTGCCCCCCACTAGCCTCCAGGGGTCACCTGTGGCTTCTCTGCAGGGCATGAACCTGGCCAAGGAGATCCGGGACCAGGAGCGTGGCGGGCGGGCCTACGTGGGCGTGGTGGAAGGGGAGGACGAGAAGGCCAGCCCTCAGCTGATGGCCATCATGAACCACGTGCTAGGCCAGCGGAGAGAGCTGAAGGCCGCCGTGCCGGACACGGTGGTGGAGCCGGCTCTCAAGGCCAGCCTCAAGCTGTTCCAGTGAGTGCACTGTTGGGCCTTCCTGGGCTGGGGCCTGGGGGGCTGGGCAGGCCCGGGCCCCCCTCTATGCTGTTCCTTTGTCCTGTAGTGTGTCTGACTCAGAGGGAAAGCTGGTGATTAGAGAAGTTGCCACAAGGCCCCTCACTCAAGACCTGCTGAATCATGAGGTGAGAGGGGGTAGAGGGGTGGGGATGGGCAGAGAAGGGGGAGTGGGGGCTGGGGTGGAGGGGAGGAGACTGTGCCTGCACCCCCACCCCCAGCCCAACACCGTCAATGCCATCACATCCTGCTCTCGGTCTTCATCTCTGTCCCTCAGGACTGTTACATCCTGGACCAGGGTGGCCTGAAGATCTACGTGTGGAAGGGAAAGAATGCCAATGCTGAGGAGAGGAAGGGAGCCATGAACCAGGCATTGGTGGGGCTGGGGTCCAGGGAGGGTTGGAGTGGGAGGGCCAGACCCCAGGGTGGCAGGGCTGGGTGGGTGTGATCTAGTCATCTTGGGCGTTCTCTGATTGCCAGGGAGTCAGTCACCCAGCAACCAGGAGCCTCCTCAGAATATGGGCTCCCCAATCCTGCACTTGAGAACTAGCTTGGGAGAAGAGAGGAGCAAATGGAGGCATCCTTCCTAACAGCAGGGACTGGGCCAGCACGGCCAGGCCAGAGCAGTCTGGGGTGCTCGTTAGGGCAGTCACGCTAACTGACTGACAGTTAGGGTGCTCTGGGGTGTTTGTTAGGTCAGTCACCCTAACTGACTGACAGAAGCCAGTGCTGGTTGGACTGAGGTTGATTCAAGGTTGGAAGCTGGGGGTCAGGGTTAGAATTAGGGGTTCAATTGTGAGGTCTGATCGAACTTCAGGGTCAGGGCTGAAGCAGGGTCAGATTTGGGGTCAGCCCTGGGTCTTGGCGAAGGTCCAGGTTTGGGAGGTTAGTGGTGGAGTCTGCTCGGGGTTAGGGCAGCTTTGGCTGGCTCTGGGCTTGGGAGAGACGCACCCCAGCCGCCCACTCCTCTCCCTAGAACTTTATCAAAGCGAAGCAGTACCCACCCAGCACCCAGGTGGAGGTGCAGAATGACGGGGCCGAGTCAGCCGTCTTCCAGCAGCTCTTCCAGAAGTGGACAGTGCCCAACCGGACGTCAGGCCTGGGCAAAACCCACACTGTGGGTTCCGTGGGTAAGACCCTGATTCGCCCCACCCTCCTACCCCCTGCACCTGGTAATGGCTCTGGGCTCCCCACGGCAGGGCATGGATACATGCAAGCGTTGCCAGGACAGATATTCTTGTCTCTAAGCTAACATTGTTTTCTTAAATCTGCCCTTTTAAAATGAAAAAAAGAAAAAAAAAAAGAGTTGTCACAAAACGGAGCTGAGATGACCTGCTTTTCATTTGCAATGGCTTGGGCCTCCCTGGAAACCATCAGCAACCAGGTCTCACCGAGGGTGAAAGGCCCGTCACCACACAGCTAGCTCTCATGGAGCTGGGGGCCAGGCCTGTCTGCGCGTGCAGGAGGTCGGGACAAGGCTCTTTATGGCCCTCCGGCTCTCCTGGGCACCATTCCAGCATGAGTCCAGCCTGGCAGAGAGAGCTGCGTCTCTCCAGCTCTGATCTCCAGGAAGCTACTGAATCTCTGCCTTGGTATCATGGGCAAAATGGGGCTAAGCATTGGAGCTGTCACTTAGGGCGCTGCGAGGACAGGGGGACCTCGGCTGGTGACAGCTGCATTATGTGGTTCCTCTCCACTCCACTCCAGCCAAGGTGGAACAGGTGAAGTTTGATGCCGCGTCCATGCACGTCCAGCCTCAGGTGGCTGCCCAGCACAGGATGGTTGATGATGGCAGCGGGGATGTGCAGGTAGGGTGAGGGCGGAATGCCCATGTTGGAGTTGGGGGGGCTGCTGGGCCCCACCCTGGACCTCACACTGACCTGCTCCCGGCTCTAGGTGTGGCGCATCGAGGACCTGGAGCTGGTCCCTGTGGAGTCCAGGTGGCTGGGCCACTTCTACGGGGGTGACTGCTATCTGCTGCTCTACACCTACCTCATCGGAGAGAAGAAGAACTATCTGCTCTACACCTGGCAGGTTAGGCGCTGCCCCATCCTGACAGGGCACGGCAGACTCAGCTCTCTTCGCTGTGCGCTTGCCAAGAGGCTATCACCCTTGAGTTGAACACCTCTGGTGATGGCCAGCTCACTCCTGTGCCACCTTGGGACTGCTCCGGACGTGAGAGCCTGCTAACACAGGGCACCTGCATTCCCAGCCCTTTCAACATCGGTTCTCTGAGTCTCCTAATTTCTGTGTCCTCCTACACATTCCCTTCACCATCTGTGACTGGGTTTTCTGTGACCAGATGTGACAGAGCAGGGACATGCTTGGGTGTGGCCTCCAGGGTGGGCCACATGGTAGCCAAGTTGCTTCCTGTGGATGGTGCTCTTGGGTCAAAAGGTTGGGGTAGCAGGTGGGTCAGGCTGGGTTGGGGCTGGGCAGAGATTGGGTGTGAGGACAGGATCAGGACTGAGGTCCTGGGTCACACTGTATTTTGTGCAGGGTGGGGTTTGGTGGGGAAGATGATTGGGGTGGAGTTTTTGCTGAATCTGGGGCTGGGGTCAGAAGAGGGGACTGACGCCCTCCCTCTCTCTATCCTGCTCATCCCCAGGGCAGTCAGGCCAGCCAGGATGAAATTGCAGCCTCAGCCTATCAGGCTGTCTTCCTGGACCAGCAGTACAATAATGAACCGGTCCAGATCCGGGTCCCAATGGGCAAGGAACCGCCCCATCTCATGGCCATCTTCAAAGGACAAATGGTGGTCTACCAGGTGTGGCTGCAGCACTGAAGCACCCCAAGTACCCCCAGGGGAGGGGGAGGGGTGCAAGGGTGGAGCAGGGTGGGTGAAGCCCATTCTTTGCAGGACAGGAGCTGGGAATGGAAAGGACCGCTGACCTTTGAATGTATACATGATCTGAATATGCATGTAATTTGAATCTACATTGCATTTCATGTGTGCAAGAGCTGTTTCACTCTACACCCCTTCTCCTTGGGTTGTATACATTAAAAATTATCTGGGCAAGAATTGCCTAAGTGAAGGGCTTGTCCAAACAGCTTTGGTGCCTTCCAGCCTAATGAAATAAGAGACCTGCATTCACACGCATGACAATCTGCTTGGCACCTACTAAGTACACGTCCCTCTGCAAGTTTGTGGGGGGGGGGAGGGGAATGCCATGACGCTGCAAGGTGGCCCGTCTTGTCGGGTGAGCTGTTCCACTGTCGTGGTGGGCCAACAGCCAGTGCAGCTAAATGTCAGAAACCCTAGCTGAGTCCAAAGGAAAGGATGAAGACGGAGGCACAGAGCGAGGGGGTTTGAGTTGAAGAGCTTAGCAGAGGGAGGGTGAGAGCGTGCTGTGCAGGAGCAGAGCAAGGCCAAGAACCAGGAGAAGGCACCAGAGGAAGAGAGAGAAGCCTGACCAAGTTGAACTGGAGGGTTTGGGGAGAGCAGAGCATCTGAAGAGGCCGTTTTTATCTTCGTCATGTGGGACCCTCTAAAGCCACGCCGAGAGCCAGGTTCTGGTCATCAGGGAGCGACAGGGAGCCACTGAAGGCTTTTGAGCAGGGTAGAGTCTTGGGCAAAGCAATGTTCTGGTAAGATGAATAGGTCTTGCCCAACCTCTCTTCCTCCCCAATCTCCAATCTCTACTAACTTCCTGCCACCTCTCTTTCCCGGCTTTCTTCCCTTCCCTTGCAGGGAGGTACCTCCCGGGCAGGCAACACAGAGCCCGAGCCCTCCACCAGGCTGTTCCAGGTCCGGGGAACCACTGCGAACAACACCAAGGCCTTCGAGGTCCCAGCCCGGGCCTCCTCCCTCAACTCCAATGACGTCTTCCTCCTCAAGACCCAGTCCTGCTGCTACCTGTGGTGTGGGAAGGTGTGTGAAGGGCCAAGCAGCCGCCTCCGCCAAAGTGGGCAGTGGGGGCCGTCAGAGAGAGTAGACCTGGGTCAGGCCGGAGCCTCTGGCTGAGTAGGTTCTGCTTGCTGGTTCGCGTTGCCTGTGACCCTCTCCCCTTCCTCGGCCTGACCATGACCCCCGGTATCTGCGACTGGGTTGGTCTCATCCAGGTAGCCTCTGGCTGGCCAGTCTTGTTTTCCTGTCTCGGGCGCTCCCACTACCCCATGCCTGTTGCCGTCTCTCCTTTGATCTCTGCAAAGATCTCTCTTGGACGACTTCACCTGCCCTGCAAGGGGCATGCACACACTCTTGCCTCCTCCGCCATTCATTGGTGTGTCCAGGGGAGGCGGTGGGAGGGCTGTCTCTGCATTGGCCACTTGTGAGAGCCCTGATGTAGGGGTGCCCTCCCAGGCCCAAGAGCTCTAGGCCAGTGATTGGGGGAGGCGCAGGGGTAGGGGCTGGCACCAGAGATGATCTTCTCCAGCGCAGGGACCCCCTCTCCTCCCCAGGGCTGCAGTGGGGATGAACGGGAGATGGCCAAGGTGGTCGCTGACATCATCTCCCGGACGGAGAAGCAAGTGGTGGTGGAAGGGCAGGAGCCAGCCAACTTCTGGATGGCCCTGGGCGGGAAGGCCCCCTACGCCAATTCCAAGAGGTAACCACTGGGTCTCTTACCCCCTGTTCACCTTCTGAGGCTGGAGAGCTTCCCAGGACCTCAACCCTCAAGACCCTCGGATAGAGTTTAGATGCCAGACCTTCAGGGCTACAAGATGAATGGGAGCGACGCATGACTTTGGAGCCCTTTGGGCTTAGGGGCTGACTGTGCTCTCACATGGCATGCTCAGGCCTGGTGGGGTGGGGGTGTCTATCTCCCTAGTCCAAGGAGTTCACAAGCCTAGGAGGCAGCTCAGAGAGGAGCAGGGCTTTAGGCTTCCCCTTTAGGAGGAAGGAGAGCCTCCCCAGCCCACACTCTGGGCTGGCACAGGACCCGGATGCTGAGGAGCGCCAGCTTTAAAGCCTTTTTCAAATGTTTTTAAAAGTATTTATTTATTTATGCATACAGAACTGGGGTACAAGCCAGAGGTGCGGAGGCGGTGAGAGGCTTCACCACAGACAGAGCAGGGAACAGAACAGGCAGATAGAGGAAGTACACTGCTGAGGGGAGCAGCGGGTGGGTCAGGAGAGGTCAGCCACACCATGTGGATCACCTGTGGGGTGGGGTTGAACTCGAACTGAAGCAGCTGGGGCTTGCTTGTACTGCTGCTCTTTAACTTGCTGCACCACCAGGGAGGGCCTCAAATGGTTTTCTAAAGCAGATCCACAAGCCACTATTCCCCAGTTCAAAAGCAGAATGGCATGTATGGCAGCAGAAGCAGTAATAGGAGAGGGACGATAGCAGAAAGAAGGTCCTAACGAAGGTATGGAAGAGTCTCTGGAATGCATCCTTTGAAAAGCAGTGGGTATTTCTCCCTGGGAGCAGTCAAGAACTCTTGGGAGGATGGGGGCGCTTTTTGTTAGATCAGTAATAAGTGTTTCCTGGGAAAGACTTTCCAGGCCAGGGTCCCCAAGCCCCCTCCCCCACACTTCCTTCTGCCAACAATCTTCTCCCCACCTTGCAGACTGCAGGAGGAAAATCTGGTCATCACGCCCCGGCTCTTCGAGTGTTCCAACCAGACCGGGCGCTTCCTGGCCACGGAGATCCCCGACTTCAATCAGGATGACTTGGAAGAGGATGATGTGTTCCTGCTAGATGTCTGGGATCAGGTAGGCCTGAGGCCTAGGGACCTCTGTTACTAACACTTCAAGCCCCGGGACCAAGAGGTAGTAGCTTCAGGGGTAGGTAAGGTCTGACGTCGTCTTGGCTCACATACTCGATATTGGTGGTCATGGTGTTCTGCATCAAAGGGGCTGAAGAAACTGGAAGGGAGCTGCGGGGCTGCTGGGCAGATGTATTCTCCCAAAACCTGGTTTTTCTCACATGGCAGTAGGAGTGTTTTTGAGGATCTTTGGCTCGAGAGGCTCCAGAGAGGCTGGATATTCAGAATATCCAGGCAGAGGGCATCTGTCTAACCTCATTTCCCACATGAAAGTCAAGGTTGGGTGGGGCCTGCCCAAAGCCATTGGGCCTAGGTGGTTGGAATTGAGCCTGGACACAGCAGTCCACGACAACTGACTGAGCCCTGGTGTATCCCACAGGTCTTCTTCTGGATCGGGAAGCATGCCAACGAGGAAGAGAAGAAGGCTGCGGCCATCACTGTGCAGGAGTACCTCAGGACCCACCCCAGCGGTCGTGACCCTGAGACCCCCATCATTGTGGTGAAGCAGGGATACGAGCCCCCCACCTTCACGGGCTGGTTCCTGGCTTGGGACCCCTTTAAGTGGAGTGTGAGTAGCCTCAGTTCATCCTCACCCCACAGCCAGCTCACCCTTTTCTGGGTGGCCTCCTCGCACACCCAGGCACGCTGATGCCAGGTTTCTCCTTGGGCCGTATGACGCAAGGTGCATTTGTATGGGGTTAGGGCAGCTTAGAATAAAGAGCAGAGCTGCACTTTAGACCATTAAGTACCCTGCTGGGGGGAGAGGGAAGGAAATAGATCAAAATCCTAAGCTAATTACACCGCCTTGCTTATGCACCAGATTTAGCTCAAAACTGTTGGATATCATTCTTAAGAGTTGTACATTTGACTTAATTAAAATTAAAACCAAAATTTCAAATTTTAATTAAAATTTGACTTAATTAAAATTAAAACCAAAATTTCAAATTTTAATTAAAATTTGACTTCATTAAAATTAAAACCAAAATTTCAGTTTCTCACTAGCCACCATCTAAGTGTTCACTAGCTATGTGTGGCTAGTGGCTACCATATTGGACAGCACAGAAATAGATCATTTCATCACTGCAGAAACTTCTGCAGGCCAGTGCTGGCAGACCACATGCCAGATGTAAGGAAATAGATCAGTGTTAAAGGCCGTGTCTTCCTGGCACTATATTCTAGATCAAATCAAAGTGGGTCCTACATGTGGTCCTGACCTGAAGGACAGTGATTTCCTAAACACGGTGGGAGCACAGGTCGGGTCCTCAAGGTGGAAACCCAGTGAAGTGCCTGCAGGAAGGAGGGAGGCTGAGGAAGACGGAGTCCTAGCCTGGTGGCTTCCCGTGCTCTAACTTGGCACTAGGGGCAAGTTTAGGGAAACTGACAGCTTGGGTTAATTTCCTCAAATACATTTTAAAAAATCAGTGGTTGATGGACCCTTTAGTCTTGAGGGTGGATTGAAACAAGCCTCAGGACTGCAAACCTCCTCAGTCCATATCAGAGTTCCAAGTCAACACCCCTGGCAGGGCGTTTGCACAACAGGTCTGTGCTGGCTCCGCTCAATGCACCATTCATTCAGTACGCTTCAGTTCCTGAGGTACTGTGCTCAGGGCCAGGCCCTGAGGATAGATGAGGTTCTTCATGGAGCCATGGGCTCCTCTCTTCCCTTCAATTCTTCAGGCTCTGAGAGGAGCCCCCAGTTCTCTGTGTCCCCTGAGTCTCCCAGAACTGGCACTGTGTAGGCAAGTGTTTGCAAGGCTGTATGTGGGTAAGGGTGGGAAAATTCCTGTTAAGGATGGAGCAGGAGCAAATACCTCCGGCCCTGGCCTTATGAGTGCTTTTGCTGCTCATCTTCACCATTCAACCCCTATTTGGGGCACTGTTCCCTGTCTGGGCCCCCTCTAACCTTTCTCACCATCGGGGTCAGTCTTTTTTTCTTTTTATTTATTTATTTTTTTAAAGATTCATTTATGCATACAGAACTGGGGTACAGGCCAGAGGTGCAGGGGGTGAGAGGATTCACCAGAGACAGTGTGGGGAGCAGAACAGGCAGGTTGACTTGAAATACAATGCTGAGGGGAGCAGCAGGCAGGTCAGGAGAGGTCTGCCACACCATGTGGGGCACCTCCGGGGTCGGGGAATCAAACTTAAAACTGAAGTGGCTGCAATAGCTTCATAGTACTGAGCTTTAACCCGTTGTACCACCAAGGGAGAGCCTGATCAGCCTTTCCCGACACCTGAAGAAAGATGGTTTTTTGTCTCTGCTGCTCGAGACCCAGGTCTAATTTTTATCTTATTCACAGAATGTCAAATCCTACGAGGAACAGAAAGAGGAGCTTGGAAATTCTGTGAACTGGGACAGGATCTCTTCTGTGAGTACTGAGCAGATGGCTCATCTGTGGTGGCCGATTGGTGATGGTCAGACCTGAGGAAGCTGAGAAAAATACCAGAAAAGATGCCAGGGCCTCCGCCTTCTCGTGCTATTTTCTTTTGCTTCTCAAGTTCTTGCTGTTAAACTTCAAAAGCTGTAGCTGTTTTGTCTCCTCTATTCCCTATTTTCCAAATTTCATCCTGCATAGGAATTGGGGGGGGGGGAGAGCTTATTTTAGTGCAGGTCCTAAGATCCCACTCCCAAACATTTTGGTTTTCAGAACTGGGTGAAAGCCCAGGCATATGCATGTCTTAACAAAGGGCCCCAGAAATTTGCAGCAGTTAGCCCAAGGACTACATGTTAAGAAAGGCTTTTTCTATTACTGCTACCTTTGAGATCCCTTCTCCAGGTAGAATACAACTCCTTTGATCTTACAGGGAGTTAATAGTAATACATTTAACCTGTAGGCCTGGGGTATGGAAATATGAAATCAAAACCTTTCCTTCAAGTACACAGCCTTATGGGAGATCAAGACCAAACAGACCTTCCAGAAATGTGTCCAGAAAACGAGAACAATATCCATTTTGGGGAACTCAGCAGATACTTAAAAAAAAAAAAGACAAAACTTTTATTAATTTTTGCTTAGAATTGGGGTGCTGGCCAGAGGTGTGGGGCAGAGAGGATTAACCAGAGACAGAGTGGGAAGCAGAACAGGCAGAGCAAAGTACACTTCTGAGGGGAGCAGCGGGTGGGACAGGAGAGGTCTGCTGTGCCATGTGGGTCAGTTCCAGGCTGGGGATTGAATGCAGGCTGTTGCGCTAGGCCTTCACAGTGGCAGCATTGAAACTTAACTCCCAGGCCACCAAGGAGGCCCTCAGCAGTTACTATATATGGATTTTTAGCCATACCAGGGACCCAGGGACACTTGATGAGGCCTGCTCAGGAGACGATGAAGCAGGCAGCAGGATAGCTAGGTCAAGTCTAAGTGAATCTATGGATGACAATTTATGACAGGTAAGGGCATTCATGAATGTCCAGGGTCGACCATGAAGTTCTTAAGTCATAGAACAAAATACCCATCTTGTATCACTGTGGTTGGATAGGCCTCCAAACTCTGTTTTTTTTAAAAAAGTTTTATTTATGCATATAAGAACTGGGGTACAGGCCAGAGGTGTGGGGTGGTGAGAGGATTCACCAGAGACAGCGTGGGGAGCAGCACAGGCAGATGCACTGAAATACATTGCTGAGAGGAGCAGTGGGCGAGACAGGAGGTCTGCTGCGCCATGTGGGTCAGCCTCCTGGCCGGGATCCAACTCCTGACGTAACAGTGGTAGCTTGGTAACACTGAGTAGGCCCAGACCACCAAAGTTCAGCTTGTGGGTCCAGTCCAATGTGTTCTCATGAGGAGGGTGTAAAAGTGGGAGGATTGGGAGATGAGGTCACAGAAACCTTCTAGAAGGCAATATTCTAGAAATCCATATTGACTTCAAAGAGAAAGGCAACTTGGAGGTGGCCACAAACCATCTGAAGTAACCAGTGTTTTTCCTTTCTTCCCTAGGAGATGACAAGCCATAAACCAGATGTGTTCCATGCTAACAGCAACCTCAGTTCTGGGCCTCTGCCCATTTTCCCCCTGGAGCAGCTGGTGAATGTGCCTGCAGAGGAGCTCCCTGAGGGTGTGAACCCCAGCAAGAAGGAGGTGGGTCAAGCTTGAGAGGGCAAAGAGAGGTGGCTCGTCCATTCACTGGCCAGCCCAGAGATAGCCTGTAAATGCTTAGGTGCTAGAGATCTCCCCTCTGTCCTCACTGTGATACTGGGGTGATCCCACTGAGAATGAGTTTTCTTTGGCCTCAGGACATTGAAAGAGCTCTATGGATGTAAGCTGTTTTTATCATTGCCTGTTCTGCATGTGAGGGGACTGAAGTTACAGAGGCAAAGTGGCTTGCTTAATGTAACATAGCTACCTGATAGAAAGGCTGAGCAAGAACAGGTTTCTGCATCCCCCTGGTACCATCACATTATGTGACATACAGAAAGTACTTCCCAGGGCCTCCCTGCTGGTGATTAAGTCTCAGCACTATGAAATGATCCACAACCAAAACAGCACCAGTTCAATCCCCAGCCAGGGAGGTGACCCACATGGCGTGGCAGACCTCTCCTCACCTGGCCACTGCTCCCTTAGTGTATTTCAGTACATCCACCTGTTCTGCTCCTTGTTCTGTCTCTGGTGAATCCTCTCACCCCCCGGCACCTCTGGGCTGTACCCCAGTTCTTGTATGCATAGATTAAAAAAAAAAAAGTATTTCAAAGGAAATGTCATTGAGTCAGATGATTGACAGAAGGCAAAATGGATCATTAGATCTGAGTGGAACAAGCAGAATCAAGACAACCCCATATGTCTAAGTTGTCTAAGAAGTCTTAGATTCTTTTTACTTTTGTAAATTTTACTTATTTTTGTGTAGTACTGGGGTGTAGGCCAGAGGTTTGGGGTGGTGAAAGGATTCACCAGAGACAGACTGGGGAGCAGAACAGGCAGATCTACTAAAACACACTGCTGAGGGGAGCAGCGGGTGAGACAGGAGAGGTCTGCTGCGCCATGTGGGTCAGCTCCAGGCTGGGGA
>NW_004567103.1:12776850-12821653 GCF_000260355.1 Condylura cristata | reverse complement strand
AGCTTCTCAGTGCTGTGCTTTAACCCGCTGCGCTACCAGGGAGGGCCAAGAGCTAGGGAATTTTGACTGAGTTTATTCTCTGGATTTCCTAACTTCTCTGTAATTCTGTTGTACCTTCTGCTGCCTTCTCTTAGCAAAATCTACTCCTACAAAACTTGGTACATTTACAGTAGAATATAAAAGACCTGAGGGTTAGCATGTTATCTTTAACCAGGAACAAACTTTTGTGCATCAGAGAGACAAAGTACTACAATGGTAAAATTCCTGAAGTCAACTGTAAGCACAAAAATATACTTTGCAGGGAAAGATAAGGTCTTTGCTAACCTCTAAAATCACCAAAAAGGGGGGGTCAGTGTGATGTCATGTACTGGTATCAGATGACTTTCTCGACCACGGGAATAGTCAAACATGCCTGGCCTGAGTGCCACAGAGCACATATAAAGCAGACCACGGCTTTCTCTTTCAGTAGGGTCAGGTGGCCAGTCTGCTAACTTGATCTGAAGCAACGTCTGGCCCAGGATGGTGAGCCCTCCCAAGGGTGGGGTGGGGGAGCTGTTGCCTAGGACAGCAGCTGTCTTGTAATGCAGACTCGCTTCTGCCGCTCATCTGCTCCTGTGAGCCAGACTGACAGACCCACTAGCTGTGGTTTGCTACTTCATAAATGAGCAGACACCTTATTTCCAATAACCTTTCATACTGGAGGTTCCCCCCATAAAAGCATTAAAAAGAACAAAATTTGGTCTTTGAGAACTCTCTCCCATCTTAGAGGGAAACTAAGGTCTGCAAAGAGAAGCTACTCTGTAATGAAGCTAAGCCAAACGTTCCTGCTTATTTCTGGGCTAGTGTTTAGCTTCATCCTGACCATCACATACTGCCTGCTTGCTAGCTCCTCAACCTACCTCATACTGTTGCTGTCCTTTTCATTATGTTCCAAATTCAGGGACTGAATCTCAAGGCTTCAGGATCCCACCTACTCCTTTCATCTCTTTCCTGGTCCTCAGGAAGCTTCCACTTTAGCTCTGCCCTTTTTACTTAAAAAAAAAAAAAAATTATTTATGCATATAAGAACTGGGGTGCAGGCCAGAGGTGCAGGGGGTGAGAGGACACACCAGAAAGTGGGGAGCAGAAAAGAAGGATCTGCTGAAATACATTATTGAGGGGAGCAGTAGGTGAGACAGGAGAGGTCTGCTGCGCCATGTGGGTCAGCTCCAGGCTGGGGACTGAATTCAGGCCATGGTGGTGCTAGTATTGTGACTCAACCGCCAGGCCACCAGGGAGGCCCTTAGATTCTTCAATGATCTGTGTCTTTATTTCTTTTATTGTGGTTGCAGTGTATGTTCTTGTGGGACTGCTAAGGGCTCAATGCCAAGTAGGGAGGGTGGGCAGGGTCTTCCGACCACTCTGGTTGCTCCTAAAATGGAAGGGAGCCAGTGGGGTGATGGGTCTGACTGACGCAATAGCAAGTGTTTGATCCACCAGAGAGAGGCGGATGTGGGCAAGGGTGAGGCCAGTTATCAGAGGGCAGGACTTCAGAGTTCAAGAACAAGAATAATGGAGACAGAAGTCCACTGGGATGGGCAGTCCCTGCTATCTGGCCTGGAGGTCAGAGTCCAGTTTTGTCCCAGCTCAGGAGCCAGCCTGGTTGGGCCAGAGAAAGCCCCTGAAGCCACCTGCAGACCCAGGACACAGCAGTCATGGCTGTGGGGGGCCGTGAGGGGGAGGGGTGCTACAACAGACCTGAGGTAGGCAGTTTTTCCCCACTCATTGATCCTCAAGCCACTCATATTTACAGTCTGCTCCTAAAACAAGGTGCTTGGGTGCCCAGTCTGGGAGAGGAGGGAGGGTTTCCAGAAGCCTGCGGCGAGAATGCCCAGAGACGGGAGGCAAATCTAAAAGACAGGCTAGAGACCTGGCATCAGATCGCCGGGGCTTGAAATCCATCCACAGCTGTTTACCAAGCAGCTGTCCCAGGCTGCGTGTGGGAACCAACATGTTCTCGCAGCTCCATGCAGCAAAGCAGTCCTGTGGGGAAGGAGCCCAATGCTTTCACCCTGACCCCTCCCAGTGCCTGGGGTAGCAGAGATGTGGACACTGATAGCAAATTAAGTTGGGGGTTCCTATTTGAGTGTGCCTTAAACAGTCACCATCATATCCTGTTAGAGCTGGGAGCAAAGGCCCTTTCAGTCAATCCTCACCTTATGTCTGAAGAAACTCAAGGCACAGTTGTGATTACAGGTCGAGTGAAATGGTAGAATTTTGCCATCTAATCTTCGAGGACATTTGTAGGATGAGAGAAGCTGGTACAAGTCATTTACCCAAATCCTTTGTTTTCCACTCAAGGCTAGGGAATTTTTTTTAAAGATTCATTTATTTATGCATACAGAACTGGGGTATAGGCCAGAGGTGCAGGGGCGGCGAGAGGCTTCACCAGAGACAGAGTGGGGAGCAGAACAGGCAGATCGATGAAGTACAATGCTGAGGGGAGCAGCGGGCGGGTCAGGAGAGGTCTGCCACGCCATGTGGTCACCTCCGGGGCAGGCGGGAATCAAACTCATGCGGAAGTGGCTTTAGCTTCTCAGTGCTGTGCTTTAACCCGCTGCGCTACCAGGGAGGGCCAAGAGCTAGGGAATTTTGACTGAGTTTATTCTCTGGATTTCCTAACTTCTCTGTAATTCTGTTGTACCTTCTGCTGCCTTCTCTTAGCAAAATCTACTCCTACAAAACTTGGTACATTTACAGTAGAATATAAAAGACCTGAGGGTTAGCATGTTATCTTTAACCAGGAACAAACTTTTGTGCATCAGAGAGACAAAGTACTACAATGGTAAAATTCCTGAAGTCAACTGTAAGCACAAAAATATACTTTGCAGGGAAAGATAAGGTCTTTGCTAACCTCTAAAATCACCAAAAAGGGGGGGTCAGTGTGATGTCATGTACTGGTATCAGATGACTTTCTCGACCACGGGAATAGTCAAACATGCCTGGCCTGAGTGCCACAGAGCACATATAAAGCAGACCACGGCTTTCTCTTTCAGTAGGGTCAGGTGGCCAGTCTGCTAACTTGATCTGAAGCAACGTCTGGCCCAGGATGGTGAGCCCTCCCAAGGGTGGGGTGGGGGAGCTGTTGCCTAGGACAGCAGCTGTCTTGTAATGCAGACTCGCTTCTGCCGCTCATCTGCTCCTGTGAGCCAGACTGACAGACCCACTAGCTGTGGTTTGCTACTTCATAAATGAGCAGACACCTTATTTCCAATAACCTTTCATACTGGAGGTTCCCCCCATAAAAGCATTAAAAAGAACAAAATTTGGTCTTTGAGAACTCTCTCCCATCTTAGAGGGAAACTAAGGTCTGCAAAGAGAAGCTACTCTGTAATGAAGCTAAGCCAAACGTTCCTGCTTATTTCTGGGCTAGTGTTTAGCTTCATCCTGACCATCACATACTGCCTGCTTGCTAGCTCCTCAACCTACCTCATACTGTTGCTGTCCTTTTCATTATGTTCCAAATTCAGGGACTGAATCTCAAGGCTTCAGGATCCCACCTACTCCTTTCATCTCTTTCCTGGTCCTCAGGAAGCTTCCACTTTAGCTCTGCCCTTTTTACTTAAAAAAAAAAAAAAATTATTTATGCATATAAGAACTGGGGTGCAGGCCAGAGGTGCAGGGGGTGAGAGGACACACCAGAAAGTGGGGAGCAGAAAAGAAGGATCTGCTGAAATACATTATTGAGGGGAGCAGTAGGTGAGACAGGAGAGGTCTGCTGGCCATGTGGGCCACCTCCCTGGCCGGGGATCGACCTGGTGCTGCAGTGAATGTGAAACACTTAGTAATGCTGCACTTTAAACCCATTGCACCCCCAGGGAGGGTCCTCTGCCTTTTTTTTTTTTTTTTCCAAAAGATTTATTTATTTATGCATACAAGAACTGGGGTGCAAGCCAGATGTGGGAGGTGAGAAGATTCACCAGAGACAGAGTTAGGTTTCCTTTGATTTACCACATCCATGTGACTCCAATAGGAAAGAATGTGACCCTTCCTTCTGGTCCCTTCCTTCTAGGCTCACCTGTCCACTGAGGATTTCACCAAGGCCTTGGGCATGACTCCAGATGCTTTCTATGCTTTGCCTCAGTGGAAGCAACAAAACCTCAAGAAAGAAAAAGGACTATTTTGAGAAGCAAATTGCTGTGGTTGCAAAGCAACACCCTGTTCTGCTTGCAGTTTTTTTCTTAATTGTTAATTGAAGTAAAATTTTAGTTGTGAGCAGCAGCCCATGGCCCCATCAGCCTTCAAGAAGGTGGCAGTGTCTCCATCCTGTTTTACCCCCTTAAAAGGGCAGCCCACCACTCCACGAGACAAGTTCTGAGTGCCCTCCTAGGCTCTTCCTATCATGCTGATATCTGCCTGTCACACGCGTGCCAAAGTGTTTACAGGTTTACAGCCCTTCCAGAGTATTGGCTTTTCTCCTTTTTACTTATTCTTTCCTCACTGCCTCACTCAGGGTTAGTTAAGTTAAAGGGGACTCCTTTGAAAGGGAACTGAATAGCCCAGGTGGCTCCCTTACGAGATTTCACCATGCTAATCAGTTCCCAGAAAGGGAAACACACCCGCTGGGTCTAGGCTTTAGTATGAACCCCACAGACTGTCTCACCCCTTTTCAGATACTCTAGAGGCAAAGGCAGGGGTTAGGCTGATTAACAGTTCCTTATCCAGAAGTTCGGCAAAACTTCACAGGCTGCTTGGTTGAGAACGCGTGTTGATCTGCCACTCCATTTCCTGTAAGATGCAACAGTGTGGCACAGAAATTCAAGTCAGAGGTGAACAGAAGGCGATTTCCAAAACCTGAACAACTGGTTAGGCTGCAAGAATATGTCTTTTTCAGAAATAACAAGTGGAACCAACACAAGGTTAATAAAGGCTTTAATTTCACACACAAAAAAACCTCTATGCATAATTTAAAAAGGAAACAAAAACAAGAAAAAACCGCAAGGGTACAGAGGAACAGTTCTGCTAAAACACAGATAATGTGCCGCTCCATACAAAACAACATGAGGAATCAGAATCAAAAATCACTTTGAACACAAAGAGAATCACCTCACAAAAAATATGGCCAAAGCTGCCAGCAAACTTGGTAGTGGCTCAACTAGGCAAAGCATAGGAACCTCACTTCTGCATTTCCTCTCTGTAAGCATAAACAAACTATTGATAGGCAGAGGGCAGAGAAGTGGGGAACGGGAGGAAAGTCTCAGAGGGTTCAAGCAGTCTGTCTCTTTCCACTCCCTCTGTTCTGACACAGACCAGCTCAGTAGACAGGTTGTCTTTGTTTCGGCATTTGACCTCACACGTGGGTCCTGGGCCAGACCTCACCCACTCTGTTTTCTTACCCAGTGGACATGTCCATTATTTGGAACCTCTGTCTCTGTAAGTCCAATGTTACTAAAACTGGCACACTTTTTATCAAAACTTAAAAACAGTCATAGCACACATGGAAAAGAAGATTTACTAGTTGTGAATAAATATGATACAATGAAAGAGACCGCCTGAAGTCTAGTAATCAAAGCATGCTAACACGGAATTGATGATTGTGGTGAGACAGTCAAAGAATGTCACCAAACCCTCTAGGCCTAACAAAACTAGCTTTCCAGTAATTATTTCTTTTTGGATGTTAGTAGACATACCAGCAGAGACCAGTTAGAAGTTACACATTGGGTGGTAGAGGGCACAAGTCTGTTTAATTTCTACACACATGTGTGAGAAAGCATTACTCAGTGTAAAGCAGGAATGGGAGACTTTTGGGGGACACTTTTATTTTTATGTGATTGCATCTGATATTAGTTTGTTGGTTTTTCTGAGAGTCCCTGTATGTATAAAAAAGCGACACATTTGGAAATACACCTTTGCTTCCCTGACTTAAAAGACCATCTAAAGGGGTTAATCAAATCAAATAGGGTGGGGAGGGATTAAAATGCTGGATGACTAGGAGTATCCACTGTATTCATTTTAGAGAACAAAGAGAAGAATAGTATTTCTATTTGTTTTAATATCTCTTTTCAATAGATCACAAATTAGTTTACAAACTACCTTTTTTCTGTTCTCAAATGCCCTCTCCTCCACCATATTCTCTCTATATTCTTAATAGCTATATATGAAACACTACCAATAATCTCTTTAGTTTCAGGTGTTTCCAGATAATGTTCACTATACAACTATATCTGTAGCTGTACATGAGTAGAGCTGTATTTATACAGTTACATAATGGTAACTGCAGTGTGGAATAATAGTAAATTCATAACCTCACTTGTTGCGGTTTTAATTCCTAAAGCTTCTAGAAGAATTTTACACTTGATCAAGGAGAGAAATAAATGTGTAACCTAGTATTTGCTTTCCAGAGTTAATTAGCTGACCTGTAAGTATCACCATATAAGTCTTAAGATGTAAACACATTTACATTGTTACTGAGCCATCAAGTTAGGCCTGAAATTCACAGACCATGGCAAGTAAACAAATAGCTTTTGGAATCAAAAATATAAATAGAACAATTCATGGATATTCTTTTTATTCTACCTGGTTGAAATGAAACTTGAGTGCGCACACACGTGTATTTCCTACAAGTTTATCTTCTCATAGGCCCAAGTTACAGTCATGGCAACTAACGTGAAAATAGCTTCTGGCTACATGCAACTTTCCATTTCTCCGTATTATTAGACAATAATCATTGAGCTTGAGCTTCAGTTTAGTTCTGCTTTTCCCAAATTTCTAATTAAGATCAACATGTACAGAACTAAGTGCTGTCAAGTTCCAATTCAGTCCATTTAAAGTAATACAAACACATTTGGTAATTTCTAGTTAGTAACTGTGAGGCTGCCTGGGACTGAAGCACTCTGTTCGCACCTGTCTTGTCCCTTCCTTGCCCCAACATGCCAAATACCCCGCCCCCGATTCTGAGCAAACCGATCGTACCTCGCATAAAAAATAATATATTATCTACTTACACATTTTAAATACATACAGTCAACTCCAAGAAACATCAACATGCTCCAGCTGAAATTTCCATCTGTTGCCACTAACCCTTCACTATAAATAAAATGAGAAGTTTACTACAGTGAAAGGGATAACAGTAAAGGAGTAAAGCTGGATAAGGTGGCTGACCAGGTCACAGCAATGGTCAGATATTACGTAAAATCAAGCCCCAATTTTTTGACTATATGAACTGTGAAAAAAGCTCATCTGCTCCAGTAGCCTATTTTCTCACTAATAAGGCTTGCCCAAGACACGAAGATCAATCAGAAAAGGTTCCTGAGCCAAGTGCACCTCTAAATCATCTACATATGCAAGTTATAAAAAACAAGTCAAATGAGGCACTCTAGGCTTACGGCATTTCTATTTTTCTTTATGCCCTAGTGCAGTCCTCACTTCAAATCCCCACTCTCCACACACAGGTGGTACAGGTAGTAAAGAAAAGCGAATGTGACTTTCAAATTAGTCCCACTCATTTTTAACAGTGCCATTCAAATACAGACACAGAGAACAAACAGTTAAAGAATTTGATCATTCATTTATGAGAAAAGCACTTGTTTCCAAGCAAAAAAGAGATTCTCTTTGTAGAAAACAAAATTTAGAAATCTACTTTTTAAAACAAGTATTTTCCGCTGCTCTATTCTACTCCTGCATACCCTGCCACCACACCATTTCAGAATGTTTACTACAATAAAGTGTAGGTAGATGATAAGAGGAGGTAAAGTTTTTATCAGTAGTTAAGCAAAAGTGATAGTAGTTCAAAGATCCAAACCTTTAGAGCAAGTTACTATGTGGGAACATATCCTAGTTTCAAGAGTGGACCTCTGTTAAGGCAAACTTTCAGAAAAGATGCTATACCTTCTGTGATGATGTACTAAAGTACATTTCAAAGTATGTTTTCTTCTCTTGAAAACTTGATGTGGTTTTGTCCTTAGCTCAGTACTGAAATCGCCTTGTTTATAAAAAAAAAAAAAAAAACAAAACACCCATGAACAAAAATACTGTTTATATTTTGCTATACTTAACTGTGAGATTCTAATGATTCCTGGGCTCCAAATTTTGTGGACAGAATTCTCCCCTCAAACTCATTCTTTACATGGTTTTTCAAGCTGCTTAACCAAGTTGTTATGTCAGCTGAGTGACTAATGTAGCACTTAATGCTGTACCCCAGCCTCAATTCAAAGCACCTAAAAAATAAGATAAATATATTATGCACCTTTGTTATTTGTTAACTTTTTGGAATTGTGGTATGAATCACATTTGTAATTCCCACCCTGTTTAATGATAAAGTCAGAGAGCCAATGGTGAAATGTTCAACCTTTATCCCATAGCTCATGTACTTAATTTCACACCTGTGATAGGGCCTTCAGCAACATGGTGGTCCAGAGCTGCAGTTTTAACACAAGAATACTGCTCTTATCCTCTCTATGCTCGAGAGACAGTGATGCTAACATTCCTCACCCCTAAGTGTCATGGGGAGTCCCAATTGGATAATTATATTCCTAGCAAGAGTTCTGGTGGCAATCTGTTAAGGTAATGCTTATTCCATGGAAGAATGATATAAGAGAAAATAGAAGATTCTACCTTTACCACCATAACAATATAGTTGACATATAATGAAGAGACCGTATGAAGGAATCTCTTTAAAAAAAAAAAATGCAAAGGGTAAAAAGAACACCAAATGAGGGAGCACAACACATTCCAAAGCACCGACAACCCATTTCTTGGGACTGCATGTAAACAGCAAAAGCGTTACAAATCCATGAAATAATTTTTAAAAAAAAGCTCAAGTTAGGTGGCAGAAATGCTCCTCCTTTGCAATGAGGAGAAACTGTTATTAGTGTAACATGGAGAGCAGGCTTTCCAGTGAACTTTACTAGTAAGTAACACATATGCAAGATTACAGACTTGAGTCAAACTATTCCAGGAAAATAAAAGCCGAATGCCAACTGATATGTATATCTTTACACATTTCTCAGGTGAATGGACCTTTGACAACTTCACTTCTCCAAACTGCTGTGCTATTAATTTTGAGCTGGTGGCTCATTCTAACTCCAAGGTTCCATTCATTCCACATACAGGTGTGTGTGTAAATATGTACACACATAATTATATATATCTACAACATGTATTCCTAAGACAGAAGGAAGTGCCACTCTTGTAGGAGAAAAAGAGGATAATCAGCTACAGATGTGAGACCAAATTTCCATAAACAATTAGCATGGAGCATTCCACATAATTGCAATTTCGTCTTTTGGTTTGGCCCTGAGCTGTATGTTGCTCCCGCATCAAGTAGAGTTCCAAATTCTCCTTGGGCAGAGGAAGGGTGAGTGGGTGGCAACAGACTACACAGTACATACTGCCAACCCAGGAGTTTGTTTCTCACAAGGCCTGACGAGTAGTCTTCCCCGATTCCATGCTAAGTGTCTGAGCGTTCTTTTCTGTTTCAAGCAGTTCATCAAAGATCTCCCTTAAAATAAGACAAACAGAAAATAAAATAGGAGAGTCAGTGCAGAAAAGACAATGGATGAGAGTGAAGTGACAGCAATAAAGGCTGCTTACTACCAGTAAGTGCCTAAATTTTATTAAACAAACAACTCACTGGATCACCATCTTAATCCTTAGTGCTGGTTTTTAAGAAAACTAAGAAAGGACTGGCAATAGCTAGCTACTATAGTTCCCATTCATTTAAATCAGATCTTTTGGTTAATCATATTGGCAATATCAAAAAGGTTTGATAGGGCAGCTTCTATCAGAAAAATTTTATATCTGGATGCTAATGTGTGACAAGTGTTTAATGCTAAATTAAGAGAGAGAATATTCTGGACTCATAGTATGAGAGGAGCCCTAAGCAAAGATAATAAAAACGAAAAACTGTCTACCAGTTAAGTGATGGGAACATTTATCTTAAAGGAAGAAGGAGGAGTTTGGATTTTTAGTTCCTGCTTTGGAATTGGCAAGTTTCTTACTTGTGCATATAAAAGAAGATGTAGCCACTCCGATCCCGGTCACTTTGCACAGAAGCCTCTTGGACTTTAGATACCTCCAGGTCATTATAAGTAAACCACGCCTGCTTCTTAATATCGTACACATCACTAATGTAATGCCCTGAAATAAACAGTTTAAAAATGCTTTTTCAAGAACATACTGAATTTTCCTGAAACAGAAGTTTCAGAGAGATAAAGAGACAGTCACCTTTTCTACCACCTTATCCCCAGCAAGCACATACAGCTTGCTAGAATATAACATACTGTGAAACTTTCTGAGAAATATATTTTGTTCAGGGAAATTTTGATACTTTATGAAAAGAGAAATCAAAATAGCTGCACCTGTTAATACAACTCACATTTAATATGATCAAATAAAATATTTCAATGTTTTTCTTCACGAATTCTACTTATCTGTCATAAGGTTGGCAGAGCAACGTAACAGGGAACAAATGCTGAGTCATGATGTCCACTTACCTGAAGAAGAAGTGCTACCAATGTGACTGACGACACTGATGAGCCGATACGAATGAGGAAGATTTCCTGTCTGGAAAAAAGAAGTGGGCCTGACTGTTAACTCTTCAGCCACATAAAAACAAAACACTAAATTCGCATTTATTAATAGAGCTGACATGGTTAAGCTTCAGTGTGTATAAAACAAAACTCAAAAAAAAAAAAAAATCCATTGGCTGATACTGTTCATACCCATGGAACCCAAGAATTCTACTCCCAACTAAGAACTCATCATTTATTTATTTACACATACAAGAACTGGGGTACAGGGCAGAGATGCAGGGGTTGAGGGGATTCACCAGAGACAGACTGGGGAGTAGGACAGGCAGATCGAGTGAAGTACACTGCTGAGGGGAGCAGCGGGTGGGTCAGGA
Source organism: Condylura cristata (assembly GCF_000260355.1). NCBI lineage: Eukaryota > Metazoa > Chordata > Mammalia > Eulipotyphla > Talpidae > Condylura > Condylura cristata. The sequence goes on along the minus strand of NW_004567103.1, from coordinate 12,810,771 downwards.
GGTCTGCTGTGCCATATGGGTCCCTGGGTCCCCTTCTCCCCCCCTTGCCAGGATTTGAACTCATGTTGCAGTGGCTGCAGACAACCTCACAATGCTGTGCTTTAACCCGCTGTGTCACCAGGGAGGGCCCCTAAGAACTTACTCTAAGAAAATGATTTAAAACAAGAGTATATGTATAGCACTATCTATAATAATGAAAAGCTGGCACTAACAATAACTGCAACAATGGTGTAACGACTAGAGGTATACTAACTCAATACAGTATCACCCAATTATTTAAAAAACATTTTATGAGTCACTGCATTAATGTGTTTTTCATACCCACATGAATGCACATTAATAGCCACATAGCTTTGCAGAAGTATGTACTGAGGTTAGACAACTGGAAAATAGAATGGGAAAAATGAAGAGTGCTGCGGAAAGGGTTATGGGTGAACATACATGGAAGTATGTTTAAATATGCATTAAAATATTGTTAGAAAATTAAAGCAAAACTGAAGAGTGGTATCATGCACTACAGCTAGCACTGTAAGATCAAATTTTTGGAAGAAATATAGATATGGAAACCAGAAACTAGTAAAACATTCATAAACTTTGATGTTATATTTCTGGGTATTTACTTAAAGAAGAAAATCCTTAATACAGAAAACATTACAATCGTACAGAATTCCTCAGTGTATTATTTATCTTAGTGAAGAAGTAGAAGCAAGTTAAATTCTAAATGTTAGTTAAAAATTAAGTGATAGTGGGCCCTCCCTGGTGGCGCAGCGGGTTAAAGCACAGCACTAAGAAGCTGAAGCCACTTCCACATGAGTTCGATCCCCGCCTGCCCTGGAGGAGATCCACATGGCGTGGCAGACCTCTCCTGACCCGCCCGCTGCTCCCCTCAGCAGTGTACTTCATCGATCTGCCTGTTCTGCTCCCCGCTCTGTCTCTGGTGAATCCTCTCACCCTCCACATCTCTGGCCTTACCGCAGTTCCATATGAATAAATAAATAAATCTTTAAAAAAAAATTAAGTGATAGTATTAGTGTAGTGAAAGCCTAGATAATTAAAATATAGAAAATTTGGAATACAGGTAGGTAAAGCAATTATTTAAGGAAAAAGAAGTATAAACAAAGATTCAAATGTGTTCTAGTTAACTTATTCAATAGTTATTCAATAGTTCGCCTCTTACAAACTATGTAACACAATTTTGAAATAGCAAACATCCTATATTAACATTTCAAGTTGCAAACTGGTAAACAGACAAGGTCCTTCTCAAAAGGAGGTGTTAGAGCTGGGGCAAAAACGCCAGAAGAGTTGTATTTGGCAATGGAGGCTGACCCTCCTTTGTGTTAAAGGAGTGACGTGGCTCCTCCTAGGCCCTTAGTTGCTTACTTTTACTTCCTTGACTTTCCTGTTGTCAAAGGATTGTCTCAGCAGGGCTATGCTAGCTCAGGAGGTTAGGTGAGCAGTACTGGGTTTAGGGCTTTTGTTGCATTCTGTTCTGGAAAGCCAGGTTTTCTGTAATTCTTTTACTTCAGCAGTCAACAATGCCTCTTTTACTATCATTCCAAGACATTAGCATAATCAAAGCCCTGTCCTATAAGGGGCAATGCCAGACTGTCCTGTCATTCTGCTGGGCCCATCCCAAGCAGCCAGTGAGAAGGGCGCTTTCCCACAACCAGTGTGACACTCTCTCTCATGTTTTTGCAGTCTCCAAGCCAAGATGTGTGAGAATTTTAAATAATACACAGCCACATCTTAAAAGCCAGGAAGTAATATGTTCACAAAGCACTTTTCCAAGTTCTTATCCAAATACCCTGATCTCCCAACTCCACATTTTTTTTTTAAAAAGATTTATTTATGTATACAAGAACTAGGGAACACACCAGAGGTGTTGGGGAGTGAGAGGCTTCACCAGAGACAGAGTGGGGAGCAGAACAGGCAGACTGTCTGAAATATACTGCTGAGGGGAGTAGACGGCGGGGTCAGGAGGTATCTGCCACATCATATGGTTCACCTCCCTGGTTGGGAATTGATCTAATGCACTGGCTGTGGATAACTTCACAGTGCTGTGTTTTAACTTGTTAAGCCACAGGGAGTGGGGGTGGGGTAGCGTGGGGGGGGGGCGCAACTCCACACCTTAAATCAACTATATGCCCTTATATATAAAGCAAAACCAGCCAAAATAAAGACCTTTCCCCCTTTCAAACTAGTGAACTCAAGGACTGCTTTACAGCGTAGGGGAAATGTGGGGTCTCTGTGGTCAACAGGAACTTGGCAACAAATACGTCTCCTCACATTCATAGGCAGGTTAGAGGAACCTGCCAGCTTAGATCCATCTTTATGCTGAGAAGAGTCTGGTGCATGGGAGGATTTTGGTTTGTTACAAGGGAAATTCCTAGTGTGAGGAAAAATACTTGACATGTGAAATTTAAGCTTCTGAAAACTCTCTTGTTCTGTCTGACCCAAATTTTCCTATTTCACTTTATAGGACTGAAACAAAGAAACCAGTTCTTAAGTGACATGTGCCTTAAACTTGCTGGCATCCTTCAAAAGCTTTTCTTAAGAGACCAAAATTCTGGGGCTTCCCTGGTGGTCTAGGGTTTAAGTCTCTGTGCTATCACAGCTACAGCCTGAGTTCAATTCCTGGCCAGGGAGCTGACCCACATATGGCACAGCAGGTCTTTCCCGTCTCACCAGTTACGTCTCCCACTATCAGTGTATTTGAGTAAATCCACCTGTTCTCTGTCAGTCTCTGATGAATCCTCTCCCTACAACTGTGGCCTACACCCCAATCCTTCTATGCAAAAAAAAAAAAAAAAATCTCATTTTTGTTTTTAAATAATGCCTGCCCTGCGCCCCAATGGTTAACGGCAAGACTCCTTTTTCTTCTTGGTCATGAGGTACATGCAGTTTCATGAACTTGATCATAGAACACTTCAGCTGAAGCTCTTTATCTCTGCACCTCTTCAATCACTGGCCTTGCCATTGCAATACATAGTGCACTATGGCAGTGAGTCCTGGAACTTCTCCAACTCATTGGTCATTGGGCCTGGGTTTGAGCTGGAGGCACAGCACCAGTCAAAGTACTAATGCACCTGCTGCATGGACACTTGGCTGTCTTCACGACAGCTGGCTCCACAGTGGGATATGAGACCCTACACCTTCAAGATATTCTGGCTCCAGACCATTTAGTCTGTTCTACACTGGGAGACAGATGCTACAACTCATTGGCGCCCAGACAAACTCCTTTGCATTGGTCATTAATTCTTTTTCATTGAGTAAAAACCAGTTAGTTTTGGTGTTTATATTTTGAAAGAAAGGTAATTATACATACATAGGGTTTTTGAGAGCCCTGTTGCTCAACTGTTACCTACATGTAATGAAGTAGTTGAGATGGATGTTTTTGTTTCATTTTATTTTGAACTGGAAGTGTAAGAAACAAGAAGCAAAACATCAGAGAAAGTAAAGATTTTTTGATGGCCGTCGAAGGGCAGAAATGACCTGCAATGGACACTGACAGTAAGGCTTTGAAGGCAAAGAGCAGGAGTAACACGAACAATCTGGACAGTTCAGCTAAGGATGTAAAATGTCACCTACTTCAGCATTTCTTTTTAGTTCCTCAGCTTCAGCTTCTGTGTACTCCATATCTAAAATATCCTCATTTCCAGAGTCTTCATCAGAACCCAATGAATCCAGAAAAGAGTTGTTAAACTCTGAAGAAAACAAAGACAGTCATGTTAAAGCTCTTGGAATACAAATAAAAGCAGCTTGATACATATTTTACCATCCTAAGAAAACAAAACATTATTGATAGGGTTCCAATATACCCACTTTGGGGAATAACAATTCAGGTAACAGGCATCTGGAAAAGGAACATTCCTTATTCTTTTTAACTGTACTTATATGAAAGGGGGTAGAACTCTCATTAGAAATAAATAAACCAACCCTCCCTGTTGGCCCAATGGGTTAAAGCACAGCACTATGAAGCTATCCACAGCCACTGCAGCACAACTTCAATCTCCAGCTAAGGAGGTGACCCACATGTGGCACAACAGACCTTTCCTGTTTCACCTGCTGCTCACCTCAGCAGTGTATTTCAGTAATCAGCCTATTTTGCTCCCCAGTCTGTCTCTGGTGAATCCTCTCACCTCCCACACTTCTGGTCTATACCCCAGTTCTTCTACACATAAATAAAAATTAAATAAAAGTGATTAAGATAAGCTTCACACCTTGAAGACTTAACTCTGTAGCTCTTTTGAGGTCATCATCTTCTTTCTGTTCCCAAGCCTCCTAAAGGGATGAAAATGAAACTAAGATTATTTAAGAGGTACTGATCAAACTTATTTATTGAGGATAAATAATGTTTTCCAAACGCTTATGGACATTTGAAAGATGATCTCCTAGGGGTTGTGTAGATATTTCCCCAACTTGTCCTAAAATACAACCTTGAGGGTTGTAGGTTGGCTTATCAATCAAATGCCATTCAATATGACATTGTAATTCCTCGTCATCCTTTATGTATGAAGATACACAGTATGTATGTAGTAGATACACAGTAGGTACTTAGCAAATTGCTCTTTCCTTTCCCAACTGACAGCTTTGCTAACTTCCACGGTACAAATCCTTTCACTTCAGCCAATTTTAAGCTATGGATATAATGCTTAATGCAGAGCTGGCTCTCCCAAGCTGATAGTTAGCTGGTTCACACTACTAAGTCGATGACAGCAGGATAAACAGTATTACTCATATAATTATGTCATTCTTGTTAAAGAGAACAAATCATATAGCAGATGCTTACTAAATACTAAATTACTTCTAGTCTCAACTAGATGACTAATTATAAAAAGGAATGGGGAAATGTTCACTATGAAATTTTCTCCTTCTCATTTTCAGGTAAAAGATAATTTACAAACAATGCATGAGCAAGGAAATTCAGAATTGTTTTTCTTAACCTACACAGGTTTTTAAACGTATTAAAATAAAAAGAAACTTAGAACGAGCTATTCTGCAGTTTAGTCCTACAATACTACTCCACTCAAGAAAGTAACATGTGGGCCTGCTAATCCTAAGCGGCCCGCTGGGCCATCGTCCTGTTACCTGCTGCATTCCTATACAAGCTCAGAACTGCCCTGCAGAAACCAGCTGCTCAGTCACAGGAGCCAAACCTTACAAGGTGCCTTTCAAATCATTAAGTAGGAAGCTTGATCACTCTGGGGGTGGGGGGTGAGGAGGGCTGATGAGGGATGTATTACTCCCAACACATCACGGGTAAGACCAGGAGCACCTGGAGGCGCTGAAGACCAATGCATGACAAGGGACCCAGGGGCTGATAAATGGAACACCGTGTTGATAAGATTTAAACCCTGACTGGGGACTCAATTACAATAGTGAGTCTTCACACAGATGAGAAGCACCTGGAGTGCAGACTCACAATCCCTCATACTATGGATGACAGTCCCACCCTTTCTTTTCCTTTTCCCTACTTCCGCCTATAGCTGATACTGTGTGATTATTTGATCAATGACAAGGCCAGGATCTTGCTCTTCAGCAGCATCCTGCATTATGTAGCCTGCTCCACCCACTCCCAATTTTATCAGTGTGGCCTTGCACAACATCACAATAGTAACAGAGATACTTTTTAAGAAGAAATGATTACTTTAAATAACCAAGTATATAAAGTCTATACTGAAATCAGACTGAGACTCCCTTTTAGTTATTAATAGAATTATGCAGGTATATAAAATTAAGTTTCATTTTATAATCCTATTTCTACCATCTAAGTGAGACTTTTAATTGGGTAAGCTGACAAGACATAGGATATAAGCCTTTGTCTATGAAAAAGAGGGGTGATACAATTATTTTTTTCTTGCACTATAAAGAACTACTGTTCTGGGATCCTCCCTGGTGTTGTAATGGGTTAAAGTGCAGCACTATGAAGCCTGCTGCAGCCACTTCAGAACAAGTTCGATCCCCGACCAGAGAGTGATAGACCTCTCCTGACCTGCCTGCTGCTCCCCTCAGCAGTGTACTCATCAGTCTGCCTGTTCTGTTCCCCAGCTCTGTCTCTGGTGAATGTTCTCACTGACCCTGCATCTATGGCTTGTGCCCTAGTTCTGTATGAATAACTAAATCTTTAAAATAATCTTAAAATCTTACTTTATATAAAAAGTAAGATTTCTAAAACAAGTGATTGCAATATAACTATAAAATTGTTTGTCAAGTATATTACCTTGGTGATAAAGACAGGTAGGGAGGTACTTCTTATAAGTAATAGAATAAGGAAGAGTTGGTTCTGAAATGGTTTTAAAGCAGTAATTTTTAACTTAGCTGTACTTTAAAATCACCTGGGAAGTTTTTCAAAAAACCCTTATTAGAAAAAAGAAAGAAATCTAAATGCCCAGACCACACCTTAGACCAACGACATTAGAATTTCTGGGGGCTTTTTTTCTAAAGATTTATTTATTTATGTACACAGAACTGGGGTACAGGCAGTGAGAGGATTCACCAGAGACAGAGTGGGGAGCAGAACAGGCAGACTGATGAAGTACACTGCTGAGGGGAGCAGAGGGTGGGTCAGGAGAGGTCTGCCACGCCATGTGGGTCACCTGAGGGATGGGGAGGGGAGCTGGAGATCAAACTCACACTGAAGCAGCTGTGGCTAGTTTGCAGTACTGCACTTTAACCCACTGTGCCACCAGAGAGGGCCATTATTTTCTAAAGATACAGTTAAGTCTAAGAATAAAAGAGCAGTTCTATACAGTTAAGGCTAAGAATAAAAGATCAGATTAATACTGTTCTCAAGGAATCATATTTCTTAATTTGATTCTGTGCAAACACTGAAATTGTACATTCATTCAAGGGAATCCCGGTAAATATTTATTACCAAATATTTACTGGATTGCATTGCATTGAATTAGAAACTTTAAGAATATTACTTTAGATACCTCATGTAACTGCAATAGTAAAAATCAGTATGTTTTGGCAAAAAGAACTAAAAACTGGAATAACAGTTACATAAAGAAAAGTGCAGCTGTTAGTCTGTGACTAATATCTGAAATTTCAGATGATATTCCTGAAATTTTATGTTCAAATAAATCATAGAAAGGATTAATATTGTAAGAAAATGCCCAAAACAAATACACCAGTGGTGCAATGGTTGTTTCTGTAGCTTACAAAAAAATAAAGGCAGACTAGAATCATCTTGCTTTAGCAATGATTGCCAAGTAATCAACAATACATTTTGTTGCATCTGGATTTTCAGTAATAGAAAAACTATCAATGTTTCTGTTTCAAATGCAAAACACAGGGCCTCCCTGGTGGGACAGGGGTTAAAAGACACAGCATCAAGCTATTGCCAGCCACTGCAAATGAGTCTGATCCCAGGCCAGGACCCAGACCCACATGGCAGAGCACACCTCTCTTGTCTTGCCTGCTTCTCTTGTCTTGCCTGCTGCTCCCGTCAGCAGTGTGTTTCAGTAGATCTGCGTGTTTTACCCCCCACTCTGTCCTACACCACGGTTCTCATATGCATAAATAAATAAATCTTTAAAAAAAAAGGGGGGGGGGCAAGGAAAAGCCCCAAACTCTACTTTTCTTTTTCACAGATGGATCAATGACTTGCTGTATCTTATTTCTTGGAAAAGATAGGTACAGAGGAAGATTTTATAACATAAAATCTCTTACTTGCTCCTGAAGGCTCTGAGCCAATGCCTGCTGAAGCTCTTGCTCTTCTCTTTCATGCTCCATATCATACTGCTGGAGCCAATCAACCTCTCCTTGAGATCCTTCTGGAGTTTTGTTTTCTTTATTCTCATCACAGTCTTTAGCAATCTCAGTAAAACTGGTGGAATCTGAAGAAGTAGAACATATCAAAACTGGGAAATCTTCAGTAAACTGAAATCTCTGGACTACAGTGACAACTATTGTCCAAAGAATAATTTATCCTACTCTCACCCATAAATTTCCCAGGACATACAATTTCATTTTACTGTATCTAGATAAGGATTTCTCAGCCTGGTCACAGGGGAGAGGATAATTTGTTGTTGGGAGGAGGGGGACTTTGTGCACTGCATTATGTTTAGCAACTTGCCTGCAACTGGGGCAGTGGCACTCCCTCCCCACAGATGTCACAGCTTTGTCGAATGTATACCCTTGGGACAAAAGTGTCTTTGGTTAAGAACCACTGATTTAAAGCAATGGTTCTGAAACTTAACCTCTCATCACACGCACACTATGGTTCAGGAAGGAAAAGAATAAATTCATACCACCAGTAGATCATAATGTCACATGACCAAGTAACAGGAACATAGTATTATTGTTTACAGTAAATGAAATAAGAATTAGGCTAGACAAAATTAACAATTATAAACCACAGAAACTGATGAGCTTGTTTTCATATTAGTAATCAAATAAGTAATAACAATCTAATTGTATATATTCTAAATCAAAAGAGCTGCAAAAGTATGTATCAGCAACACATATCACATGAGCTGCACAAATCTATGATAACCTTCTTTCTGCACCTTCTGAATCCCTAGACTATGGTTAGTTGGAATGAACAATATGGTCACCATTTTGCTTTGGCTATTTGCATTTTGAAAGCAAAAACATCCTTATAATTTTTAATACCCTCCCTGGCGGTGCAACAGGTCGAAGTGCAGCACTACAAAGCTAGCCAACGCCGCTTCACCCCAAGTTCAATCCCTGGCCAGAGAGGCGACCCACATGGTGTGGCAGACTTCTCTTGTCTCACCCACTGCCCTCTTCAGTCCGTTTGCCCATTCTGCTCCCCACTCTGTTTCTGGTGAATCCTCTAACCACTCCTGCACATGTGGCCGTACCCCAGTTCTATATGCATGAATAAATGAATCTTTAAAAAAAATAAAAAATAATTTTTAATACTGGCAATATAAGTCAAAAGTAATTCTTCTCTAATAAGACTTACACATATGCATCATACTTATAAAACTTTACCCAAGTAGAAAGTCTCATCTTAATAAGTTAAGGAAATTCTTATCAAAAGAAACTGTCCGATCAGTAAGAATTACCTTTAAATTCATTTTTTATGGATTCTTTAAATATCTGTATAAACTGTTAATCTAACACTGCATTTCACCCTTTTAAATGATAGCTACTTTTCTACAACACAGACTACTCTGAGGCTTATCGCATTTTGATTTTAGATTCTAAATGAGCAAAGAGTTTTAATTTTTCAACTGTACTGAAATACTAACAGGATATTTGTATTAAAACAAATTTTGAGTAATCAGTAAGAAACTTGGGTTAATTTAAGTTTAAAAACAATAGGATCTCAATTTAAAATACTTTCCGCAACTCCTAGAGAAACACCCACTTCCATAATCTAAAATTTACAAGACCCTGTCTGTCCCTTTGGCCTTAATTTACTGAACCAGCAATGGATATCTGAGTCAATCAATCAGGTTGCTTCTTCTGGTAATTTGGAACTAAGACAAAATTAACAATATTGAACATTTTGAGTGGAAGTTAGAATAAGAGCTGAGAGTGTCGTGTTAGGGTGTAAGATGAGTATTATTACTTTTGTTATCAAAATCTACTCATAAAAGAAACGTGACAGGTATCCTTTTTCTTAATAACTTTTGATACTCAATATACCACTGTATCTCAAACAATCCTGAAATTATGCTAACATTTAATTCACAGGATAGAAAACATATCAAGAAAGTTTGAGACACTAAATTCAATATATATGTGTATTCAGAGTAAGATTATACAATATACAAAAACTACTCAAGAATTATGAGAATAAATATGACCAGAAAATAATAATCTGCTTTTAAGGAATCTGCACACAAATCAAAGGGAAGCCATGTTCTCATTCTGAGTGCATTATCTGCTTCTTAGCAAACTCCAACAGCAGTCTGCTCCTTTCCTACATTCTTCATTTTAGCTGACACAGAACTTTTTAAAATAAGAGATCTGGGGGACACTTTTGACTTTTTCTTATTTATTCCTCATCTGACGATAAAAAATTATTTCCTAACTTCCTCTTAAATCCATCCACCATTTTTCTTCTCTAAAGTGGTACAGATGCTGATGGTGGTCAAGTTTAAGGTGGTTCTCAAACTTCAGCATGCATTAAAATCACTTGTAATAAAAACAGATTGTTGAGCCCAACATCCAAAATCTCTCATTTAGCGGGTCTGAGGTGGGATGAAGAACAGAATGAATTTCCAGCAAGTTCCCACATGATACTGATGGAACTTTCAGAACTACTGTGATTTTATCGTGATCACTGTAGGGTAGACAAAAAATTTTTTGGAATTAAGACTAGAAACTGAGAAACCAGGCTGTTGAAAGGGTTGTTTATGAGGACATGGAAGGTTCTCAGAAGGATGATGGCAGTGAGTGGAAGGTAAGACAAATAGGGGAAGGGATAATTGGTGTCAGAATCTGATGTCATGTACTTTATTTAATTTTTTAAAAATTTTATTTTAAAAATAGATTTATTGTTTATGCATACAAGAACATGGGTATAGGCCATAATTGGAGGGGGTGAGAAGATTCACCATACAGAGTGGGAAACAGAACAGGCAGATTGATTGAAACATACTGCTTAGGGGAGCAGCAGGTGGGTCAGGAGAGGTCTGCTCCTCCATGTGGGTAACCTTCCTTGCCAGGGATTGAACTCGCACTGCAGTGGCTGCGAATAGCTTCATAGTGCTGTGCTTTCACCTATGTGCCACCAGGGAAGACCCTGACATCATGCACTTTAAAGGACCAAAAGATTTTTGTAGTAGCAATGGAGTAGCAGTTGGAAATGTCAGTGGGTAATGAGGATATAGGAAAATGAAGAAATGTACAGATTTCTGATAACAGCAGGGAGAAAAGACAACCAAACTGACAAACACTTGCAAAGAAGAAAACTAATCTTTCTTTTGCTGTATGCCCATAGGGATATGGCACACTTTACCACTAGCCTTTGGAATACAACTCTCAATATTTACCTCTCGTTTTTTGAACAGTAAAAAATAAATAAATAGGGCCCTCCCTGGTGGCACAGCGGGTTAAAGCACAGCACAAAGAAGCTTAAGCCACTTCCACATGAGTTCGATCCCTGCTTGCCCTGGAGGAGATCCACATGGCGAGGCAGACCTCTCCTGACCCACCCGCTGCTCCTCTCAGCAGTGTACCTCGTCGATCTGCCTGTTCTGTACCCCGCTCTGTCTCTGGTGAATCCTCTCACCCTCCACATCTCTGGCCTATACCCCAGTTCTTTATGAATAAATAAATAAATCTTTAAAGTAAATAAGTAAATAGATAAATAAATAAAAGGCATAAAAAACAGCATTAGTTTTGTGATAGAGCTATATCACACCTACTGTCACTCAGAAACAACTGTCACTATAAAACTTGGGATATAGTTATACCTTGCTTTAAACATACTGCGTTCATCAAACCTACCCAGCTCTGTGATTGTTTTGGGCTTGTCAGTTTCCATAGGGTCTGGATTTTCAGGCATTTCTTGAATATCATCTTCTGCAAATCCAGTGTCTGGGCTGCTGGTCGGTTTGTCATCTTCTTCATGGCTCAGAGATGGTGAAGCTTCTCTCTTACTTATCTCTAAAACAGCCGCTAAAAGTTCTTCTTCGCTCATTCCATCAAATCCAGAGTTTTCCAATTCAGACTTATCAGGCTCTATTCTGCATGATTTTGAATCCTAAAGAAAAGTTACTTTTAGAGGAAACCGAAATGCCTACAAATATAGCAATCTTGAGTTTAAAGTGAAAGTTTATATCTAAAAAGCTACCTTTATTTGAAGCTTTGGTTATCTGACAAGTAATAACTAACATGTAAAGTCCACTGGTAAGTCTAATTAAAAAAAAAAAAATAGTAACTGTATAAGGATATGTGCTATTTTATTATAATAATGTTAAACATATTCTTTGTATGTATTTGGAATATAAAATACATAAAATAAAAAATTCAATCAAAACCAATTTCTCAGATAATTATGATGATATATTTTTCTTCTAGATATACATGAATTATATAATATTGTAAAGTATCTGTCATTATCACCTAACATGCCTCTTTTTAATTTTTTTCTTTTTTTAAATAAATGCTAAAAATAAAAGTCACTCTAAGATTATATTTAAAAGCTTCTTAATAACTTCATTTCTGGGAGGAATTCCTGACTTTCTGTCTTGTCAATATTCCTAATTCAACATGAATACATTATCTCCAGCTTTAAAGTAAGATGAAAAACAAGAACAAAAATGATAATTACTTTATGAAAAGAAAGCATCAAGATAGAAGATGAAGTACTTAGGTCTTTATACCCATTAAACCTTTAGATGACCTGGTTAGCCTGATGATGTAAAACCTTTACGATGGTTCCCCATATTCAAAATAAAACAAATAATTATTTGATAACTAAAATGTAAAAGAAATTCTAAAGATTAATAGGAGAAAGCAATTTATCTACAACTCTATTTAGTTTAATGATGGTTATAAAAGCCACTTATTTGAACAGCAGTGCTATATAAACCTTTGTAGATAATACTTTAATAAGAATGTACTTACTTTTTCCAGATCGTCTTGCTGCTGCTGTTCACTACCTGATATTTCACAATGTCTCTGGTTGAGGGTAAAAGAGCGTTTTGGCTCATCCTCACTGTCTGAATCAAGGCATAAAGTCAAGGAGTTCTTGGATTTGAAAGTGAAATTCCTGTAATTTAAGGGAAAAAAAAAACCTATACAAGTCTGATAAATAAACATTTCACCTTATTATTCTTTTAATGTTAAATACCAAAATAAAACAAAAGGCTTTTCCATTACAGAGAATGACTTAACAGAGAAAAAAAGATATATCAAAAGAGGTAAAGTTAAGCATTACCTTTGCCCCAATCCAAAAGAGTCATGCTTCGAAAATTAGATAACTCTTATGCCGCTATAGATCATTGATAACCAATCACTCTGTGCATTATTTCTTTTAATGGTCAACCCCAATTTTTTTTATTGTACTTATAAAGCAAGTATTTAACTAAATGCATGCAGACATAGCAATGAATGCCTCTGACAACAGAGTGCATGAGGATTGATTTTTGATCTTTTAAATTATGATCCATGCACTTTAAATTAACAGTAACATTCCACTTATCCAATTATATGTAGGTCAAACTTCTGGTAACCTCTACTTTCCAGGTCACAGGGATTCAAAAATAAGAAAAAAGACTTCTGGGGAAGTCAGCAGTTTCAAAGCCCATGCACTTTATTCCTTAGAAAGGGACTCTTTCCTTTTCTTACCCAGGAAATGGTGTATAAAATAATTTAGCAAGTTCATCAAGAAATGAGAGCTAAGAGATGAAAGAAAATAACCACAGAAAGGACAATAAAGAACTAGAAAATGATTTAGTGTAAATTGTTTTGTAAGAATTAAGAGCCGATTATTAAAAATATAGTAACTAACACTCATATGCTGAATCTAGTTACAATAGATTAAATTCAGTGCAATTTATTGAAGAATATAAGTAATTCTATAAAGTTATTGAGAATATGCCCTCTAAAATGGTTAACATTTTTAAAAGATTAATGGATGCTAACAAAGTAAGCTTTAGTTTAATAAAAATTAGTTTATGTGGAATATCAAATATTCTTCATTGATACCAGATAAGTAACGTGTTACTGTGTTGTCTTCTAAGTGAGCTGAAAACAAAGGAAAAAGGTGATAGAGGTCAAAGAGTACAAACTCTCTTTGATGGAAGTCAAAATAAATTCATATGCTATACTAGAAAAAAGTAAAATGGAAAAATGCAATTAATTTAAATGTGAAAATTGTAAATAAACAAATAGAATGATGGCACCAAGAAATACAAGGCCACAATGGAAATCAGGAGAACTGCACAGCAATGTAGATCAAAGAAAAGAGGCAAGTGGTCAGTGGCAAGCCCATAGTCTGTGGCTGATGGCAGTGAAGGTTATCACTGCACTCCAGGCTGAACATTTGAAGAGCCTCCTATTATGTGTTCAAGTGTTTTTAGTTAGTATGACTTAGAAATAGCCAATTAGCCATCTTAATTCCTCATTTCTGATTTCATGCTTACCGAGCAAAACTGAACATTGTTAATTTGTTTGTTCACATAATTATATACTTTGCTGAAGGATGACTCCTGCCTACTACTGTAGCAGGGTCAAATGTGAAAAAGGACATTGTAGAACTAATGGCATTTTGGTTTATAACTCAGCCTCTTTTAAGTTTGATCGGCATGACAGGTCTTCTAGGGCCTAATCAACCTTTACTGAACAACTCTCAAATTCTTATATATCAGTAGACCCTGGAGAACAGATGACCATGCCAAATATAATGATGCCCAATGAAACCATCTCTTTCTTGAAACTAGTGATCTGGTACATAAAGAGTGCATTCCATTAATAATTACTATATTCACAGAAGGCAGCTTGCCTGTAGCAATGAAAATTATTCATCCTGTAAATGCATCACTTGCTCACTTTCTAAGCAGCCAAGTGGTATTGCTCATTTGTATCTTGAGAACGGGCAAGAGTATTCATATCGGTACCATTTCAGATTTCTAGTCATGTTAGTCATCTTGTTTTAATTGCACTGAAAAATAATTAACAGGAGGAAAAGACAATAGCAGTTCCCAAAAGTCATTTTAGGTTATATAAGCCCCCCAAAAACCTTTAAACAACGTGTCTCTTTTCTAAGAGTGCTTTGATATGAAGTTTTTAGGAAAGCTAATTTTAAAAACAAATGACACCAAGTCATTTAGAATTATCAAATCAGGAACTGTGGCTCTAGTTAAATCAGTAGAGGTAAATTAAAAGTATTCTTCCCTCCTTGGATAAACTTTTGGTCTTAAGCAAAAAACACAAAACATTTATTGAATAGTTACATTCCAGTGTTGTGTTTGTTTTTCTGCCCCCTTTCTGAACAGCTCCAGTTCAGTCCCAGACCTGCTTGCAACAAGTGAAAAGATATTTTGGATTTCCATGCCTATCTTTGAGAAATGGCTTTATGCCAACAGGGCTTATTTTTACTCCTTAAAATTCATCAAATTCATCATCATCACTCAATTTCTAGAACTGTAGAATGAAAACAGTATAACAGATGATTCGACAGGTTTTTAAAACAAAGTTTTGAAGGGATCATTTGAAGTTATGTCACTGTTAAAAATTTGTTAATCCTAGGTTATAGTTTGAAACAGACAATGGGAAATTCAAAAAATATGGTAATATAGAGCAGTTATCATGCAAAAGAGAAACAATAAAGAAAAGGAGGGAACAAACTTGAAAATTAGGGTAAGCCAAATTCTTAAAAATATAGATCTTGGGTACACAGGGAATATAACTCACTTTGAAGGTGTAGAAGGGCTGGTGACGCAGGAATTCACCATTTGAGAGGCTTTCAATGGTCTAGAACTATCAGAAAATTAGAAAATATATAATGTACACAGTTATGTTATTAAAAAATATATATATAATTTATGAAGTGAATTTTCTCTATTATAATCCTTTATATATCCAGAAAAAGCAACCATTATACTTTTACTAGTAATAGAGACTAAAAGAAAAAACAAAATATCATTTCTAGGCTTACCCTCATAAAATAATCTAAACAGAACTGGAAATGAAGTTAAATGTAATGCATATGAAAACAACTTGGAAAAAACTATGGTGTCTCAGTTCTTTACTTTTAAGCAATATAATAGTAATAATAGCTCTCATTTATTGAGGACTTACCCGATATGTGTTAGGCATGTACTAAGAATTCACGTGTATTACCTCATTTATTGTTCACACCCACCATAAAAACAGATCAAGGAATTTGTTCAAAGTCTAAAAGCTATTAAAACTGTAGCTGATTTTAGGTGTGTGAGGTAAAGTGTCTACATGGTAAACTGGTATGGTACTACTGCCAGTGTTTATGGCTGTACCAGCAGAGAGCAATTTATATCAAAGATAGCAATCCCAAAGAAAGGCCATAGAGAAAACCAGAAACACTAAGACACTTGGGCACATGTCTATTAATAGATATTTTTAAGCCTTTAGTATAAATTTACATAATGTAGTATGCATTTTATTCAACCAAATGGTTGAATAAAGCAAATTTATAAAACTGCAACAGGGAGACCTCTCCTGTCTCACCTGCTGCTCCCCTCAGCTTTGTACTTTAGTACATTTGCCTGTTCTGTTCTTCACTGTCTCTGGTGAATCCCCTTACCCTCCCACACTTCTGGTCTGTACTCCAGTTCTTATCTGCATAAATAAATAAATCTTTAAAAAAAAAAAAAACTGCAACAATTCATGTTGTAAATCTTCATTTTCTGCAATGTCTATTATTCCACTTTACTCAAGAGACATAGCTCTTCCAGTTAATCTTGGATGTTCTCTATAAATTAATAATTTAGAGAAAATCTCTTAACATCCCAAGTCTCCCTGGTGGCCTAGTGGTCCAGGCTCATGTTATAACTTCTACAGCCTGCGTTTTTACCCTGGTCAGGAAGCTAATCCACATATGGCACAACAGATCTCTCCTGTCTTACTTACTGCTCCTCTTAGCAGTACATTTCAGTCAATCTGCCTGTTCTGCTCCTCACTTTTTCTCTGGTGAATCCTCTCAACCCTCAACCCAGTTCACTACCTCTGGCCTACACCCCAGTTCTACACAAAAAATAAATAAATCTTTGGGGGTGAGGGGAGACAGTAAATATAGTTTCAAAATGAACAATGACATATATATATAAAAATATAAAATAAATCTTTAAAAAAGAAGAAAATCTAACATCCCTTTTAGCTCTAAGATTCTAAAACTATTACACTACCTTATGTTCAAGTATAAAATCAAAATAAGTAATACCTCTTTCTCGAGGAAAATTTTGTAGAAGACACTGAAGTTCTGAAAGATTCCGAACTCTTTTCAGTTCAAAAGGGAAGGTAAAGAATTTCTCTCCTATGGACTTACATTGCCACATGCGCACTCCAACCAAGAGTGAAGGGTGGTTTTGTATTTTCAGTGCAATGAGATGATAGGGTCAGGTATCTTGGAATGATGACTTGCTGCCCGACCTTGTTGTTAAGTGAGAGAGCTACATTGAAGCTATAACGTTTCAAATGAAGAATGAGGATCCTGAAAAATAGGAGATGAGAACATTACTATCCAATAGGGACAACTCTCTTATAGATAAAATGACATCACTGGGCCCTCCCTGGTGGTGCAATAGATTAGGATGTAGCACCGCAAGCTAGCTGCAACCGCTTTAGTGTGAGTTCGATCCCCGGCCCTGGAGATGACACACAGGGTAGGGCAGACCCATCTGGTCTTGCCCGCTGCTCCCCTCAGCAGTGTACTTAATCAGTCTGCCTGCTCTGCTCCCTACTCTGCCTCTGGTGAAGCCTTTCACCACCCCTGCACCTCTGGCCTGTACCCCAGTTCTGTATACATAAAAAAAAAAAAAAAAAGACATCATTGTATCTAACCATAACAGCTGTTAATTTAAAGAATACAATTCAAAGAACATTTACTAAATACTGCCTCATGCCAGGCTTTGTACTAGGTACTAAGAATATAAGTACAAAAAAACATAGGCACTGAGCAGCTCAATGAAGAATAACATATCAAGTGTTCCTGGGGCCTCCCTGCAGTGTATTTCAGTAGATCTGCCTGTTCTCCCACTGTCTCCAGTGAAACATCTCACCTGCCCCTGCACCTCTGGCCTATGCCCCAGTTCTTGTATGCATAAATAAATCTTGAAAAATAAATAAATAAAATAAAATTACAAAAACAGAACAAGTCCAAAAACTAGGATTTATGATACAAAGGCTTCTAGTTCATGTATGCTTGGAATAAGTTGACCTTTAACACCTTAAGTGACCTAAGAGGAAAGAAAAAAGGTAAATGAGGAGAAAACCTTCAAAAGCCAGATAACTAGAGAATGGAAAAGGGAAGACACATTTCACTTGACAGGTCAAGTAAGTATTTTTAATGTACACTGGCTAATGACAGCTGGTAACAACCTTTTGTCTTAAGATTTCTTCCTCCCATATACCTGCTTCAGAACATAAATACTAAAGGACAAGACTGTTAACTAAAAAATACAGACTATGGCCAACATAGTAATATTGCTATGATATGCAAAATAATTTCTTTAAAAGAAAATAATTTTCTAGGAAGGAAGGTGAAAGAGGAATGTGGAAGTAATAGCACCTAGGGCTAGATTCCAGAAAATCTACAACAGAAGGTAACAAAAAAAGCACTCTGCAGGAAAAGTGCCATATAAATACTTAATGATAACCTTGTTTGTGGTTGAGATCTGTTCTTGGAAAGAACTAAAAAGCTGTCTTATAACCACATCATAATTTTACAACTAGTTTGTTTTTATTTTTGTTTATACAGAGCTAATGGAATACAAATTAATTTCACTCCTAACTCAGAAAAATTATGAGTACAGCAAACTTACTAACTTAAAAGATCTTCTGAACAAAAGAACATACAAATTGAAGAAAATTACTCTATTTAATTTTCATGTATGTATCTATAGCAGATTTTACAGATCTGGGAGAGAGAAGGCCACTGTAAAACAACTACAAATACCTTACATTACAGACCTACTGGCTAGTCCCTATCATTTCAGTCAGCATTATACCAACAGCTTCTTGGGGATGTTCAAAAGTCCCTTCTCCTCTTCAACATTCTAAATCCTTTCCTTTCTTATGCAAGCCCATTCTAGCTTTCCAGCTTCTACTGTCTTCATATTTCAGCTCTGTTGAACTTCTCTAACAATCCACTCTGGTAAGTTTACTTTTATTTGTACTTCAAATAAGAAAAATTGAGAAGTAACTAATTTTACCTGGGTAGTCTATTAAATTTGTGCCTGACAAGCGCACACTTCCCACCACACTTCTCACAGGAATACTCAAGTTCTTCTGCCTACAAAATGATAAGAGGGAAAAATAAAGAAGCATGAAGTTAAAGCAGCTTCATCCCATTAAATGTTAATGATCTTCTCTCATCACACTTTTTCAATAGAATGACAACTTCAAACCAGTTTAAATTTTGTCACAAACTTCACAAAATTAAAACCTAACCCTCAAAATATATTTATTTTATACTATATGCCTTATTTTCTAATTTCCTTTTTTTCCAAGGAAACATCTCAATTTATGATAGTAACTAAACTCTAAAGAAGCATATTCTCAACCTCTTCCTCTTGTATATCCAGATTTTAACATTTGGACAGAGCAGAGATAAGATCACCTTCAGGTTAGGTGGAGTTCCTGCTCAGTTAGGTGTAACTATACCCCTTTCTTATAATGGAACTCAATCTTCTGGTGACAGCCTACTAAGAACAACTGCTCTAAAAGGACCAAAGTTTGGGGTACATATCATTACCTAGAGAAAACTGAAACAAGAAATCCTTAAAAAATGCAGGTAATTAAGATACATAGGGAAAGCTTCAAATTCTAATATATTAACAGAAATAATTAAAGCAAAAAGAAAAACATTATCTCTGGGAGAGCTGAATATTCAGCATTTAAAGAGTAGTTTTTTTGTTTTTAAACTTAGGAAAACAAACCTGCTCATATGAAATACCAAAACAGGAACCACCAAAGGAAGATCCTAGCAAATTTCCATCAGATAAAAGAACTACTACAGCTTAATGTAAGTTCAATGATGGCCCCAAAACTTTCTTAACTTCAAACAGCAACACAGATACAAATATTTATCTACAGCTTGAGATAAATAAGACTCATCCCTTTTGTTTATAACAGGGTACATAAAAGCTAAGAAAAAGCAGAGTTATTTTTTGATCCCTCAGTTCTTAGCATATTTAACTTGTGTGTCTTCAATTTGAATCACCAAATTTTAGCATGTCCCTTCATATCCTTCAAATTAATGTTTGTTTTCAAAAAACTGTTTCTAAGGTTGTCTAAAACAATTGCTATTGAGTTAAAGGCATAATCAACTTAAGTAATCAATTTTCTTCTTTAAATGAATCACAATTTATCAAGACTTTAAAAATATTATTTGTAAATATTTCTCATTTGTTTACCCTGCAAGCAATTTTATTAAAATTCTGTCTCAAAGAAATCAAATACAATTAGTTGTGTTACATAACTTTAGTTATATGAAAATACCAAAACACATTATTTACCCTAAAGAACAGATCAAGAGAATCTTGAATTGAACGAGGAAGAGGCTTTTTCCTTCGAGGAAGATCTATGGAAAGGTCATTAAATTGTTCTCGTTTGGGAATAATCTCTCCACATCTGTAAGGAGACACAAATGTAAGCATTTATAAGTCTAACTAACTGTAATACAAAAACAAATAAATGTATTTCTAAAACATTGGTCTCCCACAGAATTTATTAGGCACTCACAGACTGTAATAAAGCATGACAAACACACATCTAAGACTTTTCCTTACTTGAACTTGTCTAAAACAACACAGATAAAACCTCAAATGTGTTTAAGTACATCCTTAAAATGCTAAAGTTGTATACTTTAAACTTCAAAGCAAAACCCTAACTTAAAAATCACCTTTCAAATCTAGAAACAGAGGGCCCTGAACTTTCCAAAAGCCTATTCACACATTCTATCCTAGTCATTACTCCCCTTCGTCTCCCAAAAGGTAACTATCATTCCTGGCTTCCAACACAACAGTCGTGTTTGGCCTGTTTCTGAAGTTTATATAAAGTATTTTCTTTTAACTAGCCTCTTTTGATCAACAGGACTATACGATTAAACAAAAGATGCTTGCTGCATGTAGGCTATAGCCCATTTTCATTGTTGCCTAAAATTATCTGTTTGAGCATGCCATAATTTTTACATATAACTCATAGACATATGATAGAGTTTTCTGATGGAGGGTAAGAAGAGAAAAACTGGAAAGGAAGCCACAAGGTCAAGAACCTGTCTCATACAAGGAGATGGGGGATAGAAGGATTAACACAGCCATTAATTAGTCCAGCTACAGAAACTATCAGACTGCTGTAGGGAGTGTCAAGAGCACAGACCTGAAGGTCTGAAGATACGAGGATTAAGGAACAAATCATCCACTTATGAATATAAGACACTTTAAATCAGAACAAGGTGATAAAACCCAGCACAGCACTCATAGATGGGCAGCAGCTTTTCTGCCCACCTGTGACCTGTACCATGCTGGGGCTGCTCTTCACTGACCTCCCTCAGCAGCGGCAGCTCTCCTCAGGGCCTCCTGCCTGCAACTATGCAGGCCTCTCTCAGCAAGTCTGTCCCTTTTGGGGTAGCTCTTTCTGCCCATTTGCATCTATGCGAGTGTCCTTCTCTTTTCTGCCCTTTTTCTTTTTTTTTTTTAAAAGACATTTATTTATGCATACAGAACTGGGGTACAGGCCAGAGGTGCAGGGGCAGTGAGAGAGGAGTCACTGGAGACAGAGTCAGGCAGACTGACAAAGTACACTGCTGAGGGGAGCAGAGGCAAGACAAGTGAGATCTGCTGAGCCATGTGGGTCACCAAACTGGCTGGGTATGTAACTTGTGCTGAAGCGTCTGTGGCAAGCTTCACAGTGTTATGCTTTAATCCACTGCGCCACCAGGGAGGGCCCTCTTCTGTCCCTTTTCTAATAAACCTACTCTTTAAATATATCTAACATCTCTGTGTTAAGGTGAAAGCTCACTGCATGCCACTGGAAGGGAAGTTCTGTTGAACCCAACAACTCTGCATTCCAAACTCAATTCAAAAAACTGGATCATTTCCACATTTTTAAGAAACTACCTGGGGCCCTCCCTGGTGGCGCAGCGGGTTAAAGCACAGCACTGAGAATCTGAAGCCACTTCCGCATGAGTTCGATTCCCGCCTGCCGCCTGCCCCGGAGGAGACCACATGGCGAGCCAGACCTCTCCTGACCCGCCCGCTGCTCCCCTCAGCAGTGTACTTCGTCAATCTGCCTGTTCTGCTCCCCACTCTGTCTCTGGTGAAGCCTCTCACCGTCCCTGAGCCTCTGGCCTGTACCCCAGTTCTGTATGAATAAATAAATAAATCTTAAAAAAAAAACAAAAAACAAAAAAAACAAAAAAAAAGAAACTACCTGAACCATTCACTTAAAAAGTTTAGTGTGCTCCTGGTGAATCTGTGTAGCCATTTTTGTTAATAATAGCATTGTTTAGTCATTCTATATATTTTTATAGAATTTAAAGAAATGGGCACAGGGATCAAAACCACATATTCAATTTACCTAGAAATAGTGATTTCCTTTAAATAGTTTTAGTTGACTGTTTTTCATTTTGTCTGCATATCAGTATTAATGTTCAATTTTCTGCCCAGTTTTCTATTACCACAGTTGAGGACTGAGGACCATAAGGAGGTATTTGGTATTCATCAACACTTATTGAGTGTCTCTCTAAAGTTATTGAGTGTCTCTCTAAAGACAGAATTTAAGATTATCCCACCCTTTTATAATTCCATCTCCCTTGAGGGTGGAAGAACTTATGATTACAGTAAGATATCATTCCCATGGTGTTATTTTATGAGGCAAATGGATTTTGCAGATATATTTTGGGTTACTGATCCTTACTTTGACCTAATCACTATTTAAACCTGAACCCAGATATCTCAAAGGAAGTCAAAGGTTTTTAAGTCAGAGGGCTCTATTCTCCTGGCCTGGAAGAAAGCAAATAGCACTGTTGTGAAGTGCCTAAGGAGATCATATGGCAAGAAACTCACTAAAGCAAGCAAGAAAATGGAGACCTTAGTATTACAACATGACTGTAAGGAACTAATTTCTGCCCACAACTTTAATGAGTTTGGAAGAGGATCCTGGGATCCTGATAGGACACTGCCAGTCACCAATGCCTTGATTCCAACCTTGTGATACCCTGAGCAGAAAACTTACCCATACCCTAGGTAGGTTTCTGACCTGTAGAACTGAGAGCTATAGCGGTTTTGTTTTAAGTTGATAAATTTGGGGTTATCTGTTACATATTACCATATATGCCACTTATATTTCATACATTCTATTCTTGGCACTGTGGTGGTAGTCATAAAAAAAAATGACAAAAATACATACACACAAAGCTTTCACTATAGAGGGGAAGACAGGCTCCCCCACCCCCAAATATACAGCATGTTTGATAGTGGTAGTTGCTAAGGGAGAACAAGAGATCACAGTAGATGGTTGGAATTTAAGATAAGTGACAAGAGAACACCTCACTGACTAAGTGATTTTTAACATAAATACATGGAGGAGTGGGGGATTAGCTATCTAAGAATATGAGGGGAGAAAAACCGACACAGAATAGTAAATGAAAAGGCCACTAAGGCAGCAGGAACCTGTAGCTAAAAAAACAAAAAGATACCAGGCGGTCTCACTTATATGTGGAACAGAGAGAAACCAAACACAAGGTCAAGAAAAAGTCAAAACTAGCAAGCTGATGATGGAACTGAGGCATATAGAAAAGTAAGGGGTAAAAAAAGGGGAAACCCAGGGGAAAGATATGGGAATCTCCTTTGGGGAATATGGGTATGATTCACAGGTAGTATGGTGGAGGGAGAACTATGGGGACTACAACAATGAAGAAAAAACTTTTAATTAATTAATCATATGTAAAAAAAGAAGAAAGCTAGTTTAGTTGGACTATCAGCAGAATGAATTAGGGGAAAGAGTGGTGGGAGATGAACTCAGTTAATCAGGTGATAAGATTTGCGGAAAGGTAAATCAGATGGACTTTTGTAGATCCTTACCAAGAATTGTGACACACTTTGGTTAATGTATTTAAATAAACTATAAGAAACAAGGGCAGAAACATGGAGACCAGTTTAGTATATTTTGCAACTCTCAAGGCAAGAGATGACAGCAGCCAACACCAGAGTGGGACAGTGTAGTTGATAAAAAGAACTTAGATACTGGATGTATTTTGAAGGGAGAGTTGAAAGGATTTGCTGACATGTGAGACACAGGGGTACAAGAGAACAAGAAGAGTTTAAAAATATAAATTCTTGGACTGATATACTCTTTAACATGGAACTGTAGTTATTGAGATAAGATCTTATAGAACACATTAAGTAATTAGTTTTAGATATTTTAAGTTCTTAGCTGAGAATTCTTAAGAATTCGTTATATTTTAGAAGCCATATTATTACTATAGGAAAATGGCTTACAATAGTGAAAAACAGTCAATTTAAACTGAAATAGTTTTAAAAAATTAAGTACATTTGGCAAATTGGCAAAACTACAGTGAACAGAGGCTAAACACAGAAAATGATAATGGAAAGAATCTACAATGATAATTGTAGAATCTTCCTTCAGTCAAAACTCTTTTGTTATTTTAAAGTTACAAAAGCAAGATCTTTGCGGAAATAGCTGTACCACTATTGCCTGGGTCCCACAGACCTGCCCCCCAGACTTGGCACACACATTCCTATGCCACTGTGCAGTCTGGTGGCCAGCTGTGCCCACGCTTCCTGAGACATATTACTTCATGCACTGATGTATACACCTCACCTATACACCCAACATCTGTGTGATGTATAACTGGAGTGCGCAATGAATTCTGTTGGCACAGGGGACATTTTTTTGATATGGTTGTAATTTTGGATCCTGTGCTTCCTGTAGCTATTTCCATAAGATATAAATGAAATTTTCCTATACAAAAAAAAAAAAAAGAAAAAAGAAAAAAGAAAGATCTGGGGCTTCCCTGATGGTGCAAGGGTTAAGTCCCAGCACTAAGAAGCTCTCTGCAGCCACTATAGCAGGAGTTCAATCTCCAGCCAGGGAGCTGACCCCCTGGCGCAGCAGACCTCTCCCGTCTCGCCTGCCTACTCCCCTCAGCAGTGGATTTCAGTGGATCTGCCTGTTCTGCTCCCTACTCTGTCTCTGGCAAATACTCTCAACCCCTGCACCTTTGGTCAACACCCCAGTTCTTGTATGCATAAATAAATCTTAAAAAAAAAAAAAAATCTGGGGCCTTCCCTGGTGGCGCAACATATTAGAACACAGTACTGCAAAGCTAGCTGCAGCTGCTTCGGCGTGAGTTTGATCCCTGGCCAAGGAAGGGTGACCCATATGAAGCAGCAGACTTCTGTCTCACCTTTGGCTCCCCTTAGCAGTATATTTCATAAGTCTACCTGTTATGCTTCTCACTCTGTCTCTGGTGAATCCTCCCACCGCCCCCTGCACCTCTGGCTTGCATCCCAATTCTGTATGAATAATCTTTAATAAAAAAATCTGGTCAATGTCCCACAATTAAATAACTGCAATAAAAACTGTCTTCCTGATTTGCATAAATCTGGGGGGAAGTGCATTTGAAGAAAGGGAAAGCTGCAATCTTTTTTTTTAAGATTGATTTATTTATTCATACAGAACTGGGGTACAAGTCAGAGTTACAGGGGCGGTGAGAGGCTTCACCAGAGACAGAGCGGGGAGCAGAACAGGCCAACCAACGAAGCACACTGCTGAGGGGAGCAGCGTACGGGTCAGGAGAGGTCTGCCGTGCCATGTAGGTCACCTCCGGGGAGCAGGGATCGAACTCACGCTGAAGTGGCTTTAGCTTCTTAGTGCTGTGCTTTACCCCGCTGCGCCACCAGGGAGGGCCCAAAAGATGCAATCTTATTGACTGTTGGTGGGTTCTCCTGTTTTTACCAGGAGAAGGTGCACTATATGTATACATTTTAAATAATAAAATAGTTTATTTTTACATCATTTTGTGCCTTTTTCCTTCTCAGTTATAATCCCTGTGGGCTTCCCATCACCAAGTCACCCAAGCACACTATATTTTTAAAATGATGTAATTTAAATAATTTGCCCTCTTTCTCTCCTCTCAGTACTGAGTGCCCATGACCTTTTTTTCTACCATCCATCAGCACTGGCATAAGCCAATGCCATAGGTTTTGAAGTCCTGAATAACACGCACTGACCTCCAGGTGCTCAATGATTGTCTGGTAGATATAAGTTACTCTGAAGGAGAGTATGTGCTGTCACAGGCAGATCTGGGGCTATTTGAAGCAGTCTTTTCATTTGACATTTTAAAAGGACATATTTATTAAGAAAAAGAGAAAAGAAAAACAGAGGCATCTGCACAGACGCAGGTGGGCAGAGAGCTGCTGCTGCTGCTTTTCAAAGGAGAAGTTTGTTAAAAGAGACGTCTGCATAGACTGAGGCAGGCAGTCTTGGTAACAAAAGCTGTCGATTTGAAGCAGCCTTTGGCCTACCACCTGCCAACCTGTATCATGTCTTACATTGATGGTCTGATGAAACTGAAAAGGCCAGGCTTCCTGAAGTGAAGAAAAACATAGTCAAGTAATGTGTTAGTTAATGTGGAAGCCACCAATGGAATGAAGTTATAGATAATAAAGTGATGATGACACTAATCTCTCTGGATCTGATGAAGAGGAAAGTGAAAAAGTAAAAAGGCTAAAAGAATGCCTTGAACAGAATGAGTCAAAATAAGTCAGAAAGCATTTATTGCACTTATTGCCAAATCTTCTATCTTATTAGATGTGAAACCTTGGGGTGATAAGAGAAACATGACAAAATTAAAGAAGTGTGTCACAAGCACCGAAGCAGAGGGCCTGATCTGGGGTCACCTTCTGGGTTTTTTCTTTCTTTTTTTTTTTTAAAGATTTATTTATTTATGCATACAGAACTGGGGTACAGACCAGAGGTGCTGGCGCTGGGGAGAGGATAACCCAGAATCAGAGTGGGGAGCGGAACAAGCAGACTGACGAAGTACACTTCTGAGGGGAGCAGCAGGTGAGACAGGAAAGGTCTGCTGAGCCATGTGGGTCACTTCTCTACCTGGGGATCGAACATGTGCTGAAGTGACTGCGGGTAGCTTCAAGGTGCTGTGCTTTAACCCATTGTTGTCACCTCCAGTGGGGTGTGAAATTAGAAAAAAATTCAAAAATATTGTATACTTGAAGACAATTAAGTTGGAAAAGGCATGCTGCAGATCAATGCTTTTAAGGACTATCTGTAGTCCATGGATATGGCTAAGTTTAACAAGATCTGAACTTTATGAATCATTGCCGTTCAATAAAGCTTGAAAGATAACTTTGGACTATGGTGGAAGACAACTGGGGATTTGATGGTGGTGTGGTATAATAATATACATTTGCAGTGGTATAAACCAATACTCCTAAAACATACACAGGTGTCATAAATCAACACTACCTCAATAAACATAATTAAAAACAAAGTTTGAGAGACCCCCCCCAAAAAAAGAATGAAGAAATCATGAAGGCAAGAAATATTACAGATTAGTGATACAAAACTACTGTCTTTATAGTATCCATATGAATGTCTAAAACTATAGTAAAAAATACTAGAAAGTTATAGTTGAAGAGACTTCAATAAACACTGTAATTCTGAGCAGTCTAAGAAATATAAATACAAATAAATACAAAGATACAGAGAATGGAGAGTCTATAAATGGATCTGAATATTTCTAAAGAAAATTCTAAGACAAATGGACGAGAAACAATATTAAAGAATAGTATTGAGCAAAAGAAAAACCGAAGTCTTTAGAATGAAAAATCCCATTATGACAAATATAAATTAAACAAAAAAACTGTCAATACCTAGATGTAAACTAGTGACTTTCAAAAAAAAAAAGAATGCCAGATTTTTAGAAAGAAGAGATTACCCACAGAATCAGGTTTCCCTGCGTATCAGAGAGAAACAGGATACATTGGGACAGTATAAGCAATATGCTGTGAGGGAAAGGCAATATGCTCAAAAATTTTGTATTAAGTGATACATGAAAGCTACAGAAATAAATTTCACTTATACAGGGCTCTGAAAAAATGTATTCAGAAATTTACTAGTGATAGCTGGAAGATGTGTTAAACAGAACCTTTTGATTTGAGATGCATGGTATAGAAATTCTGATAATAAAATGTACTAATTAAATGTAGAAGGTTTGAATAATCAATGTGAACACTCATTTTTAAAAAAGTTAATATTTCAAACTATGAAAAAACAACAAACTTTGGCCAAGAAGCAGGTAAAACTACTTCAGAGACATCTTAAGAAAATACTATTTAGGGTCCTTTGTATTAGTAATTAATCACCTTCCTGTGGATCTGATGTAGAGTAACATGAAGTCGCTATTACACTACTGTATGTAATGTTAAAATTATGCTACACTGCATTCCACACTGCACTATGATGTGTCTTAGAATTATAGATAACAACTATATTCCTACCCTTATCCCACCATTCTTCTGCTTTCCCATATCAGACTGAAAACCCTGCTGAATAATTTTCATTGATAAGCAAGTCATTTGTAATTTTTCCTCAGCACTCTTTGTCTAAAATATTTTATTTTGTAGCTTATGTTGGTTAAAATCTTAATCTGTTTATGTAATAAAAATAGAAACCAAAAAAATCCACATTTTTCTTCATTTTCAAAAGAAAAAAAGAACAAGTATTTTTAAGAAAAAAAAACTGGTTCAACAAAATAAGCAACTAATAGGAGAGAATTTACAGGGAAAAATAAAAAACAAGTATCCTACAAGACTTAATATCCATCAGTGAGTAAAAGAAAACAAACAACACGCCGACTAAAATTAACTTTTGAGTTAGCACAGAAGACATTTACAAAGTATTCTTAAGTTTTCTTTAGTTCTCACCCCACCAACCATTTTTACAGACGATGAAGACAATGAACAAAGGTGTCTGATAGCATTGATGTATTGCTGTTTCATCATGACACAGAATAAAGGTAACATATGAACGAAGTCTTCTGGAAGAGTTTTAAACACTTGTCATAAAAAATAAAACGGAAGAGTTCTTTTAAAGTTTACTTACGCTTTACAGATGATGGAATGCTGAACCTCAAACTCTAAGTTAGAAATAACAGGGCAAGTGTATATTCGGGTGGCTGAAATATCTGGTGAATTTTCTTCTCCGGGAACAGGTTCAGTCTTCCAAGTTTTATTTAATTTTTCCATATCCTCTTTTAGCTGGTCTAAGCACTGACTTAAAAATTCATGAGCATCCTAAGAAAAGCATAACACCCTTAATCAGAGCAAACATTTGTTACAATACTATCTTATTACATTGAGAATTATGCCACTAAAGCACTTAGAAGGCAACACCTATGAAAATTTTTGGTCAGATGCACTCTAAAGACTTTGGGTACCTATTTTGAGAATAAAATTATATGACAGATTTTATATTCTTAATAAGTTGGAGTACTACGAATAAACGACTCACTCCTGTTTTTAAAAAGAAAATTATTTCAATTTCCTTTATTTTTTTAAAAATAATATTATGTGTGTGTGTGTGTGTATTTTTAGAATGGCTGTTCTTTATTTTTTAGATTGATTTATTTATACATACAGAACTGGGGTACAAGCCAGAGTTGCAGGGGTGGTGACAGGCTTCATGAGAGACAGAGTGGGGAGCAGAACAGGCAGATCAACGAAGTATATTGCTGAGGGGAGCAGCAAGCAAGACAGGAAAGGTCTGCCATGCAAGTGGATCACCTCTGGGGCCAGGGATTGAACTCAGACTGAAGCGACTGCAGCTAGCTAGCTTGTAGTGCTGCGTCCTAACCCACTTGCCACCCGGGAGGGCCTCAATTTCTATTTCTAAAGTGTTTAAAAATAATCAGTACTCACATTCTGCATATAGCCAGAGAATCTCTCTGCAGTAGCTGAAATGGCATTTTTAACCTTCTTGAGTAAATCTTTTTTGGTCTCTGAATTACAGATATCTTTTTTCACAAGCAAGTGTGCAAAGCGTCTGGTAAAGCAAAAAAGACAAAGTTAGCACATATTTGAAAAATTGTTAACAATGGCACATAAAATTTTAAGGATCTAAGAACTCCAATTTTCTATAATCAATGAAATAAAAGGTTACTCAGTAAGTATATTAACAATTACCTGATGAGTGCATTGAGTGGAATTTTCTTCCATGGGATACCTTGCTTAAGTAAGTCATTTGCAAATGATTGGAGTGAAAACAGAGATTGTAGAATAGCATTCATATAGCAGGTATTTCCCAAATTGGAGAAGCTGAAAATAAAAGAAATAGTACTTTTGAAGACAACAGTTCCTGGAGGTATGTTGAGCAGGGGTTTACCCACGGCATACATCAAAATCATCTGGAGGGTTTGATAAAATACATATTGCTGGTATCTAACTGCAAAGTTTCTGATGTTAAGACCAGACAAGGAGAATACAAAAATGTACATTTCTAACTGGATCCCAGTTGATGCTGATGCTGCTGTTCTAGGAACCCCACATTGAGGACCACTGCATTGCAACATTATAGTAACTTAGTTGCAGCTTAAGGAAAAGTATATATTTTCAAATGAATGCCAAAAGCTCTGGAGATATACCCAAAAAGCTGGTGTTTAGAATGTGCATGTTTTCATTAAGCTATAATTAATTTTTCTTTTCTTTAGATTTATTCACTTATGCAGAACTGGGTTCAGGCCAGAGGTGAGGGGGAGGGGTAAGAAGATTCATCAGGGACAGAGGTGGGACCAGAACAGGCAGATTGACTGAAATACGCTGCTGAGGAGAGCAGTGGGCAGGTCAGGAGAGGTCTGCCACGCCATGTGGGTCACCTTCCTGGCAGGGGATCAAATTTGTATTGTAGTGGCTGCGACAGCTTCATAGTGCTGTGCTTTAACACACTACACGAGTGCCCTAACTCATTTTTCTTAAATATATGCTCAGTAGAAGAACTGCTAGATCATAGAATATTTGTCTGTTTATCTTTAGAGGCTATTATAAAACATTTTCCCAAATGTTTGGAAAAGTGCATGTTTTTAAAAAATTTATTTGGGAATATTCTCAAACTTTAAAAAAAACTGCACAAACATAATTCACCTTATCCAAACTCACTGATTTTTATTTTGTACTACATGCTTTATTATTTCCTGTTTTTCTGTAAAACATGTTTCTGAAGCATTTGAGAGTAATTATGTTGCTCATACCCCTTGAGGTGTAAATACTGCGGGTATAATTCATAAGAACATAGCCAGAGTATAGAGCACTATAAAACTGAATGTTATTTTTTAAAAAGATGTTTATTTATGCATACAGAACTGGGGTACAGGCCAGAGGTGCAAGGGTGGTGAGAAGATTCACCAGAGACAGAGTAGGGAGCAGAACAGGCAGAGTGACAAAGTACACTGCTGAGGGGAGCAGCAGGTGAGACAGGGGAGGTCTGCTGTGCCATGTGGGTCACCTGCCTGGCTGGGGATCAAACTCATGCCAAAGCACCTGTGACTAGCTCCACAGTGTTGTTCTTTAACCCGCTCCTCCACCAGGAAAGATCCTGAATGCTGTTTTAAATATTCTTAGCTGGGCCCTCCCTGGTGGTGCAGCAGGCTAAAGCATAGCGCTAAGCTTAAGCCACTTCCACATGAGTTCGATCCCTGCCTGCCCTGGAGGAGATCCACATGGTGTGGCAGACCTCTCCTGACCCACCCGCTGCTCCCCTCAGCAGTGTACTTCATCGATATGCCTGTTCTGCTCCCCACTCTGCCTCTGGTGAATCCTCTCACCCTCAGCATCTCTGGCCTATACCCCAGTTCTGTATGGATAAATAAAATAATCTTTAAAAATATATATATATTCTTAGCTAATTACTTTAATTGAACTTTATCAACTGACCTAATGTTAAGCAATTTTTTCTTCCTTAAGTACAAGATTCAATGAGAACAATGTATTTAGCCTTCTAGTTTTCATAAATCTGGAATAATTCTTTATCTTTCACAACACCTGATACCTTGAAGAATATGGTTCGCCTTTCACTCCCTGGTTTGAGTTGACTCTTTCCTCATAATGAGAAAATTCAGTCCAGGTGGAGGGTAGCTAGTGGTATAGTTTCTCTCCAAAGGCCCCACATTCCACAGGATATTCTTGTGTTTAGAGTATTCATTGGTGGTGTCAATTTTTAATATTTTGAAGAACTTCCACTTTTCATTATGAGAAAGTATCAAAGATGGAATTACCCTAATGTCATAAATAATTTTTTTTAAATGGAAAAATATTAGACTACAGGAAACACAGGATTGTAATCCTTAAGGGGGGAAAACAATGTATTCTTTTGTTTTTAAGGTTTGTATTTCCTTTTTTTTAAATCAGTGGCTATACCTGTATTTACACTCTTTAAAATAGTGCCCCTTGTTTCTTAAGCTTTATAAATTTATCTACTGTCTATTAAAAAAATGTATTTATTGGGGCCCTCCCTGGTGGCGCAGCGGGTTAAAGCACAGCACTAAGAAGCTAAAGCCACTTCCGCATGAATTTGAACCCCGCCTGGCCCGGAGGTGCCCACATGGCGCGGCAGACCTCTCCTGACCCGCCCGCTGCTCCCCTCAGCAGTGTACTTTGACGATATATCTTTCTGCTCCAGTCTGTCTCTGGTGAATCCTCTCACCGCCCTTGCATGTCTGGCCTGAACCCCAGTTCTATATGCAAAAATAAATAAATATTTAATATGTATATATATTTATGTATGTATACAGAACTGGGGTACAGGCCAGAGGTACAGGGGGGTGAGAGGATTCACCAGAGACAGAGTGGAGAGCAGAACAGGCTGACTTGATGAAATACACTGCTGAGGGGAGCAGTGGGTGGGCCAGGAGAGGTCTGCCGTGTCATGTGGATCACCTCCAGGGCGGGGACTGAACTCATACTGAAGTGGCTTTAGGTTCCTACTGCTGTGTTTTAACCCACAGCGCCACCAGGGAGGGCCCTACTCTGTCCATTTGAAGACATCCCTTGACTCAATCCTTTTCCTTATGATATATTTTACATTCCCTTTTCTTTTAATTGCAATCATACTCCTTTGTGAGATGACATGTTTACGTGCCATGCTTCTATAGGTGTTCTCACCATTACTTTAGACCTAATTAGCCCTACAAATAAATATATGAAATGTTCACCATCATCATTTGACAATGTTTGCCTGAGTCACCTATTGTTGGATGAAATGGCTGAAGCTCATATATAAGGTCCTCAAGAAGAGAATATGAGTAAACTTCAGCTCTTCCATTTAAAAACAACAACAACAAAAAACTTACTTTCTCTGATCTATATAACTGATTGGCATAGAATCCATGTTTCATCAAATTTCTTAAAAATGGTATTTTTTTGTTGTCTTGTTTTGGATGTTTTGAGAAGTCTGGTGTCACTCTATTCATCAAGGCCTTGCCTATTATTTCATCATTTTGTCTCAATGCACTGATGATTTTTTATTATCTTTAAAGTCTAATGGTGGTAACAAGATATGTACTGATGATTCAATTTCCCAGTTCCTAGATATAGGCCTCTTTCAATTTATAGATTTTTAATTTTATTTCTGGAAAGTTTCACTGTTTTGATTTTCCTCTTTAGGGATCAAGTTGTAATGTGAGCCCTTCCTTGCCTGCTTCCTGGTTCAATACTTCTTTATCTTATCGCTTTTCACCCCTACCTCCTCCTTGAGTTGATTTTGTTTCCTTTAAAAGTTGCTTATAGGCTCTCCCTGGTGGCCCAGCGGGTTAAAGCACAGCACTGAGAAGCTTAAACCACTTCTGCATGAGTACGATCCCGCCCCGGAGTTGACCACATGGCGTGGCAGACCTCTCCTGACCCACTCGCTGTTCCCCTTAGCAGTGTACATCATCGATCTGCCTGTTCTGTTCCCCAGTCTGTCTCTGGTGAATCCTCTCACCCTCCCCATCTCTGGCCTGTACCCTGGTTCTGTATGAATTTAAAAAAAAAACAAAAACAAAAAAGTTGCTTATAAAGTTTTCATTTAAATTTATTTTCCCCTGGGTACCTTTAGACTTCATTTTTGATATAATGTCTTTCCTATTTTTTTTTTAAAGATTTATTTATTTGTGCATACAGAACTAGGGTACAGGCCGGAGGCTCAGGGGTGGTGAGAGGCTTCACCAGAGACAGAATGGGGAGCAGAACAGGCAGATCTACGAAGTACACTGCTGAG
>NW_004567103.1:12774856-12775960 GCF_000260355.1 Condylura cristata | reverse complement strand
ACCATAGTCCCGTGCATTTCCCTCCCTTCCCCCTCACCCCCGTTTTTGGTCCCATTCCCCACTCCACCCCCACAGAATGTCTCTGGTCCATGGTTGTTCATTATTTTTGTTATTTTAAGAGAGCAAATATTTTACAACTACAATTAGCATGACTTCTTTCATACCTGCAAAAACATTCAATTGAATCACTTTATAAAATGAAAAATGTTACCTACCCCTGCAGTTGTTGCTGCTGGTGAGAGGAAAGGGGCACTCTTGGTTTGTTCCAGCCAGTGTAATCTTGGTTACACCTCAGTTTTTTAACAGAGAGAGGAGATGGCTGAGGAAGAAACCCCAAACTTCGTTTGGCAGAGGGAGTTTGGTTTGAAACATTAGTCCTATAAAAAAGAATAGATTGTGAAAAACCAAAACAATTTTGAAGGCTACTTCTTCCCTAGTAGATTTAGTGAAGTCAGTTATTAGGGGAAACAATCCTAAACTAAGAAAGTATCAGAAACAATGATCTCTGAAGGAAAATTTAAGTGTAACATAGCAAATATAGTATATGTAGTTTCAGGTATTCACTAGGAGTCTTAGAACACTTCCACAGGTCAGGAAGGACAATTATAAATAGTTTCACTTCTTTAATTCACTTTTATCCACTTAGAGGCTATCACCATAGTTTACCTGGCCTTGATGAACTGTTAGGCAATTAATTTTTTCCATTACAAATAACAAAAAAATATTCGCATCAAATACCTTTATGACTACCCTACCTTACATGCTTATCATTTTTCAAAATATTATGATTCTCCCATTAATTTTTGTAAGTATTTATTTATTTTTGCGTAGAAGAATTGGGTATAGGCCAGAGGAGCAGGAGGTAAGAGAATTTACCAGAGACAGAGTAGGGAGCAGAAGAGGTGGATTTATTGAAATGTACTACTAAGGGGAGCAGTGGGCGAGACAAGAGAAGTACGTTGTTTGTAGGTATTTAAAAAAAAATTATCTTGGGGCCCTCCCTGGTAGCGCAGCAGGTTAAAGCACAGCACTGAGAATCTAACGCCGCTTCCGCATGAGTTCCCCCCTGCCCCCGGAGGTGACCACATGGTGTAGCAGACCTCT
>NW_004567103.1:12758417-12774756 GCF_000260355.1 Condylura cristata | reverse complement strand
GGCCCGCTGCTCTCCTCAGCAGTGTACTTCATCCATCTGCCTGTTCTGTTCCCCACTCTGTCTCTGGTGAAGCCTCTTACCGCCCCTGAGCCTCTGGCCTGTACCCCAGTTCTGTATGCACAAATAAATAAATCTTTAAAAAAAAATTATCTTGGTTCAGGCCCTCTCTGGTGGCACAATGAGTTAAGACACAACAGCCGCTTCAGTGTGAGTTCAATCTGGCCACAGAGGTGATCCACATGGTGCAGCAGACCTCTCTTGTCTCACCCGCTGATCCCTTCAGCAGTGTACTTCATCAATCTGCCTGTTCTGCTTACCACTGTTTCTGTTGAATCCTCTTACCCCCAACACCTCAGCCTGTGCCCCAGTTTTTCTATGCATTAATAAATAAATCTTTAAAAGAAATTATCAGGAGGGGGAATGGGATTGGAAGTGGGGTGGGAAGAGTGTACTTGACTGTGGTGATGGCACATGGGTGAATTGGTGGTGGGAAGTCAATGGGGATTACAAATGAGATGAAAAAATGCACAAAATGATGATGTAAAAAATTAAAAAATATAATAAAAAATTATCTTGGTTAATCTTGTAGGTTTATTTTTGATGGTAACCTACATATATCATATGTGGGTCAGTAGCATGCCTAGGGATCTAACTCAGGCCTTAGCAGTGATAGTGCTAAGACTTAACCTCTTAGGCCACCAGGAAGGTCTTCCACTAATTTTTAATTCCATCCACCAAAATCCTAGTCTTCACAAACGCATAATGGGTTCATTATTTTGTTCCATCATTATTTTAAATGAAGTCCCTGATTATTTATCATCACTAAGCTTTGATAACTAACAATTGAAGTCTATGCTTGTAGGCATTTTTTTTTCTCTATTGTTTTTTATATCTAATTTTATTATTTTCCCCTCCATTTTTTAAAAAAATTATTTTGGTTATTCTTGTAGGTTTACTTTTTGAAATATTGTAATTCATTTTCTTTGGATCCACAAAAAATACTTTTACATTCCAACTGGATTTGCCTATTTTTTTAATTAATATGAAGATTAAGTGTTGTCCTTTGCTTTCCCATTCACAAATATCGTCTATTTACTCATGTCTTCCTTTGTGCTCCACAGCAATTTTTTTTTCATTGTAAAATATGAGCTGTTTTATTGGATTTATTCCTATGGGTCTCACATACACATTATCTCCTATTACATTTTAAAATTCATTATTGCTGACTTAAGACCACTATTTTTTTTTTTTTAAAGATTTATTTATTTATTCATACAGAACTGGGGTACAGGCCAGAGATGCGGAGGGTGAGAGGATTCACCAGAGACAGAGCAGGAAGCAGAACAGGCAGATCGATGAAGTACACTGCTGAGGGGAGCAGCGGGCGGGTCAGTAGAGGTCTGCCGCGCCATGTGGTCACCTCCGGGGCAGGCGGGGATTGAACTCATGCGGAAGTGGCTTTAGTTTCTCAGTGCAGTGCTTTAACCCGCTGCGCCACCAGGGAGGGCCAAGACCACTATTAATTTTAAGTTAATCTTGTATTACAAAGTTCTTTTATTAGTACCAAATATTTTGTATTTTTGGATCATATTATCTACAGTTCTGTCAGAATAACTAGGACATTTACTTTTCACTGTGTGTATCCTGTGTCTTGCAGCTTCTAAGCTTACACAAAAGCAAAACAAAATTTGTATTTAGATTTTTTAAATGCTTAAAATTTTTTTGTCCAT
The DNA here is from genome assembly GCF_000260355.1 of Condylura cristata. Taxonomy (NCBI): domain Eukaryota; kingdom Metazoa; phylum Chordata; class Mammalia; order Eulipotyphla; family Talpidae; genus Condylura; species Condylura cristata. Next base: position 12,773,026 of record NW_004567103.1, on the reverse strand, counting down.
TGATGTGGTTTCTTTCCACTCCTTCATTTGTCCAGTTTTCTTATTGCTGAATAAATTCAATCTTCATGTATCTAAAAATAGCATTCGTTCTCCCTGGTGGCACAAGGGGTTAAGCACAGCACTATGAAGCTATCTACAGCTACTGCAGTATGAGTTCAATCCCTAGTCAGGGAGCTGACCCACGTGTAAAGCAGACCTTTCCTGTCTCACCTGTTACTCCCCTCAGCAGTGTATTTCAGTACATCTGCCTGTTCTGTTCCCCACTCTGTCTCTGGTGAATCCTATCACACACAGCCCCTCAATACCTCTTGTTTGTACCTCAGTTCTTGTATGTATAAGTAAATAAATCTTGAAAAAACAAAGAGGGCCCTCCCTGGTGGCACAGAGGATCATAGCACAGCTCTAAGAAGCTAAAGCTACTTCAGCAGGAGTTTGCTCCCCGCCCAGAGGTGACCCCATGGCATGGCAGACCTCTCCTGACCCACCTGCTGCTCCCTTCCCAGTGTACTTCGTTGATCTGCCTGTTCTGCCTCCCACTCTGTTTCTGTTAAATCCTCTCATCGCCCCTGCATCTCTGGCCTGTATCCTAGTTCTGTATGCATAAATAAATAAATACTTTAAAAAAAATAGCATTAGTCTCCAGGCTTAAATTACAATTTAACTAGGTATCAAATTCTTTAATGCTACGACTTCAATGCTTTCTCTTCCTACTAATGCTAACGTCATTGTGCTTTCCTCTTACAGGAGTAGCTCTATAAGGAGAGCTCTTAACATATTAGTCACTTGGGATGATAGAAAATACACTGGTCTAGAATCTCGTCCTCTGGTCCTAGTACAAATCTTCCTAGGCCTCAGATTATTCATTTGTTTAAAAAAGTATCCAAAAAAAAAAAAACCTTGATCAAAAACATTTCTAACATACTTCTTAACCAAAAAGTTGGGGTCTATGAGTCTATAATTCTCATCAATTTTGTTACTTCAAATTAGGGGTAATTCATCATAGACCATTCCACCATTCAAGATTCTGAAGAAGAGATAGCTTCAAGTTCTATATCAGACATATAACCAACACATACCTTTCTAGGTTAGTGCTGCCAGAAGAATAGTCCTTGGATCCAGCTCTGCTACCATAAAAGGATGATGACTGCAAGGGTAAAAGCCCTAAAAAACAAACAAACACAGCAACAATTTAATTCCTAAATCAATCATTCTGGTTTATTTAAGAACAAAATTACACCCTAGTCCTATTTACACTTCACTTCTTTTTCCCCTTTTCCTCCCTCCCCCCCTTTCTTTTAAGCAAATATAGATATGTTACAAGATCAAAAGACTATTTTCCTGCTCTAAAACGCTGAATTTTGCTTATATTTTTAATCATTTTTCAAACAGTTTTTCTAATTTGGGCTTCCCTGTTTGTGCAAGGGGTTAAGCCTCAGCAATCCATAGCCACTGCAGCATGAGTTCAATCCTCGGCCAGGGCGCTGGCCCACATGATGCAGCAGACCTCTCCGGTTTCGCCTGCTGTTCCGCTCTGCAGTGTATTTCAGTCAGTCTGCCTGTTCTGCTCCCACTGTTGCCTCTGGTGAATCCTCTTACCCCTGCGGCACTTCTAACCTATACCCCAGCTCTTGTATGCATAAAAAAAAAACCCTGCTTTTCTAATTTCCTCCATGTAACACTAGAAGTGTTTTTACTATTTCTTTATTAAATCATTTTAAAGAAATTCCCTTTTATGAATAATTAGAAATTTTACATTTACATCACCTCTACTCTATCTCTCTTCAATCAATGACTAATTATATAAGTTTATTTCTACTGATTAAGTAATTTTAATATATTTAAAACATATACATCTTGTACCACCACTAACTTCCTTGTTTCCTCCTCTTCCTTATCAACTTTGTAAGATGTACTAAGGCTAAGGCTGTGTCAATAAGGCTTATTACATCTTTGTTTTTTTCATTATAGGTTGATCATAAATACTGAAAATCAGTAAATGGCATTATTTATTATTACTTAAGTGGTTAAGAATTATATTAGATACTGCTTTCCAGAGTAGTATAATGCCAAAACCCTTAATTACGAAAAGGAGAATGTTCAAAGAGTCCTGATCAAATGAATTCTCTTAACTCTCAATTTATGAAAATCATGCTGTATTTTAGCTTGCTTCAGTTTAATTTCAAATTAAAATATAACATACAAATCAATACCAGAATCTGAGTCTCCAAGTTCAGTGTAGCAGAGAGATATATTAAGCATGAGAAATGCTGACAAAAATTCACTGGTGTTTCGTAAAATTTTATGCAAAGAGGACACAAAGTAAGCTTAAATATTGCTCTGAATAATTTTAAGATCTTCTGGAACATTTAATAAGCAATAACACTAATGAAATTTAATTTTAACAAAACTACTTAGAATCATTCTATCGTTCAAGTACTTTGATAATGAAGGCTTAATTCAGGTAAATAGGGAAGAATGTAAAGTCTATATTCTTATAAACAGAATAAAAGTTCCCTTTTGTTTCTGATATTAAAAATATTTTAACAGAATAATGGCTAGAAATTGGTCCCTAATTCAATACTCTTGAAAAATTAAACTAGGTTTTTATTTGTAGTCTAAGATAATAAGAGAATCTTACATAAAGACCAAATAAATACTTACCTGATGTCCTATTGTCTTCCGACTGTTTCAAACTCAGTTGCTTTTCTCTACTGCTGGTTAAATACTTTCTTGAGGGATCTGTCATAGCCTTGTTGTTCCTACAGTTAATAATTTAATCCATTATCCAATGGAATAAAAATACATACAGACATAAAATGATAGTTCTTAACTTTAAATAGTGATTATTCACAAATTTACATTTCAAGTGCTGCAATCTCAGAATCACAAGTAAAATCAGGTGCCATAGTACAGAAAAAGAAGTCCAGTTCCCTTGCCTTGGATTAGAAAAATTTGAAGGTGATATATCCATAAGAATTTCTCTCTAGAATTAGAATAAAGTCTAACCTCTGCATGATTTTTGTCTTGAGATCAGACCCATGCTCTGCTGCCCCTATTCTGTGGGTACTTCTGCAGTAAATCACTTGCACATTAATATCCATTTCAGGATCCCCATCTGGGGAACTTAATTTAAACAGTAGGTAGTAGGCTAGAAAGCACGCTGTAAGGACAGGATTCTGGATTTCAACCTTTTTTGGTAATGGCAATAGAAATCCTATTGCTGATGGTGATACCTTTGTTATCTTATAATGCTACAATTATGATTTTTTTTTTGTCTGTAGTGAACAGAAAGAGAAATCCAATTGCTGGTGGTGATAGCTGTTATCTTATAGTGCTACAATTATGAATTTTTTTGTCTGTAGTATATAGAAACAAAATAAAGTAGAAGAGGATATAGTTCATGCAATTATGAGCCATTTCTCTAGCATGTGTGAAATGAGTAGACTGCACAAAGGAGCTTACTTTGGGTTTGGAAATGTTTTTCTTTTTTTTTTTCTATTTTTTTCATTTTTCATTTTTTTTATTAAAAAGTTTATTTTTACATCATTTTGCACATTTTTTTTTCATCTCAATTGTAATCCCCACAGGTTTCCCATCACCAAATCACCCCTGTGCCACCACCATAGTTGTTTTTCTTTTTTTAAAGAGTCTTTCTTTTTTTATTTTTTATACTTTTAAAAAATATATATAATAGTTTATTTTTACACCATTTTGTGCATTTTTTTTTCATCTCAACTGTAACCCCTTTGGGTTTCCCATCACCAAGTCACCCATGTGCCATCATCATAGTCCAGCGTACTTCCTTACCCCCACCTGTTTCTGATCCCATTTCCCACTCAACACCCATAAATAGACTTTCTTTTTTAAGATTTATATATTTATTTATGCATACAGAACTGGGGTACAGCCAGGTGGTGAGAGGATTCACCAGAGTCAGAATGGGAGCAGAACAGACAGATCAACAAAGTACACTGCTGAGAGGAGCAGCAGGTGAGACAAGAGAAGTCTGCCACACCATGTGGATCACCTCCAGAGCCGGGATCGAACTCTCACTGAAGCAGCTGCGACTAGCTTGCAGTGCTTCGCCCTAACCCGTTACACCACCAGGGAAGGCCAGGTTTGGAAATGTTTTAAGACTGGAATATGGTTTACAACTAAATAAATTAATCAAAAATTGCTGGTGTCCTCGGGGTTAAGTCTCAGCACTATCACCACTATGACATGAGTTTGATCCACAGGGAGCTAACCCACCTATGATGCTGGAGACTGTTCCTGTCTTACCCAACTGCTTCCCTTAGCAGTGTATTTCAGTAAATCCATCTGTTTTGCTTCTCACTCTGTCTCTGATGAATCCTCTCCCCACCCTCCTGCCCAATACCTCTGGCCTATACCCCAGTTCTTTTACAAAATTTAAGTATTTTTTAAAATTGTTCAATTGTGCATTTAAAACAAATTGACAAGTTAACTTCATTATATATAAATCTCCTTTCTTGGCCAAAGTCAAAAAAAGAAAAAAGCAAAGCATTTCTCCATTCCACAGTGGGTCTGGCCTTGTGACTGACAGTACAGTGTATAAGTCTTGATCATAAAGCTAAAGGCACCTTGCAAATTTCCACCTCATTAACCACTGTGTATGGAGAAAAAGTGGGTCATGGACTCCCCTAAATGGCAGGGCCTAGAAAGAGTAAGCCTGGAAGATAGGGCTTAACACACGGATAGCTGTATGAAAGTGTGTACAAAGGGTAAAAATCTGCTTCACATATTATTGTTCACCAGAGAGTACCACTGAAAAGACTTCAAATAACCAGGTTCAGAAGGTAAACTGTCCAGTCAATCTTGGAACTAGCCATCCTAGTATTTCCACAAGGACCCATGAATAACTATCATGGTGGCAGAGATAAAAGCTATGCATGTAATCTGAGTAAGAGCTCCCTTTCACAGGTTGCTTTAGTTTTTGCTATTGGTAAATATCCAGCAGCAGAGATTGATGCTTAGCCCCTGATCGATTGAGCACTATCCCTTAAAGGAAACCAGCCAGTCACTTGGTGGCAAGTCGACTGCATCAGATTCCTTCCATCCTAGAAATAGGAGCAATTAATCCTGATTGCAACTGGCAAATACTATAGGTTTTCATTAGCTGTTCTGTCCATGGGCTTTGACCAGCATCACTGCCTAGGGGTTCATAAGAGTATTTGATTTACTAATATAAAGCCTAATATAATAACATCATAGCGGTTCATAAGAGTATTTGATTTATTAATATAAAGCCTTATATAATAACATCACTCTAGAACAAGGAATTCACTTTACTCAAAATTAAAGGGGAAACAATAAGGGCATATGACCAAAGGATTCACTGGTCCTACCATAAATGGTATTACTCTGAAATTGGAGGCCTGGAAAAAGTATTGCAACAGTCTTTAAAGGTGCAGCTTGGAGATGATCTCTTTAGGAACGTGGTGCCCGTCATAGTACAATATATATCTTAAACCAACAAGCCATGACATTTATAGAAAATGCAAGAATCCAGAAACAAAAGCAGAATGCCCCCACTCATTATCACTCTCAAAAACCCACTTGGAGAATTTGTGCAGCCTGTCCCCTCAATTTGTATTTTGTGGGTCTAGAGGTCCTGGTTCCTTGAAGGGGTAATTTTCTTTTTTTAAACATAGGAAACATTAAGAGTCTCTTTAATCTGAAACTACTGCTGTTACTTAATCATTTTGAGCTCCTCAAACTGGCAGAGCAACATGCAAATAAAGAAATTGCTATACAGGCAGAGATAACTAACTGTGATCAGTATAAGGAGGTAGGTTGCTGCTATACAACAAGGGCAAGAGGAGTATGTGGAATAGAGGGGATACTAGGGAACCTCTTAGTGCTTTCGTGCTCAGTTTTAACCACATACATGAAATTATAGAACCATGAGCAATCAGGGGTTCAGACTCCTCAGAGATGGACATCTCAGTCTTCACCAGGCAAACCACCAAACCAGCAGAAGTGTCAGTGAAGTGTTCAGCGAAATTAGAAGGAAGGGAATGGAGACAACAGCCTCAGTTACAGTCTCAAGGCTATCTGCAGCAATAAGAATTCTAGTTTATCTCACTGGTAATACAATTCTCACTCAGAAACTGGGAAGCATCAATGTGAAAAATTTGTGGTAAGACAGAATGAACTTAACAGTTAAATTGCACAGGAACATCTCACACTCCTCTTTATAATTTTCGTATCTCCATATAGTGTTTTCAACAGCCAACACCTGCAGTTCTTTAAGGATGTCTTTGAGCAACTTAAAATATTTTACCTATCTGGAGATAGTCAAAAGCTCTGGGGCAGTTGTGAATAAAAGACTGGCCAGTATGGGGTATGAAAGTCCATCTCCCTTGCCTTAAGTTGCAACCAGCCCAGGTTACACTCCTAGGAAGCCTAGTCTCCTAGGAAGTGATTTACTAAAATCACTTTTGGATGGTTTCTTCCGCTTTCTTTCATTATCCTGTTTACTTCATTCTGTTGGTGATTACTCCCTTGAATACTTCCTTAATAAGTCATTTGCAAAAAAATCTATTAATCTAGTGTCAAACCTCAAAAAATCTGTGATGCTGTAACAAGTATTATTAGTCCCAAATTTAGAAATTTTGGGCTTATTAGACAAAATTCTAAATGGAACTTGGACTTCCCCAAAATTAGTAAATACAGTATAAGTAGTCCATGCAGCTGTCCATGACAACCACTGTTTAGTCCACCCTGGTTTATACAAGCCAGAAAGATGAAAAACTGTATTTCCTAGTTAATGTTCAGGATTGTAGATGGGTCAATTACATGTATTTGTGTAAGATCTGGAAAGAGGAAGTCATATGTTCTGCCATTTCTGATAGCAAATATCACCTTGGTTTTTTTTTTTCTTTAAAGACTTATTTATGCATACAGAACTGGGGTGTAGGCCCGAGGTGCAGGGACTGTGAGAGTATTCACCAGAGACAGAGTAGGGAGCAGAGAAGGCAGACTGATGAAGTATATTGCTGAGGGGAGCAGTGTGTAGGTTAGGAAAGGTCTGCCATGCCATGTGGGTCACCTTCTTGTAGTAAAATTTCTGTACCAAAAAAAAAGAAGAACCAAAACCAAAAAACCCTTGCAAATTGAGGAAGAGGACTGTGAGATGCTAACTACCTTTTGTTCAACCTAGAAAATACCTCTCAAAGATTGCTATTTCTTGCACTGAATCTAAGTAAGGTTTATTTCCTTTTGTCCTAACTTTTCACAAGTGTGGTCAACTTTTTTTTAATAGAGAAGAAGAGTAGGGGAAGAGGTTCAAGCTAAAGAGTAGCCAGCAAGAAACACTTGTTTACAAAGTTCCTCGGCTCTTTAATTTCTCTAAGTATCGCAAATTTAAAAACCAGAATAAGTGTGATGAAATGACCAAAGCAACAGCAATGGCTAAATCCTATCTCTATTGGCTTATAATCTACTATTACCAAAATACTTTGGAGTTTCCATACACTGAACAACATCCCCTAAATTTTCCCTATTGATTATTACCAGTTATAAGAAATTCTGATCTAGTGCTGTGAAGGTTCTTAAAGCAACTTACGATGATGAGTCATTTTCTTTAGGGTAATCTTCATTCAATTCTGAACCAGATGACAGCACTCTTTTCCTCTTTTCGGTTCTATAGAGAACAGAGGAAAAACAAATTCATACCATTAAAAAGTACAAACGAGGCCCTCCCTGGTGGCGCAGCAGGTTAAAGCACAGCACTAAGAAGCTAAAGCCATTTCTACAGGAATTTGATTCCTGCCTCCTCCGGAGGTGACCACATGGCGTGGCAGACTTTTCCTGACCCACCTGCTGCTCCCCTCAGCAGTGGACTTCGTTGATCTGCCTGCTCTGCTCCCCACTCTGTCTCTCGTGAATCCTCTCATTGCCCCTGCCCCTCTGACCTGTAACCAGTTTTGTATGCACAAGTAAATAAATCTTTAAAAAAATAAAGTATAAACCAGCATGCCCAAAGACAGACTGACTACTGCTATTTCACTCTCTTTACCATGTGGCTATATTTATACTTATCTGCATGCTCAATACATGTCATTGACATCAACCATTTAAGACAAACATTAAATATATACCAAAAAAAAACACTCTACAGTTTCTTCTTCTAACAGACTTTGCTCACTGGACAATGATCTTTTCAAATTACTGGTCTTTCTAAGACATTTATAAACAGGTACAACTAATGACTAAGAAAAAAATAAAAGAAGTTCATACCTATTTTCTAATAACCCTGACCTAAGAGGCGTTGATGTAGATGTCAAAGAGGGAATTGTCCGGGTGACAGTTATTCCACTTCCTGCTGTAGTCTTCATTGAGCCTCTACCTGGAGTACCAAGAACTTTTCGAAATGGAATATCATCTTTACTTTCCAAACTTCCTCTTTTTGAAGAGGCCTATAAGAATAAAGTTTAATACAGCTAAATCTTCAAAGTAATTGCATCGACCAGTTAATTCTCACATGTGTTGCTTTTAAAAAGCACCCACAATTTGGGAGATTCTGTAGAGGTTTAAAACAAATCTGTCTGGGGTAAGACTCACTCATCAGTATTTTTGAAGCACTTTAGGTAATTCTACTATCTAATCATTGTGAGCAATTGAACTTGATGTTTAATTTTCTTGTATGTAGTATTCTATAAATTAAAAAATTCCATTGCTTATTGGGGCTCTAAAGTGGGGAAGAATGCTTTGAACTGCTGATTTAAAAGAATGAAAGACTCACATACACAAGACATAGTTTTAGTGACTAACATGAAAATAGATTTTAAAGAAAAATACCCCATTGTGATTATAAATTGACATATATGTGAGAAAAAGAAGCAACAATGGTATTTATTGCCACAACTTCAATCTCAAGTGACATGTACCTCACATGAACTTTTGAGAGGGAGTCTAGTTTGGAGGACAAGGAGAGTAAGAGTGAGGTAGACTGTACTGGCAGAAGATGAATCAGAGTTTACCCTAAAGAAATATGAAGAACATTTAAAGAAAATACAGCAACTTAGCATATTAGTTGGGAAACAGTACTTTTAACCACTATAGCAACAGGAAATTTTATAACTGTACATTAAGAGCAACGTGATTTCTCTATGGAAGATATTTCCAAATATATTTAATTCCACAGAAATACAATCTTAGGACAGGAAGGAGAAAAATCTTAGGTCATCTGAACAAAAGACTGAAAAAGCTACATTTATTTTCAAATGGGTGGTACATTTTTAAGAATCAAAACCACTCTTATTATGGTTATTATGAAAGCCATGCACTGAGATGCCATCCAGCCAGTTCTTCCACCTTCATTCTCCTACACCTCAGTAAGTATGCTTCAACTCTTTCCTATGCAAACAAAAATCATTATTCTTTTTGCCATACAAATAGTATTTAGCATATTATGTTATGCTATTTTGTACCTTTTCAGTCTTTTTAGCCCCATAACAGATATTTTACATCACAACCTATTTCATATACATATAAATGTAACTAAAACAAAAATTCAACAAATCAACACTTTATCCTCCGTGTATATGTTACTGCCTCTATTTTCTTTTCTATTCTATTCTTTATTTAGAGCTAGTAAAAACCTGTAAAATTGACTTAATAATCCCACTAACAGGAATTATTTCTTTGGGAAAGTATTAATATTTGTTTCTGTTATATGTGTTAAAATTCACGTAACACTCCAATATTAAATTTCTCCCTACAAATGGTTGAATCTCAATATAATTATGTTAAATGAGAAAGTAAAAAAAAAAAATCACACTTATTCCATTTATACACAACTATAGAAAATGCAAACTTATTTACAGTAACAGCAAATCAGTTGTGACTTAGTGATATGGACCATAGGGGTTGTGGAGAGGGTAAGGAAGAAATGCAAAGAGGAAACATTTAAGGGTTATTATGGCTTTGTTAACTAGTTGATTCTGGTGATGATTTTACCAATAAGTACGTAAGTCAAAATATATAAAACTGACACTTTGGATATTTACATTTATTGCATATCAACTGTATTGCAATTAAAATGTAAAAAATAACCAACATATGAAAATTCACAAAAATGAAATTTTATAGACTGCTTAGTACAGACTACCTCTCTGTAACAGTCTTACAGAAAAGCTTCAAAGCTTCAAAGCTTCTCTTACTTTTTACCCAGCTTTCCTTGCCAAACAAGGAAAGGACTTCTAAGTTACAATAGTACACAGCAAGTTTCATAGCTAGTTGAATAATCTATATGAAAGAAAGATCATTGCAGCATACAGAAGACCTCAACAAAACAGTCTGGAGCTGATATCATGTGGTGTAGGGTGTAGTTCATAATGCAGAATAGACTTTAAAAAGAGTACAGAAGTCACAGTAGCCAACACTTATAGAGTTGTCATTATATAGCAGAGATGGCTAAGCACTTTTACATGTATTATGTCATGGCAATCTGAAAATATAACTGCTATCTCAATTTCACAGGATACTTAAACAACTTCGCGAACAACAGCTAGTAAGTGGCAGCACGAAGTCTCAAATCCAAATCTAACTCCAAAGTTGCATTTCCAATAACTACACTCTACTGTAGTTCGTAATGATGACCATGAGACATCAAACAAAGGTTAAATTGTGATCTGTAAAATGATTTTTAAGGGAAGAATGTGTAAGTTTTAGAAAAATCTTTTATTTTAATGGTGAAAAAATTTGTATTTCGAGTTAGCCAGTTTAGATGACTGTAATATTGCTAGTAAAACGTGAAGCATCACAATCAGGAGCCAATCGAACACTGCCTTCTGTCAATTGGGTGTGATTAGGATGTAAACCTTGGTCAGATCAATGTCACAGAGTTTCTTCATGGTCTATCTGATCTAGTGTTTGTTGTTCATGACATCCACAATGAACAAGTGTGTTGTTTTCTATCTTCTTCCTGACTGACTTGGTGGTCAAGAGAAACTTGATGGACAGTAGTTAAGCTTGTTTCTCCCAAAAGTTCAATAAAGGAAGAAAGAGATTCTTCCATTTGGATTGCCTTCAGAGCTACAGTGTCTTGGGCCACTGGAAGGTAGGTAACATGTGGATCTTCTTTCTGTGTGTGTGGCTGTGGACACCTTTCATCATTGCTTTCTTGGCCTTCAAACCTTTGGCTTTGGCTTTAGAAGGGGCAGGGATGTCCTTCTTTATTTTCAGCACCATCTTCATGAAAAGATTTTCAAGAAAAATTATAAAAATAGTGGAAGAGACTGAGATGGTTAAAATGGTTAATTTCAAGTATATAGAAAATAACCTCGTGACAATGCCAGAACTACAAATTACTACTTCCTGCAACTACTTTATAGAATGTCTGCAGTAAACATATTTTTGAACACACAAGAAGATTCTAATAACATACCTGATTGTCTGAGTAGGAAAGCTGTCTATTGGTTTCCTTCTGTGAGGTCCTGCTGCCCAGAATAGCTCCAAAATTTCCAGAACCCTGAGAAGACTTCATGGCTGCTGACAAAAAAAAAAATTCCTGAATCACTTACTTTAATAAAGAGATTTAGCACTGTTGGTACTGTTGTTTTTTTACCATTGTTCTTTTCTACATATAGTGAAGAAATGAAATAAGGCAGTAATTAAAATTTAGAGCTGAATCTCAAGGAAAATATTAAATATGCAAAAGTTTGGGAACAGGTAATAAAAGGACAAAATTTTAAACATAAAAAGAAAATGCTGGAAATTCTATATGAATAGGTAATTAATATAAATATCTGGTAATTAAGACCACAGAAAGCTAGTCACTGAATATCTGTAAATCTATGGCACACTATGTCGATACTGTGACAGTGAAATGACAATGTATACTAATGGAATGATTTTTGTAAGATAAACTCCTTAGGATAAATAAGAACTACAAGGGTAAAGGATACACAATTTTAAACTAAATTGCTATTACTACTTAGTCTTCCAAAAAATACTTGTAAGGGGCTAAACTCCATTATAGCCTACATAACAGTAAGAATTTGATTTTGTTTAATCACTGGTGAAGCTGAGAATTTTTTCATGTTTAGGAGTCATTTGTTTTTCTTCCTAAATTTCCTAGTTGAGGTTTTGTCTATTTCTCTACTGAGTTGTCTTTTCCTCACTGATTTGTAAAAGAGGTCTTTGTATATTAGCCATATTATTAACTTTGTGACTAAGGCTATTTTCCTCCTGCCGTTTTATTTTCACTTAAATTTATTTCACACAGTACAAGTTATTAACTTTTTCTATTACTGATTCTGACTTATATGTCATACTCAGGTCTTTTCCATCCAGTAACGCTAAAATTGCTCTCTCTCCCCCTTTAATAATACTTTAATAACTTTACTTAAAATCAAATCTTTTATCAGTGGGACCTTATTTAGATCAAAGTAACTTTTATCAATGTAAACTATTTAGATGAAAGAAGAGATTAGGATAAAATTTTACTATCTTCTTAAACAGCTGGTTATTTTACTCATAGATAACACTATCGGTCTTTTTTGCCACTAACTTGAAATCCCACACATTATATATTAAATGTTTTATGCTTTTCAAAGTATGTATATCCATTATTACATTCTAGTCTACATAAAGTTTATACTAGCACGTTAAGGCAGCTAAGACAACTTCACCTAAAAGATTAAAATAACTTGCCCAAAGCACAGCATGTGTTAGCTAAGTCCACAGCTGGTTACTCTAATAACAGCAATGACTTCCTATCATTTATCCATAATGTTTTAACTGAGTTATTCCAACTCTTTAAAACAAGCAGTGAAATTAGGGTAGCACATCTTTCACTTTAGACATGAAGAAACTCAGTTAAGTGACTTGACCCAAACCACACATGAAGTAACAAGGAGAGCTAGGATTCAAACCCAAAGTTTTTCTATTATGCCATGCTGTCAGATTCAGACTTGGTCCCCTGTCTACCATGCTTTCCACATCAATGCACTTATAGATAAGCTTTTCTTATAAACATCAATTCTAAAAATAGTGATTCAAATAATATATGATAAAACAAAAGTAAAAAATATAGTTGAGTCTCTAACATATTCAAAAATTCTTAAACACCACTTAATTCTTTGCTCCTAAAATTCAGTAGTTAGTTAGTAAATTCATATGGCTCAGCCTTAGTAACATGAAAACATGAGTAGGCACTAAATGGCAAACAACTGTAATTTTTTTTAGAAGTTAAGCTGTGGTCAAATAGAGATACCAGTTAAATACAAGCAAAGGAGCACTCTGACATTTTCATTTTCTAATGTTTAGGTTAGAAAAATTAAGCTTATCAACTATAAAATATCACTAATAACAAATACTGATGATAGAGCTGGAAAGTAACAGTAAATATGTATTTTTTTAAAAGATATTTTAAATGAAAGAAAATGGGGGCAGCAGAGGAATATGATCATATTAACATGACTTTCTAAATTACTTGCTATTTTCATAGCCAGTATAGAATCTTGGAATAAAATTCATATAGAAAGGCAAGACGGGATGTAACAAGGTGACTTTTCCCAATTATAATTTAAATCTTCCTCTTTTTTTAGCCAAATACTTTTGTAGACTACTTAAAGTTTTCTACATATTAAGACTTTGTCATCTGAGACCAAAATTCTATCTCATCTCTTCCAATTTGGATGCCTTTTCTTTTTCTCACCTAAATGCGCTGACTGGGACTTCCAGTACTATGTTTAGTAGAAGTGACAGGCTTTGTTTTTGATATTAGAGAAAAATCTTCCAGTTTTTCATTATGGAGTACGATATCTGTTGTGGTTTTTCTTTTCTTTTTTTAAATCCTTAACCTTTCTTTTTTTTTTTTTAAGATTTATTTATTTATGCATACAGAGCTGGCGTTCAGGCCAGAGGTGCAGGAGCCAGTGAAACGATTCACCAGAGACAGAGTGGGGAGCAGAACAAGCAGACTGATGAAATACGCTGTTGAGTGGAGCAGCAGGTGAGACAGGAGAGGTCTGCTGTACCATGTGGGTCACACCCCTGGCTAGGGATCAAACTGATGCTGAAGCGGGTATGGCTAGCTTTGTAGTGTTGCATTTAACCCACTGCACCATCAGGGAAGGCCCCAGTTGTGGGTTTTTCATATATGACTTTTATTATATTAGAGTAGTTTGCTTTGATTCTTAGTTTGTTGGGTGTTTTTTCATGACGGGATGTAGAACTGTATCAAATATTTTTTCTACACTGAGATGCTCATGTGGGTTTTGTCCTTCATTCTGTTAACTTGGTGTTACACTGATTTTTCTTCTCCTGAACCATCCTTGCATTCCAGAAATAAATTCCATTGGGTCATAATGAATAATCTTTCAATGTCTATTGAATTCAATCTCTTAACGTTTGTTAAATTGAAGATTTTAACATCAGGAACACTCTTATAATCTAGCAATATTCTCTTAAAACTGCTCATGTCAATAAGAACGGAAACCATAAAATACCTAGAAGCAAAGATGGGTCAAACACTTCACGACATACACTTTAGCGACATCTTTTAAAGACAGAGCACCCAACGCCACAATAGTGAAGGCAAAGATAAATAGATGGGACTATATCAAGTTAAAGAGCTT
>NW_004567103.1:12756469-12757416 GCF_000260355.1 Condylura cristata | reverse complement strand
CCACTTGAGTTTCTTGGCTCCTTAGGATATAAGCCCCGTGGGGATTACAATTGAGATGAAAAAAAAAATGTGCAAAATGATGTAAAAATAAACTTAAAAAAAAAAAAAAAACTGCTCATGTCAAACCTTTGGACCATTAGTGCTCACCTGCATGAAGTCTGTTTTGATGGACTGCATCTAGAAACAACCTCATTTCCTCTGCATCCTTACTTGGTACTTTATCAATAGACAAAAAGCTGTTATCTTGCAGAGTTAACATTAGGCGGCTTTGTTTTGTTCCACTGGGTCGAAGCACCACATTTTTAATGTTATGACTTAGCTGATTAACACAAAAGAAAAATTATCATTAAGCATGTATAACAGAGTATAAAGAGTTACAAAAGGAATACTAAGCTTTTTAAAATGAATATGTTCCTTATTACATTTCTTATTCTTATCCATACCTAAATTTTTTCTTTCTTGCCCCAACAAGTGTCCCCTAATTTCTGGATAGATTTAAATCAAAGATTCCACTTTAGGCAAAGCAAACATACTATTAAAATTTAATTTACAGGGTAACTGTAACCCTCTTGATTTTATGGTAAAAAGTTGCAATATTTTCAGGTATGGTTAAAAAGCTGTAAAAAACTAATGAGTTGAGTTTTTGAGTCTTAATGGTTATTCTACCACCAATTTAGAATGCCAGATTAGAAATTTGCTTTATTTCCTTCTTCACTGAACAAGATACCTATCAAATGGTTTGAGTAGCTGCAATGTAAAAGCTTATGTTAATCCTAACTGTAATCCTGAAAAGAATTCTCTAAATAAAGTAAGAATGCATCTTTTTTCCCTTCTTTCAACTATGTAAGTAGACTTTTTTTTTTTTAAAAGATTTATTTAGGCCCTCCCTGGTGGCGCAGCGGGTTAAAGCACAGCACTGAGAATCTAAAGCCGCTTCCGCATGAGTT
>NW_004567103.1:12703760-12756144 GCF_000260355.1 Condylura cristata | reverse complement strand
TGCTGAGGAGAGCAGTGGGAGGGTCAGGAGAGGTCTGCTGCACCATGTGGTCACCTCCGGGGCAGGCGGGAATCGAACTCATGCACAAGTGGCTTTAGATTCTCAGTGCTGTGCTTTAACCCACTGCACCACCAAGGAGGGCCCTAAGTAGACTTATTAAAACTAACATTCAATCACAAAGATACTGAGTACTATGGGGCTCTTTTAGCTTATTTCTCTGCCTCTACAGACCTAGTTCAATAACTTGTCTTATAACTCTCCCAGGGTTTAATATGTACTAAGAAGCAGAAACTTTCATTTTGGCTGAAATTTTTGTAAGATTAAATTAATAAATCTTACAGCATCTTTATTATCTAAATAATTCCTGCCGGTTAGGCATCCTTACTGTCTAACATTCTCCTTCAGTAGAACCATACAAAGGTTTCCTAAAACTGCTCTCTGACTAGTATAAAGAATAACACTTCATAATTTTTAATTAGAAACAAATTGACATTTACCAATTTACAGAAAGTAAAAAATTTCTCACCAGACTTAATTTATATTAAAAAATTTTAATGACATATTTTTTTAGCTTTAAAGTAGTCTTAAATTCATGTCCTTCCAATGAAATTCTATCACAAAACGCAGTAATTAATTTCAGATATTTTCACTCCAAAATATTTAAACGAACAGATAGAATGCAAAAATAAAATAGAGCATATAAAAACCGCAATTTCATTCAATATACCACTTATTAAAAATGAAATCTAAATTTGAGGATGAAAGTTTGTTCACTAATAAATAAGTGAACAAACTTAGAATAATCTTGAATAATCTGACCACTTCAACAACTGAAAATCTTAGCTAGTTACACAATTTTAGAAATTACCCATCTCAACTCTTTCCCAAAATCCAAACTTTTCTTCTAAAAGCTCCAGTTCTGTTTAACTAATACTTGCTAAACACCAATATTTGAATGCTTCAAACAATTCACCTCTTCCAGAAGTCACACTCTATAATCATGCCTTCTGCTCCTTATCACAGAGGAATGAAAGGAACTTCCATCCACTCAAAAATTTCAAAGTCTCCCCATATTCAACAGTCAAATCTAATGAAGTAAGTGTTCTAGGAGTCCCTTCAAATCTCTCCTTTCTCTTCTTCCTTCACTCACTGTCTTTTTCTTTGCTCAGGATTTTCATTCTCCATCTAAATTCCCACGGTAACCTCTTAAATGCCCTTTTTCTCTCATTATCTCTTGAAATAAAGTAATTTACTAGCCCCCAAATAAATTTCCACTTGAGTTTCTTGGCTCCTTAGGATATAAGCTCCACTTACTATGACAAATGAAGATACTTCAAAATCTAGTACCTATCTAGGTCTTCAGCCTCTAATTCCACTACTTACTCTCTATAGTCCATTTATTTTAAAATAACTTTGTGATTCACTGAGTGTTGATTCATATTGCATGTGTTCATTCATGTATAGAAACCTTCTCCTTATCTCTACTATATTTGACAAACTCCTATTTATCCTCTAAATCCTCAGGGCACAAAACACTCTCCTTTGTATTATTTCAGTGTCTTTGAATTATTTTTACAAGTGAGAATACATTTGATTACTCTTAAGTTTGAAATGAAAGAGGTCTCATTCAGCTCTACATTCTTAGCCCTTAGCAAATATCCACCATAATAATGTATAGGTGGCTAACCAGTGAAATTTGAATGCAAACTAAAACTGACACAGGCTAGAATTATAGGTAGGAATCATTAATGCTCCTAAAGAGCCATGTTTCCTTAAATATTTACTCTGTGATAATTTGGGATCTGTACTGAAAAACTAAATCTCTAATTGGAAAAAATTATTTCATTAAAGATGGGCAATTAGTAGCAATCTATATGTGGCAGAAAGAACTATTCTTTCTACTACCCATGTCACCATTTCCAATCTATTTAAGAATATTTTTGATCACAAAATCATAAACAATTTAATTTTCTAGTTCAAAAACAAAATCAGTAGAAATTTTATCTTCACTTAGATTCTCAAGCGTACTGTTCTATAAATCATTCTCTAGTAGAGTACTATAGTTTAGAATGATTTTACTTCATATAATCTAACAAATGTCAAGTTCTAACATATAGAAAATTTCAGTTAAGACACATTCTACGTTTAACTTATATCAAGATGAGAAGTTCTTGTCTGCACAAAATAGAGTATAGGAATGAAAACAAAATTAGCTATTATTAACAGCAATGGTATAATGAGATCCTCAAAAGATTAGTTAGAAGAACCGTGAATAGTCCCTAAGACATCCTTTGGCAAGATTATTTAATAAGCAGACATTAATCTTTATAAGACTTCAACTCTTCTTAAAAGCTAAATAGCAATGAATTAATCATGTATGTTAATAAAAGGAGTAACTACAGTTACCCTAATGTGCTTTTTTTTTTAATTTAAAAAATTTAGATTTATTTATGTATACAAGAACTGGACTTTAGGCTAGAGGTGTGTGGGTGTGGGGCAGTTTGAAGGGAGACATGAGAGTATTCATCAGACAGAGTAGGGAGCAGTATAGGCAGATCCACTGAAACACACTGCCTAGGGAAGCAGCAGGTGAAGCAGGAGCAGTCTGCTGGTGATACCTTGATAATGTTGAAAATTTAACCCCTGCACCACCAGGAAGTCCCCCTGTAATGTGGTTTTAGCTTAGATAGTACACAAACTCAGCTTCTCTCAACTTCCTTCCATCAAATTTTTTTTTTAAGATTCATTTATTTATGCATACAGAACTGGGGTTTAGGGCCAGAGATGCAGGGGTGGTGAGAGGATTCACCAGAGACAGCATAGGGAACAGAGCGGGCAGAATGAAGAAGTACATTGCAGAGAGGAGCAAAGGGAAAGACAGCAGAAGTCTGCTGGGCCATGTGGGTCACCTCCCTGGCTGGGAATCGAATCGGTGCTGAAGCAGCTGCTGCTAGCTTTGTAGTACTATGCTTTAAACTTGTTGTGCCACTAGAGAAGGCCAATTGATTTTTTTGATAATGGTGATTACTTTCTGTTCTTTATTATAATCATCAATAATGCTTTTAAATAATTTATAATTCATAAAACTATTAAGTTTCCCAAAAAAGTATTAAGTTTCTGAAACTAAAAAGCAAAAAATGGTAATCTAGGAGGGTTACATGATACATACTATGACAGAGAATAGCTACTCACTGAATGATGCTATCCAAGATCTATTCCAAGACAAAAATTGGAAATACCTGAAATATCCTTGGTATTCCTCCAGTATTGTAGTGAACAACTAAACTGATTTTATTCTCTTTCTCCACAATTTCAAAGGACCCTTCTTTCCATTTTGTAATTCCAGTCTGCATACTTCGAATTCTGATAGGACCATGTATCTTCAGAGGAGACATACTTTCTTTAAAAATAAATTACTTCTAGTCAAATTAAAGCAAAAATAGACCTTCACTTGACAGATTCTAGGGAAGAAAAACAAGTTAAAATTTATTAATGATTAAGAGTTTGTAGAGAATATCTAATCATGTTATATGCTTCATGTGAATAAGCCACATTTTTTCTAAGTATACTCAAAACCTTGATAGACTGGATGGCACAGGTAAGAAAGTCAACTAAATTTGTGACATATTCACTAACAATCTAACCACCTTTTATTTTTGCCACCAAGATTCCCTTCTTTTCCAAATGTCCAGTACCTGCGTCTACTAGTGCTTAAATTTTGCATTTTGCACCATTAACAACTATACTACTGCCACTAAACCATGCCAACTGGAAACACTTAAAAACTCCATTCTAAATGTGATTGCTCAATGCAATATAATCAACCTTTACTTTCATCATTAAAGTGCTGAATCTTTCTTTCCTTATGAATGGTTTAGGGTTCTGCATTTCAAATACAAATTAAAGATTTTCTGTCAGTTAAGACCATTTTTTAGACCAGAATTCTCCCAAAACATGAACTTTTATTAGCAAACAACTCCTAATAGAAAGTAGTCTAAACACATCTGCACATATAGACAACATCAAATAAAAATTATAAGAACCATATAATTAGTTTAACCTCCATAATTGTATTTGAAAATCATTTATCCTCTATGGAAAACATTAAAAACATCTCTTCCTAAAGCCATCTACCATTTATATTTAATATTACCATCCTGAAAAGAATATCAATTTTTATCTTAAGTGGAACTCAGTATCCCAAATGACCTTCTAATATATAAAAGTTACACAATGACAGAATGTCTAACTCTTCAAAGTAGTTTTTCAAATGTTAACAAGTAAATAATAATAAAGAATATTACTAAATAGTTGTAATGGGCTATATACATACATGTTCACATATATAGCAATCATCTAAAGCTGCTAAATCAAATTTTACTTATATTATTTCCAAATCTCTAAAAATATTTCCTCAAATATTTTCTTGCTTATAATTTAATATATTAAAAACCACTAAATTTTGCCTATAATTAAACAGCTCAACTGAAAAAGCTAAGAAAAAATAGTATACAAAGGAAAATCATATTATGTCTAGCTATCAGGAACAAGTTCTATCATCAATTACAAATATGTAATTTACCTTTTCTAATCATTAATTTTCAGAATTATGAACAGAGGGAACAGCAAATGTTGCAATAGTGTTCTTGAATTAAATGACACACAGACAAGCAGCTTTCATAGGAATGGAGTTAATGTTTACTTTCTGAATTTATTCCTGTCTGTAATATCTCCTTCACCCAAGATCCAAAAAAATCAAATTAACAGAGGTTATCAACTTAATTGTCTATGGGGCAAGGAGGTGACACAAATGACTTATGCAGGTAAAATACAAATACCTGCTACTCAAATTAAGCAACCTAACTTTGTAGAAAGTGTGAACCTAGCCAATAATTTGTGTCCATAGTTCTTTGCCATTAATAATTTGTTGCTTCATTGTTTAGATAGGCAATTGGGAATTTCTCCACTCTGATTCTCAGAAATTCCAAGAATGTATAGCCACTCTTCTTCCCCAGTTGCGCATACTAGAAACATGAGTTATCATTAATGTCTCTCTTGATTATTGACATTAGATTGGAGATGGTAAGTCAGGATAGACTCCTATCAATTCTACCCCATACACACTCCAGATATCTTTATAAAGAACTACAGATCAAATCAACATCACTATCCTCCTTAAAGTCATTCAACAGCTCCTTACCCCCTCTCAATAAAACAGCCCTTCATGCTTCAGGTCCTGCTTACCTCTTTATCTCCCAAAAGTCCTTCAAATCCAGTCACCTGTATTATTTTTTCATTTCCTTTAAAAAAGTTCTAATGCCTGTAGAAAAAAGAACCCTCTTACACTTGCTGGTGGAATATCAGCTGGTGCAACCACTATAGAAAGCTGTATGGAGAACTCTCAAATTACTAAAAATGGATCCCATATAACCAGCAATTCCACTGCTAGGAAGTTACCCAAAGGACACCTGCACTCCCATGTTTACTATAGCATTATTTACAATAGTCAACCAATGGAAACAACTTAAATGCCCCCAAAACAGATGAATGGATCAAGATGTACACACACAATGGAGCAATCAGAAAGATAAACTCTGCCATTCATAGCAACATGAATGGGCCTGGAAGGGATCATGCTTATTGAAATATATCATAAGGAAAAAGAAAAACATCAGATGGTTTCACCTATAGGAGAAGTACAGGGAAACCAAACAAAGGGTCCAAAAAAAAAAACCATGCAAGTAAATTATAGATATAAGGCAAATAGCAGGGAAGGGAGAGGGAAGAGGGTTCAAAACAGGGGAGGAAAGGACACAAGGGAAAGTTGATAGGTGATATGGGGATGGGAGATTTAGGGGGACTACACCTGAAGGTAAAAATCCTAATGCCACTGTGGTCCCCATGCCTCAAGGATTTTTAGGTATTCTCCCAATCCACCACATTCCCCTTAATTTCTTTCTGGCTGTAAAATCAAGGCTCAGCTTAGAGGTTCTCTTAGATTTAGGAAGTTTTTCCAAGGTACCTTTTGATTTGCTTTCACTTGTTATCCCCACCGAAGACTCTTTAATGCTTCTTTATCCTCCTGTTTTATACTCTGCTTACTTCTAGAAGAGCATTTATCACTTTGCATTATAAACTATTTACCTCTGTCTCTAGACTTTGCAAATTGAAAACAGGCAAATGATCTTTAATCTTTGCATTTCCCCCTAGGCCAGTGTCTGATACACAAAAAAACAAACTCATTATTCAAAAACAGTGAACAAACAAGTGCTATTCATTTTACTGAATTTGATGTTAAAATATACAACAGCAGATACAGGAACCATAAATCCCTTTTATGTGGATCATATAAGGTTATACTTACTTTGATCTCTACAAGCGTACCACTATGTACTGTATTATAACTCATCTTTTGAACACTGCATATAAGTTTTTTCTATGTACACTTGAACTTCACTACAAGCAGGATTATGTTAACATTCAATGGGAGAAAAATCATTAATGAACAAAAATATGGTATTATCATTACATCTACATTGTTAGCAACACTTGATAGAGTAAAACAAAAACATCAGTGAACATCTCTAAATTGGGATTCATATATTCACTGTTCAATGTATTAACATAAACTCCATTTTAAATGTATATTTTTAAAGATTTATTTATTAATACACACAGAACTGGGGTACAGGCCAAAGGTGCAGGGACGGTGAAAGGATTCACCAGAGACAGAGTGGGGTGCAGAACAGGCAGATCGAAGTACACTACTGAGGGAGCAGTGGGCAGGTCAGGAGAGCTCTGCCACACCATGTGGGACACCTCCCTGGCCAGGGATCGAACTTGTGAAGTGGCTGCTTCTAGCGTCATAGGGCTGTGCTTAAATCCACTGCGCCACCAGGGAAGGCCCATAACAAACTCCATTTTAAATTGTATCTTTTGTCAAATTCCCTCATATTTCTTAACATGTCATTCTGGGTTAGAGTGCCAAATAAATACAAAAATGATACAAACTCCATTATACCAAAAATAAAGGTCACCAACCTTGAATCTCTCTAACAATAACACTTATTTTAAAAAATGACAAATTTAACAAAATTGAATATGAAGATTTCAAAGTTCACCAAAGTATATGACAAACAAATAATATGATTGTTTACTTCCATTTCCAAATAATTCTCTATATAACACATCTGTACAAAGCCTCTATAACATTTAGATATAATTCTTAAATATTTGGTGAAAGTTAGGTTAAGTGTATAAAATTTTACTTCAGATATTGTATATTTTAACCATTTCTATAAGTAATTTCTAAGGTCAAAAGAGACTAAAATATGCAGGATATAAAGTTGACAGAACCAATAAAACTTTTGCTTAATGCTGCACTTTAGTCCATTAACTGCTCTTACAGTAAATGAACTAACTCCATATAGTTCTGTATATCAAATTATCAGGGTTTGCCCCACTTGGTTAAGAAAAAAAATAATAGTTTCTTTTTTAGTATGTATCAAGATATAGTAACAGTTAAACCTTCTATGAACTTAAGGACTCAGACAAGGTTTCTTTGAATTATATAATGTTAATTTGCTATCAAAGCATTATTAAGAAGACAAAAGAATTGGCCTCCCTGATGGCACAGTGGGTTAAAGCACAGTACTGAGAATCTAAAGCTGCTTCCGCATGAGTTCAATTCCCGCCTGCCCCGGAGGTGACCACATGGTGTGGCAGACCTCTCCTGACCCGCCTGCTGCTCCCCTCAGCAGTGTACTTCATCGATCTGCCTGTTCTGTTCCCCACTCTGTCTCTGGTGAAGCCTTTCACCGCCCCTGAGCCTCTGGCCTGTACCCCAGTTCTGTATGCACAAATAAATAAATCTTAAAAAAAAAAAAAGACAAAAGAATTAAAAACTAATTATTCCTTAAGTACCTCTAAAGATATGCCCCTTTCTCTAAATTTCATCGCAATCATTAAAATTACTATTCAATTTTGAGTATTCTCTGAAAGTTCAAAGAATGTTCACAAAAATGCTTCTACACCTTATGCAGTTATTTAAATGCTCTTATTTTAGAAATTACATTGAAAACATCTTTACCCAGAGAACATTCTGTGATAAAGAAAACATGCTAAAGCATAAAACTGTTAGCACAAAGTAAAAAGAAAAACCACTGTCAATTTTTGTCAGGTTGCACTCTCTTGGAAACAGTCAGAACAAAAACATTACTTACTTTCCAGTGACTTAATGAAAAACTCTATGTAATAACAATTCACCTTTATTCTGATCCGTGTGCCAAAGGCATTGGACTCTTCCGAGCGAACTGCTCATATTCTGCAGCTATGCCAGTTTTTCTGAAGCCATCAACTCAGCTGAAGAAAACATAAGTGTGCCTTTTTTAAATCATCCAATTTACAAAATTAAAGCTTGTAAATAAATCATCACTTATACAACAAAGATTAATCCTTTGATTTAAAAAAAAACCACAAACCATCTTTTGTAAACATTTAAAATATAATGTTTCTCTCTTGCTCTGTCAAAAGAACTTCAGGTGATGTATCTCTTGTACAAAATGAGTGTCCTGGAAGAACATGCACTTTAATCAATTTGTACCACAGTTTATTTATCACTGCTACATTTTGAAACAAAGAAAACAGAGAAAGAGTGTATCTTTTGTTGACTTTATAAACATTGTTACACAATGATGTCTTAGGGCTTAAAATTTCACTTCCATAATGTGTGAATACAAATCCCAAAAGATGGGTCAACTATGAATTCTTACTTTTCTTCAAAATGAACCTTATGAATTTATTTCTAAAATTCAGGTTTCTCTAATACTCATCTTTCCCTGAAGTTCCACCCAAACAACTCATTACTTCTTTAGTGCTTTTATATAACTTTGAACCTACTTGTTAACTCAGTAAAAATCACCGAGCTACTCTAACTTGGTGGTGGTGGTGGGGACACAAGCGCGAAGATGATACTGTCTACGCCCTTATGAAGAGCTCTAGACTTCCCTACATTTGTTCTTTCACCATCATTCACACAAAGTATCTTAACATCAGCTTTAACCTCATCACTCTCACTTATCAACAACCCAGTCCCTTCATAGCTATTACTCTAATTCTGAAACTCATTAAGTTGCCATTACTCCTACCTACCATTTATTATACAGGAACACATTTTTGCACATTTATCCATTTAAATTTCACAACAATACTAAGAGAGAGGGGTAATTATTATCTCTATTTTACAGACAAGGAAACTGAAGTTTAGTAAGATTAATTTATCCATGGCTACAGTGTCAATAAGAAAATCAAACTAAGCCTAACAACAAAACCCACTTTTTTCTTGAGTTTTAATGATTCCTCACCTAGTTTACATAACTATAATTCTGGGCGTACAACTTCACGCCTTTATATGCGTACAAGACTTACTACACACTCTCCAGCAACTCTCCTGTGCCGAAACCTCTTCACTATTTTTCCTCCCTCCCACAACCTGCCTGGTAACCAGTATATTTTTCACATTATCTAAGAATTATTTTTGTCATTTTGCCAGTTTTTAAACTACTACCATACTACATTATTATCGATGACTTGATTTAATCACTTTCAATCTCTATTAGTTCAGGATTTTTCCACCAAATGAATCCTTTACTCCATAGTACCTTCTACAGAGCTACTTTTACTTATTTCAACTTAAGAACGAACTAGTTGTCTCCATAACTTTCTACCCTAAAGTGGAGATGGGGGGATCCAGGGAAGAAACCTGTATTATCTTCACTTGTAACAGTACTTAGTAAGTGCTAATACTAGCGACTGATACTAATTTCTGTCCAAATATTTTAAAAGATTTATTTTATTGTTGTAAGAATAATATAAGATCTACAAACTTAACATATTTTGAGTATCTAGTAGTGTCATTATACTTACATTATTGTACAATATTTATTCATCTTGGTCAAACTAAAAGTTTCAAACATTTTTAATAGCTCATCACTACCTATAATATAGATTCAATACTTCTCTGTGTGTGCCATTCACTTCCTTTTTTTTTATTTTCAACCCAAATCTTGTTTCACATACACAAATTATTAAATTTTAAAGTTCTTCTAAATCCACTACCAACAACTTACTTACAGGTGATTTTCCTTTATTTTTGGAAGTCACATCCTCACTGGTCTGAGTTTAAAACCTGTTATTAAACCAAGAAACCACTCTGATTTATAGAGGCTTTTTTCTCCTAAAGAGATTCATAAAACAAGTACAACAATAAAAGTATTGTTGTTGCTGAAAATAAAGGAAAAGCTGACCTAGTAAAGTTTATCTCCAATTCAACAAGCGTAGTATATCAATGAATTTATGACACAAGAGTGCCATAAATCCAAAGCTGGAAAACCCTTTACTTTTTTCTTCTGTGTACTTTGTAGAATTAAAAGGTAGAATTATCAGATGACAAGAGTATCAGTATAATGGAGCTTCCAAGAGCGCTGACGATTCTTATACGCAGTCTCCAGTGTATTCATTACAAACTCTTAAGAAGTAGAAATAATTACTAGTTTATATTCTATTAGGAAGCAGATTTTAGATAAGACAAGTAAATATATAATTACCAGCTACAAAAAATTATATAATGAAAGATTTTAAAAGGGTACCTGATGTAAGACTTGGGTGACAGAGAGTAAAGAGCATTGAGAAAAGGCTTACTTGAGAAATACCACTTATGCTTGAATCTGAAGAATGAGTTAACTGAGGGATGGTCATGCTGAAACAATGCTGGCAAGTCAAGTTGCATGTGCAAAGTGATATGATGTTGCTTCCTTATGATGGAAAATAAACTGGTATGACTAAGTAAATGATGAGGCCAGGGAAATAGAATCAGGTTATGCAGGGTCTTGTAGGCCACAGTAAAGATTTTAAATTTTACCTATACAAATACAGTTAGTGATGTGAAATTCACTGAGGGATTTTAAACAGAGAAATAAGTCACCAATGAATAAACAAGTGATATGGTTTGTTTGGGTTTAGAGAAGAGAGTGAAAGGAACAAGAATAGAAGAAAACAAGGCAACCAGACAACAGAGCATTAAAATGATTCCACCATTTGTTTAACTTGGTTGTCTCAGTTAATCCTCATAACAATGATATAAGGTGATTATCTTACAAATGTGAATACAGGGAATTGGTGACATTAAGTCTATTGAGAAAGGATTGTGCCTTAAGCTAGAGAAATGATACTAAAGATGAGCAGAAAGATTGAAGGCATACATTGGAAGAGAATCCACCTTGAAAAGGATATGGTGCATGGGATGAAGAAGCAGTCAAGACTGGTATTCAAAAATCTTGTAAATGTATATAAATGGCATGGCACTGAATGAAATGGGATACTGGAGGAGAAAGAATTTGGTATAGAGAAAAAATTAAGACTGATTATATTTGAAATTCCTAAAAACATCAAGTTGAAATGTCAAATAGTTGGTTATTTAGATCTTGAACTGAAAACAAAGGGAACAGGATGGAAATAAAAATTCTTAAGTCATCAATTTATAAATGGAATTTAAAGCTTTGGGCAAAAGGTAAAAGTAGAAAAACAAGACCTAATACTGAATCCAGACATTCCACTTATTCTGTCAAAAGTCTCTATAAATGATTAATGTCACCAGGTTTTTCAGCCCTCATTCAACTTTACCTTTCTGCAAAATTCAATGCTTCCTATTACTTTTTTGTTGTTGTTGTTGCCTCTTTTACAAGCCTTGTCCTCCTCTATCCAGTTGTTAAAATAATCAAGAATCGGGCCCTCCCTGGAGGCACAACGGGTTAAAGCACAGCACAGAGAAGCTAAAGCCAGTCCAGCAAGAGTTCGATCCCTGCCTTCCTGCCTAGGTGATCCACATGGTGCTATCCACATGGCGCGGCAGACCTCTCCTGACCTGCCCGCTGCTCCCCTCAGCAGTGTACTTCATCTGTCAGCCTGTTCTGCTCCCCACTCTGTCTCTGGTGAATCCCCTCACCACCCCTGCACCTCTGACCTGTATCCCACCTCTGTATGCATAAATCTTAAAAATAAAAATTATCAAGTATCCTTCAATGCTACATCCTAGGTCCCCCTTCTTCTCTTCTCCAGCACTGTACTCTTCGGACAATATAACCTACTTCCATAGCTTCAATCACTAGCAACCAAACAAATTATATATAAACGTTTACCTATATTTCCACCCCAGAACTCTCCTTTAGAGGAGAGCTCCATTCTACTAGATACAAAACCCACTTCAAATGTTCTTAAGGTATCTCTTCCAGCTAAGACCTGTCAGTCCTAAAAAAAAGTGTTTACTCAGGGTTAGAATTTTGAAAAAATTACTAGAAAACCATTACAGGTCAATGCTCCAGGACACAGGATTATGCCATTAATTATCATTTCCTTTCATGGATCATGACCTAAAGTGGGTAAACCTGACAACCTTATTGATGATTAGAAATGGGAAGCAACCAGATGCACGACAAAAATACAACTCGTGCCTCTTGGAGCAGTTAGGAAAAAGAAAGTGAAGAATGGTCAGAAGAGGAAAAGAATATCATGTCCAGGGCCTGATGGATGTATGGCAACGGAAGTCACCTGTATACACAGCAGGCCTCGCTAAGGGGCGAGTGGAGGACGATGACAGCCCTCTGCGAAAAGGGGCCACATTTGGTTGCGGAGGGAGCGAGTAACATTAAAGACCAGTAAAAGATGAGCGAAAGCCTGGGGGGAAACCCAAGGAGGGTACCTGCACGGACAGGGCAGCGTCGAGGGGCTGGGGGCAGGCTGAGCACAGTGGGGCGAACTCTAGAAGAGTGAGCACCGAGTGGGCGGACCGCACGGGGCGGGGTGGGGGGGCTAGGGAAAACGGCTCAGTTGAGAAGCTCGCCGGGCCCGCCTTACCTGTACTTGTGGGTCCGGGGCTCCCGACTGGCCTGCCGGAAGCACCGAGTCCGCGCGGAGGGGAGGAGCCCGGGATAGGAAAGGAAGGGACACCCAGCACGTAGGAGCGAGACCACTCGCTCCCCCGTCAGGGAGGGCGGCTGATGGCGGGAACTGTGACCACACGCAAACACGCACGCACGCACGCACACTCGACGCCAGACCACACTAGGCGCGTGCGCGCTAGATTGCAAACTCCGCCTCTCTTACGCCCTCGCCCCGCCCCTCCACTGAACGAAGTCTAACCAAGATAGCCCCGCCCCGTCCGGGAAATAGTACGCATGCGTACTGTCCACTCCGTGCACTTTTCGCCCTCCCACCATTTCCCTTCTTTCAGTCCTGTTGGGCATGCGCATACCTTCGAGACGGCCCGGATTTTCCCGCCCTTCACTGGCCACGGGAGGGGGGTCAGAGTTCACGCCCCTCTCCTGGGATACCTGCTTGAAGTCGGGAGGTGCGGAGATTTCATAGGTGGCGGACGTATTTCCGGTACCGAATCTTAAAGGGGCAAAGAACATGCTCGAACTGTAAACGCTGCCAAGGACCAGAAGGCGGGAAAAGGTGGTGTGGGCGGGGTCAGGGGTGAAAGGTCAGAGGGCTGCTAAGGGGCGGAGCGAGCCGGAGGCGGATGGCGGCTGCGGCGCCTCATCATCTTTGGCGGCAGAGTCGCTGAGCGGGGACTGTAGGCGGACGCGTCCGGCGGTCGGGAGAGAGCGGCGGCCGCTCCCAACATGCACAGTCTGGCAACGGCTGCGGTAAGTGCCTGTGCCGCCCTGCTGGGCCCAGAGCCCTTCCTCAGCCCGGCGCTTCGGCCTCCTCTCCTGGTTCCCTCTGTGGGGCCGAGACTCTGGCGCCTCCTTTTTCTTAACCCGCGCGGGGCCGGGTCCTCGCCGTGCCTCGGCTGTGGTGCAGGCGGCCCCACTTCCCTCGCCGGCCGGCTCTCGCGGCCTCTTCCACCGGGTATAGGTTACCCCGGCCGCGGGGCCTGGGCCCGCGCTCGGCACCCCTCCCTCGCGGCCGGGATCTACCCTTCATTGATTCACTGCGCGGACCGACAGTTTCTGGGCGCCAGTTGCTGGTTGGGCGTCGGCGGGATGAGGGGAGTTCTGCGGTCAATCTGACGAGGCCGGTGCTCTCGGAACTCGCTGCCCAGGCACATCGCAGTGCGAAGGAAATGTCTTCTAGCTCCACAACTTGCTTTGCATATGGAAAATCTGAGACCCAGAAAAGTGTATAGGCTTTCTGCGTTTCAGAATTTTCTCACACTTCTCATTTTACCAGCGGGATCTTTTGATAAGAAGAAGGGATCGTGAAACGCTAAGGCTCCCGATTGCATTTAGATTACATCCAGACGCGTTGCTGAGGCTTGCACGGCCTTACCTGTACGAGATAATCTTTACCGCCTTCCCCGCAGTCGTCTTCTGTCATTTGCTCTGTAAGCTGGCCGCCCTTCCATCTCTTCTACCTGTGTTTTTCCACTCCAGGGTGTAGTTTCTGATCCCTACTCCAAGAATGCTCTTTCTACTCCCCCTCCCTTACGTGTGCACACACAGCGTGTGGGTGTAATTGGTCCATCTTTCCTCGGTCTCTGCCTAGAAGTGGCCTTCCCCGATCCTCCTATTTAAACTAGTTTTGTAAACCCGGTTGTTTTGGGCTTGGGTACTCTTTACAGTACAGCATTGGTCTCAATTTGCAAGTTTTGTGTTTGTTTACTTGGTTATTGTCTGTCTCCCTCTTAAGGGCAGGGCTCTCCCAGTGCCAGGGCAATTCCTAGCACAAGGTTGAGAGTTCATATACTTTGCTGCTTAAAGCTTATAGGTGAGGGAGGATACCACTGAGAGCATAGAGCCATGATGATAGAGCCATGAAGGAATTACGTGATTTAAGCATATTTTTCTGTATACCCTGTCCCACTTTTTGGGGGTTTCACTGAGGTGAAGTGATTTAAGGAGAGTAGTGCAAGTGAACTGAGTGATTAGGTTAGAGAAAACATTGTCATTTCCAGGTCCAGTGGCATAGGTCACCACTTTTCCTAACTGCGCCTATTCAGAGCAGAGAGCTACCTTTTGTATCTCAGGTGATTATAATTTCCTCAAACAGTTTTTGTTTGTTTTCTTCTCCCAAGTTATACATGTAATGTAGGAAAAAGTCCAAAGATGACGTTGCTACTGGTAGGGGAAAGGCAGTTTTAACACGGTAAAGGTTAGCTTATCTGTCTCTCAAAATTTGTGTCTCCTCCAGACCTTGAAACCAAACTTCTGTTTTCCCTGCACCTTCCCCTAACTCTATTACATTTATTTTCATTTTTTCCCTAAAGCGTTTTTTTTTAAGCCATGAAAACTTTAGCACATTATTTATAATAAGTATTCAGTTAATTTTACAACACTTTATACTTACTTGAAACGTGAGCCTTTAGATATATTTTCACCTGTCAGGCTTTTATGACCACACAAAAGTTCTGATAAGTTCCTTTGTACCACTCATACACCAGGATATTTGGTTAGTGAGATGAATAAAATAGAAAAATTGAGCCACTTCTTTCCCACTCTTTCAAGCCTTCCTTTAGAATAAGTTGCCTGTTTTATTCTGATCCAAGTAAAGGTATATATTTCTTAGTGGAAATTGGGAAGATTTTCCCAATTTAATAATACATGTAACACTGCCCATAATAATCTGAACTGGCTTAGGAGATGTTTACTTTTTACTTAATGACAAAATTTGTACTTGTGTTTGTACCTCTAGTTCTCTTTTTTTAAGTAACATCGCTTAAGCTAGAGAGGTATCAAGACTGTGAGCACAAGTGAATGCACCATGTCATTTGCTAGAGGAGGGAATTGAGGTAATTTGGGAAATATCTTAATATTTGACCCTGAGTAATATTCAGAAGTGTGCAGAATGACTGTTTTCATTCTTTAAGTATCCGTCCTAGCATATTCACTGTTGTGCCCATTGTTTTTCACATCTATTAAATGTAGCAAAAGCACAATTTAGGGTTATCCCAAAGATTAAATAATAACGAAATATCAGTGGGTGGCAGCTTTCACTTACTAGTCTAAAGACTTTCCTGCCAGACTTGGCCTTAATTCCTGCTTCAGAAAGTAACTTAAAACATTTTCTTACAGACCTTGGAGGTTGCTTTAGATTAGTAAACCTGTAAATCTTCACAGGTTTCTCCTGTGGTTCTCCTGTAGTGAATGTTATACTACTGACCTGAAACAAGCAAAGGTAAACAAACTGTTAGGGGATTCATTGGGTATGTACTTATATATATAGAAAAATAACCCCACTGATTTCCACTGGCAGTTCTAACATCCTTAAATCCTTGTTTTCCATCACTTTCTACCTAACCAGCAGTATTAGTCACTTTATATCTTTTTGTTCAAACTGTGCTAGACTCCCAGATGCCCTCCTCTTTGGCAAGTAGAAGGAACACTATGCACTCTGAGGGATCTAATTCAGTCACTCCCCCTATGTCTCATTGTGAAACTTTAATTTTTAAAAAGTAACTTTGAAGGACATCCTGTCCCTTGTTTTATAAATTTATAAGAATAAGCTAATTCAGTGTTTTCCTCTAGCATCATTCAGAAAGTCTGGTTTTGTTTTTGTTTTTTTTTTTTTTTAAGATTTGTTCTTGTTTATTTATGCATATAAGAACTGGGATATAGGCCAGAGGTACAAGGGATAAGAGGATTCACCAGAGACAGAATGGGGAGCAGAACAGGCAGATAGACTGAAATATACTGCTGAAGGGAGCAGTGGGCAAGACAGGAGAGGTCTGCTGGGCCATGTGGGTCACCACCCTGGCTGAGGATCAACTTCCTGCCACAGTGATTGGCGATAGCTTGATACTGCTGACACTTTAACTCCTATACCACCAGCGAGGCCCCAGAAAGTGTGTTTTCTTAGAGTATTTTCATTATGCAGACAAAGTCACATGTTGTCACCTCCAGATTTGGGGCAATAATCTATTTCAAACTGATTCCTTTCTTTCCTTGTTCACTGTCCCATTTTCACTAGTAGGAAAACCAGCAGCTATTTTGGTCATTCAACATAGAATTCTTTTAATAGATATCACTATTTTCTGTTTAAGAAAGTCATCAACTTCAGCTTTTTTAATTCACTCAGAGGGGAGAAATCTTATTTTATACTTATGGGTAAATGTGAATTATTTTTATTTAAGTTAATCTAGATTTTTTAAAATTGCTTAGCTCTTTCAGAGGTAGAAAACCAATTATTAATTACTACCTTGTGTGATTCTTAGAGGTTAACCATTAGTGACTAGCTTGTTGTTGCTAATGTCTTGCTTGTGTTAAGTTTTGTTGGAAAGAAAAAAGTATTTTGAAATACTTTTTCCATTTACAATCTATTAGAAAGAAGAGTGGATCCTTCCTAAATTTTGATAATACAAACTTTTAAAAACATATCTATTAAAAGGAAAGGATCAGAGTTAGCAGGCTATAACAAAAACTTGCAATGATATACCTTTCTAATCTTGTAATTAAGTATCGGAAATACAAATAGCCCCTTGTAAACTGACTTTGTTCTGGGAATGTAATTTAATCCACTGCTTATTCAATTCAAGCTATTAAAGAGATACAATAGTGATGTTAAAGTTATATATTGGGTTTTTAATTGGAGGGATATTTTTTTAATTGGAGGGATATTTGTGATATCAATCCTATAGGCCAGGTAGAGCTCACTAATTCCAGAGAGAAATAGTCAAATTCACTGTATGAATTTGAATATGGTAAACCTATAAATGAAAAGAATCACAGCAATTGTAGTAAAAACATTTAAAGGTGATGTTTAAGTAGATAATAGGAGGAAGAAATTTGCCTACATTGTTTAGCCTTTGATCATTTGTAAAATGAGGATAATACCGCATTGTTGGGGTTGTTGAATGAAACCATGTTTCTAACAAAAATGTGCCACATCATTCTTCTTTATTTTCAAAAAAGCTAAACTTTTGTGTTATAAAATTACTTATATATGTATGTAGGGAAAGAGTTTCATCACTTGTAGAATGAGGGTAATACCACATCATTATATGCACACGTGCTAAATTATGCCACTGTCTGCATCATATGTCATCTGTTACAATGACTTTTCCATTAAAATGATGGTTAAGTACCTCAGTCTCAATAAGTAAAAATTTTCTTGACATAAATGAAGTTGCTCCTGGTGTTGATTGCTGAAGTGATAACATTTTAGTCTTATATCCATATAGATTCTCTATCTAAATTGTTTAAATCATGGTAGTTTTTCAGAAAGTCATCTTTAGATCAGACCTCATTTTTCAGGCAGACTAGAAGCAGCATTGGCAGGGCAGTTAAGAGTATGGACTTTGTTTCCAGACTGCCTGGATTCAATCTGACTTTGCCACTTAATTTTAGATAATATCTCTGTTTCTCAATTCCTTATCTACAAATGAGTGTGGTGATGGTGTTTATTTAGGCAGTGTCTAACAGAGTAAGTACAATACATGTTCACTTCCATATTTATTTTAAGAAATAATTGTATTCGGCCCTCCCTGGTGGCACAGCGAGTTAGGACACAGCACTGCAAGCTGGTGGCAGCTGCTTCAGTGCAAGTTTGATCCCTGGCCCCAGAGGTGACCCACATGGCATGGCAGACCTCTCCTGACCCTCTCGCTGTTCCCCTCAGCAGTGTACTTCATCGATTTGCCTGTTCTACTCCCCACTTTGTCTCTGTGAATTCTTTCACAGCCCCTGCACCTCTGGCCCGTACCCCAGTTCAGTTCTGTATGCATAAATAAATAAACCTTTTTAAAAAGAAAGAAAAAATTTTATTCACCCCATAGCAAGTAGGTGTTCCATGGGTATAAACCAACTCCTGCATAAATAAATAAATCTTTTTAAAAAGAAAGATCCCATAGCCAAACTAGTGCCTGAGAGGTGTCCCCAAGTCTTAGAACGAAAGTCTCATGAAAGCTGCAGTTTCCACAAGCAGCCTCAGAAGTCGTTATATTGCTAACAGCAGGTTGCCATGGCCTAGGGACTGGCTCTCCAGGGTGTGAGCACCACTCAAGGGGCACTGTCTCCTTTACCGGAGTTAGGCCAGCCCTGGAACTGAGTAAGCCTGTGCACTGTAGCTACCAGTGCAACATAGGCTACCATGTGCAGAAAGGGCTAGAGACATGCTGGATACAAATAACAGTCTGTAGCTAGTGGGGATGATGGAGTTTACTCGTGGTGTTTGAATAACAGAACTTTTGAGAAGTCCAGTATAGATATATTATTGGAGCAGTGACTGTAAGATTCTCTTTATTTACTTGATTGTTGGTCTAAGACAAGAAATCCAGAGCTAAAAATTTAGCCCTGGTTTCCACTAAATTTTTTTCCCTTTTTTAAAAAGATTATCTGGGGCCCTCCCTGGTGGCGCAGCGGGTTAAAGCACTGCACTGAGAAACTGAAGCCACTTCCACATGAGTTCGATCCCCGCCTGCCCCGGAGGTGACCACATGGCGCGGCAGACCTCTCCTGGCCCGCCCGCTGCTCCCCTCAGCAGTGTACTTCGTCCATCTGCCTGTTCTGCTCCCCACTCTGTCTCTGGTGAATCCTCTCACCCTCCGCAACTCTGGCCTGTACCCCAGTTCTGTACAAATAAATAAATAAATCTTTAAAAAGATTATCTATCTATCTCTCTATCTATCTATTCTATCCATGCATGCATATAAGAATTGGGGTGTAGACCAGAGATGTGGGGTAGGGGAGAGTAAGAATATTCACCAGACATAGCATGGAGCAAAACAGGTAGACTGACTGAAATACACAGAGGGGAGCAGCAGGCGTGACAGGAGAGGTCTGCAAAACTTGTGGATCAGCTCCCTGGCCTGGCAAGGGATGGAACCGGTGCTGTGGTGGCTGTGGTTTGCTTCATAGAGCTGAGATTTAACTCTTTACACCACCAGCGAGGCCCTCCATGAAACTTTTAAGGTGATGTGAATACTCTAAATAACGACACCTGTCTTCTGGTAGGAATTACACTGCCAAAAATAATTTTTTAAGTTAAAGACCTATCTGTAGCAGCACAGAAAGAGTGTTTGGACAATATTGTTTTTGTTGTTGGGAGAGGGGGAAACCACCCTATTCTTCTATACCACATTGTTTTAGAAATCTGTGTTTTCTTGAAGGAACATCACTAATGGTGTCAAAATACAGCTTTTAGCAGGTTACTCTAGCATTTGGAGAAACCTTGAGCTCTACTTGGTATTTCAGTCCACTAAGTGGACTGAATATTTTGTGATTCTTTTTGTCAAGCAAGTATGAATTGATAAACAGCAAGCTAAAAGCTTATAATAGGTGTCTATTTATAGAAGGCTATTCATTTTAGTAGGGTAAATGTGAATATACCTCAAATCCATCTTAGACTCATTCTTTTCCTCAGCAAAAATGGTTGTCCTTTTTGTTTCTCATCTTTTCCCTCTGTACAATTCTATGCTGAGGTATAATGGAAACATGTCAGTACTGCAAGAATATGCTATATAGTTGAAGAAAACATTGGAATATACAGTTTCAAAGTTGGGTGCAGTGAGCGAGATAATTCTTCTAAAGTTTAATGACTATAGACGTAGGTGCTTTTTTCTATCTGCACACCCTTTTATTTCTCATAGTTTGGGAGGAATTAGGAGAGAAAATATTGGGCATAAGGATAGCATTCCCCATGAGTTTCTTAGGATTTTAAAGCTAGAGATAGCAGCAGTAATCATTTTTCTAGTTTGCCATCTTATTTTCTAGATAATAATAATTAAGGGATTTAATCAGGATCACAAGACTATTTGACAAGTATGGAGGTTATAGAGATGCTAGAATATGGGGAGAATACTGCGATTCTTCAGCACAATAGTGAAAGCATATTCTTCATGTCTTTTGATACAAGTCCATACATGAGTAAGAAATGACTGATTCTCAAAGAGATAGAGGTAGAATGTGTATAAGAAGAATTTAAAGGGACAGATTTTTCAAGTCATAGGTTTTCGGCTCTATCAAGGGGTGTAACAGATTATAGCGAAGGGGCCAACAATGGGTGGGGACGTAACTTTTCTTTCAAGAAAAATTACAGGCACAAAAAAAGTTTTAAAAAATATTATTGTAAAAAAAAAAATATTATTGTATGTGATGAAAAACCTTCCATATAAATCCCAATCTTAAATGTAACTACAGTTAATAGTTTCTTCCATGTCTTCCTGGAAACATTGTATTTGAATGTATAAGAATATGTTATGTGTATTAATGGAAGCCTGTTGTAGATGCCATTCTGCACTTTTTGGGTTTTATTTAGTATACTTAGAGCAATCTCTCTCTTTCTCTTTTTTTTTAAGATATACATAGTGTTCTATATAAAAATGGTACCATGAATATTTAACTAATTCCTTATTGATAGCTATTATTTCAAGTGTCTGCCTTTTTTTTTTTTTTTAAGATTTATTTATTTATGCATACAAGAGCTGGAGTACAGGCCAGAGGTTTGGTGGGTGAGAGGATTCACCAGAGACAGAGTGGGGAGCAGAACAGGCAGACAGACTCAAATACACTGCTGAGGGGGGCAGCGGGTAGGTCAGGAGAAGACTGCCATGCCATGTGGTTCACCTCCCTGACCCGGGATCAAACTTGTGCTGCAGTAGCTTCATAGTGCTGTGCTTTAAACCGTTGCACCACCAGGGATGGCTCTCAAGTTTCTGCTTTTAAAGCAAAGCAACAATAACATCCTAGTATGTGTTTGGTATAGCCAAGTATATCTATAGGATAAATTCTTAAGCATGGAATTAATCAAGGGTGTGTGTGTTCTAGATTTTGATAAGTAAGCTGTCAAAGAGACTAAATTTGTTTATATCAAGTGTATATATTTAGATAAGTGCCCTTGGTATTTATGAAAAATATACTTATTGTAAGCACTATTACAGTGTCACTTGGTTTGAATCTAATGAAACTCATGTTTGTTTCTTGTTTTTTACCTGAAGCCTGTGCCTACCGCACTGGCTCAAGTGGATAGAGAAAAGATCTATCAGTGGATCAATGAGCTGTCTAGTCCTGAGACGAGGGAGAATGCTTTGCTGGAACTAAGTAAGAAGCGAGAATCTGTTCCTGACCTTGCACCCATGCTATGGCATTCATTTGGTACTATTGCAGCACTTTTACAGGTGGGTAAATGTATCTATAACTGGTACTTCAATCCTGTTACATCACACTTAGGTGTCTCTCTACCTCTGTCTAAATGATTGTGAAGATTTTAGAAAGATTATAAGAATTTACTTATAAAAAAAAGTGTGTTGTGATAAAGATTCTTGGGTAATACACAAGAGATTTATTTATTTTGAGATTAAAAAATCTGTATTTTTTTTAACAAGTCCCTCCTCCCTACTCCCAGGTGATTCTGATGTAGGTGGTCTAAGACTATACTTTGAGAACTAACTTTAGGAGAACTACAAAATGATTCTTCATGGCAGGTGGCAAAGGTGAAATGTAAAGTATAAGGGCCTTCCTGGTTGCTTAGGTGTTAAATCTCAGTGCTCACTACAGCCTGAGTTCAATCCCATGGCCTGGGAGCTAACTTATGTATGGCACAGCAGACCACTCCTGTTTTGCCCAATGCTCCCCTTAGCAGTGTATCTCAGTAAATCTGCCTGTTCTACTCCCTACTTTGTCTCACCCACCTTGCACAGCCCTGCCTGGCACCTCTGGCCTAGACCCCAGTTCTTCTATGCAAAAATTTCTTTAGAAAAGTAACATATACATACTACAGAGTACATTCTGGGGAAACAAAATGTTAAGATAAAGAGAAAAGTTGCTGTAGAATGAAAGGTTAGGTACACTGAGACATCAAAGAATAGAAAACTAATTTGGTTCTGACCAACATGACCCTTACAATAAATTGATATGGTATAATCTTTAAGATATCGAGGTAGTAGAATGATGATCTGTTGCTCAAAATACCTAATATTTGTTTGTTTATTTTTGCACAGAACTGGAGTATAAACCAGAGCTGGTGGGGGGAGGTGAGACGCGGGGAGCAAAATAGACAGATCTACTAAAATGCACTGCTAATGCCTTTTGCAGCAACAAGGATGGAGCTGGAAGGGATTGGGTTTAATGAAATAAGCCAGAAAGTAAAAGAAAAATATCAGATAGTTTGACTCATAGCAGGGGCATAAGGGACCAAGGGAGAAAAAAATAATAATAATGAACAACTATATATCAGAGACATTTTATAAGGGTGGAGTAGGGAATGGGATCAAAAATGGGACGGGGCGGGGGAGGTTGGTGCATGGGACTATGGTGATGGCTCACTGGTGATTGGGTGATGGGAAGCCCACGGGGATTGCAGCTGAGATGGAAAAAGACACAAAGTGATGTAAAAATAAACTATAATAATAATAATAATAAAAATACAGTGCTGGGCCCTCCCTGATGGTGCAGCGGGTTAAAGCACAGCACTGGGAAGCTAAAGCCACTTGTGCATGAGTTCGATTCCCGCCTGCCCCGGAGGTGACCACATGGTGTGGCAGACCTCTCCTGGCCCACCCGCTGCTCCCTCAGCAGTGTACCTCATCGATCTGCCTGTTCTGCTCCCCACTCTGTCTCTGGTGAAGCCTCTTGCTGCCCCTAAGCCTCTGGCCTGTACCCCAGTTCTGTATGCACAAATAAATCTTTAAAAAAAAAAAAATACACTGCTAAGAAGAGCAGTGTGAAATAGGACAGGTCTGCTGCCACCTGTGGGTTAGCTCCCGAACCAGGGATCCAAGTCAGACGGTCATGGTGGGCCATTGTGGTGGCAGTGCTAGGACACCAGGGAGGCCCAACTAATAATTATTTTTGTAATCTGTAAATTTATATTCTACCCCTGCTGTACATAGCCAAGAAGCTAATCTTTCTTTTAGGAACGTTTCTATGTAAAATGCTATTGAAATAAATGGAATGATATTTAGTAAGTGATCACCTTTTACAGAGAATAGTCATTATTTTGTTTGTTCATATCCCTACTCTTAAACCAGTGTTCTTTTTTTTCCTTTTTTCATTTGCTGTCTGACCATACTCAAACTTCTTTATGAGTCACTATAGTGCCTTGCTTTCTCTTTCTACACCAACTCTCTCATCACCATACTTAAAGGGGTGTGTTGACAAAAGAAGGGATTATAAATGTAAATTGATTACTATGAATAATGCCTCAAGTAATCTGAAAGCCTCAGCAGATACAGGGTGTAAAAGGAGGTACATTTGCTTCCGCAGAAATCTTCCTAGAGACATGTAAAAATATCAAAATATCTCAGCATATTTAGCCAAGTATGTATGTGGTTAAATGACAAGAATATTTTATTTCTGCTCCCTCTTTGATGATTCCAGTTTTACAAGGTATGTGGAATTAGAGAGCTTTAAGTTTCTTATTTTAGTACCATGAGAATGAATTTTATAGTAAGTTATTCCTTGTACATCTGGTGCTGATCCCCCCCCCTTTTTTTTTTTTTAAGGAAATTGTAAATATTTATCCATCTATCAACCCGCCCACCTTGACAGCACACCAGTCTAACAGAGTTTGCAATGCTCTAGCATTACTGCAGTGTGTGGCATCACACCCAGAAACCAGGTAAATGCTTTGGATAAGTCTCTGGGGAAAGGTCTGTATCAAATGTAATCCTAAACTTTTTCTGTGTAATAGGAAGAAGTACATGCAAGACAGTGCATGTGTGGGAGTGTGACTCTTCAGGACTCACATTTACTTTTTTTCCCCCTAAAGAATTACTGGTTTCTAATTTACCATATGTTGATGTAATAATGATATAATATTGTTTAACTTACTTTTTCTTTAAAGATTTATTTATGCATACAAGAACTGGGATACAGGCCGAAAGTGTTGTGAGTGAGAGGATTCACCAGAGACAGAAACGGGGAGCAGAACAGGCAGATTGACAAAGTACAGTGCCTAAGGGAGCAGCAGATGGGACAGGAGAGGTCTGCCACGCCATGTGGGTCTTCCCTGGCCAGGAACCAAACTCATGCTGCAGTGGCTGCCATTTTAACCTGTTGTACCACCAGGGAAGGCCCTAACATACTCTTTTTAATTAGTTTTGTTGTTTTTTCTTATTATAGTAAAATACAACATAAATTTTACTATTTTAACTGTATTTGTAGAATAATGGTACTAAATACATTCATAATGTATAGCCACCGCCACCGTGCATCTCTATAACTTTTCACCTTAAAAAAAAATGAAACTGTCCACCCAGTAGGTGATAACTCACCGTTTCTCTAAACTCCAGCTTCCGTCAACCACTGTTTTTCTTTCTGTCTTTTGCGTTTAACTACTTGAACACTTAATCATAAAGGATTTATTTCTCTGATTGACTTATCTTACTTAGCATGGTGTCCTTAAGTTTCATCCATGTTGTAGCGTGTGTCAAATTTCCTTCCTTTTTAAAATAAAAAAATACCATCATATTGCTTTTTAACCATTCAGAATAGTGAATTTTGAAGGAGTGGTGGTCACATCTGAG
This sequence comes from Condylura cristata, assembly GCF_000260355.1. Taxonomy (NCBI): domain Eukaryota; kingdom Metazoa; phylum Chordata; class Mammalia; order Eulipotyphla; family Talpidae; genus Condylura; species Condylura cristata. Next base: position 12,730,688 of record NW_004567103.1, on the reverse strand, counting down.
AGAAGGTAGGGAATACAGCCCCTTTGTGAACCTGTGGTAGGCATTGCTGTGCCATAAAAGGCACAATGCATTGCATTTATTGAGAGTAATTTTATAAATATTTGAAGGAACTTTTCTCACTGAGCCCAGATTTGACTTCAGAATCTAGATAACCTATGTAATGGGTGAGCGTTGGCATACAATTTGAAATATTAAAATCTGAGTGCTAGATCGACAGTGACCCTTGAAGGCTCTAGAAAAGTTACTGAGGGTTTTTCGAGAAATGCAAGAGTACTTTGATAAAAATTTTGAGTGTTGCTGTAAGTTTTTATCTCACAGTAATGAGAATTGCTATTATCAAAAAGAAAAACAGGGCCCTCCCTGGTGGCACAAGGGGTTAAGCTACAGCTGGATGAAGCTCTCTGCAGCCACTGCAAAGCAAGTTCGATCCCTATGCAGGGAGCTGACCCACATGGCACAACAGGCCTCTCCTGTCTCTCCCATTGCTCCCCTCAGCGATGTGTTTTAGTAGATATGTCTGTTCTGATGAATCTTCTCACCCCCTGCACCTCTGGCCTGTACCCCAGTTCTTGTATACATAAGTAAATTATTAAAAAAAAGAAAAGCAAGTATTAGTGAGTATGTAGAAAAAAGAGAACGGAAGCATACTTTTGGGGGGAATGTAATTTGGTGCAGCCACTGGAAAACAGTACAGCGGCTCCTTACCATATGATTCCAACTGTTTAACTTCTGGCTGTTTTTCTGAAGAATATGCAAACAGTAATTTGAAAAGATAACCTTAATCCTATGTTCATTGCAGCATTATTTATTTATAATAACCAAGAAATGTTAACAATGTAAATTCCCATCAGTAGATGAACGGATAAAAAGATGGTACACACAGGCACACATATACCTACACACACAGTGGATTACTGTTTAGCTATGAGAAAAAGATGAGGTCTTGCTCTTTGGGACAACTTGGATGGCCAGTACCCTCAAAGATACTGTGCTGAGTGAAATAAAGCAAATGGAGAAAGATAGATACTATATGATTCTACTCATGTGGCATATTAAGAACAAAGCAAACAAACAAAACAAAACCCGATTTACATAGAACAAATTGGTGGTTATAGAGGGGAAGGAAGAGTGAAAGGTGACTAAACAGAGTCATTTATATGATTGTACATGAAAACTAGACTTTGATGGTGGGCATGATATGATGTATACAGATGATGGATTTAAATGCTGTATACCAGAAATGTAAATAATGTTATAAATCGGTGTTACATCAAAAATGTAGGAAAAAAATATCTTTGAGTATTGGCTCTCCTGTGAAGTGTAGCTGTAAGGTAAATTAGTAGACTGATTTCCTGTTTGTTTCCTGATATATTAGCTGTAGATTTTGATATGTGTGAAATGCCCTAACCAAAAAAGGGAAAAGTATGCATTTAAGATAAACCTATTAATGCTGCTTTATTTTGTTGTATCAGTTATAAGATTTTGTCTCAATGTGCCTGCGGTGTTTATTACTTAATGGTAAGTTTGTTGGAGGAGCACATCTAGAAGAATCTCTTGGGAACATGATTGTGTTTTATGAACTAGTTTTTAAAATCTGTACTTGGGTATTTTATAAGTTTTTAATATGTTTGGTGTTGATTACAAGGAGAATCACATATTCTCTTAACCATCGTCCTAAACTCAGGTTTTTCTGCCCTGGTACCATCGATATTTTGGTCTAAGAAGTCTTTGCAGTGGTGGGGGTTGTGGGCAGTATCAGTATCATGTACATTGTAAGATGTTTAGCAGCGTTCCTAACCTCTGCCAGCTTTGGTTGTGACATTCAAAAATGTCTGCCAACCAATTTGCCACATCTTCCTAAGGGTAGAAGCATCTGTGAGCTGCACTGATGACCCAGCATCAGCTTTTTTAAAGGATTTCTCGCATAGACAATGTTTAGATCTAAAGAACTTACCACTTGGAATTTGAATGTTCAGAATCCTTAGAATTAATTATAAGCTCTAAATTATTTTTTATTGTAGGTCAGCATTTCTTGCAGCACACATCCCACTTTTTTTGTACCCCTTTTTGCACACTGTCAGCAAAACACGTCCCTTTGAGTATCTTCGGCTAACCAGTCTTGGAGTTATTGGTAAGTTATTAAGATTGTTTTCCAAGTCTAAAATCTTCATAATAATGGCTTAAATTGGGTGTTCTGTCTTATCTTTTGCAGTTTTGTTCATTAATTGTTACTTTGAGGTAGAGTTTTTACCAATGAATGTGATGACTTTTATGAAGCCCCTTTCTGAGCCTTATTAATGAGGCTGTAAGTCCCAACATCTAGGATTAAAGTCAGGATATAAATAGAAATTTTACTGGAATTTTAGGGAGAGTGAAAACTAGTCAACAAAAAAAGAGTTTTATAACAGTAATCACTGCAGTTGGATGATGTAAGAAAAAAAGCAGTGGAATAATGAAAAAATACTTGGACAACATAAAACTAGTTATCCATTCGTGCATATATTTTTTTGAAACTTCAGTTTCGAGTTAATTTAGAAAACAAGCAGAGGGGACTATTTCAGCCAAGTCTTATTTTTTTTAAACAGGGTAAAAAGGCAAACTTGAATATAAATGAAATGACATGTTAGAAATCATAAAATATTTTTGAACTGAATAAAGTAAAAACAACAAAATTTGTAGACTGAGCTAAAGCAGGTCTTAAAGGACATTTTATAGCATTAAACACTTATACTGTAAGGAAGGAATGATCTAATCACCATAATAAAGAAGAAATTAGCTGCATGAACAAGTTAATTTTAATTGGAAATTCTAACTTTGAACTTTTAATTTTGTCTATATTTTCTTTAGGGGCCCTTGTGAAAACAGATGAGCAAGAAGTAATCAACTTTTTATTGACAACAGAAATTATTCCTTTGTGTTTGCGCATAATGGAATCTGGAAGTGAACTTTCTAAAACTGTGTGTGCTTTTTTTTTTTCCTTTAAGGTTTATTTATTATGTTTACAGAACTGGGGTATAGGCCAGAGGTGTGGTGGGTGAAAGGATTCACCAGAGACAGAGTGGGGAACAAAACAGACAGATCTACTGAAATACACTGCTGAGGAGCGCAACGGGCTGGTCAGAAGAGTTCTGCCACTTCATATGGGTCAGCTCCCTGGCTGGGGATTGGCCTCTTGTGCTGCAGTGGCTTCTAAGAGCTTCATAGTGCAGTGCTTTAAGCTGTTGTGACACCAGGGAGAACCCCAACAATGTGTACTTTTAACTTATATGCTACATTGTGTTGGCTCTTAATCTATTTGTTTTTTATCCTGATTTCATTTTCTGCCTTCCTTTGGGCTTTTTTGAAACCTTTATAAATGTTTTCCCTATTGAGTAAAAATTATGAAATGAGTGCTTACAGCCCAGAGCCTTCAGAAGACTAGCAGGTTATACAGAGCCTCCCTGGTGGCCAAGAGATTAAGTCTGAGCACATCACCACTACGGACTGATTTCAATCCCTAGTCAGGGAACTATTGCACATAATAGTATAGCAGACCTCTCTTGTCTCACCCGCTGCTCCTCTTAGCAGTATATTTCAATAAATCCACCTGTTCTGCTCCCCACTCTGTCTCTAGGGAACACTCTCTCACAAACACACCCCACCACATCTCTGGCCTACACCTCAGTTCTCTGTAAAAAATTAAAATAGATATGAAGTTTCTGAATCTACTCACTGCCTAGCCTTATGTCTTCTAGTATTGCAGTGAAGTCTTGGGCCAGTCTGATTATTTCCCTTTGATTTATTCTGGTGTCTTGCTTCAGCAGCATTATTATGTGATACATATCTCTTTGCTCTCTAGTGACTTTCTGTTCTATCCCAGTAAAATGATTCCCACAGTTGAGTCTGATGAGCAGCCAAGAAAAAAAATCATAACAGTGGTTCGGCTTGAACTCGCCTAGTATTTTTTTTTTTAAAGGTTTATATATGCATACAGAACTGGGGTACAGGCCAGAGGTGCAGGGGCGGCGAGAGGCTTCACCAGAGACAGAGTGGGGAGCAGAACAGGCAGGTCGACGAAGTACACTGCTGAGGGGAGCAGCAGGCGAGTCAGGACAGGTCTGCCACGTCATGTGGTCTCCAGGACAGGCGGGAATCGAACTCATGCGGAAGTGGCTTTAGCTTCTCAGTGCTGTGCTTTAACCTGCTGCGCCACCAGGGAGGGCCTCACCTAGTATTTTTTAACTCCTATATTAGAGTTAAGTTGAGGAAAATGTTCAGCATAATAGTATTTCTTGTACTATGAATATATCATCAAGTTGTGGATAATTCATGATTATTTTGGGAAGAATGAGTAGTTGAAAAACAAATCTTAGCAACATTTTGAACTCTTAATTTTGTTTTATTCCACTCAGGTTGCTACATTCATCCTCCAGAAGATACTCCTAGATGACACTGGTTTGGCTTACATATGTCAAACATACGAGCGATTCTCCCATGTTGCCATGATCTTGGTAGGTCCTTTTATCTACCTCCTGTTTGTGATTACTTCTGTTCAAAGGACTTAGTCCCTTTGCCATTGACACTGAGCAGCTTCAGTCCTCCCCACTAGAAATAACCACAGAACCTGCCTGACACAGTGATTCTTGGAATATCTGATGTCCAATGTCAACTAGAATATTCTGTGTTTTTTTTCCTACCCTACCAAACCCTGTTTGGGGGGAACTAGGGTAAGATGGTCCTGCAGCTATCCAAAGAGCCTTCTGCCCGTCTGCTGAAGCATGTAGTGAGATGTTACCTCCGACTCTCAGATAATCCCAGGTAAACATTTACAGGATTTCTAGGATTTGGGGGAAGTATTCTGGCTAATTGTTGCCCCATTTCGTAGCATAACTCCTTTATCTTTAGTAGAAAGACGAAATCTATTTAGTTTTCCTAAGACAACTTGATGAATTCCTTTTAAAATCTGAAGTTCTGAATTTAAAAATCCATCACAGTTGTATGTACCCACTGTAATTTTGTAATTTCCCCATTGTTTACTTTGTTTATCTGTACCCTGCTTTAAAATTCCAAAGTCCAGATAATTTCCAGGGAAGCTTTATGATTCATTACTCCTGTGGCCTGAGCTTTCTATAGCTATCTAAATTGTCAGAAAGTGAAGCATGTTTTCAAAGATCTCTTAGAAAGGGAAAATGCTTTTTTTGAGCTCTTGAGTTATAGTTCCAGTTCTCTACTTGATTCCTATAAGGTCCTTGAGGTGGTTATTTTTATCTTCTTACACTCATAATCTTCCTGCCAGATATCAGACATTGTAGGTATAATGCACTTTAGAAATGTTTGACCTTTTGCTTTGTTAATCCATAATTTATGCTGAAAGCCAGTTGCTCAGATTCTATTAAACCACATAATGGGGTAATTTTTTGTTCCTAAGAATAGGGATAACTTGATTTAATGTGAACTCAATCTCCTCCTACTGAGATATTCAAACCCTAGCTATTTCTTCTACTGTTTTGTCCTATTCTTCAGTGGTTCCTGTTTTCCCCAGTTTGAAAATGTTTATTTACATTTCTACTTGTGCAAAAAGAATAATCTTAAGTACAAAAGCCATCACTTTGTTTAAAAACAACTTGATATATTGTTAACATTTACCTACTTGAGGTTTTCACAGTTGACTTTCTGCTGGTCATCTTTTAAAGAAAAGGAAACATTTGAAAGTTTAATGAAGTAGCTACCATAGTTTTGTTATTACTGTTCATCTCTTATTGAGGGTTTTAACTATGAAACCAGGAAGCAGTTTTTGTAAATAGACAAATTTGTACTAGTTTAGAATTATAGTTTTTGTTATATTGCGTTACTTTACTGATTTTGGAAATGTTTCATTTACTCTAATCCTTATATTTCTTTTTCCTTATAACCCATATATTTCTAATATGACTATATTAACAGTGTTTATTGTAAAAAATTGAGTTGGTATAAATTGCTGTTTTATTCCACTTTGTTTTGTCATAACATCTTACATTAGGGTCTTTCTGAAAATGTTTGCAAACTACAGATCCTGGAAATCTTTGAGCTATCACTAATAGAAACTTCAAAGAGTTTTGATTTCTTAAAGTAACTTGACAAAGCTGTAGAATACCAGAATTATATGTATTTATGTGTAATAAGGGGGCTCTTACCTGTCCCCCAAATGTGGGTTTATTTGTTGGCCTCCCTGGTTGGTGTGTTTGTTTCTGATGTAGGGCACGTGAAGCGCTCAGACAGTGCCTCCCTGACCAGCTGAAAGACACAACCTTCGCCCAGGTGCTAAAAGATGACACCACCACAAAACGCTGGCTTGCACAACTGGTGAAGAACCTGCAAGAGGGCCAGGTCACCGATCCCCGGGGTATCCCTCTGCCCCCTCAGTGATGATCTCCTGGCCCCTCCCAGTGCTCCCCCCAAGTTGGGGGAGGGAGGAGGAACCTGCAAGGAAAACAGCTCAGGTTTTATCGCCGACCAGGAATAGACAACCTCAATGCAGAACTGCACTGGAGAAAAGGGGCAGTGTACCCCGCTGAGGTGTGTGAGCTGCATCTCAGGCTGCCTTGTGGACCTGGGCTCCCTCTGCTACCCCAGGAATTGGGCTCCTGACACAGCAGTCTGCCACCTCAGCCCCAGGAGGGTGTCAACACCAGCAAATGCTGTACTTGCAGCAAGCCCAAGCTTCCCCACCTCTCTCTCGCCACTGGCAGGGAGGGGAGACAGTGGTGACAGCAGCTGCACACTAGGCATGGTAAACGCCTGGGACCAAGCCATGTGGCGTGCGTTTGTTTGTTTTTGCCTTCCTGGAAGATTAAGATTTGTCTCTTCATTCTCTCAGTATTTGTTTACTTTGGTGTTTTGTTTATTTTTAATCTCAGAGAGGTGTGTTTTGTGGACACAAGCTGTAACATTCAGCAAAATGTCAGTTGGCGCTGTTTACAAGTTTGTTAGCTGCATAAGCTCAATAAAAAGTTGGTCTGGGCATTACATCCCCTCTAGCAGCTACATCCCCTCATGAGCTGTTGGGAGGATGGGGAGGCAGGGGAAAGATACAGAAGCCAAAGGACAGCAGGAAACACCCACCACATATTTCCCTTCCTTTCTCCAGTCTTCTACCCCCAGTTCTGAATGCCGCAAGGACCTTAACTTTGTTTCTGGCTTTAGCTGCTAGCTTTTCCAAATCTCAGTGCTTTTCCCCTTTTCACTTTCCTCTATTTAAACAAATGTCTTAATTCATCAGGTGGTCCTGGAAAAGATATTATATTGGGGGAGGAGGAGGCACAGGGGACCTCACCATCAAATCCTTAAGGGTATTTTCTGAATGACTTAATAGGGGAGTGCCTGAGGTTAAGATGATAGGCTACTTGATGCCACTCTTTGTTCTGGTGTGCGTTTCTGCAGCTCCATCTGTCTTCATGACTGTACTTGCAGTATTGCCCAAGTGAGTTAATTTTTCAGATTTGAGATGGGGGCTGGACTCTGCTTACTCAGCCCTTTATTTTTATTTTTTTGACACATTCCCTTTTGGTCTATGGAAATTAAAGGGTTGCCACAATAATATTTTCCACTTCTTCATATTTTGTCAGAGAATCCCCCTTTCTTCTTTGAAGGTTTAGATTACTTACTTGTAATCCAGAGGCTTGAATCTACCACCCACTATAAACTGTCTTGCTTCCCCCCTGCCTCCCACTGCCAACAACTGTTCTCTCACCCCATCTCCAGTCAAAACTGGGATGTTAATCCGACTCTAGAGAAGGACCAAGTATTTTCTGTGCACATCTCCCTGGATTAAAGGACTCTGAATGAGTTTGGGGAAGACCTATCAAGGGCAGGCTCAGAAAAACCTTTGCAGAGGCAGTTTTGCCAACCCAAGGGCTCTTTCAAGCCGACTTTCACAAAGGGAGCCGGCCTTGTTAGTTGGCTTCTGTCTCTTTAGAGCCAAGAATCATAATTCAGTGACCTGTGTGTGGAAGGGTAGACTAAGCCCTGCCTTCCAAAACGAAGAGGAGTGCCAAGCCAGCTCTCCATAGTCTCAAGTCTGAAGAAAAGAGGTCTTGGAGAAAGCAGCGAACAGCATGGACTGAATAGACAGTTTGACTCCCTTCAGACTGTGGTTTGTTCTGGAGAACCCAGCTACGGTAACCCTGATTTTTGCCAACCGCCTTCCTGCTGAGCCAAAGTTTTTTCATACCCCCTTCACTGGGGAAGCAGCTGAGGCCCAGGGCCTTGCTCCCTGGGGAATTCTCTCCATCTCGGTGCATTGGCCTGTTACCGTGCCAATAATGTCTTAATTCTTGTTCCATCTATTCTCAGCTGGCCTTGAACCCCATGTAGGTATTTGAGGGAGGGGTATAAATGGGTATTATTACTTGCAGTTGATCCTGATGATGTGTGTATGAAGAGCTCCCTCCCCTTATTTTGTGTTTTCCATTCCTCTCACTCCCTCATCAGGATTGAAATAAAGCGTGCTTTTGTTTTTACAAAATAGTTTTTCCTTTAAATTGGTGATTTCGTTTTGTCAGTGTGGAGATACCTAGGTACTTTGGTTAGATGATCCCCACCATCCCTGCCTGGGCCTGTGTCTGCACATACACACTGCCCTGCCCAAGATGTTGAGTCCTTTGAGAATAGGTTCTTTGGGAGGAGAGCCCTGTTCACTTATGAAAACTGGGATGCTGAAATGGTGCCCAGTAGTATCTCTGGAACAGGGCCTTACTCCTGGCTGTAGTGACCAGAATTTGGTACTTAAGTGTTTTTTTTTTTTTTTAAAGCAGTACAAGTTCGAAATAACTAAAGGTCAGAGGAAATCAGGAAAAAGCTTTGTAAGATAAGCTATCAACAAAACGTGTAGGCAAAGCAATGCTTAAAACAAATACACAACTACATTTACACATCACAAAAGGAAAGCTGAATTCAGTGATACTAATTTTCATGTCAAAAAAATTGGTATGAAATAGCAAATTCAGAAATTAGAAGGAAATATATATTAAAAAGTGAGAAAATGTACAATAAAATGATTCCCTTGGAAGCATCGATAAAATTAACAAGTCCTTGGCAGACTGGTCAGAAAGGATAAAAACAAGTGCATATCTTACAGGAATAACGAATCTTATCAGTCACACACTTTCAAAGTCTAGAAAAGAGGAACCTCTCAATTCACTTTTGAAGTATAACCCACCTTCTAAAACATGTCAAGGAAAAACAGGCTAGCCTTTCCCACAAATGTAGATGTAAAGTTTCCAAATAAAATAAGTAAATCCAGCAATATAAGAAAATGATAATACATCTAATTTGGGTTTGTTGCAAAAATGTGATTGAGTCAATACAAAACTAAATACAAAGAAACTGTTGCCATAAGGAAAGTAGTTTTTAAAAGGCAAAAACCAGGAATAGAAGGATGCATCCAAAAAATAATACCAACAAGGATTCCATAGTCTCATTGATTAAAATCATTTTCCATGAGATAAGGAAGGAGACAAGGAAGTTCACTGTCAAATCTGTCATTACATTGGTCCCACCCAACATGATAAAAGCCAAGAAAATCAAGACAGGATTATAAAAGAGATGGGCAACATGATTGTGTACCTAGATAAAATGCAAAAGAATATACAGACTCTTAGGATTTAATTCAGCAAAGTCACAATAGTCCGTACACAAAGTATCAATCTCATTTCTAAATAAAATATTTCAAAAATATGTAATAATAGTTTAAAGAGATGTCAAAGGATAGGTAGGACCTTTACATTGAAAACAAACTCAAAAAAATGTAACAAGAGCTGGGGTGTAGGCCAGAGGTGCAGGAAGGTAAGGATTCACCAGAGACAGTGGTGAGCAAAACAGACATCTGAAATACACTGCTGAAGGGAGCAGCGGGTGAGACAGATCTGCTGTGCCAAGAGGGTCAGCTCCCTGGCCACTATGGAACTCATGCTGCAGTTGCTGTGGATCGTTTCATAGTGCTGAGACTTAAACTCTTATGCCACCAGGGAGGCCCCACAACAAACATTCTTGAAAGAAATTAAGCATCTACCTGAATGGAAAGCTGTATCATCTCCATAAACTGGAAAGCAATATTGATGGTGTCAATGATCTCAAATGACCTACTGATGAAATTCTTAGTAAAATCATGGCAGATATATTTTTCATAAAATATGCATGGAAATTGAAACAGCCACAGAAAACTTGAGCCAAGAACAAAATTGGAATCTCTCCACTCCCAGACACCTTTCTTGAACTTCCAACTTGTAGTAGCACCTTTTGTAGATACGGCTCATAAATAGCAACACTTGTGCTTTGTTTTATGACTTTTTCCTAAAAGTTTTGTTTCACATTAGAGTATAGTACTTTGTATTTTTCATTCTAACTTCTGTCATCTTTTCTTTATACCACCTTTGCCCCTTATTTAATTTTTAAATTTTGCTGAAATAATGGAGAAAATATTTCTGGTCTTTTAAAATTATATAGCCTGGGCCCTCCCTGGTGGCGCAGCGGGTAAAAGCACAGCACTGAGAATCTAAAAGCCGCTTCCGCATGAGTTCGATTCCCACCTGCCCCGGAGGTGACCACATGGCGTGGCAGACCTCTCCTGACCCGCCCGCTGCTCCCCTCAGCAGTGTACTTCGTTGATCTGCCTGTTCTGTTCCCCGCTCTGTCTCTGGTGAAGCCTCTCGCCGCTCCTGAGCCTCTGGCCTGTACCCCAGTTCTATATACACAAATAAATCTTTAAAAAAAAAAAAAAATTATATAGCCTGGCTTTCAATTCTACAGGTAGTCTCATTTCATGATTTCTTAAGTGGGATTTAATATTTTGAGTTGATCAACGAGAACATGGGCTTTATTAGAAGTTTGAGTCATGGGCCCTCCCCCGTGGCACAAGAGGTTGAAGCACAGCATTAGGAAGCTATCCATAGCCACTGTAGTACAAGTTCGATCCTGGCCAGGGAGCTGACCCACATGGCCCAGGGGACCTCGTGTCTCGCCCACTGCTCCCCTCAGCAGTGGATTTCAATCAATCCGCCTGATGAATCCTTTCATACCCCGCACCTCTGGCCTGTCCCTCAGTTCTTGTTTGCATAAATAATAAATCTTTAAAAAAAGAAGTCTTAGTCACTTGTCTGAATGACCTGGGCAACTCTCTGATTCTTCAGTTTAACTGTCTTCAAAGCAGAGCTGCATCTGTCCTGTGTCAGGAGGAGGGTCTAGGCTTGCCTGGGTGCCAGCCCCACATTACAGTGTGTAGGTCTTCCTCTTTGCCATCTGCCCGTTCACTTCAATGCAGGCCTTCTAGGCCTTTCCTGGCATGGTTCCCAGAAAGTCCCGCTGCTGCTGCTGCTGCTGCTGCTGCTGCTGCTGCCATGATCAGGTTTCTGGACCTGTTAATAATAGACAACAGTGGGGGAAGGGCCAGGATCCTATGGAAATAGACACAACCAAGCCAGATAGACAGTTCCCGTGCCTGGGGCCTTGTCTGCTCTGTTCCTGGATCTAAAGTGTGGCCTACAGCAGGCCTGCTCTTACTTTGTGAAGGTCTCCAAATGCCTGCCTCAAAAATCAGTGGACATGATATGAGGAGTACAGGAACACTATGGTAACACTAAAATAGAAAATTTAAGATCCAGTCCCACCCAGAAAATACAGGATGACTGATACCACCCCTTACAGAATACCCAGAAGGGAAGGGGAACGTGGGACAATTAAGTGATGGCAGGCAGGTGACTCAGAGGCAAATCGTGGCCCTCCCTAGTGGCACAACGGGTTAAAGTTCAACACTATGAAGCTCTCCACAGCCACTGCAGCACGAGTTCAATCCCCAGCCAAGGAGGTGACCCATCTGGCACGGCAGGCCTCTCCTGACCTGCCCACTGCTCCTCTTAGCAGTGTTGAAATTTCAGTAGATCTGCCTGTTGTGCTCCCCACGCTGTCTCTGGTGAATCTTCTTACCTCCCCACACCTCTGGCCTGTACCCCAGTTCTTGTATGTGTAAATAATTCTTTTTCTAAAAAAATCATTTCTGTTAAAAAAAAAAAGCCATATATAATGCAGGAACATAGGAAGGGCATAGGAATGAATAGGAGTAATGAATTTATAGGGAGACACGGAGAAGCAAGAACATTATGGTGGGAGGGTAGCAATGGGACAGCAAGGCAAGCAGGGAGAAGCAGCTTCTGCAATCAACACAGTTTAAATGTTTATCTCCTGTTGCCCATGAGTGACCTTCCTCCTCTGCCTCCACCCCTCTGTACTCTTCATCAAAATCTGCCTTCAACAGAGTATGATGCACTCAACCTAGGTAGACATTATGAAAGACCAATAAGGCTGCAAAAAATTGAAAACCTTTCATTGCGAGATATATTTAAGATACAAAACCATAAAAATAAGTGAGTATACAAGGAAGATCATCAGCACTCAGGACTTCAACAGAACTTAGGCAGGGTTACAGAAACCAGCTATGTGCCTTATTCCTTCAGAACTCCCTCCTCCCCAAAGTAACCACTATCCTGACACTTACGGTAATCACTTAGGATTTCATTTTAGTAGGGCTAGAAGTTTAGCTATAAATAATCACTAATGGTAGGCTATTAGGCAATTGGATGTTAGAGCAAAACATTAGAGACAGATCTTAGCAAACAGTAAAATCATATTTCTTAGAGTTACTTCCTTCCGTGCCTGTGATAAAGGGATCCCACAGTTCAGTGCAATGCTCTATGCCTTCAGTTGCCTTTTTGTCACCCATTGGCCGAGAAATAGCCATACCCTGCAGTTTTCCAAAGACAGAGCAGAAATACCCTGAAGCCAGCTGTCAGGGTTTGGAAGAGTGCTAGGGAATGGTGGTTTCTTTTTTTTTTTTTTTTAAGATTTATTTATCTATGCATACAGAACAGGGGTATAGGCCAGAGGTGCAGGGACAGTGAGAAGACTCACCAGAGATACAGTGGGGAGCAGAGCAGGCAGGGTCAGGAGAGGTCTGCGCCATGTGGGTCAGCTCCCTGGCCAGGAGTCCAATTCGTGCTGAAGCAGCTGCAGCTTTCTACCTTCATAGTGCTGTGCTTTAGCTGGCTGTGACAGCAGGGAGGGCCTGGGTTGGTTGTTCCTGCTGTGGCCATGGAAGTCCAAGATAACTGCCTGAACTTCCCTGGGCCTCGGTTTCTCACTGTGAAGAATGGAGCCATAATAAAGCCCTATACAAGCCCCTGCCCCTCACCGAACTTGGTTCCCTTCATTCTTGGTTTCTATTTCAGCTGCCTGTTCATTCACCCTTGTAAGCAGCTCATTATCTTTCCCTTCCCAGTTGGGTCTCGTGTTCCTCTTTTTGCCTTTGATTTTTATAGGTCATGAGTCTGCTTTATCTCTACACACACTTTTCTAAACATCACCCATTTCTGTCCTTGGCGAACAAATTAGATGTGCTGAACAAAAGCTGGTAGAATGCATGAATGCACGGGAAGAACACGTGACTTGCCCATATATCTCTATGCATCCCTTCAATATTTGGCAAACACCTTGTATATACGAAGATACTAACCCTCCCCTCTGTATTCTAAGATCTCTCCTCTCTTCTCACCTTCCTCCTTTCCCATCCTATTTCTTTCTTCCTTTTAACTCCACCACGGAGTTATAGCAAGTGCCCTGCAAGACAGGATGCAGAGATACAGGAGCAGGAATGGAAACAGACACCGTGGAAAGGAGCCAGATGAAACAAGGGCAAAGACAGCTGGAGAACACGCCAAGAGAGCCCGACAGAATGGAAAGCACTGATTCAGGAGCACTGTAACTCAGCCCTCCTTGAGCTTCACTTTGAAAGCCACAGGATTGGGGTCAGTGAGAGCTGGCTTCCCATGAAGGGCGTCTGGCTCCTCCTCCCTGGAGAAGGTGCTTGTCAATCCCTCCGCTTAGTTTTCTGCTCTCCGGCCTCCCTCACACTGACCAGTATACTGGGCCTTTAAGAGTTGAATAGGCTGCACTGAGGTGAGCGCCCGCACCTCTCCCCCTCACTCCTTCCCTCCCTCCAGCAGCCCAGCGGGTAACTGTGCCAGTCACAGCAGCAAACTGCTGAAGAGAGGAGGGAGCGCAAATCCAAGAGGAGCAAAGGAGCGAAGACACCAGCTGGGTCTCCTTGCCCACTGTGGACTGCATCCGCCCGGCTCCCGCAGGACAGCTAGCCTGCCCACGGTAAGCGCTGGCTGCTCGACCTCCACATGCTTATCCCCCCTGATTAATTTGTACTCAGGAGCCCTTCAACTGAGCCGGCCTAGGCTCTGACCTTCTGGTTCTCTGTAGCAGATCCTCTTTTGACTTCAGTTTTCCTCCTGACTGTGTCAGTCACCTCTTTCTGTGCAACTGCTTGGCAGCCCCAGGCTCCACTGGGGAGGGAGTCCTGCCCCAGTGAGGGAAGAGAGCGCCTTGAGTAGCCCTGCTTTAGCAGAGATTTGTTCAGATTGTTGAGGATTACCAAATGACGTTGGCCAAGACCCCAGAAATGGTAACAGGGAGTACATGACATTCCTGGAGAGAGCCAGGGTTTGAGTTTCTATACCTTGTTCTTAGCCTGCTGAATGGGCCAGGGTGGTTTGCTGACATGGCAGAGTGCTGGAAAAAGCACTTGCTTCTATTCTGACTTTGCCATTCACTAGCTGTGTGACTGAACTGCAACTTCCCAGTCGATGACAGGAAAGAGTTTAGGGTTTCCCCAGGCTAACCTGTGTGTCGGGGTGCTTGATAAAGGTAACATTCCTGAGACCCACCCTTGACAATTCTAACCTGTAGAATTGGGGTGGGACTAAGGGATCTCAACTTTAATACTCTCTGCAGGGGATATTGATACAACCAGAACATCTGAATTATGTTGTAAATAGCCTTTAGTCTTTAACATTCGAAGGCGTGACCTATGGCCAGAGCCACTCTGTCCCCTTTATATGAGTCAGGTGAGACATAATCCTCAGAATCAGAAACAAAAGAGTAGGAAATGACCCTCTTCTTTTCTGCCCCTCAAAGAGGTCTGAGATACCCTGAATTCCACTGTAATGTCATTGACTCCATCAGCAACTCTGCCAAAATCCATGCGTAGGTGACATGAAATGAAACACCTGGAAGCTGAGGCTAAATCTTGCTCAGCAGCTCTGGCCACTTCCTACCTTGTTTTGTGTCTGTTTTCTCATCTGTAATATAGAGATAATTATTCACATGCTCTAGGATCACCATGTACTTGCCTAGGAGAGAACAGCTCAGATAGAATCTCTCTTGCTCTCAGGCTTCATTTCTCTACTCTGCCTCTGTCTCCTGTTCCCACTGCCAGTCCTTTGTCCCTCCTCTACTCACAGCTCCCGCACCGGCTGTAACCACCCTTCCCATTCTCTCAGAGGAAACACCAACATCTAGAACACTGGGGTTCTAAGGTGCATTGGTGTAGACAGTCTCCAAGGACACAGCGGAAAGAAAATGGAGGAATGTGCCACTGAGTATCCGAACCCAAATGTCCTCCTTCCTGGACCACCGTCTCAAAATCTTCCCAGGGGAGGAAACTCAGGGCTGCTGGAAATCAGTGGTGAAAAAAAGAGAGGAAGAAATAGTGGGGAGAAGGATGAATACAGGAGAGCAACAAGAGGCTGATTTAAGTAAGGAAAAAGGGAAGAAGAGAGATGTCGGAGACAGTGCCAGATGTCAAAGTCCAGCTCTGACAGGTGGCTGGTCAGGGGTCTCCCCCCACCCCAAGGATGAGACTGCCTCAGGCGCAATGAGCAGTGTGGAAGACACTGACACTTTAGCTGGTGCAAGTATCTCCTACTGAGCACCTCAGAGGGTCTTTATTTATATGTTAAAGCAGGCAGTGAGATTACATCAACAGAAGCATTGAAACAAAGTAAAAATAATTATTACATATTTTTCATAGTCACTTGGAGACCCCTGTGGCCTGGTACTGGAAAGAAACTTATTTGATCATCTTAAGAAAAACATAAGAAAAAATCAAGGCTTCTAATGTACCTCATTTCCCAGCATAATCAATCACCTGGGACATTTGGTAATGTTTAACCACCTTACTAACTCCCTAACATAGATTCTTATCCCTATAGACTATTGTTCTAAAAATCATGTAATCCTAAGAATATTGCTAATATATTGTTTTCCTAGAATTCTACTATTGCAACTTATCATTCTTATCTAACTCCTATAATCATTGTCTATCTTAGTGTGGTCTAGGCTAAGGGTATCTAACCTCCATGTCACCTGCGAAGTGCTGCCTTTTAGAGCACACCAGAAAATCTACTTATGCGGCAAGCACACCTCCCGGGTGAGATTCCAGTCACTGGCCAGTTAGCTTAACACAGTTTTGTTTCCCATTGTCTTCAGAGGCACAACCTGTTTTTCCTAGCCCAGTGTTAATTTCTGTTATGTATTATGCCAACCAAGTTAATGTAGACAGGCCAATCATATAACCGATTTTAGACTATTATTAACCAAGAACAAATGAGGAAGTTTCAGCAGGCGTTGCTGTGGAGACTCCCATGGTTCTTTGGAGGTTTAGACAACCCCTGGTCTTCTTTGGGAGTCTCCCCAATGCCTGGACCATGTCATAGGCAGCCTTGGTTGTGTGGCCTACGTCAGAGAGAGGATCAGGAGAAAGAAGAGTGAGCTGGGAAGGAAGGGGTCGGGCGGTGTGTGGGGGTGGGGGAAGAATGTGGAAAGAAGGGAAGGCTATCAAGTAGCACATAGTGGGCACAGAAAATGATGCCAGGAAGACAAGGCATCAGTGTGCCTTGCTGATTCTACCTGCTTTCAGCTGGTTCCTATTGAAGGCTCCCACTATGGGCATTCTGGGCTGCTCAGATGGAGGCTTTGACCCTAGTGCCACTTCTGCTACTTAATTCATTTGGCAACCCTGGCAGTTCATGAAACCCCTTTTCTATCAAATGAAGTCCAGCTCTGATATCCTATGCCCCGCCCCCCAAGTTGAAATTGTCTCTCTTATGCCTTCTGACACCTGAGTACAGGTTTCAAATAATGACTCAGGAGTGCAAGCAGGATGAGAAGAGATGCCATGCCTGAGGTTGGAAGAGTTTGACAACAAAAGGGAAAATGATTTTCTCAGACTGATTTGAAAGAAGGAGGACACTGAAGTAGAGGTGTCCAACTACGTGGGCTCGGTTCTCAGGCGCTTGGTCCTCAGGCTTCCATGGTTTCCCACCCTCTTTGCAAAAGCCTGGACACAGGCATAAAGGGAGGCAATTCTATCTTCTCCCATCCCAGAGTCCCATGCCACAGACAAAAAAGAGACCAGGTAAGGCAGCATGTTAATGAGGGGATTGAATTTCAGCCCTAGGCTGACTCCCCTCCCCCAGAATCTACAGGACATTGAGGAATGACCTGTCTTCAGACTCCAGTCTGAAATTACACCTAACAAACCAGAGATGTCTTTCTCCTCTTGTGAAGTTCTCTGGGCTCCTTCCATCCAGAAAAGAGGGGCTTTTCCATCTTTTACATGGCACAGGAGACCACTTCTTTCTTGTCTGCTGCTCCCCTCGGCACTGTATGTACATCAATCCCTCTGGTCTGCTACCCACTCTGTCTCTGGTGAATCTTCTCACACTTCATCCCTACACCCCAAGTCTTTTATGCATAAATAAATTATTTTATTTTAAAGAAGCAATCTGGATCCTTTCCTCCATGCAGGGGTCCCTCCTGGTCCCACCGGGGTGCATACTTTCCATCTCAGACAGCTAGACCTTTTCTCCTGGAACAGTCTCAGGGTTCTTTGTCACCTAACAGCTAACTTGAGTGCTCTTGCCCAACTTGGTCCAAATTGATTCCCAGCCTTCTCCCTTTTCTGGCCATCTGTTTGTTGCTAGGTCCTTTAGTCAGAGAAGCTGTATTTTCAGTGACTTCGACATTCTTCCTTGGGTGACTTTATAGTTTCTTTCCCCTAGAGAGACACAGGGAGCTAATATGCAACATGGCCTCAGCAAGTCACATCACATTTCTGGATTTCTGTTTCTTCCTTGGTAAATATAGACAGCTGGATACAAAAATAGAAAAATAAAATAGAGGCAGCTGAACTGCATGATGGTTTAGTGTAGCTCACCAACTAATTTCTAATGGTGCTTTAGAGATTTTTAGTTTTTAAGATGTTTACCACTGTCAAACTTTAAAAGTATTAATTTCAAACATAGCACTTCTATCCGAGCGTAGAGCCTTGGCTTAAAGCATGCAACTTTGTGTTTGCTATCTTCCAGTTTCACCATGATTTGTTGAAAGTTGCATATTTCTTCTGGGGTAAAACAAGACTCAAAGAGGCACCTCTCAAGTCTTCCCTTTCTAAGGGAAGTTTATTGTTACCTACTGGGAGAATTTAGCTATATCTTAAATTAGACTGTAGTTATCTTAAAGGTGGTACTCATTTAGTAGGTAGAGAAAATTCAGAAATGCAGCCCGAGACTATGGAACTTACTCAGTTAATTACAATGGTGAGAATAACCATAACGAAAAAGAGCATAAAATACATTTTACCATGTGATGAGAGTAGAAGACTTACTTATCTAAGCTTAGCACTGTGTTGCAGAAGAAACAAGAGAAATTGCCTATTCTAGCCCATCAGGAGGAGGATGATCAGTCTACATGGGGCCTAGAGGGGGCTCGCAGAATAGGGAAGCAGGCTCCACCTGAGAAAAGAAGGCTAGAGAGCCTCCAGTTTCTAAAAGGAGGCAGCCAGCAAGATGGTGGCTCCTAATAAAGCAGAGCTGGGCCTCTCTGGTAGTGAAGGGGCTAAGTCTCAGCACCATGAAGCTGCAGCCACTACAACGAGTGCTCCCTGGCCAGGGAGGTGGCACAGCAGAACCCTCCTGTCTCACCCGCTGCTCCCCTCAGCAGTGTATTTCAGTCAGTCTGCCTGTTCTGCTCCCCACTCTGTCTCTGGTGAAGCCTCTCACCGCACCCCCCCCACACACACACCTTTGGCCTATGCCCCAGTTCTTGTATGCATAAATAAATAAAAATAAATCTGGCCAGGGGTTGCACTCATACTGTGGTGGCTGCTGGTAGCTTCATAATGCTGACACTTAACCCCTTGGGCCACCAGAAGTTTTGTGCACTTAATCATCAGATTGATTCATATACTATTCATGCATATTGCTTAGTCCATACTCTAGCTTTTCCTATGATTTGCTCCCTTAGGTAACTCTGGCGCCAGCTGTTGGAGCAGTGGGTGATGGCATCCCTACTGCAAGGGCGTAAGTATCCCAGCAGAGGAAGGGGCTTTGGGGAGGCAGTCTAGGGATGGGGGGAAGACTGGACCCCTGCTCAAGAGTTCCTCCTGGACCCTCCATCTTCCCTTCTGACTACCTAGTCCCTCCCTCTCCCAACCCAGGGTTACCTGTCAGTGAAGATCTGCTACTAATGCAGAAAGGCACGATGATGCGCAAGGTGAGGTCCAAAAACTGGAAGAAGCTAAGATTCTTCAGACTTCAGGAAGATTGCATGACTGTGTGGCATGCCCGACAAGTTGGAGCAAGTGCCAAGCCCAGCTGTGAGTGATGTGGATAGCTAGGGGTGGGCACGTGGTATTATAGGAGCCTGAGCACAGGGCCTTGAGATGTTATACCATTTGTGTCAATGTCTGAACCTGTAAAATAGACATTATAATAGCACTTGCCTCTTTATGATGTTGTAATAAAATTAGTGATTGCATTTAAAGACTTAACAAAAGTTCTGGCACATAATAAGTTTCAATAAATCATAGGTTATGGGCCTCCCTGGTGGCTTAGGGGTTAAAGTCTTCAGCACTATGAAGCTATCTGCAGCCACTGTGGCATGAGTTAAATACCAGCCAGGGAGCTGATCCACATGACACAGCAGACCTCTCCTGTCTCACCTGCTGCTCCCCTCAGCAGGGTATTTCAGTCAATCTGCCTAGTCTGTTCTCCACTCTGTCTCTGGTGATTCCTCTCATCCACTGTACTTCTGGTGTGTACCCCAGTTCTTGTATGTGTAAAAAAAATAAAACCTTAAAAGAGAAAAATATAAATTGTAGGTTCTATCTTACTACCATTATCATAAGGACATAATCTCAGGCATTAGACTGCCTCGTCTGAAGCCCATGTTCTGCCACTCTCTAGCTCTGAATGACTTCGGTTAAGGACAAATTGCTTAAGCTGAGCTTCTTTTCCTCATCTGTAAAGTGAGATTTAAACTGTAGCTGCCTAAAAGGTCGCAGAGACTTAATAAGTTAGTGGTTAGTGTGTAAAGCACATTGCAATCCATGGGGCCCAAAGCCAGAATATAATTAATAAGTGTTAGCGATTATTTTTTTTTAAGATTTATTTACTTATTTATTTATTTATGCATACAAAACAAGCCAGAGGTGCAGGGGCAGTGAGAGGATTCACCAGAGACAGAGCGGGGAGCAGAATAGGCAGATTGACGAAATACACTGCTGAGGGGAGCAGCGGGAAGGTCAGGAGAGGTCTGCTGCATCATGTGGGTCACCTCCGGGGGTGGGGATCGAACTCATGCTGAAGTGGCTTTAGCTTCTTAGTGCTGTGCTTTAACCCGCTGCGCCACCAGGGAGGGCCCATGAGGCATGTTTTTAAATGTTACAAATCATCGTCCTGTTGGCCACACAGTTTCTAATACCTCTAAGAATCTGACCTCCACGGCTCTCCCTGGTGGCGCACGCAATGGGTTAAAGCCCATCATTATGAAACTCTGAAGCCACTGCAGCAGGAGTTCGAGCCCCAGCCAGGGAACTGACCCAGATGGCTTGGCAGACCTCTTCTGGTTCTCCTGTTGCTTCCCTCATCAGTGTACTTTGTCAGTCTGCCTGTTCTGCTCCCCACTCTGTCTCTGGGGAATCCTCTAACCCACCACACCTCTAGCCTGTACCCCAGTTCTGTAAGCATAAATAAATAAATCTAAAAAAAAATATCTGACCACCAGATATATCCAAGACAGACTGCTTGAGACATAATCGTCAGAATCCATGTTCCATATCAACCCCGGCTGAGGTCAGGAGGGAGAATTTCTCTGGTTCCCCCCTAGACAAATAAAAAGAGGAAGTCCTCAAGCCTGGAATAGGAAAACTGAACTTAGGACTATGCTTTGGTGTATCTGCTTCTACCCTACAAGCAAACTTCCACTTGTCAGCCTCAGAAATCTCCATGGTCACCATGGGGACTGGCCATGGAGGGGGCCATCTTTATTTCAGATGAGGACACTGAGGTGTTAAGTCATTTGGCTCTGTCACACTGCTAGCCGGTGGCTGGAAGCCAGATCTCGCTGTCCCCAGCACACAGGCCCCTTGCCATGCTGCTCATGAAAATAGCAATGACTCCTGTGGATTCCTGAAGCCCAGGCATGTGTACGTCCCTGCACTAAAGCTTTGGGGTTTTAACCTCTGGAGGCTGCTGTTCCTCTTCTCTGTGGATTCACAGAAAATAAGGGAGTTCCAGTCATTGGCTCATAGCCCTTGCATTTGGTGGATCTGCTTCCTCAGAGTCCCGCTTGCTTCTTCTCTGGCAGTCTCAATCTCTGATGTGGAGACAGTGCGTGAGGGCGATGAGTCTGAGTTGCTGCGCAGCCTGGCAGAGGAACTCCCCCTGATGCAGGGTTTCACCATCGTCTTCCGGGGTCGCCGTTCCAACCTGGACCTGGTGGCTAACAGTGTTGAGGAAGCTCAGATCTGGATGGAGGGGCTCCAGCTGCTGGTGAACTTTGTCACCAACATGGACCAACAGGAACGACTGGACCAGTATCGACTGGAGTCAGAGTGGGGCTGGGGTCACTCAAGGAGCCTGATGCTGCAGGGCTTGGGACAGTGGGAGGGATGCAGGGCTTGGGCAGCCCAGATGGGATGGGCAGACAGCTCAAAGTGATGCAAGGCTAAGCATACAGAGGGAGAAATGGATGTGTGGGGGGTGGCGAAGGCTCAGCCAGGTCGAGTTTGGGCATGAAGCAGACCCTGCAGGATTACAGAAAGGGACAGTGAGCAGCAAAGGACCAAACAAAGTGCTGATCCTGATATCCTAGCAGAAGCTCCCAGAGAATTAACTACTGAAGGGGTGGGAAGAAGTCCCCCAGAGAGCTCAACTCAGTTTCCTCGGTTGTATTCATCTCCTATCCATTAACCATCTGTTAAACAGAATGTATCAATGCTATTCCAGCTTGTAGAGATGCAAAGATGAAGGAGATTCCAATGCTGCTTTAGTTGGTGGAGAGGATGGACTTGTGTCAGTAATCTCGGTACTATAGAAGGTTATGCAACCTGTACTTTTTGAACTAAGACTTGATAATGTGTAAGTAGAATTTTCACATGAAGAGAGGATAAGGGGTAGTCATTCTAGTTTGAGGGGAGAATCTGAGTCAAGGTCCAGAGGCAGGAAGCTGAGGAGCAGGAGAGAGTGGGACATCACAGAGCAAGGAGTTGCTCAGTCTGGCCAAAGCCCAGGGAACACAGACATGTGCTGAGGAGGCTGGCTTAGGGCCAGATCATGGAGACGAAGGACACCTTCTGCATTCAGAGATTTGGACTTCTTTCTGCAGGCAACAGGGAGGTCACCCCTAAGTCATGCAATGACAAGGTAAATTGGTGCTCTGGGGAGATTATTCTGGAAGCTCATGTGGAAAAGCTAATTGGCATGAGGGAGAGGCTAAGAGAAGAAGTGCTTTTGCCTTGACTCAGATCTGGATGGTTGAGGGACTGGTTCCAGCGTGGAGACAAAAACCAGGATGGCCGGATAACTTTCCAAGAAGTCCAGCGGTTACTGCATCTGATGAATGTGGAAATGGACCAAGATTATGCCTTCCAGCTTTTCCAGGTGAGTCTTCTGAGGAAGGATCTGCAGAAGTCAGCTAAGGTCACATTCTCACTTGTCCATAAGTGCTCTGATCCTATCCAACAAAATTTATTTGTTGAATCTCTGCTGAATATCTTAGCACCATGTCAGGCCCAGTGAGACATGTGGGCATGGCGCTTACCCTTCATTCTTGCTGGAAAGATGATCCCTAATTGTATGAAAGGTAGAAAATGACATGTTACTATGTCAGTCCTTAGTGGCCTCTCTGTCCATGGCCAAGTTTTCACAGGTGCCTAGTACAGTGGAAAATCCCAAATGAAATGTATAAATAAGAGGGATTGTCTGATCTTTTAGAGACTTTTTGGGCACTTAACTCATACTAGTTGAAATTATTTTCTGGTAGTAGGAAGTATGGCTGAAATTTGGCTTTTATTTTTTAAGATTGATTTATTTCTGCATACAGAACTGGGGTACAGGCCAGAAGTGCAGGGGTGGAGAGGATTCACCAGAGACAGAGTGGGGAGCAGAACAGGCTGACTACCGAAGTACACTGCTGAGGGGAGCAGCGGGCAGGTCAGGAAAGGTCTGCCGCGCCATGTGGCTTTAGCTTCATAGTGGCTTTAGCTTCATAGTGCTGCGCTCCAACCTGCTGCATCACCAGGGAGGGCCCTGAAATTTGGCTTTTTACTTACTGAAGTGACTCCTATGAATGCTAAATGTCAAGAGTTTTGCGGAAACATCTTTGAATTCCTCTATCAGCTAAATTATCTACATGGCAAGTCAAGGCCATTAAATTTGCAGCTTATGGATTCACTAAATCTTCTCTTGCAGACAGCAGATGCATCCCAGTCTGGGACTTTAGAGGGAGAAGAATTTGTAACATTCTATAAGGCCTTGACTAAGCGAGCTGAGGTGCAGGAACTATTTGAAAATTTTTCTGCTGATGGGGAGAAGCTGACTTTGCTCGAATTTGTGGATTTCCTCCGAGAGGAGCAGAAAGAAGGAGATTGCGCATCTGACCTTGCTCTGGAATTGATCAACCGCTATGAACCTTCAGAAAGTGGTAAGCAGAGTGCAGAGGCACTGGGCATGAACAGGAAGGTGCAACAGTGCTCTCTCCTCAAAAAGAGTGCTGGACAATCACTCCATAGGGGCATTGATGGTAGAACTAACATCATGGTTGGCAATAGCCAGACAGTGCAGGGAATAAAATACAGGCTACTGAAGCATATCACTAATATGTCTTTGATTTTGATTCTCTCTGGATTCACAAATAAAATTAGCCCTTTGGACTGAGTACTGTCATCTCAATATAACTTTTACAGTAACTAATTTCAAATTAAATTAAAATTTTGGTTCCCAGTCACACAGTCACATTTTAAGTGTCCAGTTGCTATATGAGTCTAGGGGCACAGAAGAAAACATTTCCGTCACTGTAGAAAGTTTTCTTAGACCACACTGTACTAGAATGATCTTTATGATTCTCCTTAGAGCTTTAACATCCTTGGAGGGTGGGGATGATTGAAATGACCCATACTGGGCCTGGGGGGCAAATCTGGGATCTGGAATTTGGAAGTGGATGCCACCTGAAATTCAGGACCTTGGAGAGGGGTGGGGCGGTGGGTGGGCTGGCGGTGTGCTGGGAGCTCCCACTTGAAGTTTCTCACTCTAGCATTTGCCTACTTCACACCCAAGGCAAACTGCGTTGTGTGCTGAGCATGGATGGCTTTCTCAACTACCTCTGCTCAGAGGATGGTGACATCTTCAACCAGACCTGCCTTCCCATCTACCAGGATATGACTCAACCCCTGAACCACTACTACATCAACTCCTCTCACAACACCTATCTACTGGGGGACCAGTTTTGTGGCCAGAGCAGCGTCGAGGGATATATACGGTGCTGTGGGAAGGAGGGGAGAATGAGACTCAGCTCATAAAAGGGACCGTTTGTGGAAAATTGATGGGCACTGTCAGTGGATAACAGAGTGAAAAGGTGCTGTGGGGGATGTTGAGGATCCCTGGATCTTGGGCCACCTGAGAGATTTGGAAGAGATATTGAAAAGTGATATTAAGCCTCCATGGATACACAGAGTTTTCCTCTCCTTCACAAGCTGTGACACACTCTCAGGACTCAGAGGTCCTGACAGATTTATTTGGGACAAATAAATGTTAAATGGGAGGTAGCAGGACATAGGAATTAAATGCACAGGTTCTGGAGTCAGACCATTGGAGGCCAAATCTTATGTTCCTCACTTGGCACTCTAGGTTTAATTTCTCTATGCCTCAGTTTCTCCACCTTTAAAATAGGAATGATAACAGTGTCTACTGTCTGGGTTGTTGTGAGGATCAAGTGAGGTGATTCATGGGTCAATAGTGAGTAAATAGTACCTGCTTCTATTGTGATTAACCATGGATTAGATCAAAAATAGTTAAGATATCTTGGCAGTGCCAGCAACTAAACTAGTAACTTCAAGGGATAAAAGATGAGTGGACTATACACAATGGAATATTGCTCAGCAATCAAAAAAGACAAACACATGCCTTTTGCAGCAACATGGATGGAGCTGGAAGGGATCATGTTTAGTGAAAAAAATCCAGAAAAAAAAGAAAAATGCATTTTACTCATAGCAGGAGTATAAAGGACCAGGGGAAAAAATAATAATGAACAACTATATACCGGAGAGTGGGGAAAAAAACCGGGAGGGGGAAAGTGCACTGGACTATGGTGATGGCACACAGGTGATTTGGTGATGGGAAGCCCATGGGGATTACAACTGAGATGAAAAATGGCACAAAATGATGTAAAAATAAACTATTATATATGTATATATTTTAAAAGATGAGCAGAACATATAGTTTCTGCCTAAGGAAGTCTAAATTTACTGGGAGTTTGAATAATCCAGAAGCTGTATATCATAAATAACCAAAATGCTAGGAGTGGGAAAAGGCAGTATGGGGTGGTTTGCTATGGAAGGACAGTGAGTTGGGTGGAGTGGAGGGTGGACACTGTGCAGTGTCCTTATGAACAGTGACCACTCCTTGGAGATGTAGCTTAATGGGATCTTGACAGGTAGGTGTCAGGGAGTAGTGTCCCTAGGTGAAACATCAGACCTTGATGCCACCTGTCTCTGGTGGGTTGGGGTTCTTGCAGGGCCCTGAAGCGAGGGTGCCGCTGCGTGGAGGTGGATATATGGGATGGACCTACTGGGGAACCTATCGTTTACCACGGGCACACCCTGACCTCCCGCATCCTGTTCAAAGATGTGGTGGCCTCTGTAGCACAGTATGCCTTCCAGGTAGGAGCTCCAGGATTGCAGGGGTGCAGCCCGTATGATGCTAAGAGAAGAGTAGCTGGCCCTGGGCCTGGGGAGGGTGGAGGGACACAGGGGAGTTTAGGTCAAATGGCAAAAGTGATTGTAAAAGTGATTTTAACTGTGATGCTTCAGGCAAGTCATAAGGGTAGTTATTATGAATAAGTGTTGAATTGCTAGTAATTAATAGTCTCAGAGGAACTTGCTCGAGGTTGGTAACTATCACTTCTAGCCATGTCTGTCACTGTCTGGGACAGGGTAGAGAAGAAAGAGAGAAAGTGACAGGTAGAGCTGGAGAGCGATGTGAACCTAGGGGAATGTGAGGCCACATAACCAAGGGAATGGCCTGGTCTTCTAATCCTGGGTCTGAAAACTCAGGGGTCTCAGACCTGACCTAAGTCTCACATGAGGAATCCCGAGAGTGAATTTTGATGTTGGGTGTGCTCCAGGCCCAACGAGCCTCCCTTGAGGCCTGGAATAGGGGTGGAGGAATTTAGCAATCATGGTACTCAGTGGAGTGACACTGGAGGGCCTGGGGAAGTGAGGAAATTACAGGCTGTACAGCTCTGGTTCCAGTGTCTCTCCCCCCTATTAGACTTCAGACTATCCAGTCATCTTGTCCCTGGAGAACCACTGCAGCAGTGAGCAACAGGAGGTCTTGGCAAGACATCTAACCCAGATCCTGGGGGAACAGCTGATAGACACCACCTTGGATGGGCAGCTGCCCACTCAGTTGCCCTCTCCTGAGGTAGGCACCTTGCTCCCTGAGTCCAGGTCTTATAGTTGCTTCCATAACCCTCTACTTGGCTGCTTCCTCCTTTCTTCCTTTTTTTTTTTTTTTT
>NW_004567103.1:12690031-12702835 GCF_000260355.1 Condylura cristata | reverse complement strand
AGAGATGCAGAGGGTGAGAGGATTCACCAGGGACAGAGTGGGGAGCAGAACAGGCAGATTGACGAAGTACACTGCTGAGGGGAACAGAAGGTGAGACAAGAGTTTTGATCCTGGCCAGGATCAAACTTGGGCTGAAGCAGCTGCTTCTAGCTTCCCATTGCTGTACTTCAACCCATAGTGCTGCGCTTTAACCCGTTGCACCACAAGGGAGGGCCCAGATTCTCTATTTTCTTTGAGTACTCTTATGTTCTTTATGCCTACCTGTAAACTTTGAGTTTATGAAGAATTATTGCTTTATATGTGAGGTAAGGGACCCTATTTCTTTTTACTCAGTACATATATAGAAATGTTACCAGCTTGCTTAATAATAGGGAACCCCTGTTCTTTGTATCAAGCAGACTTCCTGTTGCAAATTTGGACCACTCACTCACTTCCTTTGCCTTTGAGGTGACCTTTTGAGAGCAGAGGAACCTGAGTGATCTCCAGGAGGGTACCCAGGGACAGGTAGACAGGCCCCTTCATTTCTTTCCCTTAGGAGCTCCGGAACAAGATTCTGGTGAAGGGGAAGAAGTTAAGGACACTTGAGGAGGATCTTGAGGAAGAGGAAGAAGAGGAAGAGCTAGAATCTCAATTGGAGAGGGAGCTGGAGGCCCAGATACAGCCTGAAACTCAGGAGTTGAATCCTCGCAGAAAGGACAAAAAGGAGAAGGTAGGCCATGAAAGTGCTTTTTCCACTTTGGCATTTGTTCATTCTCTACACCTGTGTTGACTAGAGCCAGTTACCTCTTCCCCACAGCTAGAGAAGCATAAGAATGCATAGGTGTCAATATATATTTATAGATTTATATCCACATATAGATATACTGCAGTGCCTTTATATCTTTAGTTCATGAAATCATTTAAAAATAAGTTTTAACTTACTTATTTTTTTAGATTTGTTTATTTATGCATGCAAGAACTGGGGTATAGACCAGAGGTATGGTGGGTGACAGGATTCACCAGAGACAGAGTGGGGGGCAGAACAGGCAGATTAACTGAAGTACACTTCTGAGGGGAGACGAGAGGTCTGCTGCACCCTTTGGGTCACCTCCTTGGTTGAGGATCCAACTCATGCTGCGGTGGCTGCCAATGGCTTCATAGTGCTGCACTTTAACCCACTGCACTACCAGGAAGGGACTTGAAATAAGTTTTTATGTGGAAACACGATATATAGTATATATACAAAATAGATCAATGCAGAGTCATCCTAGTTGGAGCACACATTTGGCTCTGTCCTGTGACTCTCGAGTTATCTTTGTGCCACTTCTCAGTATCCACAAAGGTCAATTTGAAAACCACTAATAGGTGTGTGTGCAGCATTATTAAATTGAGTCTTTAGGGGTTACTGGAAGGACTGCTACTAAAGTAGACTTAGTTGGAGCTTCCTGGAAAAGGTGGGTCTGAGGAGGAACCAGAAATAGCCAAAAAGGAACAGGAAGAAGTGGGGAAGGTGAAGGCTCTGAGTAGGCTGTGCTTGTGGCCTGCCTCCATGTGGGGGAGGGGTGTCATTGCTGGGAATGCCAGTGACACCTCTCTCATGCCAGTTAACTCAGCTGGCTTCTCAGCTTATCCTTTCCTCTCACGGGGCTGTGGTATCTAACCAACTTTAATGTTCAGGAATGGAAATGGGAATTCAGGAGAAAGACCTAACGCTATTGTTCTGGAACCCTCACATCCTTTCAGGTGTGACTTCTCTGATCATTGCCCCCCTTGACATCATTCTGGATTCCTGTACATTGTTAATTGAAAAGGTGGAAGTTAGGGAGAATGACACTTCTGTGTAGTAATAATAAATTAAAAACCTATTTTCTAGAGAATTACATAAAGTGAAACATTCATACCCAGAGGAAATGGAACCCATCAGTCCATGCAGACTTTATTCCCACTCCCATCCCTAGGTTGTGACTTGCCTGTTGCTTTGTCCACCTCTCTGTTGTCATATTACAGCCCAAGTTCCTATTTCCAAATGTGGGTCCCTTCTCTTTCCCAAGCAGGTGAGGCAGGAGGGAGATTGCAGGGGGAGGCAGTGGGCAGAGGCTTATGTTGGGTGAGGAAGTTCAGATCTTGGCTGTCACTTCTCAGATTGCTGAGGGTTCAGTTCCATCGTCCTCTCTACTTTCTCCTTTTCCAGAAATCCAAGCCCATCTTGTGCCCATCTCTCTCTGCCTTGGTTGTATACCTGAAGTCTGTGTCGTTCCACAGTTTCACCCACTCGAGGGAGCACTACCGTTTCTATGAGATATCGTCCTTCTCTGAAACCAAGGCCAAGGGCCTCATCAAGGAGGCTGGTCAGCACCAAAAGGGAGGGAGAGGGCAGAGGTGGGGATGGGTGGTAAGGCCTGACATGTGGGCGGCAGGTAAGGCCCATGAAAGAGGATGGAGGAGCTGAGGAGGGATGAGGGGCCAAGAAACTCCTCAGGGCTACATGGGGACAGAGTTGCTGAAAACAGGTTTGGGCGTGGGGGAGGAGTTGGGAGGGCATGGTGTGGAGGAGAGAAGCCCTTGGTGAAATTCTCGGGAGCCAACCCCATGAGATGCTAGTGAGGAGAGAGGAGTCAGTGGGGGAGAAGGTTCTCGGGACCAGGCAGGAGGGAGGAGCTATGAGGAGCTACCACAGTTCCATCTCCCTCTTCTCCGTCTCATAGGCAATGAGTTTGTGCAGCACAACGCCTGGCAGTTAAGCCGTGTGTATCCCAGTGGCCTGAGGACAGATTCATCCAATTACAACCCCCAGGAATTCTGGAATGTTGGCTGCCAGATGGGTGAGGGGGTAGCTGGGACAAGGGAAGGGGGCATGGGAGAGCAGCAAGTAGGAAGTGTGTCCCTGTGTGGCAGGGGGGCCAGGATGCTTCCAGCGAGATGCTGAGAAAGATGCCTGGTGTTCCCAGAATCTTTTATGGACACTATGTGTTTCTTTGACTCTCTGAAAGAGGGCATGGGTGGCCCCCAAGGCAAACCTGACCCTTTCCCTTTCTCCTGGGATCCCAGTGGCTATGAACGTGCAGACCGCAGGGCTTGAGATGGACATCTACGATGGGTTCTTCCGTCAGAATGGCGGCTGTGGTTACGTCCTGAAGCCAGACTTCCTACGAGATGCCCAGAGTTCCTTTCATCCTGAGAAGCCCATCAGCCCTTTCAAAGCTCAGACCCTCATAATCCAGGTACAGGGAAAAGAAAAACCATTGGGAAGAAACTTGTAGCTTGGAGAGAAGCGGGAATGGGAGAAGCCGTGGCTAGGCCTCCCAGGAATGCAATGAAGTTTCTCACAAGGAGTAGGCAGTTTGCAGCCTGTTGTATAGGCTGGACATATTTACCAGTTGCGTCGTGTTGGGCAAGTCTCTTAACCTGTCTTCTGGCCTACAAATAAGGGTAATGATACTACCCAACAGGGTTATGACGAGTAAATGTGCAGTCCTTACAACACAGCCTGGTGCATGCTGAGTGCTGGAGAATGGGGCTGCTGTCACTACCATGTCTACTTCCAAACCTTGTTAAATTTCTACTCAAACTGCAGAGATTTTAAAACTTATTACCCACTAAGATTAGCTGAGCAAACCCCAAAGCGATACATAGTGTGAGCGAGGGCCTGCCGCTCCCCTCCTTTCTTTCTCCCTCCTAGAGAGTGAGAGTAGGAGGAAGGCTGGGCCGGGCAGGGACTAGAAGGTTTAGAATTCTGGTTGCAGGTGATCAGTGGGCAGCAGTTCCCCAAAGGGGCCAAGACCAAAGAAGGGTCCATTACAGACCCACTTGTGAGGGTGGAGATCTTCGGAGTTCGTCCAGACACAAGCCGGCACGACACCAGCCATGTGGAGAACAATGGTGAGAATGGACATGGGGGGCAGGTGGAGGGGCACCCCCACCCACACAGGAGGCAGTGTGCAACGGGACACTCCAGTGGTCTGGGCAAATGGCTTACCCTTCTGAGCTCAGTTTTCTCCTCTGTAAAATGTTGGTTGCTATGAAAATTTACCGAGTAGAGCACCCCAGCATGGTAATGTCTGAAGAAGTGTCTGTTCTGTCATCCCCATCTCAGGTTTTAATCCACACTGGGGGCAGACACTGTGCTTCAGGGTCCTGGTGCCTGAACTGGCCCTGCTGCGCTTTGTGGTCAAGGACTACAACTGGACGTCCCGCGATGACTTTGTCGGTCAGTACACCCTACCTTGGACCTGCATGAGACAAGGTGAGTCAGTTCTGTGGCCCCGATCAACACCTGGGCCCGGCTGCTGCCCTAATGCTGCCCTGCTCTTTCCAGGTTAC
This sequence comes from Condylura cristata, assembly GCF_000260355.1. Taxonomy (NCBI): domain Eukaryota; kingdom Metazoa; phylum Chordata; class Mammalia; order Eulipotyphla; family Talpidae; genus Condylura; species Condylura cristata. The sequence goes on along the minus strand of NW_004567103.1, from coordinate 12,698,536 downwards.
CGCCACGTACACCTGCTCTCCAAGGATGGCGTCAGCCTCCACCCAGCTTCCCTCTTCGTGTACATCTGCATCCGGGAAGAGGTCGAGGAGGCTGAATCCTGACGTGGACATTGCATGGGAAGGCTTTAGCTTTCTATATTAAGAAAAATCTGATGTTTCAGATAGCAGGGGGAGGTGCAAAAAGCAAGCTTTCACAACAAACAACTGTAGAACCTGATTTCCCCCCTTCTTTCTTCTTGTTTTCACAAGATGTTGTGGATGTTTCTTACCTTTCCCCTTTGTGTACTCTACTCTGGAGTTCCTTGTGCTGTAAGGCTCAAGCCAAGACTTGATCTAGAACTAATCAACTCTGGTTCAAAGACAGACTGTAACTAGAAATCCAGAGGGGCTTGGGACAGAACCCAAAGAACATTATCTCCTTCACCCCTCACTTCCTCAAAGTCTAGAGGATAGGATAATCCAACGGAAGGAGTAAAGCCTCAGGCCTCCAGAGACAAAGACGGGGAAGGAGACATGATGCCAACTCTGTCCTGTGACTTGGAAGCTGTAACAGTGCACAGCCCTCGGGCTCCCTGCTGGGCTGCTCCTCTCTAGCCCCGCTGATTTAAATAGGACTTGTTTTCCCAACTCAGCTTGAGCGTAGTCTATCATTATTGGACAAGGAGAGGTCTGAGAATTGAGGGACATTTGGGTAGGTAAGATGGACAGGAAAAAGATGGAAAACAAGCTTCCTCCCCACGTACTGCAAAGGAAGGGTACAGAATTATAGCTTTGAGGCTCTCCCTGGTGGTGCAACTTGTTAGGACGCAGCACTGCAAGTGAGCCACAGTTGCTTCAGTGTTGAGTTCAATCCTGGCCCCGGAGGTGACCCACATGGGGCGCGGCAGACCTCTCCTGACCTGCCCGCTGTTCCCTTCAGCAGTGTACTTCATTGATCTGTCTGTTTTGCTCCCCACTCTCTGGTGAATCCTCTCACCACCCCTGCACCTCTGGCCTGTACCCCAGTTCAATATGCATAAATAAATAAAAGAGTTATAGCTTCAAGGAGGCAGGGCAAACGGAGACAAAGGGTTTTGTGATCCTCGTCTTTCTGAACGGTTTGTCTGGAATAGTCCTCATGTGTATTTGACTATACCAGCATAATTAATTTCCCAGTGTGCCTGGAAAGTTTTAGACAATTTACTGTATAGTCACTATGAGACACTTAGAGAATTCTAGAGATTTACCCTGTCAATGATTGGACTTTTATACTATTCTTATACTTTTGAGCAGCTGCTGAGCCGGATTGAGGATTGATCCTGAATTAAAACTGCTTCCGGAGGTCTTGTAGGTAGCAATCCTCATTCAACAGGTAGACAAAGGGGCTTGGAAATAAGGAGCAGGGTGAAGGCCAAGGCAGCCTCAGATAGAGAGAAGGCAGACCTGGGCCTTTCGATAACCAGTCACTTAGTGAAGACAGGAGACAAAGGAGAGGCAGAGGTCTGAAAGGCAACAGCAGATGGAGAGGAGGCCTGGAAATGTTAAGATGGAATTGGACGATTCTACAAGCTATTAGTCATTCTGTTTAACATGCTTTATAGACCATTAGGCACAACAGCACATGCAATTAGATACAACTGTTTAAAGGATGCTGAAAGAAAAAAAAGACTTGACATAATAAAAGGTAAAGTGAAGAAGAAATGAGTGAAATCAAGACCTTACAGCCAGCAACTTTGGTGGAGTTATGAGAAACTAGGGACTCAGAAGTTAAAAACGGTATGCCTCAGTAAGAAACCACTCGGTGGTCGTGGCCATCAAATTCAAAGTAATACAGCTGTGTCCCAGAGGGGTCCAGCCTCCCTGATACCCCAAAGCCAGCGCCTCCTAAGGCCCTGAGCTCCTCAGGCTAGCTCTGGTTCCAGTCTGCACATCTTGGGCGACGTCCTTTTTCCGCCTGGGAGGGAGAATAGGCTCTCAGCCCTCAGGTCCAGTTGGGGGGACGGCAAGAGCAGGAGGGCTGGGGTCCTCCAACTGCACATCGTGAAGGTGCACCGTGGGGGTGGTGGGGTCTTTGCCCACGCCCTGGTTTGGGTCAGCCTGGTCGGGGTGGTGCCTGCGCACATGTTTGACCACCTGGAATTTCTGCTTGGCCTTGTAGCTGCAAAGGCGGCAGAAGAAGGGGTGGCGGTCAGTGTGGGTGAGGGCGTGATGGCGCAGGCCGGCGGCCCAGCGGAAAGCACGGTGGCACACATTGCACACGTAGGGTTTGGCCTCGCTGTGCTTGCGGAGGTGGGTGCGCAGCAGGAAGCGAGTCTTGAAGGCCTTGCCACACTGCTCACACATGAAGGCCCGCGCCTCCCGGTGCCGTGTCTCCTGGTGCACACGCAGCGCGTCAGCCCGGTTGGTGCAGTACTCACACTCGGGGCACTGGTATGGCTTCAGTCCTGCAGGACAGGGCAAGGACAGGGAACAGGTTACACTGAAGGAAGGGGAACAAGGCTCTTCACGATTCTGGGATGAGGACGGACACAAGCAGCAAGCAAATACATCTTTGGAACATTCCAGTCCTGCCTGACATTTCTGTGCCCCTTCCCAACACAGCCTCTGCGTCTGTATACAAGGGGTGCTCAATGGCTGTGCTAACTCACTGGACCCCCAAGTGGCCACTTGATAGCAATGAATACTCAAATGTGATATGATTTCCGAATGGGAAATTCTAACTTTTTTTTGGTCATGGGTGACTTGCTGAAAATAGGACTCCACTTAAAGTTAACTCCTGTCCAACTCAGTAAGTAAAGAAAATGTTTAAGGTTGAAGCGGGTAGAGGTGGAAGAAGCATTCATAGATGCAGAGTGCCTTGAAATGCATCTGATCAATTCTTTCAATGAAGCCATATACAATAACAGCAGACACCCTCTTATTAACCCTTTCCTGAGAACCTGCAGCTTGTGGATTCTATGCCCTGAAAAAAAAAAAAAAAAGGACACATTTAGGCAGAAGCGTACTTTCTCCTCCTTCCTTACTATAGCGCCATCGTGTACGTGAAGGAACCAAGCTGACCTACCCTCACTCCTGTTTGAGTTGGCTGGTTCTCAGCGGCAGGTTGATGGCTTCGTGCCACGATCACCTGAGCAGCTTTTGCAAAGCACGCACGCCCCGGTTCCCCTTTCTTCTGATTCTGATAGGTTCCCGGGCTATTCTGGCCTTTCAGCCCACCCACTATCCTCAATGTGGAAACTGACGCGTGCCCTGTATCTGAGCAGGGCACAGACACTCACCTCAGAAAGGCGGGGGTGTGGGAGGGCAGGGGAAACCTTTGGGCCTGTCAGAACCCACCTGTGTGCTTGGTCATGTGGTACTTGAGTTGGTTGACCCATTTGCACTTGTAGCCACAGTCTGGGCACAGATACTTCCGTTCTTCCTTGTGGATCCGCATATGGTACTGGAGAAAGGAAGAGCAAAAAACATACCCAGAAAATATGTACCTTTGTCACTTGCTAGAGGAGGAAAGAGAGAAATAGGCAGAGAAACTGCTGGCAAATGACCCTGTGTTCTGCTCCCTCCTAGCTACATCCCTGTGACTAATCCGGTCCCTCTCAGATTTTAACACCAGCCCAACCCACTCGGTGGGCCGAGCCACCTCAGCCCTGCACTTAGCAGTGTTCTGGGGTGACCTCACCCTGATTCTCATTAAGTGGAAAACAGTAAGAGTAACTCTCTTATTTTTGAGAGAATCTAAACTACAATGCCTGGCGCACAGTAAGCGCTCGACAGGTGTCGGCTGCTCCCCTCCGGATTCCCCCAAATCTATCACACGTGTTTATCACATACCGAGCAAATATTATGGGATGCTGTCCTTGCAATAGTCCTGGCACCCCCTATTCACATATGAGGAACTGAGGCTTGGCCAAGCTCGGGCTCCTGACATTTGGAACAGTCACGGTAACTGAGCTTCACAGCCTACCCTGCGTGGACTCCTGACACCCGTGGCTCTGACTGTACCTTGAGGCGGGACGGGTCAGCGCAGGCGTAGGGACAGAGGTGACAGCGGTAGGGCTTTTCTCCAGTGTGGATGCGGCTGTGCCAGGTGATCTTCTGCCGGTTCTTGGTGCTGTATGCACAATCCGTGCACTTGTAGAGCCGGGTGCCCCCATGGCCCTTCACGTGGTGGTCTAGCACCAGCTGGTGGCGGCACGCAAAGTCACAAAAGGGGCAGCGCAGAGGGGGCTGACTGGCGTCCTGACCCCCATCCGGGGCTGCCGCCGCTGCTGAAGTTTCCTCGTGCTGCTCCAGGTAGTGCCTCACCAGGCCCGCCCGCTCCCGGGCGGCAAAGGCACAGAGCTGGCAGCGGTGGCTGAAGTGCTGCTGTCTGCGGTGCTCGTCCAGGGCCGGCCGGCTAGGAAAAGCCTCCTGGCAGGCTCCACACTCGAGCCGGGGGTGCTGTTTCCGGGTGTGTCCCCGAAGGCTGGCGGGGCTGGGGCACAGCAACCCACAGCGGGAGCAGTGCAGAGGGCCCTCGGCGGCCTCCACAGGAGAGCCAGGGGCCGGGGGCACAGGCTCGGGATGCCGGCGTAGAGCATGTTGTTTGAGGGCTGTCTCGGAGCTGAACTGGGCTTCACATCGGGGACAGGCAAAGGCCGGGGTGCCCTGGTGGCAGCTGTTGACGTGGCGTGTGATGTCATGGCGCAGGTAGCCACTGTAGTCACAGAGGGGACAGAAGTGGGTGGGGGTTTTGTCGTGCACTCTTAGCCGGTGCAAGCGCAGTTTTGAGTTGGTCCCAAATGTCTGCGGGCAGGAGCTGCAGGGGATGCGGCCAACGCCCGTGTGTCGGGACTGGTGAGCCTCCAGGCGGTACCGCCTGGTGGTGGAGAAGTCACAGAAAGGGCACTGATGTGGCTTCACTCCCTCATGCTTGAGGCGCCGGTGCTGCTGCAAGCACCGGCTCTGTTTGCAGGTGAAGCCACAGTCCCCGCACTGAAGGGGGGGCCGGGGGCCACGGGCCGGGGCTCCGGAGGGGTGCCTGCGCTTCTGATGGAGCCTCAGGGCAGCAGCCGCAGGGGCGGTGAATGGGCAGAGGCTGCAGTGCAGCTCTCCAGACTTCTCGAGGGGGCAGCCCCGGGTCTGGTGAGTCCTCATGGCGCGTTCCTGCTGGCAGCTAAAGGGACACGTGGGGCAGGAGAAGCGAGCCCCCTTCTGCTTTGGAGCCAGAGCTGGGTGCCCGCTGTCAGCGCTACACTCTGTGCTCCCACTATTTAGGGGAGCAGAGTCCCCATCAGTCAGCAGGGACACGACAGGCTGGGTCTGGGAGGCCCTCCGCTTCCCACCCCGGCAGCCCTCTGTCACGTGAGAGGTAATGGAGGAGCGCCGAGAACAAAGGAACGTGCACGAGTTGCAGTGAAACTTGCCTTGCTCAAAGTGGAACTTCTCAGGGGTCTCTGTGGGTGAGGAGCTGGCTGCGGGAGGCACTATGGAGTCAGGGAATATAGCAAGAGGCTTCTCTGCTTCTTCTGGCTCCCTAGGAAGCGCAGAAGGGGCACCTTTGGGGGGCACTGGCTCCACTTCTAATGGTGCAGACGGGGGTTCCCCACCTCCTGCGTCCTCGGGAGCCTGGGCGCCTAGAGGACGCAGCGGGGTGGGCGAGTCTGGTCTGGGGAAGGCCTTGTTCTTTCTGAGCAGAACAGGGCACTTTTTTAGCAGGTGGGTGCTGAGGCCCCGCTGCTGCTTGAAGCTAGCCCCACACTCAGGGCACAGCAGGGGCTCTCGACGACCATGGCAGCCCGTCCGGGAGTGCAGGCTCAAGGCCTTCTCCCGGCGGGTAACGAAAGGGCAGTGCGGGCAGCGGAAGGCCTGGCCCTCGCCCTGGATCACCACCATCTGAACCCGCCCCTCCAGGACCAGGGCCTCTGCCTGCTCTTTGTCCTGCCTCCTTAGGGCCTTGAGCAGTGACTCTGACTCAGGAAACTGGGGCAGTGGTGATGTCTTGGTGGGTAGAATTGCCTTCAAAGTTCCCACCCAACTGTTAGGGGGCTCCTCTGACGAAGAGAGGTTACTGGGGTTTCCAGGGACTGCCTTTTCCAGAATGGGCTCCTCTTCAGCACCTAAGCCAGAAGTCCCAGCGCTTTCAAAGGTAGACAACTCTGTCAAAGTTCCGTCTGACTCTTCCAGTGTCAGTGGCCCTGATGGATCCAGGGCCCTGAAATCTATAGGGGCTGTCTCCGTGATCTCCTCAAGGGGGCGCTGCGCAACAGGTTCCAGCTCTACTCCCAGGGCCTCTAGGTGCAGTGTGCAGCCACTTTCATCTACCTCTGCTGGACTGGGACTACCAACCAGGTCGTCCGCCTGGGGAGCCTCGCTGGCTCCCTGTCTCTCGGCGCTGCCCTCCTCACCGGCTGCTGGCAGCGCCTGATCCATGCTGGGGTTTATCATGGTCCCGGGGTCATGGCCTGACCCCTCGGACTGGACAGACAGTTGGCTGGAGGGCTCTGCCGCTGCGGGGGGTGTTGGGCACTGCTTGGCTGCCTCTGGCTCCTGGTTGGCATAACGGAGCTGCCAGACCTGGTCCCCAGGCACATAGCCATGGGCCTTGCGCTTGTGGAAGAAGAGGGTGGTGTTGCTGAAGGTGCGGTAGTCACAGAGGGCGCAGCAGAACTCGCGGAGGCGGGTGTGCTTGCAGTTCTCGTGACTCAGCAGGGCCTGCTTGTGGCGGCTCTTGTAGTTGCAGTAGCGGCAGGGGTACAGTGGGGCTGGCGTGCCGGGGTGGTGCTGGGAAGCCATGTGCTTCTGCAGCTCGTACTTCCGTTTGCAAGCAAAGGCACACACCTCACACATCAGGGACTTGCCCTGGTGCCGCAGCTTGTGGCTGCTCAGCTGATCAGCCCGGTGACAGCGGTAGGGGCACTGGTTGCACTGGTACCTGGTAGGGAGGGGAGGGGAGGGGCAAAATCCCAATCATCAATCCATCAGAATCGACAGTTACTCTGTGAATACCTGCTATGGACCAGGCTCTGTACTCAGCATTATAAATGCATCATCAAATTTAACCTTTCTCACTACCCGCTGAAATATATCATCTCCATTTTGCAAGTGAGAATACTACAACACAGAAATTAATTAACTGGTGTAAGTTTACAAAGACAGCGAAGGGCAGAGATGATCTAGCTTCGGGGCCTATGTTCTAACCTCTATGTTGCTTCCTAAAGGGGAGAGAGAGTGAATCAGAAACCAACTGTGGGGCCCTCCCTGGTGGTGCAGGGGTTAATTCTCAGCACTACGAAGCTATCACCAGCCACCGCAGCATGAGTTTGATCCCTGGCCAGGGAGCTGACCCACATGGCGCAGCAGACCTCTCCTGTCTCGCCTGCTGCTCCCCTCAGCAATGTACTTCATTAATCTGCCTGTTCTGCTCCCCACTCTGTCTCTGGTGGATCCTCTCTCTAGGTGCTAGCCTACACAATTCTTGTATGCATAAATAAAATAAATCCTTAAAAAAAAAAAAAATCCCAACGGTGGACTTCTAAGGAGTTGATATGGCTATGGCTCCATGGAACAGGCCTCTGTACTTCGTTTCCATTCTCCTGTGGAGGCACAAAAGCTGTGGAGAATCCCCAGGCTAGCTGTGCCCACCAGTCATTCCTCTCTGGATCTGGATTCTGGGTTTGGAAGTGGCCAGGACTGGACCCACAATACCATCTATGTCCCCAGGACTGAACTCCGAGCACTCAGGTGACACCTTCGTCTCTATGCATACCCTGTTCTGGGTATATATATGCCCTTCCCTCAGCCCAGAGGGCTCTCATCACACAGACGGAGCCAGAGGCAGAGGCCAGCTAGAGGCAATGGATCTGAGACGACAGGAGCAGGGAAGCCATCGGGAGCTTCTCCAAGGCCAGTGGAGGAGGTGACTGAGGTAAGGGGGAAGGCAGGAGTGCACGCGTACCTGAGGTCGCCGGCGTGCTTGCGCATGTGCACGCTGAGGTAGTGCTTCCACTTGGTGACATAGCCACACTCGGTGCACATGTAGTCCTTGGCGTTGGAGTGCGTCAGCATGTGCTTAGACAGGTAGCTCACGTCTCGGCATGTGAAGTCACACAGCTCACATTTGTGAGGCTTCTCGCCTTATTGTGGCAGTGGGGGCAAGGGGAGAAAACACAGGTCAGGCACAGAGCGAGGGAGTGGCCCAGCCATTCCCCCAGCACACATGCCTGATGCCAGGCTGGAGCAAAAGCTTGCTGTACCTGAGGAGCTGACCACAAAGGATGGCGCCTGTCCTATATATCTCTCTAACAACTACTCCACTGCAGAGGGAAAGTGAGACTGAGCTCGTCAAAACTACCTTTAGAGTCCACTCCTGACACAGTTTGTTGGTACTGTAACTGGGTGGTTCCTAGGAGAAGGGAAGTTCCAGATTCCCTGCCCCACCCAGAAGGAGGGTAGAACTGAGCAGAGAAAAAGGAGAGAGAAGAAGAGAGAAGGCAGAAGACAGATGGAGAAGGAGACCTAAGGAAGCCACATGGAGCAGCAAACATG
>NW_004567103.1:12667187-12688641 GCF_000260355.1 Condylura cristata | reverse complement strand
GGTGGCACAGGGGTGATTTGGTGATGGGAAACCCGCGGGGATTACAATCGAGATGGAAAAAAAAATGTGCAAAATGATGTAAAAATAAACTTTGAAATAAAAAAAAAAATGCCTCCTCACTAAATCCTCGCAATAGCCCTATGAAGCAGGGGCCATGACTGTACCCCACTTACAGAAGAGAAAACAGAGAAATCACAGCGCTATTAAGTGGTGGTTCCAATTCCTGCTTACGACTGTGTGCACTTTGGCAAGTCATTTAATCCCTCTAAATGCTCCCTTGTTTACAAAACCAGACTAACAAAAATACTGACCTCACAAGGTTAGTAAGAAGATTAAATCAGACACCCCAGTGTCCTCATCACTACCCAGTAAGAACTTAAGGATAAGCTGTCCATATAGCTGATCAAGCCCAGGCACTAGACGGTGGGCCCTCCCTTCCCTGCCCACCTACTCAATCCTTCCCCGTGGTAAAAGCCAAGCACACTGGTGTTCTAGTTCTGATACCAGCTGTCTGATTCTGAAAGAAGGCATTTAACTTTTCAGTTTCTCATCTTTGCCTGCCTTTTCTATATGAAAGAACTCTGTAAACCATAAAGTCCTATATCAACATAAGTCCTTAGGAAAGGTCCTAGAAAAGTGAGATTTCTGACTAAAGCATATTTAAATTGAGCTTTTCAATGGGAACAACGGTTTTGTCCCAAGTTGCCTAAAATCTGTCCTCCCAACCAGAGTTTTGATGAGAATTTTTAATGTCTTGTCAATCACCGGTGCTGACAAAGAACTGAGACTGGATGATGCGGTAGCCGGAAGACGGACTTGGTCATCACTCAAGGCATCAGTAATGCTAGTGAACAATGAAGTCTGAGTTGAAATATTTATAACTTTAGGACCCTCCCTGGTGGTGCAATGGGTTAAAGTGCAGCACTACGAAGCTCTCCACAGCCACTGTAGCACAAGTCTGATCCCCAGCCAGGGAGCTGACCCACATGGCGTAGCAGACTTCTCCTGACCCCAACCCCACACTACCCTCATCAGTGTATTCTGGTCTGTACCCCAGTTCTTGTATGCATAAATAAAATCAATCTTTAAAAAAGAAAAAGATAAATATTTACAAATTCCAGGTCACAGGAAGTCATCAGGTTTCAGTGTCATGGACACCCAAGCCACATGGTAGGCCATACATGTATGATGGCTCAATGCTCTTGACCCGTCTCACAGCACATGCCAAAACTCGGACTGCCAAGGAATCTGTCTGGGTTTGGGTTACTTTGTTTAGCAGTCTGGGTGCTGACCACCCAGGGTTGGGCTGGCCTTAAGGGTGAGGCATAACAGCATAGTGGGTGGGAACACGGGTTTTGGATCAGACTGGATTCAGATCTTGAGTTTCTAGCTGAGTAGCACACAACTTAAGGCTCATCTGAAACCCCAAATACTAGGTTCAGCTCTAGGAATACAAGGTTAAATGAGACAATGTCTCCAAGCCCTTCACGTGTCTGGTACACAGTACAAACTCATCTTAGCCCTCATCATCATCATGAGGGTTTGAACCTAGGGCCGGAGGTCTGCTCACCAGTATGCAGCAGCATGTGGCGGATGAGCACCCTCTTGTGGGCGGTGGCAAAGCTGCACTCAGGACATTGGTGGATCTTCTCGTGGGCGTGCATCTTGCCCACGTGATCCTGGTAAGCCACTGGATTGAAGGTAGCGAAGGGGCAGAAGGTGCAGCGCAGCTCTTCACTGCCAGGGTGGCCCTGCTTCTTGTGTTTGCGGAACAGGTGCTTGTTGGAGCAGGCGAAGTCGCAGTGGGGGCAGTGGAAGGCATAGTGGCTCTTGTGGTGGGCCTCCATGGCCTCAGCGGTGGCGAAGAGCATGGGGCACGAGTGATGGCGGCACTCCACGGCGCGCACCCCGTGGGTCTCCTTCAGGTGCTTCACAAAGGCCTTGCGGTCGGGCGCGGCGTAGCTGCAGCCTTCCTGGAAGCAGCCGAGGGGCAGTGGCTCTGCGGCAGCGGCTGCTGCGTGGCTCTTGAGGTGCTCCTTAAGGGCCTGGCTGAGGCGGAACTCCTCACGGCAGACAGGACAGGCATAGGTGTCTGAGTAGAAGTTGGAAATGTCCTCGTGCATGCTGGCCATGTGGCGGTTGAGCGCGTTCCTCTCCACGGCGCTGTAGTGGCACAGCGGGCAGCGATGCGCCTTCTGGCCCAGCTCCCGCAGCAGATGGGTCTTGAGCTTACTCTTACTGGTGAAGAACTTCTGGCAGTTGGGGCACTGCAGGCTGGGGTCTGGGAAGTGGAGGTGTAGGTGCTCCACCAGGTGGGTCCGCTTCTTAAAGCAGCGCTTGCATTCTGGACACATGTGGGTCTTGAAGAGGGACTCGGTGCCAGGGGCCACATCTAGGAAAGGGAAAGACAGAGAGGGCCGGAAGAGATTCGTTGCTAGGCCAAGGGCTGCTCCGACGATGGGAGAATTTGCCCAGACACAGTACTGTGTGGCTTTTCTCCTTTACTTCCAGGGAACAAAACACTGGCACCTCAGTGCGGACTCAAATAGGAGAAATTCAGGTCGAGAACCATTACAAGGACTTCTCAGAACTTGCTGTGGCCTGTTCAAAATGTTTTACCTAGTTCCTCTCTATTCCTGAGCCTTTGTCTAGAGCTGCTCAAAGAATAATCTGGATGGAACATTCGGGTACTTGTCCCTAGGGCAGGCAGAACGATCAGGGAGTTGTTTGGAAGGAAAAACTGCCCACAGGAAGTAAGCAGAAAGGAAGAGAAGTACTCCTACTTGTACACATTGGAAAGCAGACTAAATTCTAGAACACAAAGATCTAGAAGTACATGCTTCTATTCTTTTCTAGTCACCTGATGATAAATGTGTTCCATGTGTGGCGGGTTTCCAATGGCGCTCTACTGAGTTGGAAAAGTGGGAAGCAAGGGTCCAGGGGAAGGAAACCTCAGGGCTCACTGCCAGTCAATGCCAGGCTGCTGGTTACCAGTAACCTCTGGCAGCTTCATACTATGGATATCACCGTCTCATTCCCTACAGAAGAGCTTTCTGCTTCAGAAAAACCAGGCTAGGAGAACACGTTTATTTACTCTTACTCTGTGTTACTACAGTCTTTATCCTTTTATCATGTTCCCACTAGAATGTCAGAAGACTCTAACAAAGTTCAGAAAATGAAACCCCAGCACCGGAATGCCAGGCTCTCATTATCCATCCCCCCACTCCCGGGAGGCTCAAGTACAAGCATGTTATTACCTTCTAACTGCTGTGTCCCCTGGCCTTTCTCCAGAGCTTTCTGGGAATCCTTCTGGGTGCTGCTCTCCTCTTCCTCCTCTACATCCCCCTCTTCAGCTGACTCACGCCCAGGCAAGGGCATGCAAGTTTCTTCCAAAGTCTCTCCCTCTCCAGGGGGTAGTTTAGGAGCTGGAGACATAAAACTTGGTGAACTCTACAGGAGTCAGTAATGACGACGAATGCTTCTATCTCCCTTACTGGCTCGAAGAAAACCCTCCACTTTCATAAAGGAATCTTGGGGCCTAGGTATATAAATTTATTCTCACTGAATTCAGGGAGAGGAAGACCAGGCGCTCAGCTGTCAGTAATGCTGCCCGTTAAAGTAAATCATACCTCAGATGACATGATCTTCAGAGCCTTTGAAGGTAAGAGCTTTGAGGTCACTAGAGGGGGCTAGGGGCTGAGAGGTACAGAATCAGAATGTGCGGATGGAACTTCCCTAGCTCAGGGCCCTGACACTCATGGCTGGTGGCTCAGTTAAGGTGAACATGCTGGCTTCTATAACGTTCTACTGAGAAACCCTACGTAGCAATTCAAGATCACACCTTGTCCCCTTAAATTCACTCCTTGTATCTCTGAAGAGACGCAGCTGTCTCAGTAAAACACATGACTATTTCCCAGGCAAGAAGCGTCTTATCTTTGGGCACTGGAGCACTACTGAGTTCTAGCAAGGACTCCGAGAGAATCTCTCAACAGAACTCGGGCCTCTCAGAACTCAGATTATTGAGATCCTCTTGCTCCTCTCTTCACCCTCTGCACTTTTCTTGAGACTAAGAGGAAGGCTCAGTGAAGCACCACTTCCTTGAAGTGCTTCCTTGCTTGCTTTTCCAGCGCCCATAGGCATTCTACCAGTCACTAACGAGTATTCCAGCGCTTGCCTTTACGAGGTTTGAAATGGATCAGAAGAAATATTGGTTAAGGAACTTTAAGGTCACAATAAGCCCAATCTTACTGTTACGGACCATGGCTTCTTTGTCCTCTACATTCAGCTTTCCAGCTACCGTTCCCATGTATCTAGTTATTCTGCCCTCCTGAGCCACTGCTCTGGATGCCCCTGCCCTCATGCACTGGAAACAAGCGCCTCTCTTCTCACACAGACTACGGCTGCAGTCCAGGCAGGGTATAGCTAGGCGCTCGGTCTCATACCTGGCAGCAGCTCCTGGGATGGAAGACCCTGAATGGCAGACAGTTCTCCTTGGGTCCTGGCCCCATGGCTCCTCTGATGCTGCCGGAAGAGTTTGACGTTGGAGCCCATGAAGCTGCAATGTCTGCAGTGGAAAGGGTAATGGGCCTGCCGGTGCAGTTCCATGCCCTGCTGGCTCCCAAAGAGCAGAGGGCAGCCCCGGAAAGAACAGGGCACAGGAACCATTCTGTGGGTCTGCCTCAGGTGGTGCTGCAGGCCCTTTCGATCTTCAGTGGAGAACACACAGCCAGCCTCTGGGCAGGAGAAGGTGTCAGGAGTGCCCCGGTGAATCTTGAAGTGGCTCTTCAGGGCCTGGGGTTGGGCAAACTCCTGTCTACACACAGGGCATGACAGGGGGCTATCTGGTGGGCTCTGGCCCGGTGGAGGGCTAGGTAGAGTAAGGCTGCTGGGGGGCAGCTCGACAGAGCATGGGGGGTTAGAGAGGTCCTGCGCAGGTTGTATAAGGGTCTCAGGGCACTGGTGCAGGGCCAGCAGAGTGGGCTCTGCGAAGCTCTGCTCACAGTGCTCACAGAAGTACACCTCCACCACCTTTACCAGGACACCTGCAGGCAGAGGACCGACAGAGAAAGGCATAGAATCAGATGGAATGAGACTCAAAGGAGTTAGTTACTAGTAGAAAATGTAGGTAAACCTTTTAATATTTGTGGAAAGGAGAGGGCCTTTAAGCTGGTTCTACACCTGGACTGTAAGCCCCATATGGTCAGGGACAGTTTATCCTACACATGAATTTGGATTCCTAGTAGCTTCACAGTACTTGGCGTAAAACAGGTGCTTCACAAAATTTGCGAAATGAATATAACAAGCATTGGCCGAATCCAGAAAGCACAAAGAAAAGGTACAATATTTGGCTCAAACAGAAAATTAAGAACTTCCAAAAGCAGAAAATGACAATTTGTGGGTAATATCTCCGATGTAAATGACAAAGTATTGCTTTCATATTCTTCAAAGATATTTTTAGAGACGGTGATTCATAAAATGGAGAAAATGTGACTCTTTTGAAAAGAGTCAAGTCACTTTCATAAGAATCATTGTCATCTCGTAAGCAATGGGCAGGACCTTAGGAAAAAGGGCTCAGGAAAGACTCTTGCGTGGTTTTCCAACTGCCCAAAGAGAAAAGGGACCAGGGATCTTGAGGGTTTAGATTATCAGGCTTGATAATGGGGGAACTACGATTCAACCCTAGGTGTGCCCTACATTTATTCTGGTGGTCCTTTTATTATTTTTTTGTATAAACAAAAGTTCAGTGCAACAAGTCTAATGATGCAAAAATACATAACAGAATAACCACATACACAGTTTGATACATCTTCTTAGATATTGGGGGTCATTTTTCCAGTTTGTCTTTTTTTTTTTTTACTTGATATATATAAAGATATTTTTATTTAGGAATATAATTAACTCTGTCACCTTTTTTTTCCTATCCAGCTCATGACACTTTAGAGTATGGAGAAATCAAAATTAATCTTTTGCCTTTAGTGGTGGCTATATGGGTTGCTTCCAACTGTTACAAAATACAGCGACCTTACACACTCTTATCTCTGTATCCTTTGTTGTATGTGTGTGCCTTTCTATAAGGCTGATCTTTGGAAGTGGAATTACTGGGTCAGAGTCTGCATATTTAAAACATGCTAAAAAAAAAAAGCTATTTAAATAAGCTGACCTGGGCCCTCCCCGGTGGCGTAGCACTAAGAAGCTTAAGCCACTTCCACATGAGTTCGATCCCTCCCTGCCTGCCTGAGGTGACCACATGGTGCGGCAGACCTCTCCTGACCCGCCCGCTGCTCCCCTCAGCAGTGTACTTTGTGGATCTGCCTTTTCTGCTTCCCACTCTGTCTCTGGTGAATCCTCTCACCCTCTGCATCTCTGGCTTGTACCCCAGTTCTGTATGAATTAAAAAAAAAAAAAAAAAGCTGACCTTCAGAAAAGTATGCTAAGTGATATTCTTCATCAGTTATGTTTCCCCACAGCCTTAACAACACAAATTATTTTTTAAAATGTTTAACATTTTTTTAAGGTGAGAAACGGAAATGGCATCTCAGTTATTTTTAACTGCAATTTATCTGTGAACATGAAAATCCTTATGGTTGGTGGCTATTTTCATTCTTTAGTGAATTGGATCTAGACTTCTTTCCTCTTTTTAAAATACTGTTTCTTTCACTGTGTCTTCGAATTTTAAAAATACTAGCTCTTATATACTGCATAAACTCTTTGCTTTTTATTTTTTCTATCATAAAGAAGCTTAGAAATAACACATGGTAAAGTAGCTAATCTTCTCCAGTGCCCTTTGTCAAGCTACACCACACTGTCTAGGGAAGTGGTAACCACTGTAGCCGGAGGATATCAACTAAAACAGGGGAAAGTACCTAAAATAAGCCTGTACACATTGGAAGAATCAAGGCGGAAGTTTTTTGGCATAAATACAAATGCTCAACTCCTGCTCCTAACAGAATGCCTTCAACTAGTTAAGTATGTTATACACGAGAAACTGGGGCAGGGAAATACCAGATTACTGCTGGAGAGCCCTGATAAACGCTGGGTGGCAGAAAGAGGCTGGGTGGGAAGGTCAATATGGGGACATAATCCCAAAGGACTACAGGAGTAAGGAAACATCAGAACAGGCGGAAGTGTCAGAAAGGTCTCCCCTTCTGGATTACCGCCTAGCTAATGCGAAGCTCTTGCAGGAACAGGCTCTTGGCAGGGCCTGTTACAAGGCTGTGTACACCTCGCCAGCCTTCAATCAGCCTCCACCAACTGCAAAGCAAATTACAACATCTCTACATATAAAAATAGAATGCTACCTTGGGTTCTCATTATATCTATAAAGAAGGATTAAAAATAGCACAGACAAAACCTCAAGGCTGCTCATTTCAATGGCCTGCTTAACAATTGTGTTTCTACCTGGGGTCTCTCCAGGAGCACCTGGGGACAGGTTTCCAGCTACTGCTTCCACAATGATCTCCATGTTTCCTGTGTCCTCTTCAGTTGCTGTGGCCTCTACAAGCAGGCAGCCTGGGTCAGCTGTCAAAGGTGTAGGGTTTGCAGAACAGGAGCTCTGTGTGGGCTCCAGGATTCCACGATTAGAGAGAGGCGGGGGGATCAGCAATAGCTCAGGGCAGAGTCCATCCATCTCCCCAGTACTGCCAACTGGCTGTGTGTCCAATACAGGGTCTGTCATTACAACCGACTTGTAAATTGTGGCCTCTTATAAGCTGATAAAGCAATCAGAAGAGAAGTCAAACAAAATAATCAGATCGCTCTTTCTTCCCAGCTGGTATGGGTACATTACCAATGCTGCCCACTTAGGTATTTGCTTGCACAGCAGCACATCATACTTACTTATCTCAATAAAGGATTTCTTTTTATGACAATGTTTAAAACAAACAGCACAAAAATGATAGTAGGGGAAACTAGGAGAGAAGCTAGCATGTTTTGACTAATATATTAAAGACTGTAGTTTATGTTTTTTGGAACTCTCTGTACCTTGGTCAAATCATTAAGCAATCTGGGGCTCAATATTCTTATCTGCAACAAAATTGGGTGGGGCCAAGAGAATCTCATAGGTCCTGTTCCTCTTAGTATTTCATGGTATTACTCCTTAACATGAGTTTAATGTACTTTCTTCATAACTTGGCCTCTGCTGGCTTTTCCCCTCAACAGATCACTGAACCGGTCCTAACAATATTTTGCCCCTGATTGACCATAATGCCTTTTGCTTTCACACCTTTCCACATGCCTGCTCAGGAGTGGGGACCCCACTCCCCACCTCCAGGGGCATTTCCCCTTTTCCATCTCTTTTATCTGACTAATCAACTCCTAACTATCCTTTATGCATCTGTATGAACAGATGAGAGCCTCCTGATGCTTGTCAAGGAAATTACTTTTTCCTTCTGGGATCCTAATGCGACCTTGTATATAGCTCTATCAAAAACTGTCATACTGCATTGGTTTACCTATTAGTCTCCCTCCCGAGACTCAGGGCTTTTAAAGGGGAGTTTATTGACATGAACACTTCATTGAAAACAAACCATCAACAATCAATGCCAGTCAGACAAGTGAGAGGTCTAGGGAAGAACTGTAGACAAGGAGATGCATCAGAGCAAAGATAGGTCTCTACCAAGTTACCAAACCAGTCTTTGTTTATATACATTGGAAAAAATTTCAAACTCATTGATGATGGCCTCATATTAAAATTTAAAAACAACTAAGAAATGAATGCCACCTAATTGCATATCCTGCTATATAGGACTAAAATTAGTTTAAGCTAGGAAACTACTAGGTCCTAGAGGTCGAATAAGGGCCTAGGGTTACGAAACAAGGCTGCAGGTGAGAATACAGAGACACAAAACCTCTGATCATAAGGATTCGGACGGTGGCAGGGAAGTCCACTTCCGGGGTCAGAGTTTCTTCTGGAAACTGCAGCCTCTACGTACTGAATATTACCCCTTTCTGGGGAAATCTTCCAGCTCAGTCTACATGACCTTGGCGGGGAGCCAAGGAGGACGCGGAGTCGTTTAGACTGAGTATTCAGCCAATGGAAGGCGTGGTGAGCTAGGAGGACAGGAGGGCATGAGAAGAACCGAGCTTCTCTTTAGGGCCAGGGCACCGAGGAAGACAAAGCACGAATTAAATTAGGGCGAGGGCTTGGGGAGCAAGGCATCTGGAGTCACACCTGCCTGTGAGCTCCGAGTCAACGCGTGGCCTTGGACAGACAGTCCCCTCGCTTCTCTGGGCCTCAGCTTTCCTCTCTGTAAAGTGGAGGTGATGACAGCGTTCACATCTTTGTGCGGGAGCGGGAGTCGTCAAAGCCGGCCACTGGGGAAACCGTTTTGTAATCTGCAAGGCTTGGGACAGAGCATCGTCATGATTATGATCCTGAGAAGAGGCAACCGGTACCCGGGCGGGATCCAGAGCAATGACGCGGCTGCGGCGCCGGGGTGTCAGAGGTGCGGCGCCCGAGCCCCGCTCGTCGGCGTGCTCCCTGGAGCACCTCCTCCCGAGGACTCCCACCGCGCACGGCCCCCCCACATCTTGGGGCTCAAGAAACTTTTGCCTTTGGCTGGCTCCATCGGTACTCCTTCCTAGTTCCCGCCCCGCAGCCGCTCACTCACCTCCCGGCTCCAGGCCGGCAGGAGCCGCATCTCTATGGTCGGCCAGCCGCGGGCGAGGCCTCCCGGGACTCCCTTTGTGCGACCGCCTCCAGCCCAGGCGCCTCTAGGACACGGGGCTTGTGGAGGCCACTCTCTCCTCCGCGAGTGGGCTGGCGGAGTACTCTATGGTTTTCCGGAGCGTCTAGTGACGGCTTCCCATGGCCGGCCGTGAAGCCCTGGGAGTACCACCGAGAGCTGTGGGGCAGAGTGGCATGGGTAGTCTCCACGGTGGGTGTGGTGGGAAGTAGATGAACGATCTGGGGGGCGGGGTCGAGCGGCTCTTCCCTCAAGAGCAAAGGGGTGAAACCATGGAGAGGGAGGGCCAGAGAGTCATGGCGGTAAGGGGGCGGAGGGAAGCCTTACTCCGAACCACGTTGCTGCAGACGCGAGCCGGGGGTGGGGGGCGGGTGTTCGGGAGGCGGCTTCTGGCGCTTGGCAAGGATCGGGAGCGGGAAGGGCTTTGTCTGTGGCCTTCCATGCATAGATATTTCTGAATTCTGGAACTTGCTCTGAGCCTCAGCTGAGGTCACCGATGTCAGCTCAGCACCCAGCGTGCCTGGTGCAGAGCAAGTGGCGGGAGAAGCGTGCTAGAGATGGTTTGGCTCCTTGGGATCTTACAGCCTAGGATTAATCGGGTCACATCTTATTGGGAGTAGTGGGGCAGGGATCAAGAAAATCTCCCTGAAGGAGCAGATGGGCAGGACAATGGAGGAAATAAGAATGGGCATTCCGAGCCCGGCGAACTGCTTGAGCATGGAGCTGGGAAATTGTTGGCGTATTTATTCAACAGCGGTATTAGATGCTAAGTCTTGAAAAGTTGACGGGTGCCTTGCTATGGTGGGCCTTGAATAGCTGGCAGATTTTTTTTTTTTTTACCTAATTCAGGAAGCTGGTGAGAGCCAGCTTTTGGAGGTGAAAAATAACAGGATTGAAGCAGATATTTAGGAAGAAAGATATGGACTCAGTTGTAACAATTTGTTGAAGCAGAACCATTAAAATGTCATTTCAGTAACTACAATTTAGTTGCGAGGTAATAGAGGGATAAATGACATTAGGAC
Source organism: Condylura cristata (assembly GCF_000260355.1). NCBI lineage: Eukaryota > Metazoa > Chordata > Mammalia > Eulipotyphla > Talpidae > Condylura > Condylura cristata. The sequence continues at coordinate 12,677,936 of NW_004567103.1, read as the reverse complement.
GTGAGAATTTGTAGATGGTATTTGAAGGCCTTTACTCTTGGAGCCAAGGCATGAGGTTACTGACAGGTGAATGAAAGAGAATAGCTTCTTCACCAGCCAGTGGGTGCCCCATCTGTCTCAGTTGGGCCCAGGAACCACAGATAATGTGTCCGTCCCTTATTCTGATGGAAACTGGCTTTCCATTGTTCTCTCAGGTTTAAGGATTTTCCAGACATGTTCCTCTGGTGGGAAACTGAGGTATGAACAGGATCATGAAGGGCAAAATGGGACTAGGGACCTGGAGACTCAGCCCTCTCATTCCAGCATCATCCCTACCCGGCAAAGTAAGGATATTGAAGCACACAGTAGCACTGACCTTCCTGCTCCCAGCTTCTGTAGGCCGGAGGGATTGCTGATTCCAATTTCTAAACTAACCTTGTGTTCTGTCCCATCTCCACTGCTCCCCATTCCCAGGTTTTGAAAAAGCTGCAGGACCTGTAAGGGTCATCACATAACATTCAAGATGCCCCTCTCAGACTTCGTTCTGGCTCTGAAGGACAATCCTTACTTTGGGGCTGGATTTGGGCTGGTGGGTGTGGGCACAGCCCTCGCCATGGCCCGGAAGGGTGCCCAGCTGGGCCTGTTGGCTTTCCGACGGCATTACATGATTACACTGGAAGTCCCTGCTCGAGACAGGAGCTACGCCTGGTTGCTTAGCTGGCTCACCCGCCATAGTAGCCGTACTCAGCACCTCAGCGTGGAAACTTCATACCTTCAACATGATAGTGGCCGCATCTCCACTAAGTTTGAATTTATCCCCAGCCTTGGAAACCACTTTGTCTGGTAAGTTTGGGAATTCCTGAGAGTAGAAGAGGAGAATGAGGGTAACTGGGTTTCACGTCATTCACTTATTCCTTTTAATCCTTAGGTATCAGGGAAAATGGATCCGAGTGGAACGAAGCCGAGAAATGCAGATGATAGACCTGCAGACAGGGACGCCTTGGGAATCTGTCACCCTCACAGCCCTGGGCACTGACCGCACGGTTTTCTTCAACATCCTGGAGGAAGGTGTGGGATGGTGCAGGCAGTGGATGGGGATTGCAGGGATGAGAACCTCTGACATCAGAGGAAGGGAATCTAGGAGAGGAGCAATAGAGGATCTGAGCTCGTGGGAGCAGGCGGCCAAAAGAAAGCTATTTGGGCACAGCCCTGCCTACTTGCATGGCACAGAGCGGAATTATTGGTTTACTCTCTTCTTCCCTCCTCCCAGCTCGAGCGCTAGCCTTGCAGCAGGAGGAGGGGAAGACAGTGATGTACACAGCTGTGGGTTCAGAATGGCGCTCCTTTGGTTATCCACGCCGCCGCCGGCCACTGAATTCTGTGGTTCTGGAACAGGGTCTGGCTGAGCGAATTATCAGAGACATCCGGGAATTTATCGATAACCCCAAGTGGTACACTGACAGAGGTGAGGAGCTGGGATCTTGACAAAGTTCTTTTTAATATGATGTTAGAGCAGGAGGAAACAGCCTATTTTCTGGCCAGGTGGGGTGAATATAAAGCCCTCTATACAGCTCAGTTTCCAGAGATGAAGAAAAAGAGTTGCCTGTGGGGGTGAGCTCTTCCAATACTGAGGTCATCAGGCCCCCAGGGAGCAGGGCTGGGAGTATTTGTGGCTGACCCTGGTGCAGAGCATATGATTCATTTTAGATCTTGATGCTCATCCTGGCTGCATTCATAGGTATCCCCTACAGACGTGGCTACCTGCTTTACGGGCCTCCTGGCTGTGGAAAGAGCAGTTTTATGTGAGTAGAGTCAAAGTTCTTTCTAACTTGCAAACTGGAGAAAAACTAGGCTGATGGGGTTGGAAAGGGAAAAAATGTGGACATCTGTGATCAGAATACATGTGACGTGGAATGTCAGGGCAGGGTGGTAGGAGGATCAGGTCTCTGAGACACACGTTGTAGTAGTGAGAAAAGAGCAGTTGGGCCCAGAGACAGAACTCCCAGCTCACTGACCGCCACGTGCCATCCCGCCCTCCACAGCACAGCTCTGGCTGGAGAACTGGAGCACAGCATCTGCCTGCTGAGTCTCACAGACTCCAGCCTCTCCGATGACCGGCTCAACCACCTGCTGAGTGTGGCCCCTCAGCAGAGCCTGGTACTCCTGGAGGACGTGGATGCTGCTTTTCTCAGTCGGGACTTGGCCGTGGAGAGTAAGTGGGGGCAGTCAAGGGGAGTTTTCTAATGCATAGTCGCAAAGGTGGGAGCTGATGGAAGCTGCCAGCATAGCAGCCAGAACCTACAGGTGTCAGGTAGACACGGTGGGGTGGAGGGGACATTGACCATGTTTCTTTATCCCTGCTTTCCTGCAGACCCAGTGAAATACCAAGGGCTAGGTCGCCTTACCTTTAGTGGACTGCTCAACGCCCTGGATGGCGTGGCTTCCACCGAGGCACGCATTGTGTTCATGACCACCAACTATGTGGACAGGTGAGATGTGGGGTATTCTGAAACTGAGACCAGGCCCCAGCCCCTCAGCAGAGGGTTCAGAAGGGTCTGCTTCTGGTCCTGTTGCCTGACCCCACTTTTCTGCCTTCTCTTAGGTTGGACCCTGCCCTGATACGCCCTGGACGAGTAGACCTGAAGGAGTATGTGGGTTACTGCTCACACTGGCAGCTCACCCAGATGTTCCAGAGATTCTATCCAGAACAAGCACTTTCCTTGGCTGAGACCTTTGCAGATCGTGTCCTTCAAACTACAGTTCAAATCAGTCCTGCCCAGGTGCAGGGTTACTTTATGTTGTATAAAAATGACCCCAAGGGGGCAATTCAAAATATTGAGTCTCTAAGGAGGTGACAGTCGAGCTGTGCTCAACAAACACCTATCAGTCAATAAACACTTGCCATACTTAATCTGGCCTCTGCCCTCCCTTTCTGTATTGACTAAACTGCAGGGGCTGGGATCACAGGTGCCTTATAGGCACCCACATAAACAAGTGCTGGGGTCACAGCTGATGACAGAGGGAAGAGACACTAATAAAACAGCCAAGTGCAGTTCACCTAAAGGCATCCAAAGGAAAACATGTGCAGCGGGAGCTCGGATAGCCTTTCCTTGTAATGTTGACAGAGCCAGTTCCCATCCTGGGGCTCTGGCTGTATGGAGTGTGCACTTTCTCCCAAGGCTGCATGCATTTTCTCTGAGGACCCGTTTTTTCCGTGTCTGCAAGATTCACCGGTGTGTCTCAACTGCCCAGCGGAAGTGAGAACTGCGTGCCCTGAGGTGGAAGGGTGTCCTGCTGGCAGGCTCCTACCTTGTGCTCTGAGCTGCCGGGATAGGTTCTGGTCACCTGCAACCCTGAACTGGAATAAATGAGTGGTAAGTGAATACAAACGGTTGCTTAATGTTAGAAGACTGTGGGGTCTTTATTTAGAAATTGGTGTTTCTGTGATCAGAAATAGACTGAAGAAACTTAGCTCATTTTATGTCAGTTAGCCTATGCTCAAATATATTTCGTTATGTCCTGCTGAGAGTCACGTTGTGCAGACCTGTCAATGCTATAACTCGCTGTATATGGAAGGTGGGTATACCATGTCGGGCTATGTGGGAGGTGCTTCTTCTGTGTTCTGCTTAAATGCTGACATCCATTGGTTTCCCTGGAACCCCTTTCACTTCCTGACATGTCAGACTCCTCACTGTTCCCTAATATCTTCAGGACAGAGTGCACAGAGTAGGGGCTGGTATGGCACATCCCAGCCTTGTTAGGAATTCAGGAAGAATCAGGAGCTGCTGCACAAACAAAGCCAAACAAGGCGAAATCTCTTTATTGTCTCCCTCCCACCCCAAACTCCCTGTCCCCCCATAGTACCGCTAGGAACCATCCTCAGATTCCAGATTTAGGGGATCCCTCCGAGTGCCAGGTCGGTGGGCTCCCCGGCCCCGAGGCAGGCGGGGGTAGGAGGAAGCTGGTGTCCGACCCTTGGAGCGCTCCCAGCGGGCACAGTCCCGAGTCCTGCGGGGTGGGAGACCCTGCCAGTTGCCAGGCCCCTTCTCTTGGGGAGGGCCTTCAACCCCTTGGTTTTGGGGTTCTGGCTTTAGGTCCATGGGCTCCTTGAAGGGCCCCTCAGGAGGTGGCAGTTCCTGTGTGTCACTGGTACCTTTGGGGGCATTGCACTCCCCTCCCTTTAGGTGCCTCCGTTCCGGTGGTCTCCAGGGGCCTCGGCTGGCCCGGGGAGGATCTAGCATAGTTTTCTGGGTATCGCCCAACCTTTGCTGATTTGGCCCAGTTCCTGGAATCTTCTCACACGTGTACGGGGAGACTGCAGGCAGGGGTGCTGGCAGGGGTTGGGCAGCGGATGAGGCGGACGGTGGTTCTGTGGCAAGAACACTAGGTGGGTGGGATCCTCTGGAGCCATCGACAGCTGACTCAGCTTCCAAAGGGGCAGGAGGCTAGAAAGAAGTGAGTGACAGAGTGCAGGAGATGCTGTTCCTGGGAGCAGGGAGCCACAGGTTGTGCTTGTCCATTATCTAAGCTGGCCACTGTCAGCCTGCAACCTCCCTGGGTAGAACAAAGCTTAACCCTAGGGCCGTGGCAGAGTGGAAGGCCGGAAGGAAGGCTGAAATCAGGGGAGGAGTGGAAAAGCCTTTCCTCACCTGCTGGAGACTGATGAAGTACCGGTTACGCTCAGCCTCAAGGTCAATGATGCCCCCCCTCTCCTGCTGCCTCTGGTAGAGCCGCTTGCGCTCTTCCTGCTGGCGCAAACTCTCTGCATTAGGCTGGTACAGCTCCTGCAGGGAGAAGCAGAATAGCAGGGGGGAAGTATAAACAGGACAAGGCAAACCGAAACTGCTTCTCGCAGGAATGCACAAGGTTCTTGGTTATGTCTGTTGGATTTGGGCTCCAGAACCACCTTAGGTTCCAGGTAGAAGGTGGGGCTTTGCAGAGAGGTCCTGTTCCAGAGATCCCATTCGAGATAGACAAGATGCCATCCCTCCCTCCGGAAATGCCATCCTCCTTGGCTCATATTAGAAAGGAATTCCCTTACCATGGGCTGCTGAGGTTCAGGGGCTGCTTTCAGTGATGCAAGGTCATACACGAGGGGCTCTCTGCACACTGGACACTGCACACCAACTGCCTTCTACAAAGAGAGAAATTGCACGCCTGCTTCACGGCCAAGGTGCTTGCCAGCTGCCCACCCCCACTGGCCAGCCTAATCAGAGGCTGGACCTAAGGGTATACAGCATACCTGTTCAGCAACGAGGTGCGATAGGGTAGGGGATGCCTAGTTAGAGCTTGGGGAACCCTCTGAACCTGCATCCTTGACTAAACCTGTAAGGATGTCCTTGTGTGTGGACAGAGGGGAGTTTCCACTACTCTCAAAGTTATCTGACCCTACAAATGTGAACAGGGAGCAGGGGCAGAAGAGGTGAGCATCAGCGCTGTCAAGTGAGAGCAGGGCCTGGCGGGTGGACCTGTTTGGGGGCAGCGTGCTGTCGCTCCTGTTCCTGTCCTTGTGCCTTCAGCTCCTGTTCCATGTGCTGGATGTACCGAGCAAGGCAGTGGCAGTGGAAGTAGTGGTAACAGGCTGTTTTGGTAAAGGCCTCCTTCTCCTGGAGGGAGCACAGATGTGGAGCGCTGGGTCAGCCCCCTCTCATCCCCCCACTGCCCAGCCCAAGTAGACCCACGTTCCAAGGGAGAAACCCACCTGGAAACCGTAGAGGCAGATGACACACTGCCCATGGGGGATGTTGTTATCTGTGAGAATTTCCTTCCCTTTCTGAGAGGAAAGAAGGTGCTGTTCAAACAAGGAGGCAGGGGCCTGACTGTACGCACAGCCTGCCCACCATTCCCGGAGTGCGTGGCTGGACGCCTTCGCTCACCAAGTCAGTATGATAACCTCGTGTTCATGCATTTCTTTCTCGGGGATGCTCCCTCTGCTTGGAACCGACCCTCTTCCGTGTCCCCACTCTCCCCCCAAATCTGCTTGATTTTAAAATCCAGTCCGATCGTTTGGCCACCCATTACGTTGCCTTTTATATATCTTGGGGGTGGGGGTTGAAAATAATACATCTTAGAGAAAAACAAATGTTCAGTTAAAACTCACATCTACTGGGAGGCCTTTCTTGATGAACCCCCTTTGAGCATCACTCCTTCAGAGTCTGTTGTGGAGTCAACTCTCAAAAAGCCAAGGCAGGAAACCAAGCTTTGAAATTTGCATTTGTGGTGCTGTTTGACTAGCTCACTCCCTGGAATTCCACAGAGCTCAAGGCTGCACAGCAGCACCTGGCTTGGGTGCAGCCGCGGTCTGTGCCCTCTCTGACTCCTGGCCACCCACCTTCATTCTTTTCTAGAATGGTTTCTAAGGCACTCACAGCAGAGGAAAACAGGACTGTACTGAGGCTGTTCCTAATCGTAGCCAACCAATGTTATCTGTGTATATTAACTTGTATCTCTAGGTGCTGTTTCATGTGGGCTGTTTCCTATGGGGGCAGAAACTTGGAGCACAAGGACCAAGACCAGGATTTTCCCGGCGGCTCCTATAGCACAATAGCAGACTAGCCTTCATATGTTCACTATGCAAAGACCCTCCAGGGAACATTTGTATCTCTTGCTACTCTGAGTTGCCAGTGCCAAGAGAACAAGAATTGCAGTACAAGTTAAAAAAAAAAAAAAAAAAAAGCATGTTACAGAGGAAATGTTTTCGTCAAAATGCGTGAATAGGCAACTTAGGAAAGATACAGAACTAGATTTTGGGGAGATTTTTCCAACTGGAAAAGTCTCACCTTTGTGGGTCCACTTGGCCTTAGCCTACATAAGAATGAAATAAGTGATTCCAGAGATATTTAAGATCCCAGGTCTGTGGCTTTCCTTGGGAGAAACTGTACTCGCTTAAGGGAAGGAGGTTACCCTTGGTGAGCACATCTCTCACCTCAATGAGTTCATAGAGCATGGCTGTCCCCAGCCCGTCATTGGCCACACAGCTCAGCGCCTGTGAGATCCTGGAGGAAGAGGACAAACCAAACGTGAGACCCAGTGTCTTCCCTCGCCACACTGAGCTGTATCCAAGTGTTCCCTGCCTTGATGGACCCAACTTACTTGTGGATCTGTTCATCCGAGAGTCCTCGCGGGTTACGGATAGAGATCTGGGGCACCTCGTGGGGATACTTGGGAGGGAAAAATAACAAATTTCTGCTACAGCACTCTACCCCAGGGCCACTCTCCTTCCTCCCTCTGCTGTCAGAGTGGGGCGCTCACCTGTGTGGGGACCTGAAGCACCAGCGTGAAGCAGACATACTGTGAATTCTGGTCCTCTGCAGTGGCAGGGTGCAGAGTGATGTAGATCTCCCATGGTGAAGATCTGCAGGTGGATGAAGTGGGGACCTGGGATGTGACTGGCAGGGACTGAGGGCTGGGGAAGTGGGGTACGAGTAAAGTGGGCGGGGGAAATCAGCATTGTTTTCTTTCATGTGTGTGAAAGGAATATCCGATGTGAGCGAAACATTTCTGAATTGGGGCTCAGTGTCTCAAGACCAGATTATAGATGGAGTCCTCCTGTTTTTAAGGGGCCTCCTGCCCACCCAATTGAATACATACCTGTTGTTTCCTTTAACCACCTGTAGTTCATCCAGGTAGATAGACTCCAAGACTTCGACTTCTGAGGGAAGGACCCTGCAGAGACGGGGGAGATTGCCTTACCATTACCGTGCTCCCTGATAAAGTCCAAGGCCAATGAAGGCTGGCCTAGTGGAAAAATGGCAAGTAGACTGCATGCATTCTCTGGGTATCCTCCATAAAAATAAGGGAAATATATGTTTCTTTGAGGTATCAGGTGATCAGAGAGGAAACATAAATCAGAATTTTAGGTATCATTTCAGCCAACTGGTGAGAAAACAGATTCCCAAAGGTGAAATGAGTAGCTAAAGCTTTCTCAATGTGTAAGAGGCAGAACTGGAATCAGAAGTAGGTCTCTTGATTGTTTATTAAGTTTTGTCACACTTTGGGTAGCTCCTTAGTGTCCATCTCCGATTTAGATCCATGATACTAAGTGATTAGCATTCAGATTACTAATACCAGGATTTCTCTATATTCCTAGCTTTCTCTTTACTACTACATACATGGAACCCAGAGCCCTGGCTATTATCAAAACACACTGCTGATACTGGTCACCCTAAACCTTCTCAAAAGAGACACCAACACACCCTCCCTGGTGGTGCAATGGGTTAAAGCACAGCAAAGCTAGCCGCAGCTGCTTCAGCTCAAGTTGATCCCCAGCCAGGGAGCTGACCCACATGGTGCAGCAGACCTCTCCTCACCCGCTGCTCCCTTCAGCAGTGTACCTCCTCAACATGCCTGTTCTGCTTCCCACTGTCTCTAGTGAATATTCTCACTGCCCCTACACCTCTAGCCCCAGTTCTGTATGCATAAATAATTAAAAAAAAAAAGGGAGATACTAACTTGAACAGAACAGGTCTAGGTGATATAAAGGCTGTATTGTAGTGAAAGTCATCAGCCTTGGAGTTGGTAACAGGTATTAGCAGCTACACGATCAGTCATTATCTCGGTAAACCTGAACTACTTTATCATATGTAGATAATACCATCCTCTCTCTAGGGTTATTATAAAAATTAAAGGTGATTTATTAAGTAAAACATCCAGCAGTATCTTGGCCATAGAAGCTAATCTATATAGTTTTTCTGGATGTATACAACCTCCTTTCAAAAGAAAGAGGGATATAGTTAGTACTTGACATTTTTATGAACCTTGTTGTGTGATTGATATACATCAACCTATTCAGGTCAGGATTCAGTGGTCCTGATGTAAATCAGAGGTCAGACAGGTTGAGTCACAGAAACTGGCATGAGTCCACAGCTCTACCCAGGCAATATGTGGAAAGTGCATGTTTGTAGGTTTGTAGGCTTTCCTGCCTCCACTTCACAACAGGATTCCCCTAGAGCAACCATCTATCTGTGTTAAGTTTCAGCCACTTTAAAGAGTTCAAAATATATTTTTAAGTGCTCAAAATATAATGCAGGTAACAGTGAATTAGTTCTGGTTGACATGGGACTGAGAGTCTCAGAGCACAATAGCCTAGCTGCTATGATCACTGTTATCCTCTCCATGGCTCTGGGTGACTCCTCAGAATCTTAACTGTTCTTTGAATAAGCTGAAAACCAAAGATCTATAGCATCAATAAAGGCCATGACTGGGTGGACTCCCTGAACCAATGAAACGCTGAAGTGTAGGCTACAGCAAGAAGTTCTTCGGCACTGGCTTCACCCTCGTAGTGACTTGGCCCTGAATGTGAGGGATGGGGTGGGATGGCGGTAAGCTGGTAACAAAAAAAGGGGAGGATGTGTGGAGGGAAGAACTGTAGACTCTTACAACAATGAGAACATAAGCTGTGTAGTGAGACAATCTGGTACCTTTGGACAAATGATTTTACCTCTCTAGGCCCAACCTAGTATCTTCAGGGTTATAAACTCAGCGTTATTAATGAATTAATGAAAAGGTTTATGCATGCTACAGAACCACAATCCTCTCAACTAGTCTATGAAGTAGATGCCACACCCACATTTTTACAGCTGAGGACACTGACTCACCAAAGCTAGGTAGCCTGGTTAGCATCACACAACTAATAAAATGTGCAACTAATATACATTTATACTACTTCCAAATCCTTGAATCCTTCCAGGGTCTGATCTCTTCACTAAGACGGCTTAAATGAAGGACTAGGAGGGCTTTCTGTGAGGTGTAACGCTTTATTCAGACTACAGTCCTCGTTAGTACTGTCGGGGAAGGAGGAGGTTGTGGAACGCCTCAGCGGAAACAGGCTGATCCAAGGGTAAAGGGGGACAAGACCTGGAGGACATTGGTTCCGGGAAGTAAAACGGAGGTGGGGAGATACGAACAGGCATCCCCCCGGACCCTGAGCACATCCACTTCAGAAGGAGAAAATGGGAAGGGCTGAAGAGGACAGGGGTCGAACCAGATAAGGTACGGCCTGAACTGATCTAGCTGCCGCACATCGGCTCTCCTAACCCTCAGATCACTCCCCTCCACCCACTCGCTCCCCAGTCTCAAGAAACTCCCTTAGGGAGGGATGTCAGCGTCTCTGCCACCTCTCATCCCGCTCTCAGCCCCCGCCGCCCACCCTACGGATCATCCGCGGCCGCCACTAGTTCCCCGGATCGGATTCGGGCAGTCAGCCAAAGCCCATGCCCCAAAGTTACCAGTCCTCCTCCCCTGCAGCCGCCGACGCAGACACCGCCATGTCTTCGCCAGCCCACTTCCGGAACCGGAAATACTCTCGGGAAGTCGGAGGCTGAGTTGGGGGGGTTGAGGGCGGGCTGCTAGCGGCCGTATCTAGGCAACCGCAGACTCCGGGTCCTTCCTGGGTCCTAGTGTCCAAGCGACGGTTTGGAAGTGCCCTAGGCAGTGCCCTACGGCACTTCCACCGTCTCTCCCACACCTCTGAACGTCTTTGCCCGCCAAGCCTCTGACCAGTTCGAGCGAGCAAAGTTGGTAAGAGTGGGAGTCTAAAAACACCGGCAGTGAGGGTGGAGAAGAACTACAAAGCAGGCAAAATTCGGAGGCAGCTTTCAGGGGCGGGGCTGAAGACCTGGGCTGGCGTCCCTCGGCCTGAGGAGCTAGAAGCTCCTAGGCTGGGGCGAAAGAGGGGCTGCGGTCTGCGATTTGCGCCCACAGCCGGTCTGCGCGGGGGGTGCCGAGGAGGTTGGTAGTGGCAGAGCTTGAGGGACCCTGACAGAGGCGGGG
>NW_004567103.1:12628130-12666909 GCF_000260355.1 Condylura cristata | reverse complement strand
ATACCATGTTTTTGTGACCTGGATGGATTATTATGAGAAAAAGGCAAGATGGTTTAACATTAATTTTTTCTCCCATGTCCGAACCAGGCCTCCCAGATGTTTGGAACTGTCCCTGGAGTTGTAGCCCTTCGCTACCTTCTTCCTTCTGAGGGATCCCGAAACCTCTATCATGGAGAAGTACCACGTTTTGGAGATGATTGGAGAAGGCTCTTTTGGGAGGGTGTACAAGGGTCGCCGAAAATACAGTGCTCAGGTGGTGATTTCTTGAGTGGGATTTGCACCCCCAACTCTAGTAAAAAATGGGGCTATAAGGGAAGCATTCATATCAAGCAATCTTGTCATCGATTCCTTCATATTCTTACGGAGTATGGGCCCCGAAGTTGGAATAATTGGATTCAGTTTCTAATCCCACAACTTTCTAGCTTTAGGATTATAGACAAGTCACTTAAATTCTCTGTTTCAGTTTCTGAATCTATTGAATGGGAATGAGAACTGTATTTGATGGAGTTTGAATATTAAATGATGTTGCATTTAGTGCCTGGTATCTAGTATGTAACAAATCATCATCCTTATTAATTTCTGACAGACTGATTAATCCGACACATTATTATTATTATTAATCTCTGCTGCAGAAAGAAGTAAATCACCTGAATTCTATAATTCCCTATATATTTTTTCTTCTCTTTCCTATAAAATCTTCCCCTTAAGTCTTGAGTTTCTTACCCAGATGAGAGCATCTCTTCCAGAATCTACTGAAGCTATCTGTTTGGCAGATGCTATTTCTCCAGGGGTCAGGGCTAGGGCAATCCTGTGTAAGGCTAGGGTACCATGGGAAAGTAGTGGGAACAGTTACAATAAGAATTATTCAAACAATTTGAAGTCCAAGTCATGGACCTCTGAGGTTAATGTTGAAGTTCTTTCAATAGTATTGTTAGACATTTTTTTTAAAGATTTATTTATTCATACAGAACTGGGTACAGGCCAGAGGTGCAGGTGTGGTGAGAGGCTTCACCAAAGACAGAGTGGGGGGCAGAACAGGCAGATTGACTTAAGTACACTGCACAGGGGAGCAGCACGTGGGTCCGCCACACCATGTGGATCACCTCCGGGGCTGGGATGGAACTTGCACTAAAGCAGCTATGGCTAGCCTGCAGTGCTCGCTATTGCGCCACCAGGGAGGGTCCCAGTGTTGTTAGACTTTGACTCTTAACACTCACTGACAGGTGGTGGCTCTGAAGTTCATTCCAAAATTGGGACGCTCAGAGAAGGAGCTCAAGAATCTGCAACGAGAGATTGAAATCATGCGGGGTCTCCGTCATCCCAATATTGTGCATATGCTTGACAGTTTTGAGACTGACAAAGAGGTGTGTTTTAACAGTTTGGGGTCACTTCCCTCTGAACATGAGGGTGCCAGCAGTCTTCCAACTTCAGATTGCATAAAGCTGGGGCTATCCATTCATTGCCTTTTTCCTACAGGTGGTGGTGGTGACAGACTATGCTGAGGGAGAGCTCTTTCAGATCCTGGAAGATGATGGAAAACTTCCCGAAGATCAGGTATGCTTCCTGGCTCAAACTTCTCCCTACCCCTGGCTTCTCTGCTAGTTAAGGACTGGTAGATGGAATTGAGGGCATTGTTTTGAAGACTCCTGTCCTCAAAGTGTAGGTGGATATAGGGATGCTATGGTGTATGCAAACATTGGAACCAAAATTTCTGAATACAAAGGGTGGCTTGTCACTTATTAGCTGGATCCTTTTGGGCAATTTTAACCACTTGGTGCTTAAGCTTCTATAGTTGTAAAGTAGAGGTAATAATATTTACTTAACAAGGCTTTTGTGAAGATAGATCAGTTGATTCACATAAAGTGTTTGAAAAAGTGTCCAACACACTAAGTATTTAGCTTAGCTAGCTAATCATTTTGTTGTTAGGCACCAGTGTGGTAATACCAGAGAAGACAGAAAGAAATAAGGGTTGTGGTTAAGGCAGGACTTGTCTCCACGACACAAGGATTATGTGGGATTTGAGCGCCTTCTTTGGCCACACTCATTCTAGGGATTTCTCTGTACTCTAGCAAGTAAACTTTCTTGAAGACTTATCTTCTGTGCGCTCATATTTATTTATTTATTTATTTATTTTAAAGATTTATTTATTTGTGCATACAGAACTGGGGTACAGGCCAGAGGCTTGGGGCGGCGAGAGGCTTCACCATAGACAGAGTGGGGAGCAGAACAGGCAGATCGATGAAGTACACTGCTGAGAGGAGCAGCGGGCGGGTCAGGAGAGGTCTGCCACGCCATGTGGTCTCCTCTGAGGCAGGAGGGAATGGAACTCATGCTGAAGTGGCTTTAGCTTCTCAGTGCTGTGCTTTAACCCGCTGTGCCACCAGCGAGGGCCACTGAGAGCTCATATTTATAAGTCATGATACTTGTTTTGTGTCTGACTCTTTCCCTTGAGAAGAGGTATATGTCAAATACATACTAAGTGCCAGACACCATTCTGAGAATTACATTATTTTATGTGCTTTAACTGATTTAATCTCCACAATGAGGTAGGTGGTCTCATCATTGTCACTTTATAGACATTGAATCTGAGAGACACGAGATAAGTTGCCTAAAACCAGTAAGAAAGACTTTACTTAAATGAATGGGTGAACAAAGAAAAGAAAGAATGAGTAAAGGGAGAAGTACTAAAGAAGGTATTGTGTGAAATTCTAGAAAACAGGGAGGGTACAGAACGTCTGGCTTCGGCAGAGACATCTAAGGAGCCTTGAGACTTGCCAACAGGCCCCTCCCTCCGCCTTTCCCTGTGTCTTTTCCATCCGCTGTTTGATCTCTAGGTTCAGGCCATTGCTGCTCAGTTGGTATCAGCCCTATACTATCTGCATTCCCACCGCATCCTCCACCGAGACATGAAACCTCAGAATATTCTTCTTGCCAAGGGTGGTGGCATCAAACTCTGTGACTTTGGGTGAGGAGCCTGACCTTCTGTCTCTGCTTCTCATTCTTCAAGGACTCTGAGACCATACCTTTGACTTTCGTGGGCCTCGTTTTAGAATCTGAGCTGGAGACTGGGGCTCTTGTTGGGTCCTTTGGAAGGTGCTCTCTGTTTGGGTGTGGGGTACCTCACACGATGATAGTGACCAGTTCTAGTTTTCATGGACTATTTTCTCTCTTTCCGTTTCCTTCCGTCATCTGCAGATTTGCCCGGGCTATGAGCACCAACACGATGGTGCTAACATCCATCAAAGGCACACCGCTCTATATGTCTCCAGAGCTGGTGGAAGAGCGACCGTATGACCACACTGCGGACCTCTGGTCTGTGGGTTGCATCCTGTATGAGCTGGCTATAGGCACCCCTCCCTTCTATACCACAAGCATCTTTCAGCTGGTCAACCTTATCCTCAAGGACCCTGTGCGCTGGCCGCCTACCATTAGTCCTTGCTTCAAGGTAATCAATATAGAAAAGGACATTACTTCTGTACTAGAAACCTTTTCCCTCTGCCCCTCTTCCCTTCTCTACTTTTTAAAAAGATTATTTACTTATTTATTTATGCATAAAGAACTGGGGTACAGGCTAAAGGTGCAAGGGTAGTGAGACAATTCACCAGAGACAGAGTGGGGAGTACAACAGACAGACTGATGAAGTACACTGCTGAGGGGAGCAGTGGGAGGGTCAGGAGAGGTCTGCCGCGCCATGTGGGTCACCTCTGGGGTTGTGGATCACAGTCGTGCTGCAGAGACTACGGATAGCTTCATAGTGCTGCACTTTAATCCCTTGCACTACCAGGGAAAGTTCCTTTTGCAAAATTCTTTTCCAGGTCTAGGGCAGGACTTTGCAGTTACTGAGTCAATATAAAACTGAGCGAAGTCATAGGAGCTTGTTCCAGAGGGTGTTCTCATGTCTGCCAAACTTGAGCAGTCCCTCCCTGAGCTTGTATATTATCACAATGGAAAGAGAATTTCAACGTACCATTGATTGTTTCACATACTCTCTATTCTACTTATTTCCTATCAGATGCAGTATCCAGTTGATAGCTAGATTTACCCAGTTTTCCTCTTCCTGAAAGAAGATACCCAAATGGTCTGAATTAGAGGGATTAGTTGAGCGATTAGGGCAGATGACAAGAGGTGGTGCCTGCTCCTTGCCGCTAAGCCTCAGCAGACTCACCCTTTTCATTTTTTATCTAGGGCAAGGTTTGGGCTTTTAGTGGATTTAAATACAATCTTCTCCTAGAGTGAAATTTAATTATGACTTCTCTTTAAGGTTAGAAGGGACAAGTTTTTCCCCAACCTTCTTGGTTGGGTCAGCTAATTTTTAAAAATTTATTTAATTATGCATACAAGAGCTGGGGTATAGGACAGAGGTGCAATAGGTGAGAGGATTTACCAGAGGCAGAGTGGGGAGCAGAACAAGCAGATTGACTGAAATATACTGCTGAGGGGAGCAGTGGGCGAGACAGGGGAGGTCTGCTGTGCCATGTGGGTCAGCTCCCTGGCTGGGGATTGTACTCATGCTGTAATGGCAGCTGATAGCTTCATAGTGCTGAGATTTAACCCCTTGTGCTACCTGGAAAACCCCAAGTAATAATTGACAAGAACCTAAACAATGGAAACCTAAGTAGGTGACGTACCTCAGATAGTCGTTCTATTGTAGGGTAGACAAGCTGGGAGCTTCAGCAGAGCCCTGGTAAACTAATCATTTTATTTTACTTAAGTTCCTTTTTAAAAAATATTTATTTGTGCACATAAGAACTGGGGTGCGGGCCCTCCCTGGTGGTGCAGCGGGTTAAAACACAGCACTGAGAAGCCAAAGCCACTTCTGCATGAGTTCGATTCCTGCTTGCCCCAGAGGAGACCACATGGCGCGGCAGACCTCTCCTGACCCGCCCGCTGCTCCCTTCAGCAGTGTACTTAGTCGATCTTCCTGTTCTATTCCCTACTCTGTCTCTGGTGAAGCCTCTCACCGCCCCTGAGCCTCTGGCCTGTACCCCAGCTCTGTATGCATAAATAAATAAATCTTTAAAAAAAAAAGAACTGGGATGCAGGCCAGAAGTGTTAAGAGGACTCCCCAGTGACAGAGGGGGTTGCAGAACAGGTGGATCCACTGAACTCCACTGCTGAGGGGAGCAGTAGGGGGACAGGAGAGGTTCTGCTGCTCTATGTGGGTCAGCTCCCTGGATGGGGTTCGAATTCGGCCGCCGTAGCTGCTGATAGCTTCATAGTGCTGACACAACCCCAGCACCACCAGGGAAGCCCTAATCATTTTATTTTAGAACCATGGTCATAGTCTGCTAGTACTTACTATTCCTGTTCAGGCTCAACTGAAGGTTTCCAAACCCGAGAGTAGCTCATAATCTGTACCCTTTTCAGAGTCAGGCTCCTTACCCCTCTAGCCATCTTGAAGATGCAGAAGATTTGTTTTTGAGTGCTCCCAAATACGTCTTTACTCTGACATGTGTGAGTGTGTTTCAACCGCACCGTTTCTACCTGCTGCAAACAAACTACAGTCAAAGGGAGGGCAGAGTAAGCAGTTTGGGACTCCTTTGCAGGTTTGCTTTCTGAAGATGAATGTGAACTTGACAGTCCTCTCTCCCATTTCTCTCGTTTCTTCACATAGTTGGTGACACTGAGATTTCTATTTTTACTTCTGGGATTTTAAAGTATCCAGGACAGGCATTAGCCTCCCCAGGAGGTGAGGTAGTGATGTCTGATCACTTCAGCCATGGAAAGGAGGCCTCCGAGAGGGGTGATCAGGACATAGCCAGTCTGCACTAAGCATGGACTTAGGACTCTTGGTTTGGTGGTTCTGCTGATAGGTTAGAGAGGGCCTACAGGAAATGAAGACTGATGGGCTGTTTCTTCTCTCTACAGAACTTTCTGCAAGGACTTCTCACCAAGGACTCTCGGCAGCGTCTGTCTTGGCCAGACCTCTTACATCACCCCTTTATTGCTGGTCGTGTCACCAGTGAGTCATCAGGATTCCCAGGGATCCTGTATTTCCCTCATGCTCTCCCACTTATATCCCATCTTCCCCCCAAATCTGAATCCCACACACCATCTTTCACTCTACCAGTTTGAACTTTCTTCGTAGCCTTTTGCTGAACCTTTATCACTTCTCTCTCTAACCCCCCTTCCTCTTAGTCATTTTGTCAAAATGGTCTCATTCCACAAAGCCTGGACACACTGAAGTTGCTCTGGTAAGGGGCCATGGTGGCACAGCTCCAGTGTGAATATGTCTTTCCTCTCTCCCTTCCTGGCAGTAATAACGGAACCAGCTGGCCCAGATTTGGGAACACCATTCACCAGTCGCCTACCTCCAGAACTTCAGGTCCTGAAGGACCAACAGGCTCATCAGCTGGCCCCTAAGGGCAGTCGATCTCGTATCTTACGACAAGCCTGTAAGCGCATGGCTGAGGAGGCCAAGCAGAAGGTGTGTGGGACACTAAGAGGGAAGTCTGTGACATGACTAGGCTAGTTAGTAACTAGGGGAATCAGAGAAGGTAGGTGACTTTCTAGGGTTCACACTGCCAGTGGCAGCCAAGTAGTTCTGCCTACTTTCTACAGAAACATCAGGACACAGGGCCTGCTGTTGATCGAGAAGAAATGATCAGCACGGTGACTTCTGATACTGTCCCTCCGTCCAAACTGAAGAGCACGCCTCAGGAATCAGGCCTCTTGGCTGGGATCTTGGCTTCAGAAATGAGGAGCAGCTGGGCTGAGTGGGGGGCTGGAGAGGCCCCCCCTGCACCTCGGTGAGGAGGGTATATCCAGAGGTTTATAGGACGAGGGATCTTGCAGATCTTTAGCTCTGGCCAAAGCAAATACATGATGGTCCTATCAACAGACACTGCCTAAATATATATAGGACCCTTGAAGTGTGGGTCACGGGTGGTGGGTTCTAATTCCAGATACTTTCCTGAATTAGTGGGAGCCGACCTTTCTCTGTGGTTCAGTTACACAGTAACTAAAAGGGAAAGAATCATCTCTGTGCAAAAGGAAAGATTATTTGAGTTGAGAAACACAGGTAAAAACTGCCAAGGCAAACTTAGGAATAAGATCCAAAGTGAGAGGACAGTGGCAGCTAAGTATGTCGTGATCAATGGATTATGTCTCTATCACATCCTGGAAGGAACTCTCCTCAATCTAGGGCTTGTTCTTCATTCCTCTTTCCTGGGCCCAAAGGGAGGGATGAATGAATGAACCCTAAGCCTCACTCATCCTGTTCCTCTGGTAGGGAAAGCAGGATCATCCAGGACTGTGAACGAACATTCCCAGAGTTAAGGCCAGAGGTGATGGGCCAGCAGAGCGTGGAGGCTGTGGACCTAGAAAATGAGGTGAGCCTGAGTTCCTGCCCTGGGATCTTGACCTGATCTTGTTCCTGCCATGGATTTGGTCTGAGTAATGTTTTCGATAACTGATTCCCAACACTCCCAATCTGAGTTCCTGTTGTGTTAAAAATGCTTTCTAATTTAGTTTATAGATTTTAATTGCATGGATCTGAACATGTAACTATCAGAAATTAGAATACATCGGTAAAAATGAAAGTCTTTGAGCCTTCCTGTGTCTCAGTGGTGTCTTCTGTTGCTTGTTTAGTCTGTCTCCTTCAGAACTTGTACATATCTGTGTATACACTTGCATAAATAAGTAGATTGGCTGTTACTACATTATTGAGTTTATTCCATATAAACTCATACATTATTGAGTTTCATTTTGCATCCTCTCTCTCACCATGTGATCTGTTTTAGAGAACTTTTTAGACTGAACATGTAGTCTACCTCAATCACTTGTGGTTTTTTTAGGGTTTTAACTTTTTATTTTGAAATAATGTCAAGCTTAAAATATCATTGTCAGTGTGCTACAAAGGATTCCTCTATGTTCCTTCATGCAAATTCACCAATTGTTAAATTTCTGCCATGTTTACTTTGTGATTCACACTCTCTTTCTCTCTCTATATATATAGACGCTTTTCTTTTCTGCGTTATTTTAGAGTAAGTTGCAGAATGCCGTTTTACCCCTGTGTATGTTAATGCATATTTCCTATAAACATTGCTCACTCACTTGCATAAACATTGTACAGCTTTAGAAGTCAGAAATTTCACATTGTTATAATTCTGTTACTTGGCCTAGATTCCACATTCAGATTTTGCCAGTTGCTCTGGTAATGTTTATAGCAAAAGAAGACTCATTTTCCTGGTCCCTAATGCATTCCAGTGTTACTCATTGAAGGAGTTGTTGTATGTTATTTGATTCCTTTAACCTAGGAACAGTTTCTAGTCTTTCTTGGTCTTACATGACTGACAGAATTGAGGTGTATAGGCCAGTTATTTTGCAGGATGTTCCTGAAATTGAAGTTCCTCATTACTTGATTCAAGTTAGGAATTTTGGACAAAAATACAACATAAGTGGTGTGTCTTTATTATCACAATCATCCTGGCACAGATATGCCAGGGGTTATTCTATTGCTGATATGCTTTTTTGATGTTTCCATTTTTTAAAATCACAAACCATGCTGCAGTGAATCTCTTTCTCGATACTTCACTTTATGCACAGAGGTCAGCCTTTTCCAAAAGAGTTCAAGACCTCTTGCAAACTGTCAAATGTACCTTTTTAAAGTGGTGGCTGAAGAAAACACATTGGCGCCAGATACACTGGCTCTGGTTACTTCACGATTCCCAGGTTGAAAGCTACTGCTCTTGAGCCCCGCAGACTCCTCCTGACCTCTCTCACCCCCATGCCTCAGGACCCAGACAGTGATGATGAGTGGGAACACCTCCTGGAAAGCACCGAGCCTGTGCCTGTCCAGCTGAAGGCTCCTCTCACCTTGCTGTGTAACCCTGACTTCTGCCAGCGCATCCAGGGTCAGCTGCTCGAGGCTGGAGGGCAGGTAATGGGCAGGTGAAGGCTGTGGATGGGATAGAGACTATTTTCACAGAAGAGGCGTTAAAAACAACAAAAGGAGAAACAGAGTTGTCTCTTTCCAGTTCCCTTTCAGTCGTCTGTTTAATGCAGGGAGGTTTGTTAACTTCTAGTAACACTAAAAGAGCAGGCGTGGGGTTTCTCTTCCCGAAGGGAAGAGTAGGGGTCCTGTCTGCCTAGAATTGATCCACTAACCACATGATGCAAAACAGCTTTTCTGGTAGTAAATATTTTGGGCATTGTGGACAAGAGGCAAAATCTTTCTTTGTAGATGAAATTAAAAACATGGATGTAATAAATAAGCATACAATATGTTGTAATGCAGATCTATGAATGAGAAGAATGAGATTTTTTTTTAAAATTTATTTATTTGTGCATACAGAACTGGGGTACAGGCCAGAGGCTCAAGGGCGGTGAGAGGCTTCACCAGAGACAGAGTAGGGAACAGAACAGGGAGATCGACTAAGTATACTGCTGAGGGGAGCAGCGGGCGGGTTAGGAGAGGTCTGCCACACGATGTGGTCACATCCGGGGCAGGTGAAATCGAACTCATCCAAAGTGGCTTTAGATTATCACTGCTGTGCTTTAACCCGCTGCACCATCAGGGAGGGCCCTTGTTTTTGTTTTTTAAGATTCTTTATGCAGGGGCCCTCCCTGGTGGCATAGTGGGTAAACGCAGCACTAAGAAGCTAAAACCACTTCAGCATGAGTTCAATCCCTGGCCCTGGAGGTGACCCACATGGCGCGGCAGACCTTTCCTCACCTGCCCGCTGCTCCCCTTAGCAGTGTACTTTGGTAGTCAGCCTGTTCTGCTCCCCACTCTGTCTCTGGTGAAGCCTCTCACTGCCCCTGCACCTCTGGCCTGTACCCCAGTTCTGTATGCATAAATAAATAAATCGTTTAAAAAATATATTCTTTATGCATATAGTACTGGGTACAGGCCAGAGTTGTGGGGAGTGAGAGGGTTCACCAGAAACAGAGAGGGGAGCAGAACATGCAGACTGACAAAGTATACTGCTGAGGGGCGCAGTGGGAGAGATAGGTGAGGTCTGTTGCACCATGTGAATCAGCCCCTGGCTGGGGATCAAACTCTGCAGTGGCTGCCGATAGCCCTGTAATGCTGTTCTTTATCCCATTGTGCTACCAGGGAGGGCCCTAAATCCTTTCCTTTACTTAACTGGTGAGTAGGAACTGGTTTGGTGTGAGTCCCAGGAGGTCCCTTCCTGCCTCTCTGGCTTGGCTGATACACTTCGATGACCTGATGATCTGTGTTCCTCGTCCCTGGCACAGTTTCTTTATTCCCTGTTCATCTTCCCCTTAGATTCTGCCAAGGAGGAATGAGAATATTTAGTCTGTTTTGGCTGCTCCCTGGGGTTACTTGATGATGCTCCTTTTTCTCTGATTATACTACTCACTGCCTCTTTCCCTTTGTCACTCAGATCTTGAGAGGCAGCCTGGAGGGTGCCTCCCGTATCCTGCCTGCGCTCCGGGTCCTGAGCAGTCTTCTGTCCGGTTGCAGTGACGCTGTTCTTTTGTATTCCTTCTGCCATGAGGCAGGACTCCCGGGGCTGCTGCTCAGCCTCCTCAGACACAGCCAGGAGAGCAGCAGTGTCCAGCAGGTAAGCCCAGGTCACCCCTGAAGACACACAGGGGTTCCTTCTTGGACTTCTTTTCAAACTGCCTTCTCCATTGGCCCAACTGCCTTTTCTTTTCACCTTCTCTTTCAAGTTATTAGAACACGAATCACAAAGTCTCATGTCTTCTGGGGCAGACAGATAATGTGAGGCAGTGAAAGGACTTGTGTAGCACTAGTATGGGGAAATATAAATTGGAGACCACATGCCCAATCTAAACAAGACCCCCTTAGGCCCTCCCTGGTGGTGCAGCTGTTTAAAGTGCAGCACTGTGAAGCTATCTGCAGCCTCTGCAGCATGAATTTGATCTCCTTGCACCTCTGATCCATACCCCAGTTCTTGTATGCATAAGTAAGTAAACCTTTAAAAGAAAGAAGGAAGGAAAAAAAAAAATGTGCAAAATTGGGACCTCCCTGGTGGCGCAGCGGGTTAAAGCACTGCACTGAGAATCTAAAGCTGCTTCCGCATGAGTTTGATTCCCGCCTGCCCCGGAGGAGACCACATGGCGTGGCAGACCTCTCCTGACCCGCCCGCTGCTCCCCTCAGCAGTGTACTTCGTTGATCTGCCTGTTCTGCTCCCAACTCTGCCTCTGGTGAAGCCTCTCACCGCTCCTGAGCCTCTGGCCTGTACCCCAGTTCTGCATGTACAAATAAATAAATCTTAAAAAAAAAAAAAAAAAATGTGCAAAATGATGTAAAAATAAACTTTTGTAATAATTAAATTAAAAAAAATGCAAAAAAAAAAAAAGAAAGAAGGAAATAAACAGGATATGCCCTTCTCTGCTCCCATCCATTGTTAGCATGGGGAATATGAGCCTGGCGTTGCCAGATCCGTTAATGTCCCAGAGATTTTAATGTGCAGTTTTCAAATATTTAGAGCATTGTGCTTTGAAATGTTAAGTCCCAGGCTTTATTGACCCACTTTATGGAGCAGGGCACTGAAATTCAGTGATAACTCATATATAGGTACTAACTTGTAACTAGTCATAGAAATGATAAGTGGACCAGATTGAAACTCAACCTGACTGGGGACAAGCCTTTACTCCTGTGTGCTGTCTGCGGTTGCAGCTGAGCTGGGAGGACAGTAGAGAGCGATGTTTAGTGGGGCTTAGTTTCAGGCAGCTAGAAAGCTACACTCTACTGATGAGTGTTTTAAAGTAATTAGGAAAGAATTTGAACTTATTTGAAAAACAGGTCCTGCTGAACTCAATATGCTGTTCAAGCCAAATAAGACACAATTTCAGGCTATTTATAGCCTCTTGGCTGATGCTTTGTTATTCTAAGTCTTCTCTCTGTACAAATGCTCTCTTCCCACCCCTTTCTCTTTGGTGAACCTGATTGAAGATGTGGATGTCTTTTTTTTTTTTTTTTTTATTGCTTTTTCTAGTATTTGCCTCCCTCACCTACACGTCCCTAACCCTCTGTCCTCTTCCCTGGCAGCAATGCTGGTATGCGACTTTCGGACAGGACTTGATGGCTGCAATTCAGGCCTACTTTGCCTGTACCTTCAATCTGGAAAGGAACCAGACAAGTGACAGGTGGGCTGAGAGGCCATTTTGCTTTCTTGTCCAGTTTGACTTCAGTTTCTACCCCCTTCACTTCCCCTCCACATGAGGAAGGTGACAGGTTAGGAAGAGGTGAAGGAGGGGTAAGCAGTGATCTGTGATAGGTTTAGGAATCAGCTGACTGAGCCATCAGAGTCAGCTAATCCTATTAAAAATTCCAAGACGTCTTTTAAGTTTTCCCTACAAGACTTCAGGGTTCTAGAGTTCGGAGTCACCATGGCATAAATGGAAGGGTCAAGAAATGAATAACCTCAAGAAAATGGCAACAAGGGGCTTGGTGATATGTTATATGAGACTATGTGTTCAGGGAGAAGGGGGGCATTATGAGGGGTTCTTTGCAGATTGTCCTGCTTGCCCAAAACTGATCCATTAACTACATCCATTTTTTAGCTGTGAGTTGAGAAGAAACCACAGGCTTATTTTTTCCCAGCCTACAGGTATTTCAGGAGGCTGCCAACCTCTTTTTGGACCAGTTGGGGAAACTGCTGGCTCAACCCGATGACGCTGAGCAGACTTTGCGGAAAGATGGCCTCATGGTAATCCATGCCCACAGGCAGACTTGTCGCTCCTGTCTTTACCCATTTCCCATCGCCTTTCTTAGGACCATGTAGGATAAGGTCAAGGTAATAAAACAAACATTTGTTGAAATGCCGACTCTGTGCCATATACCACATGAGTTAGGGATCAGTTTCAAGGGAGCAAGGACAGTCTTGTCTACTTGGGAAGATGTAAAGTGATCAAGGTCAAGGATGTGAAAAGTCATTAGATCTTTCCATAAATCACTGAAGAAGATAAGATTAATGTTACTCGGAGGGTCATAGACTCTTGATGATGATCCCTGCTAGGGTTTGAAGAATGCATGGAAGTTTGTCAGGTAGATGAGGCAGGAAAGTAGGGAGAGTCCAAGCAAAAAGGTAAGCATGTGCAAAGGCCTAGAGCTCTTAAGCAGTGTGGACTATTTCAAGGAACCACAGATAGTAATAGTCCTTCTTTTTGGTTTTAATTTATGAGATTAAATTTTTCTTAAGAGGATGATTAGTTTTTGATCTAGTTTGAGAGCTCGTCCTTTCAAGCTGGGGAGCTTTTAAAGTCTACCCTAAATTTTGGTCAGCAGTGACTTGTGATGTGGCCAGCTCTTCTCTTATGTCACTGCACTATGAGTGGTGTAGAAGGGTGGGGAGAAATACCCCATAATGTGAAGTTCTGGACTAGGTTGGGAAAAACCAAGGAATCTCCAGGAGTGACACTCCTAAGCCACAAATAACATTTTGAAGAATAGGTGAGAAGAGAGAGATAATATGAGCAAATAGAAAGATTGCCACCTAAAATTCCTGTTCTTGAACTCTGAGGGCAGTTCCAAGGCATTTTCTATGCAAGGAATACATAGAATTAGACAGCCGGACTCCTAAGTTCTTAACCTCTTTTCTCGGCTCTTCTGGGAGCCTTGCTTCTTACCCTAAATCCAGTCACTTCAGATGCCCTCATGATAACGCTGCCCTGGTCTCTCCTAGTGCTTTACTGTTCTGTGTGAAGCCATGGATGGGAACAGCTGGGCCATCTCCAGAGCCTTTTACTCCAGCCTGCTGACGACCCAGCATGCCGTGTTGGATGGGCTTCTTCATGGCTTGACAGTTC
Organism: Condylura cristata; assembly: GCF_000260355.1. Lineage (NCBI taxonomy): Eukaryota > Metazoa > Chordata > Mammalia > Eulipotyphla > Talpidae > Condylura > Condylura cristata. Next base: position 12,653,162 of record NW_004567103.1, on the reverse strand, counting down.
CACAGCTCCCTTTCCACACGCCCCCAGGTAAAGCCAGATTGGGGCTTCTCCTGACTTACTTGTCCTGTAGGCTCACCTCTGCTTTTTCTACTGCCCTGTCCTAGACCAGTGCCTAGTGTCTAGTGTTCAGTACATAACTGTGAACTAAAAAGTGAGTGGAGACCTGAGACGACCAACCAGCCCCACCCTGTGCCCTCTGCCTCTCTCCATAGGTGCCCCCCAAGTGAGCCAGCCACTGCGAGAGCAGAGTGAGGACCTGCCTGGAGTCATTTCCTCTGTGCTGGCAGCCATATGCACTGCTCCTGTAGGGATGCCCGGTTGCTGGGAAGCCAAGGAGCAGGTCTGTGCTGCAGATTCTAATCCCATTGCTAGCATTGGAAAGGCTGGTCCCAGCTTCTCAGAAAGGCAGAAAAGCAAGCTTGTATGCCTGCCCTTAATCAGTGTTTCCAGAAACAAGTGCTCCAATCTTAGATCTGAGCCACTGGTAGAAATCGAATTTTCTAGAGCCCTTGGCTAGCTGGAGAACTTGGTGACAAACTGTATGGTAGGGTAGGGTAGGGTAGGCAACTTACAGTTATGCTTTAAGAACTCAGGAGTCCTACTTCCTGCTCTTACCCAGCAGCACTTCTATACCTACCTGCGCTGGGGCTAATTTAGGCCATGACTTTCAGTTCTCTGTTGTCTCTGTAGACCGAGCTCTGAGGTTCCTGGTGTGTTTGGGAAGAGTCTAGCAAGGATTTACAAGTCCTGGTTAACTGGAGATGTAAGAGGAATAGGTTTGGGGCGTGGGGTTGAGCCACAGGTATGTCCCTATAGATCTCTCGGCATCTGGCAAATCAACTCACTGAAGACAGCAACCAGCTGAGGCCGTCCCTCATCTCTGGCTTGCAGCATCCTGTCCTGTGCCTCCACCTTCTCAAGGTACTACTATCCATACTTCTTGGCATTTTGGATTTTTTTTTTTTTTTTTTTTTTACATAGAAGAATTGGGGGGTAGGCCAGAGGTACGGGTGTGAGAGGATTCAACTAGAGACAGAGTGAGGAGCACAGCAAGTGGAGTCACTGAAATCCATTGCTGAGGGGAGCAGTGGGTGAGACAGGAGAGGTCTGCTGTGTCACATGTGGGTCACCTCCCTGGCTGGGGATCGAACTCAGCAGTGATAATATTGAGACTCAACACCTAGGCCAGTAGGAAGGCCCCAGATTTCTTTCTCACCCCCAGATTGAGAGAGACACAGAGAGATGAGAGACCATCTTGGAGAACCCCTTTCTGCTTTTAAATTTTTCAACTCAGAAGGCCCTACTGTTAGCCTGACCTTAAAGAACGAAGTGTCCCTGTCTTACTGTCTCTCAGCAAGAGGCAGAGGTGGCCTGAACATCTCACCCCCCCACCCAAGTACAGGTACCAGGTCTGTGGAGAGGCTTGTCCATGCTGGTAGTGAGCCTTCCAGCCTGGGAGCCCAGGGGTGGCCCTGCCTGACTGGCGGACTCCTTCCTGCTCCCTTAGGTGCTTTACTCCTGCTGTCATGTCAGCGAGCGCCTCTGCCAGCTCATAGGCCAAGAGCCCCTGGCCTTGGAGTCACTGCTGATGTTGGTCCAGGGCAAGGTAGGCCGGCCAGAGCGGGTATCTCACGGCGGCCCCACCATCTCAGAGGTGCGCTCTTACCTGAGTTTCCTTTGTAGGTGAAGGTCGCAGATAGGGAAGAATCGACTGAAGTGACGCTCTACCTCCTCTCCCTCCTTGTACTTCGACTACAAGATTTGCCTTCTGGGTGAGTCATTTGCCTTCAATGGAGTCTCTTCACTGAAATCTTTCACCCAGACCTGGAATAAGGAGAGTGGCCCCCTACAGCCTATATTTAGGAGGGATTAGGATAGAGAGAATGATGTTTTCGGTACAAAGAGCAGACCTGAATCCACCCCAACAAAGGCTGTGCCGTGGAGGCGGACGTGCGGCCTGTGTAGAGAGGGCCGCCCAAGCAGGGGGACGGCCACTCTCCAGCTCCCTTTCACATTCTGCAGCCCTGGGTGGATCTCTTTTGTTCCTCAGAATGGAGAAGCTAGGCGGTGAGATTGCTACCCTCTTCACCCATTCGCACGTCGTCTCTCTTGTGGTGAGTTTTCAGTCTTCATCTTTCTCACTGTCATGCAACCTCTGGGAGCAGGGGAGTCACCATCCCATCTGCATCCTCCTGCGGCCTGTCCTGGACACCATTCTGATGTGGACATTCCTCCTCCCACCCTCCCACAGAGCGCAGCGGCTTGTCTTTTGGGGCAGCTTGGCCAGCATGGTGTGAGCCTGGATCTCCAGCCTGTGGACTGGATCGCTGCAGCCACACACGCCCTGTCTGCTCCCGCAGAGGTGAGGTCTACCAGGGAAGATGTACACGTATTTTCTCTGAGTCAAACAGGGAGCCAGGGAGAAAAGACAAATGCCTGCAAGCCTCGAGTAAACTAAGGAGTGGTGGAGGAATGAAGGAGGCTTCCCTTTCCGACCCTTCTACTTCCAGATAAAGCACGCTCTGAAGCCAAACTGGTCCTGTCCTCAAATCCTATACCCTTAAAGAGGGGAGGGATGGAGACCTAAGTTATCTGAGGGGTGAGATTTCCCTGCCCATTTCAGTTCCCTCCTCTAGAATCTCCTGCTGTCCTCCTTAAGATCCTTGATAAGGCTCGATTTCTTCCCTTTCTACATCAGTTTGCACTGACTTTTGCCACTTTCTCCTTAACTGAGATGGAAAAGGTGGCTGGCATTCTGGGAACTCTTCAGGAATTCAGGATATTCTGTAGCCTCCTTTCTGTCAGGTGGCTCTCTTTTAAGGCTTTCTTTCTACCTTCTTTTTAGGCCCTCTGGAGTCCATATATCCCTCACTTTGTAAAAAGGATAGAATTCATATTCAAATTATTGTCATCCCTTATGTATGTAGAATTGTTAATAATTTACAAGGCATTTTCACATGTTATCCTACAACGCATGAAAGATGGGCACCTCAAATGCAGTATTTTTCTTTTCACTGGATGAAGTTGAACTTCGGAGTGATAGTGTTCCATTAGGGAGGGCATAACATGCACTCATCACGATGGCAGCACCTCAGTTAGAAGCCTGGTTGTCACAAAGGCTGCACCCTCTGTTTTTTTTTTTAAAGATTTATTTATTTACACATATGGAATTGGGGTACAGGCCAAAGGTGCTGGGGGTGAAAGGATTCACCAGAGAGAGACAGAATGGGGAGAAGAGAAGGAGGATAGGAAGATGAAATTGAAATACACCTCTGAAGGGAGCAGCAGGTGGGTGAGGAGAGGTCTGCCACACTGGACTTCTGGCGGGGAGTCGAACTTGTGCTGCAGATAGCTTCATAGTGCTGCACTTTTACCCATTGTTCAACCAGGAAGGCCTCCCCCTTTTTTTTAAAGATTTATTTCTTTATGCATACTGAACTGGGGTAAAGCCCAGAGGTGTAAGGGTGGTGAGAGGATTCACCAGAGACACAGCGGGGAGCAGAACAGGCAGATGGATGAAGTACACTGCTGAGGGGAATAGCGGGCGGGTCAGGAGAGGTCTGCCGCACCATTTGGGTCAGCTCCAGGGCTGGGGATTAAACTTGCACTGGAGCGGCTGCACCTAGCTTGCAGTGCTGCACCCTAAGCTGTTGAGCCATCAGGGAGGCCCTGCCCGAGGGCCCCTTTTAAACTTTTTTTTTTTAAGATTTATTTATTTGTTCATACAGAACTGGGGTACAGGCCAGAGGCTCAGGGGCGGCGAGAGGATTCACCAGAGACACAGCAGGGAGCAGAACAGGCAGATGGACGAAGTACACTGCTGAGGGGAGCAGCGGGCGGGTCAGGAGAGGTCTGCCAGGCCATGTGTTCACCTCCGGGGCAGGCGGGAATCGAACTCATGCTGAAGTGGCTTTGGCTTCTCAGTGCTGTGCATTAACCCACTGCGCCACCAGGGAGGGCCCCCTTTTAAACTTTTAATCTACCTGTTTTCTACTTCTGGGAATTAGAGTTAGGCACCCTCAACTGTGTCCCCACTGCAGCCTCCTGTCTAGCAAGTGTCTTCCTAAGCTTTATCTTTGCTGTGTCTGTGTCTGCTTACCCTGCCAGACTGTGTCTTTGGGACTGGTCATTGAGTGACTAGGCTGGAGCCAACACACAAGACCACAAGAACTCTCCAGTACTCCAGGCCTACGAAGAGCTCTTTCTGCCTGACCAGGAGCTGGGCGCGGGCCTGAGGCCGCTTCATCTCTCCCAGAGATCGTTTTCTTCTTGCCTCTCTCTGACAGGTTCGGCTGACTCCTCCAGGTGGCTGTGGGTTCTATGATGGTCTCCTCATCCTTCTGCTGCAGCTTGTCACCCAGGAACAGTTGCATCCTAGGATGGGGGAAGTAAGCAGTGAGAACCTGGGCATCTGGGGAGCCACTGGACGATAGGAAGGAAGAAGCAATTCACACTTGCCTTCCTCTCAATCTGTGTCTATCACAGGCCACCTGCATTAGTATGGACCCTTTAAAGAATTCGTTCAGTTGCGTCTCCTGGGATTCAATGGGGGGAAAAGCTGGAATTTTCTGGTTCTAGCATGTGGTTTGAGAGATCAGAGTTTTTAGATGGGATCAGAACAGGGACTAAGGCCATGGAGTAATCCCTAGGTAGGAAAATAGAATTATTTCTGGGACTCCCTTTCCCTACAGGTTAGGGATCAGAGTAAAAAAGACACTTTGATTCCTGAGTTCAGCCCACCCTCCTTCAATTTTGCCTCCAGCAGGGGAAAGGTAGCCTGATACGGGATGTGGCTGGCTCAGAAATGTGGACTGTTCTGTGGCACCGCTTCTCCATGGCTTTGAGGCTGCCCAAGGAGGTGTCCACCCAGGAGGAGGAGCTGTCTCTATCCAGTCTACAAAGCTCTGAGCCAGACTGGACGCTCATCTCACCCCAAGGTATCTTTCCATCAGCCTGGCCTCCTTGGTGGGGCCAATGATCAATCTCTCCTCAAGAGAAGGCTGCCTGTAATGGGTTATTCCACGAGTGCTGTTGCTGCCTCCCAGGGAGAGAATGCAGAGTGCCCACTGGAGCTGCTGAAGGATGGGGAAGGGGCCAAATAGGTGTAGTCCTGGGGCTGTGTGGAAGAGGGGACCTCAGTGCCTCTTGCCTGCCCCATTGAGGCCCATTCTTGTTATTTCCAGGGATGGTTGCCCTACTGAGCCTGGCCGTGGCCATCTTTACCCAGGAGCCCCAGTTATGCCTCAGCCACCTTTCACAGCGTGGAAGTGTCCTCATGTCCACCCTGAAGCATCTCCTTTCCCCCAGCTTCTTGTATCAGCTGGGCCAAGCGTGAGTCTGAGCCAAAGGAGGGAGGAGACCAGAAGTCTCAGAGGGTCTGGATTTTTTGGGGCGTGGAAGGGGAAGGCATGAGGGAAATAGCTGACAGTGTGAGCTATGAGGATTACTGAAACTGGGGAAAGGGAAATGGGCTAGAGAATTTGAGAAAAGGGTGAAGGATAAAGGGTGGGTAAGACTGAGTGAGACCTTCCACACTCCCATCCTTAGGCCTCATGGGTCTGAGTTTCTCCCCGTCATGGTGCTCTCAGTCTGCCAACTCTTCTGCTTCCCCTTTGCCCTGGATGTGGACTTCAACCTCCTTGTAGGTGTCTTGGCTGATCTCACAAACTCTGAAGTCACAGCCCACTTACTGCAGGTACTTGGGAAGTTACTGGAAGGTGGGTCAGGAAGATGGCCAACCTGTGTACTCTGATTCACTTCCTTACAGCTCCAGGGCTCTGCTGGGCCCATTAGAGTTGAGCATCTGGTTTGATTTAGAGTTGGAGTGGAGAAAGCACTCAGACCTGAACAGAGGCTTGTGTTTGGAACTGGGCTGGTTATCTCCATCATTCTCTTATCTGGATTCCATTGGATTTCCATGAGGAGATCATCCATTTAGGCTGTGGACACTCATCTCCTCAGCCAGGAATCACTTCCCTGCTAGTTGTTAGCAGTAAGGGCACTGAAGGTGGAGAAAGAATTCTTGCAAAGATTGAACCTAGAGAGGACCATGGGCTTCACGTTGTGTCTCATGTGGGTGTTATGCGTCAGGTCTTCCAGCTTTCTGTGGTATTTCTCATCATAGCTGGGCTTTCCTCACTCCCACATTTTAGGTTCTAGCTAGCTAACTTCTCCCTCTCCCCCTGAACTACTTCAGCTGCTCCCTCTCCTCCTCCAGGTGTGCTGCCATCATCTTCAGTTGCCACAAGTGGAGCTGCCCATCAGTCTCCTCACACACCTGGCCCTCACGGAGCCCACCTCTCTCAACCAGTTTGTGAACGCAGTGGCTGCCTCCCCCAGAGCAGTCCTCTCATTCCTCTCGCTTGCTCTCCTGGGTGACCAGCCGCTATTGACGTCTGACCTCCTCTCACTGCTGGCCCACACAGCCCGGATGCTGTCTCCCAGCCACTTGTCCTTTATCCAAGAGCTCCTGGCTGGCTCCGACGAATCCTATCGACCCTTGCGCAGTCTCCTAGGCCATCCAGAGAATGCCGTACGGGCGCGCACTTATGGGCTCCTGGGACACTTGCTCCAACACAGCGTGGCCCTGCGAGGGGCCCTGCAGAGCCAGGCTGGCCTGCTCAGCCTTCTCTTGCTGGGGCTTGAGGACAAAGACCCCACCGTGCGGCGCTGTGCCAGCTTTGCCGTGGGCAACGCAGCCTACCAAGCCGGTCCCCTGGGCCCTGCCTTGGCAGCCGCGGTACCCGGCATGACCCAGCTGCTTGGAGATCCTCAGGCTGGTATCCGGCGCAATGCTGCGTCAGCTCTGGGCAACTTGGGGTCTGAGGGGTTGGGAGAGCAGCTGCTACAGTGCCAAGTACCTCAGCGACTCCTTGAGATGGCGTGTGGAGACCCCCAGCCGAGCGTGAAGGAGGCCGCCCTCATTGCCTTGCGCAGCCTCCGGCAGGAGCCCCGCATCCATCAGGTACGCCTGGGCGTCTTAGGCGCTGCAGTGACGGAGGTGGCACTCGTGTGGTTTTTGTGCGATTGTCTTTAAGGAGTCAGTACAACCAGAAACCCAAACTGTACCCCTCTCTGAGAGCAGTGTCTTGGAGCTGAGTTTTCCATGCCCCATTTCCAAAGCTAGAGAATGGAAGGGGCCGGCAGGAGGGCACCATGGGCTGAGAAAGTGTGCACTCTCAAGGTCCATTCTAGGGAAGGGGAGAGTAGTAAAATTTGACGTGTAGTGTGGTTTCATTCCGAGGGCCATGAAGGACTCTCCAGGTGAAAAGCACCAAGCTAGGCACTTTGCCTTTATTTTCTGTTTGTTTTTTTTTAAAAAGATTTATTTACTTGTGCGTACAGAAATGAGGTACAGCCAGAGGTGCAGGGGAGGCAAGAGGATTCATCAGAGGCAGAGTGGGAGGCAGAACAGTACACTGCTGAGGGGAGCAGGGGCGGGTCAGGAGAGGTCTGCCGCGCCATGTGGTCACCTCCAGGGGGTGGGGTTTGAACTCATGCTGAAGCGGCTTTAGCTTCTTAGTGCTGTGCTTTAACCCGCTGCGCCACCAGGGAGGGCCCTATCTTCTGGTTTTTAAGCTACTGTGCTCTTCATTGTAAAGGTGAGGGAACTGAGACACAAAGAATTTAGTAACTACTTTAGAATGTAGACTTAGACTTTGAATCCAGAGCCCACACTTTCTTTCCCCACCTTGGCTTCATAATGTAGCAGTTTTTATTATGGACAAAACACCCTTGCATTTGATGAGATAGGAGCCCGTACTGTTAACCACTGCTTTATTCTCTTCCTGAACAATTTTCAGTGTATAACCATTCAATAAAAATCATACATCTGCTTCAGATAATGCTAACTTCCAAAAATAGCTCGGTGTTGTAGCTTTGGTGGTTCATGCTACCAGGATATAAGTGAGTATATACATTATAGTATTTTTTGACAGCCCATGTGGAGAAATCATAAAAGAAATTCACGAGTGGTGATGAAGCTGTGACCCCTTGTCTGCCTCTCTGAGTGGAAATCAGGCTTTTCGCTCACCACTACTGCACCCTTTACCTCTTCTGGGGACAGGGCATGGTCCCTTGGTATTTTGGTTTCATGACCTGTCCCCAGAGAGAATGAAAGTAAACCTCTGTCTTTGCCTCTAAGGTTTTACTTTCCCCACACAATCTATTGTGAATACCCAGGAGCCCATTTTCTTCCTTTTCTGGAGTGGGACTTGCCGGGCCAAAGGAGTGTCTAATGCATGTTGTGTTCTGTTGCCTGCTCTCTCTCCAACAGGTGCTGGTGTCCCTGGGTGCCAGTGAGAAATTAGCTTTGCTCTCCCTGGGGAGTCAGCTGTTGCCACACAGCAGCCCCAGGCCTGCGTCGGCCAAACACTGCAGGAAACTCATTCGCCTCCTGAGGCCAACCCACAGCACATGATGCCCGGCTCCCAGGGCCCAGCCTCCAACCCGGTTGCCCTACTCTTGCCAAGTCTTCCATTTTCTACACTACAAGCTACCAATTCAACGGAGAGCTAAAGTGATGAGAAAGAGAAACTGCCAACTGATTGGAGATTGAGACATTGGAAAGATTTATGTATAAAGCTCCTTCCCCGCAGATTCGGATGCTAGCAACAAGTAAACTTCATTATTGTTGGTGCCAGAGGAGATTGCTTCCGTCTCTTCATCTTGGGGTCTTCTCTCCAATAACGTGCCTTGAACCCCAGGAACATGCCTCCTGGACCTTTGGGAAACACCTTCTTTCTGACAGACCTTGTCTTTCTGAAACTCCTACAATCCTCCCAGCAGATTCTTGCCCTGGCCACAGGGGGAGACAGAGCCTACGTAGCTCTGGACAGTCCCTGTGGTGGAGGGTTCCCCAGCCCATAGCTACCTCCCCACATGTGGATGGGGGTGGGGAGTGTGTGTGTATATGTATATGTATATATACAGACACGTGTATGTATGTGTGTATGTATGTATTAGTTCTGTTTGTAAACTCTTGCCATAACAGGTGTGCTTCACTCTACTTGGAGCTGCCAGGGTAGGGAGTTAGGAGGCTCAGCTCCTCCGTTAGTATTTCCATGGTACTGGAAGCACCGATGTCCTTTTCACCTAGATCCTGGTTTGAAAGCTTATTTGTATCAAGTAGCTTCCTCCACCCCAGATAGTTATATGTGGTCACTACTTTCAAGTTCAGGAAGGTAGTGCTAAAATAGGAAAGGAAGGTTAAGTAGAAGCAAATTGGATTGCTTCAAATCTAAAGCTTAGTGACTAGTTTTACTATTGAATGACGTTTTAGTAGGAGAGCCTAGGTCCTCAGGAAGCAGTTTTTTATGGAGACTGCAGACGACCAGGAAGGGGTGATTGTCAGGCCCCATTAGAATCGTAGTTCAGCTGCAAACATAACTAAAGTATTAGGTCTTGACTTGCTGGATGGCTTGGAACAAGTTTCCCAGGTCCTCATTTCTCCATCTATTGAAAGACTATTCCGTCCTAAATTTCTAAAACAAATCTCAACTATTTTAGTTACGAAAAATGAATATGGTACCCTTATTTTTATTTATTTATTTATTTATTTATTTATTTATTTATTTATTTAAAGATTTATTTATGTATAGAAGAACTGGGGTATAGGCCAGAGGTACGGGGGTGGGGGCAGTGAGAAGATTCACCAGAGACAGTGGGGAGCAGAACAGGCAGAGCTACTGCTGAGGGGAGCAGCGGGCGAGGGGAGAGGTCTGCCGTACCTTGGGGTCAGCTCCCTGGCAAGGGATTGAACTTGTGCTGCAGTGACTGCAGAGAGCTTCAGAGTGCTATGCTTCAATCCTTTGTACCACCAGGGAGGGCCCATGACTTTATTTTTAAATAAGGGATATTATTTCTCATCTTCATTGACCACTCTGTTTATATTTTAGCAAAAATAACTTTTTAAAAATATAAACCACTGTAATCTTATCCAGGTGATTTCATTTCAACTCATCATGTTTTTATTGACTCCCTCTTATGTGCCAGACGCCTATGTTCTAGGCATTGGAGATAAAGAAGTACTTATTTGTCAACAGGGTTTCTAACCCGAGGGTGGGGAGTGAAAGAGAGTCAAGTGAATTACATGTAGTAGGTAGGAGAGTGAAAAAAGCTCTGGAGGTCAAACCGACTGCAGTGTTAGATGGTCACATTAGGCCTCACTGAGACAGTGACATTTCAGCGAAGGCTTGAAGGAGATAAGGGAATGCGCAATGTCACTATCTGCTGGAAAAGTGTCTGCAGACAGACAGACCTCTTTCTTCAAAGGTTCTCAGATGGAGGGTGCCTGACCTGCTTGAAGAGTCATGAAGGACCAGCTTAGATGGAAGCAGGAGGAGGAAGAAGATAGTAGGAAAGGGACAGGAAGGTAATGGGGAAGAGTGTTGTAGGCCTTATAAAGGTTGTGTTTTAAGGCCCTCCCTGGTGGCTCAGCGAGTTAAAGCACAGCACTAAGAAGCTAAAGCCACTTCAGCATGAGTTGGATCCCCACCCCTGGAGGTGACCCGCATGGTGCGGCAGACCTCTCCTGGCCCGCCCACTGTTCCCCTCAGCAGTGTACTTCGTAGATCTGCCTGTTCAGCTCCCCACTCTGTCTCTGGTGAATCCTCTTACCGCCCCTGACCCTCTGGCCTGTACCCCAGTTCTGTATGCATAAATAAATAAATATTTTTTTTTAAAAAAGCTTGTGCTTTAAAGAGAGTGGAATTGATTGGTGGGTTTTGAATAGAGGAGTGCTGTGATCTTTGTTTTTTAAAAGATTGCTCTTCATTCTGGTGGTGTCAGGACTGGGAGGAATAAGGGTGAGCAGTTAGAAGGTTACTGTAATAATCTGGGAGAGATGATGGTATTTTAAACATGGGGGAAATATGACTTCTTGGCTGATTGGATGCAGGGGTGTGCACAATGACACCCAGGCTCTTGGCAAATAAACATTTGAAGGGATGATTTGCCAGTTCCTGAAACAGGGAAGGCTAACACCCGAGGGCACTGGAGGGAAGATTTGAGCTCACGTTTGAATGTAAGTATGTAAGCTGGAAACTTTTCAAATACTCAGAAGCAGAGAAATCAGTTTCAATAGCTAATATAGTTATTCCTTTTTTTATTCAAGCATTTAAAAATAATCCTAGGATTATTTTTGAATTTAATGTTACTCATAATTACTGGTATCTCTGAAAGATTAGAACTTTTTTTTAAAGATTTATTTATACACACAGAACTGGGGTACAGGCCAGAGGTACTGAGGTGGTGAGAGGATCCACCAGAGACAGAGCGGGGAGCAGAACAGGCAGACTGATGAAGTACACTACTGAGGTGGGCAGCAGGCAGGTCAGGAGAGGTCTGCTGCGCCATATGGGTCACAGTCCCTGGCCAGGGGATCGAACTTCTGCCGTGACTGCCAATAGCTCCACGGAGTTGCACTTTAACCTGTTGCACCACCAGGGAGGGCCTGAGAGGCTAAGTTTCTAAACTCAAAGAAGAGAGACCGGTACAGTAAACTGTATCATGCATGCACAGATTTAGTTACAACTAATAATAGTTTACCATACCAGTTCTACCTATTTTTTAGATTTTTGTCATTTTGTCATTGTCATTGTTAATTCAATTTTGAGATATTTTAAACTTAAGAAATGGTTGTAAACATAGGACAAAGAACCCCATATAACCTCCACCCAGGTTCACTGATTATTAACAGTTTACCACAGGTTTATATTTTTCTGAACCATTTTAGAGTAAATTGTAAATGAGTGTAAATTTTTTTTTTTTAAGATTTATTTATCTGTTCATACAGAACTGGCCAGAGGCTCAGGGGCGACGAGAGGCTTCACCAGAGAAAGAGTGGGGAACAGAACAGGCAGATCTATGAAGTACACTGCTGTGGGGAGCAGCAGGTGGGTCAGGAGAGGTCTGCCACACCATGTGGTCACCTCCGGGGCAGGCGGGAATCGAACTCATGCGGAAGTGGCTTTAGTTTCTCAGTGCTGTGCTTTAACCCGCTGTGCCACCAGGGAGGGCCAATGAGTGTAAATTTTTAAAAAAGATTTTTTTATTCATACAGAAATGGGGTACAGGCCAGCGGTGCAGGGGCAGTGAGAGGATTCACCAGAGACAGAGTGGGGAGCAGAACAGGCTGATGAAGTATACTGCTGAGTGGAGCAGCGGGGGAGGAGGGTCAGGAGAGGTCTACGTGCCATGTGGATCACCTCTGGGGTGATCCTGGCCCCAAATTTAACCCAACATGATTTTGTGTTAGCTATTATGTGTCATTAACCATTCCTCCTCTGTCTTTTGTGACACTGACATTTTGAGACGTGCAGACCAATTTGGGTATATCTGATGTATGCTTGTGATTTTATTTAATTATATATTTTGGCAGAAGTACTACATAAGTAATGTTGTGCCTTCTCAGTATATGATATCTGGAGGCTGAGGATGTTTTTCCAGTAACTGTTGAAGTTATCTCTGATCCTTTCTTTGTGACCCAGGCAGGTTTCTTTTGCTGTAGTGCTTTTGTTTTTGTTTTTCTGCTGTTACTCCCTTTTCTCTCCTCTCCCTTTCCCTATGGTGTTCTTTGTTTTCATTACTTTCCCCAGCATTCTTTATTTCCTCTAGTGGCCTTTTCATCTCCTGCATTTCTGCTATTTTCTTTTTTAAGGTCTCGTTTTCTTTCTTCAATTTGTTGATTGCTTGTCTCATACTGTTTTTTTTTTCTTTTTCATTTCTTTCATTCATTTCCTTGTTTGCATTCTTCAGTTTCTTGTTTGCATTCTTCAATTCCCTGATAGCTTGCTGCATATCATTTTTTTCCCCATCTCCTTTTTGTTTGTTTATCATGATGATTTTGAATTCTCTATTGGTAGGCTGAGCAGTTCTTCTACTTCTTTGGTGATTTCTGGTGACTGATTTTTTTGTGGTCAATTTTTCCCCTGTGGACTTGCTTGGGTATTTGTTTGTCTTCTTTTCCCTGTCGTGTATTTTCTAATACTTTCTATTTACTGAGACATGGTGTTGCTATTACCGACTAGCATTCTTTCTGGATGTTCTTTCTGGTATGGCTGAGGGACTTCCAGACACTTCAGTTGTGGCAGATATTCTGAGCTGTGTTTTGTTTCAATATCTCCTGTTTTTCCAGCCCCCACTGTGTGGAATTATCTGTCATCTCAGCCAGTAACAGTCAGGGGTCTCTTGAGGTATTTAGCTTCTTCCAGTAACATGTTGAGTCCTAGTCTCTGGAAGGTGCCTATTGATCTTTGTAGCCTTCCTATGTCCAGGGTTCCCTCTGTGCTTGGATGTACCTGTGGGGGGTGGGACACATTAGAAGTGTTGTAGGCCTACCTGCAGCTGGGCCTGTCTTTGAGCCAGCCACTGGTTTTGTTTACTTTCTGAGCACTATGAGCCTTGCAGAGCAGTGCCTTTCTGGTTCACAAGCCTTCAGGCCTCTGCTGTGAGTGTGGGGGTTGCAGGGAGCACCAGAAGAGCTGCAAGCCTTCCAGCTGTGCAGGCTGCCAGTCCTCCCTCAGTGCCCCAGGGCTCTTTGTGCCTGCTCAGAGCAGTCTCCCTGAGCAGACTTTCCCCACCGCTTGGGGTCCACTCACAAAGCTGAGTTGTCTCTCTTTAACTCCAGGGCTTTACCACATATTTTATGGGTAGATGTGGTAAGCAGGTAGAGCAGTAGCCAGTCTCCTATCTGAGGTGCTTCCTAGGGCCTCTCTATACTATGATGTGCCTGTAGAGGTGGGGTAGCGTTAGAAGTGTTGCAGTTTCCTAGGGCTGGGCCTGTGGTTGATTCCATCTAACCATTTTTTGCCCCCCTTTTACCTTTGAGACTTAGTGAGTCTTCCTGGGCCCCACCTTAATGGTGCACAAGCCTCCGGCCTCTACTGTGGGGGTGGTGGATGCAGGGAGTGCTGGAAGGGCTGCAAGTCTCCCACTGCCCCATTGCCAGTTCTTCCTCCCCACCTTCAGGGCTCTATGTGCCCACTCCGAGCATCTTTCCCTGCAGCTTGGGTTCCACTCATGAGCTGAGTTGTCTCTTTACCTCCAGGGCTTTAGTGGGTGAGGAGCAGCAAGCTTCCTGTCTGAGGCACTTCCTAGCACCGGGGCGCTCCCAGATTGGAGCTCCCCTATCAGAGCTCCCCAATCGCAGAGTCTCCCTCAGTTATCTTCCTTCTAGTGAGTCAAGGTGCTCTCATTTAGGTTGAAACTCTTAGTATGTAAGTCTACAGTCAATTTTTAGTCTTACATTCCTGTGTGAGCTTGGATGTAGTGATTTTGGCATCTTCACTCTGCTGCCATCTTGCTGGATCTCTCCCCTATGGTGTTCTTTGGAAGGAAGTTACTCTGCACAGTCCATACTTAATAAGTGGGGAGTTATGATCTTCCTCCTTTAGGATACAGTAGCTACAAAATTTATTGGGAATTCCTCCATACAGATTTTTCTCATTAGCACATTTGTTAACATATTTAACTTTATAACAGGGAACTTTATAACAGGGACTCCTCATGGATATTTGTTTTATACTTTAGGTTATAAACATCTAGTACTCTTCTTTGTTGTTCAAGCTTTGGTTATTGGGGATTCATGCAGTTAGCTCCTATGACCTACTCCATTCTGTGTGGGTTTTGAATGGAACTTTTCCATTCTTTCTGGTACTATGTATCATTTCCGGATTACCTTGTATATTTCAAACTCCATTCCTGGATTTTCCCAAGGAGCCCTGGTTCATTGGAGAATGTACTAGAAACTGAGAGCTGGGTTCTACATGTACTTGTTCCTGTTGGGGTATTTGCTGTAGTATCTTAAAAGCAAATTCCTGGTATCATGCCATTTTATCCCTATAAGTATATGTAATATCCATAAAGAATATTTTCTTAAGTCATCAAAATGTCAGAATATCCTGTGATTGCCACAACTGATTACCAAAAATTTAACAATTTACAATGTGGCAGAGCAGCAGTAGAAATCTATTCCCCCAGAGTTCAGGAAACCAAAAGGCAGACTGTCCTGGGAGCTCTATCCCCTCAGAAGGAGCTAGGGGAGAATCCATTCCTTTCCTCTTCTAGTTTCTGGAGTTCTGGATATTGCTAGGTTTGTATCTACACCCCTCCAGTCTCTCTGCCACAGTAGTCATATTGCTTCTCTATCTTGTGTCATTGTGTGCCTGCCAGATCATTCTGAGTTCCACTATGGCACTAGCCAATGGATTCAGAGCCCAACCAGATAATCTAGGAAAATTCTTAATCCTCCCAAAGCCCTTAACCATATAAAATACTTACAGGTTCCTGGAATTAGGATTTTGGTGATGGTGGTAGTGGGCATCATTCAGTTCATTACAATACTAACAAAAATTTTTAGCATAATCTAAATTCTTTATGTCTAAAATTCATATTAGGATTTCTCCTTTTTCTGAAAAAAGGTTTCTTTATTATACCTACAAGAACTGGGATACAGGCCAGAGGTGCAGGAAGTGAGAGGATTCACCAGAGACAGAGTGGGGAGCAGAACAGGTGGATTGACTAAAATACACTGCTGAGGAGAGCAGTGGGCAAGACAGTAGAGGTCTGTGCCATGTGTCAGCTACCTTGCTGTGATCTGACTGAACTTGTGCTGCAGTGGCCTCTGCTGATTTCATCACAGTGCTGAGGCTTAATGTCTTGAGCCACCAGGGAGGCCCTAGATTTCTCCTTTGCCTCAAAAATTACTTTTACAGTTGGTTGGTTTGAATTGGGATTTAAATGAGGTCACTTGTAGCTTTTGACTGTATCTCTTGTAATGTAGAACAGCTCGGGATCTTTTTTTTTTTTTGTACTCTAAAATTGTTGATGAAACACGGTCAGTCATCTGCACGTTGACCCACATTCTGGATTTGTCTAAGTGCTTTCATGTAGTGGTGTTTTCTCTTTATCTCCAGGAATTTGGATCCAACTTAGGTTGGATTCCATTGCATCACATCGAGAGATAAAATTTATAGCTTTGATCACTTCATGATTGAAGACTGATTAACATACAGGGCTAGTGACAGACATCTTTCCAATGTAAAACTCCCCAAAGGAATCCTCTAATTCCTAGATGGTTTTTACATCCATCAATGGCTTGCTAAAATCAATGATCTATTTAGCCTTCTTGCTCTAATCTACATTGTTCTTTTTGGGTTAGTTTTATCTCTTATTATCTATGTGGCTGTTTAGGAAAGATTTTTTTTCACCTTCTTGCTCTCTCTAGGTCAAATTTACTAGAAACAGAGGCATTTACTAGATCTAGTGAGGCGGCAGGATCTGCTCATGGCTGGGAAGATAATGAGTTGGTATTTCGTAACTTCACTCTTGAAGCCATAATACAGGTGACTGCAGTTGTTCCTTGCTGGGTGGGCTGGAGTTAGCCGAAAGAGGTTGTGGGATGCATAGAGGATGGGGCCATTTCTCCTTTCCTGGGGTCAAGACCAAAGACTATTCTTGGGGAGAACTACCAAGAAATTTCCTTATTAAGCCTGAGTTTTTTGAGTTCAGAAGAACGAATTAGGGATGGCTAAAGAAAGCCCATGGAAGATAGGGGGAAATCGGAGTCCTGGAGTCCCAGAATGGAACCTGTTGGGGATTTAACTTCCGGACTGCGACTCCCAGAATTCCGCTCTACGGGCACCTACCGTCACTGAAGCGATTGCGCATGTGCGAACCAGGGCCCGGCCTACCCACCCCCACAGGCCCCATAACCCCCGAGATTCCACGCGCTCGCCTCCCTCCTGACCGACTCACCCCTTCCAGGCCCTCTGTCCGTCCGCTGGGGGCGCGCGCAGTTCGAGGCTGAGGCGCCGGCGCCGCGGCTGGGAGCGCGGGTCTCCAGGCGCAGCGTGGTTGCTAGGGCACCCAGAGGCCTCCCGCTCGCCCCGCAGGCCGGAGAAGGCAGCAGCGCCGAGCCGGCGCCGAGCGGGCGCCGAGCCGGGCCGACGCCGGGTCCGCTAGGTGAGTGCGGCTGCGGAGCCGGGGAAGCAGCCTCCGCCCGCTCGACTCTCCCGCCCCTCCTCGACCCGGTTCCTTTCTCGCGGATCCCCAGCCCAGCGGCCGTTCCCGCCCCCGCCCCCACTTCCTGCCCGCCACCTCGCCATCCCCTGGGAGTGCAGGGGGCCGCGGCCTTCCACTCGGGCAGGACTTGTCGCCGCCGCGGAACCCTTCTCCCACTTCGCCTAGTCCTGTGAACTTGGTCGGCCCCGCCCCTGGGTGCCCGAACCCTGCAGCATCCCCTCACCCTAGGCCTCGGTTGCTTCCTCTTTCCCGCCTCTTTTGGATTTAAATTTTCGCTTGGGTGTGAACCTAAGCTCCTCTCAGTTTTCTTAGATGAATTTAATATGCTTACCCACTTTTTAACTCCCTCACCCCCTCCACCTGTAGAGAAACACTTTCCTAAACTGCACGATTCAACCTGGACCTGAGATCCTATGGAATTTAATCCTAATCCATCTAGCCATTCTTTTATTTAAAATTCAGCAATTTTTAGTAAACACTGACAGATTACTTAATGAGCCAGGACACTGCGGAGGGCGCCGAGGCGCTTGGGGAAGACGGTGGTGGACTAGTGGGTGTGTTTATCGCGCTGATGGTCTTGGGGAGACTTTGAGTGAGCAAGCATTCGCCTTGCTGTATATAGTGTGTGCGCTGATAGAGCATTAGAAAGATAACTAACACAGGTTTAATCTTTATTATTCTTATTCCCTGGTCGTAACTTTCCTGTTCGGGATCTAGGACATGTTTTAATTCTCCTTTACAGTCATTCTTGCTCTCTCATAAGTACTGTAGATCTTCCTTAAGCACCTGTTGATTTAGCCAGTCAGCAAGCTGCTAGGGGACCCATGGAATAGTGTTCCAGACTGTTTATTCTTCTTTTTTTTTTTTTTTTGGTTGCTAGACTGTTTATTCTTGCAGTAAATACTAAGACACTGTTTGCATAAAATACCACCTCCCTTGGTGATTTTTACCAAAAAATCTTTTGATTAGAGAGCTACAAAATTATCAAGTGTTTTTGTAACGTTTCTGGGAAGAGGACATTCTAGATACAAAGTAGCTTTAGAAAGATGGCAGTAAGTCCCAATTTGACAGACCTGAGCTGGTTTTGGAAGAGCCCTCTGCTGACAAGTAGGAAGAGGACTGTAGATTACAAAGGGGCTTAGATGTTTTGCTGAAGAGCTTTAACTGCATGTTTCAGAGCAGTGGTTTTCAATCTGGGATAGTTGGTGCCCAGGAGTGCCAAGGGATGCACCTGCCCATATAGCTTTAGAAGAATCAATTTCCAGATAGTCAGCCTCTAAATACTCTTCTAAAGTAGACTTTACAAAAGAGAGAGAGAGAGAGAAGTGGGGTCCTATCCTTCACAATCAAATTTTACTATATTGTCAGAGTGTAAAAAATGTCAGGTACCACACATACAATCAGGTCTTTTAGTAGCTGATTGCTTTGTTTTACAAACCCAGAAGACTTCCTGTCTTCCCCTGTCTCATATATATTACTCTTAGAATGAAGCTTGTACCTTGTTGGGGAACACAGCAGTTAGATGTGACTGCATTTATTGGAACCTTGGTTTTTTCAAGCTGTAATGGATAAGACGTGTATAAACATTTTTAAGAGATTTTATTTTAATATAGGCTGATACTTGAATCAGGTCTTGAAATATTTATTTCAGATATTTACTTTGTCATATAATGTAATATTTGTAGGTTCCTGGAATTAAGATTTATCCTGGGGCGAAAGTCTTGGGGGTGGGGGGGGGAGGGTGGGCCATATAGCCCACTACAATGACTAAATCTTGGTTTCCTTAACAGAGTTGAAGTTCATAATGTTTCCAGTCCATATTCAGATTAGTTAACTTCATTCTTAATATGAAACTTTTAATATTTTTCTACCTTCCTTAACAAAAAAATAAACTTGTTTGAATTTGTGATGAAAAATTTCAGGTGTTATCTTTAAGGTGAGCAAAGAATACATGGTTTTAGGGCTACATGAGTAAAACCATTTGAAGAGTATGTTGCCAGAAATCTATGGAAGGATGATAATAATTGCATCAGTGGTCTCTAAAAGTTGGCATCTAGGTTTCTGATTTTTGTGACCAACTTTGTGGTGATAGAGGAGTAACTATGGGGAGAATTGGCACTTTGAGGAGAAAGAAAGAGGAGTTTCATTTTGGACATGCTGAGTTGAGGTGCCTGCTGCACATGCAGCAGGACAGGCCCAGGATGTGGAAGGGCCCAGGATGTAGCTCTTTTGCTCTGGAACTCACTACAGAGGTCTGCAGTATGATAGGAAATTGAAAAGGTAGAGGTCCTGTCAATAGGATGGAAGAGGTTGCTCTGGTAGAGTTTATGGTAACAATTGTAGCTACTACTTACTTAGCATTTATTATGTGCCATATGAAATGAGAAAACTAATTTTGACCATATTAGAGATTAAAATGCTCATTTAGAAATAATAAACCAATTGCAAGTTAGCATAAGTCACATTTTTAAAGTACGAAATTTATTTCAGGAGGATTAAAGGGAAGAGTGGCATTGTTTTTGCCTGTCTGTTAAAATGTCTGACTTAATAGAAGACAATGGATTTTCATTTCCATTTCTGCCCTCATTTAATTGTAATGTTGTTTTGATTGAATTATGAAGAATCCAAACTCAAGTTCATGGTGACAGATAGTTTTGCCAGAATTCTAATTTTTCTCTTGTAGCTCAATTTTATTGTTGGCAACAAATAATGTCAGTTGTGCTCCTGAAGTGATGGGCTTACTTTGTTTTATTTTCTAGTAAGTGCCTGCCAAATACCAAAGTCTGAATAACCATCAGTTGTGTGTAACTTACTCTTTCATGTAAACATTTTCCACAGGAAAATCTTGCAATTCAAAACACTCAAGTGCTTTACTTAGAAACAAACATCATCTTCTGTGTATCAGATAAGTGTCTTACTTCTCACACCATATACAATAGTAAACAGGTATACTCAAGGGTTGAGACTTAATATAATTTTTACTGTGTTGTTCAAGGCCATTCTCAAGTAAAAGCTGACATCCCTTCACTAAGCAGTGAAGAATCTTACTTGGTGCCATTGTCTGGGCTTCTGTACTGCCTAATCATTTGATCTTCAGTGGACAGGTCAGCACAATAAAAGAAAAGCACAGTAAGAAAAGTTTTATTATGAAAATAGTTTACTTAGCAGAACCTTTCAAAGTGTCTACAAGGTCTGGGGACCATTATGGAAAACCACTGCTGTAGAGCTCACCTGAGCAGGAGTGAAAGGCTTGTCTCTGAAGCTGATTAGTCACTAACCACATTGAGCCTTTAACCCTTCACTTTTCAGTAATTTGTAATTTGTAGTAATTTATCTCCCTCAGCTCTGTCTGCCATAAACTGGGTTTGCTAACTCTTCAGCGTTACTGAACTGTGTTCTACAAGCAGTTCCCACTTGAACTTGTGCTTATGATTAGGGTATTGACCACCTGTTCTCAAAAGAGCTTTGCAGAAACCCATTGCTCCTCCAATTTTCTTTGGGGGGGACTTAGCTTGGCATTTATCTCGCAAAAGAAAATAGCTCTGGTCCTGTATTCCTCCCCATCCTGTTTGGTTCTGGGTAATTCATTTCAATCTTTTAACATACCTTTTGAACAATTAAAAGTGATCTTATCGGGCCCTCCCTGGTGGCGCAGCGGGTTAAAGCACTGCACTGAGAATCTAAAGCCACTTCCACATGAGTTCGATTCCCGCCTGCCCCGGAGGTGACCACATGGCGTGGCAGACCTCTCCTGACCCGCGCGCTCCTCCCCTCAGCAGTGTACTTCGTCAATCTGCCTGTTCTGCTTCCCACTCTGTCCCTGGTGAATCCTCTCACCCTCCGCATCTCTGGTCTGTACCCCAGTTCTGTTCAAATAAAAAAAAAAAGTGATCTTATCTGAGATGCTGTGAACTGTAGACTCTGAACCATTTCTGATAGCCTGAGTTCTCCTTGTGACCCGAGGGAACACTAGATGAAGGAGGAAAAGGAAACTGCAGATCCTAAGAGGCACACACACTCCTGTAATATAGGAGAGTGGTTTAATCAGCGGGTAATGAATAATTGCTTTCTGCAGAAACCTTGTCCGAGTTGGCTGGGCCTAGCCCCTGGAGACTTGATCATTTAAAACAAGAGCCATAGATTTTTTCACAAAGGCTGCTCATCATTCATGCTCACTGAAGGAGAAAACTTGAGGCACAATTACTGCACACATCTGGGAGCTGGAAAGAGAAGGGTAGTTCCTGATGAGCAGAATGCTGAGATTCCTGAGACTAGATACGTCAGAATGGTGTAGGCCAGAGTCGGGCATGTAGGTCAGGACACTCCTGCACAGTCCTGCATTTAGTGGAGGGACAGGTGTGTAGGAGATAGACTGGGCCAACCCGGTGTGTAAATTGAAAGGGATGTTTGAGGAGACCTGGGTGCTACTGTTGAGGAGGAGCCCAAGGTAAGGCAGTGTGGCTATAACAGATATGCAGGGATTCCCATGTCAGCCGTCATGGAGCTTATGACGCATGTCCACATGAACAGAGGACAGTGCTAAAAGACACCTTTGCAAAGTTTCAAATTAGAACAGATATTCATGATATACACAACAGATATTTATGAAGAGGGGTGTGACTTGAGCCAGACCTGGAAAAGGAAAATAAAAGAATTCAGAAAGACAACACTTAGTGAAGGTCTGCATAAAGATTTGAAAGGTTTTTCCCAGGAGTTTAGTATAAAGGCATCACAGTTCATAAAGAAGTTCAAGGTGGAATGGAATGGAAATTAACCTTAAAATTCTGAAGCCAGACTACTTTGGGGTCAACCCTGGCCCTATTCCAGACCAACTGAAGTGGGGCTTGGGAATCTGCACCCCAGGTTATTCTGATGTATGTGCTTTGGTGGGCTGCTGAGAAATTTACTGAGGACGCATGGAACGTTTTTGGAAAGGGAGTTGCCTGGCCAAGTAATGTTTGAACAGTAATCTGAAGAGTGTCTGAAGGATGAAATTGGGGAGGGCAAAGCTGGACAAATTTCAGTCTGAATGCTTTTGCCGTTGTCCACATGTGGGGGCAGGGGCTGGTGGACATCAAAGCAGGAAGCTTGCTATGAAGCAAGAACTTAAATTTTGTGACTGGAGAATAAGAGAAAGGAAGTGAGGAGTGATTTAAATTTTCCTTTTAGGTGACTGAAAGATGTTCCATTTAAAGAAATTGGTAGGTCAGGCATACAGAACTAGTTTAACAAGCTGGACTAAATAAAAAAGGTGGAGCAGAGAGTTTGTGATGATGACTTGACACTTGAGAGAGCTCAGGTCTGAAAGCGATTTATCCTACAGATAGTACTTGAACTTGTGAGAGCAGATTGTTTTGATAAAAGGAACTGTGGAGGATTTTCCAGGAAAGCTAAAGGAGGAAGGAAAGGCACTATTGAAGGAGTTGGTATAAGTAGCATAATTCATGAGTAAATGGTCATGAGTGAAGAAGTAGTATCATGAGAGGAACGTCTGCTTACTCTCAGAAAGCAAAGCTCAACTAGGTACATTTTTCAAAAAAAGAATAGTTTATTTTTATATCATTTTGTCATTTTTCCACCTCAGTTGCATCACCAAATCACCCGTGTGCCATCACCATAGTCCAGTGTATTTCCTTCCCCCCTATAAAATGTCTCTGGTATATAGCTGTTCATTATTATTATTATTTTCTCGCCTGGTCCTTTATACTCCTGCTACAAGTGAAACCAGCTGCTATTTTTCCTTTTCTTTCTGGCTTATTTCACGAAGTATGATCTTTTCCAGCTCTATCCATGATGCTGCAATAGGCATGTGTTTATTTTTTTTGGTTGCTGAGTAATATTCCATTGTGTATATGTACCACATCTTTTTAATCCAGTCATCTGCTTTTGGGTATTTGGGCTGTTTCCATGTCTTTCCAATTGTAAGTAAAACAGCAATAAACATGGGGGTGCAGGTATCTTTTTGAATAAGTGTTTTTGTGTCTTTTGGGTGGATACCTAGTAGTGGGATTGCTGGGTCATATGGAAGCTCCATGTTTAGCAGTTTGAAGAACCTCCAAACAGTTTTCCATAGTGGTTGTACTCGTTTGCATTCCCACCAGCAGCTCAGGAGAGTTCCTTTTTCTCCACACCCTCGCCAACATTTGTTTCAACTGGGTACATTTTTTTAAAGATTTTATTTATTTATGCATACAGAAAATGGGGTACAGGCCAGAGGTGCAGGGGTGCTGAGAGTATTCACCAGAGACAGAGTGGGGAGCAGAATAGGCAGATGGACAAAGTACCTGCTGAGGGGAGCAGCAGGTGAGACAGGAGAGGTCTGCTGTGCCATGTGGGTCACCTCTGAGGTAGGGATTTAACTCGCACTGAAGCGGTCACAGCTTGACTTAGCTTTGCAGTGCAGCACTCCAACCTGATGTGCCTCCAGGGTACATTTTATTTATGAATACAAGATCTGGGGTACAGGCCAGAGGTGTGTGGGGTGGTGGTGGTGAGAGGATCCACCAGAGACAGAATGGATTGACTGAAATACACTGCTGAGGGGAGCAACTGGTGAGACAGGAGAAGCCTGCTGTGCCATATCGGTTAGCAACCTGGCTGGGGTTGAGCTTGTGCTGCAGTGTCTGCAGATAGCTTCGTGGTGCTGAGACTTAACCCCTTGTGCCACTAGGGAGGCCCTAACTGAGTACATATTATTTACTTACTATTAATATTTTTAAATATTTATTTATGCATACAAGAATTGGGGTACAGGCCAGAGGTGCAAGGGGGTGGGGGGAATTGAGAGGATTCACTAGAGAGAGTGGGAAGCAGAACAGGCAGATCGACTGAAATACACTGCTGGGGGGAGCAGTGGGCGAGACAGGAGAGGTCTTCTGCATCATGTGGGTCAGCTCCCTGACTGGATTTCGAACTGGTTCTGAGGCAGCTGTGGTTAGCTTCCTAGTGCCATGCTTTAACCTGTTGTGCCACCAGGGGAGGCCCCCATAAATAAATCTTTAAAAAGAGAAGTTAATAGATTGTGGCAGGGCCTCTTTCTTTAGGGAACAGCAGGGCTTTGTCAGTCAATTACCTTACTGTTGCTAACCAGGTAATTCGAGGTTGGCATAAGTGACTCCATTTTGAGTCTGTTGTCTCTGCTCCCTTAGCAAATTTGAAGAGGTCCAACTTGCTTTGCTGGTTATACCTGTTGTAGATCTATTGTTTATTCAGCAACTATCTAGTGAGCCCTGATTACATTTCTAGGGTTGGGCATACAGTGGGTG
Source organism: Condylura cristata (assembly GCF_000260355.1). Classification (NCBI taxonomy): domain Eukaryota; kingdom Metazoa; phylum Chordata; class Mammalia; order Eulipotyphla; family Talpidae; genus Condylura; species Condylura cristata. The sequence continues at coordinate 12,628,875 of NW_004567103.1, read as the reverse complement.
TGATCAGGCTACAGCTCTCCAAAGCTTTCATTCTGGAAGAGAAGCTAGACAAATAATGAAGGATTGAGCACATGCTGAGATTTTCAAATTTAGAATAATGTTTTTAAACTAGGTGATTCTATTTGTATAATTCCAAAATTAAAATGATTGGAGAAGGCATACATAGATAAGTTCACACCCCAGTTAGTAACCTTTTGGGAAAAAAAAGTGTATCCCTCCATTGTTTCTTTAGGCAGTCATAAGGAAATAGTAATATATAATTTTGGATAGTGGAGGAATGAGACAATAAAACAATAGGGAATATGGGGGTAGAGCAATATCAGGGTGAGAGGGTAGGATAGGCCTCTTTGAGGTGGTGATACACAAAGATCTGAGTTTCCAGGGAAACAGGGGTGCACACATGCCTGGTGAGAAGGAACTGGTGGCTTTGAATGATGTTAGTGAGATTGTCAGGAGTCAGAAATCAAGTAAAGTTTTTAGATGGCTTTAAGCTGTATTTTGAAAAGCACCACAGCGCTGGAGTATAGATTGTAAGAAGGCATTAAGAGTAGAAGCAGGTGAGAGGTGATGGTAGCATGGATTAGGTAATAGCAGGAGTGGTGAATAGATGGATGCAAAGACTTTGGAAGCTGGAAAGACATGTTAGTGGGTGAGTGAGGCAAGTAAGGTCTGCTGAGGTGGGGACATGAGTACCACAGGCCATGTCAGGAGTGTCTGTGTTGTGTGCACACCTGCCCAAGGGCCT
>NW_004567103.1:12627205-12627880 GCF_000260355.1 Condylura cristata | reverse complement strand
CTAAAGCACCCATAGTCCACTGTCTGTTATTTTCCATTCCCCGCCTCCCCCTTTCAGATCAGATCTGTAGTTTGCTTTCAAGGGCTAGATTTTGGTTTTGCTCTGGTTGACCCTTTGGTTTCTCTTTACTCCATATATATGTGATACCATCCTATATGTATCTTTCTCCTTCTGATTCACTGGTAAAATCCTTTCCTGTCAGTCTAAATTCAAAGAAAAGTTGAAGTTTATTTTGTGTGCTTGCCTGTGTCCTGGTCTGCAAAAAAATCAAACTTCCTTTTTTTTTAAGATTTATTTATTTATGCATACAGAACTGGGGTACAGGCCAGGCAGAATGGGGGAGGTGAGAGGATTCACCAGAGACAGAGTGTGGAGCAGAGCAGGCAGACTGACGAAGTACACTGCTGAGGGGAGCAGCAGGCAGGCCAAGAGAGGTCTGCCTCCCATGTGGGTCACCCCTCTGGCCTGGGATCCAACTCGCACTGAAGCAGCTGTGGCTAACTTCCATAGTGCTGTGCTTTAAACTGTTGTGCCACCAGGGAGGGCCCCCCTTCTGATTTTAAGGAGATTAGAAGATAACATGTTCCCTCCTTGAATAGCAGTGGCCATAGAAGTCCTTTGTGCTTCCCACATTGCGCCCTTTGTTTTGTTCATTTATTATATTGAGGTATATTG
>NW_004567103.1:12625388-12626963 GCF_000260355.1 Condylura cristata | reverse complement strand
GCTGCGCCACCAGGGAGGGCCCTCAAACTTCCTTTTAAGTAGTAATCACATTTAACAATTTTTTAACTTTGAAACTATTTCATAGTTGCAGAAATTTACAAAATAGTATAAAGAATTCCTATTTACTCTTTACCCAGATTCATCAAATGTTAATATTTTATCATACACATATCATACATGAATATTTTGACATGTTTGAGAGTATATTATAGATGGGATGTCCATTTATACCTGAAGATTTTCTAAAAACACCCAAGTGTTTCCTGAAACAAAGATAATCTCTTACATTGCCACAGTAAGTGAGCAGAATCAGGACTGTCACATTGATCTAATACCTTATACTATAAGGTTTTATGGGCCTTATTCAGATACTTCTGCCTCACAGTGTCCCTTACCTGCTTGAGGATCACACATTGCATTTAGTTGTCATGTCTTTTTAGTTTCCTTTAATTTGAGTAGTTTCTCAGGCTTCCTTTGTCTTGAATGAACTTGACACATTTGAGTAGTATGGACTAGTTGAAGAGAGCATGAAGGGGCCATTTATAAACCCTACCCCCTTCCCCGCAAGTTTTGGTTTTCCCCTTTGTAACTAATAAATGCATTTTTTTTAAGAAAAGATTTATTTACTTATGCATTCAAGAAATGGTGTAAGGCCACAGGTGTGGGGGCTGAGACGATTCACAAGAGACAGAGTGGGGAGCAGTCTTCTTGGCAGATGTACTGCAATACTCTGCTGAGGGGAGCAGCAGGCCAGACAAGGGAGGTCTGCCCTACCACATGGGTCAGCTCCCTGGCCTGCTGTGGATAGCTTCATAATGCTGAGACTTAACCCTTGTGCCACCCAGAGACTCTGCCTAATAAATATCTAACGGTGAGATCTTTTGAAGCAGTAGAACTACCAACTTTCTTAATGATCTTTCATCCACTGATTTTAGGATCCACTGATGAGTTTTGCCTGAAGCAGCTTTTACTGTGGTGGTTGACAACAACCACAACAACATTTTATTAGCTGGAATCTTGCTGTAGGTTATTCTTGCTCCTGCATTTATTCATTCATTTATTCTTATCAATGTAGATTCTTCTTTTATTTTATCAGATCCTGATTTTGCTGCTCAGGCTATCCCAGTTTTGGTTAAGGGAAACTTTTTTAGGTTGGCTCCTCTATTCTTTTTTTAATTCCCTCCCACCTTTAATAGCTTTATTGAGGTATAATATACATATAGTTGATTCATTGACTATAAAAGTAGAGTAGGGTGACTTTTTAACAAGTTTGTGCATTTGTGTAACCTTCAACTACACTATGATTTGAGAGCACTTTCATGACTTTAATAATTGTCCTCAGTCCCTATTTGTAGTCATTGTAGTTGTTCCTACCCTAAACTCCAGGAAGCCATTGACCTTTCTGTTGGCTATAATTTTGTCTCTTCTAAATTTTGTCTCTTCTAAATTTTGTATAAATGGTTATAGTCTTCTGTGTCTGGCTTCTTTTCTTTAGTGTGATGTTTTAGAGGTCAGTCCAAGTTGATACTTCTATCAATAGTTCATTCACTGCCTTTTATTGCAGAGTAGCTTTCC
>NW_004567103.1:12589146-12624938 GCF_000260355.1 Condylura cristata | reverse complement strand
CTGCGCCACCAGGGAGGGCCGCTGGGTCATTTTTTAAATGATTAAAGTATGATGTTAGTTGTTCTTGCGATCTTGTGACAGGTTCCTATCAAATTTAGAGCATTTTCTTATTTTTTGACAGCATAAGATATTCCAGGTTCATCTGATGTTTTGTCTGTGGAAGCTGTTTTTCAAGGAGCTCTGGTTTCTTGGTCTCTTTTATTGGCACATGATATATAGAAATCAGGATCTGGGCAGTAAATGAGTAGTAACTACTTCTTAAAAATACTTATTTTTTACATTGTTATTCATTTTTTTAAAGAGTTATTTATTCATACAGAACTGGGGTACAGGCCAGGCAGAATGGGGAACAGAACAGGCAGATTTGACAAAGTACACTGCTGAGGAGCACAATGAGTCAGGAGAGGTTTGCTGTATCATGTGGGTCACCTTCCGGGCTGCGGATTGAACTCAACTTGCACTGAAGCAACTGCGGCTCCCTTGCAGTGCTGGGCTCTAACCTGCTGCACCACCAGGAAAGGCTACACTGTTCATTGTTTGTGTAATGATTGATTTCTCCCTTCAGGTATAATCTTCATAAAATTGCCACTTCATAAAATTCACCCATGAGCTGTCACCATATGCTCTTGTGCTCTTCCCTTCCGGCTCCACCCATGTCGCTGTAAAAGGCATGAGTTTATCTTTTAGATTGCTAAGTAGTATTCCTCTGTGTGTGGGGGGGGTACCCTACATCTTGATTCAGTCATTTATTTTGAGGCATTTAGGTTGTTTCCCTAGCCTTAGCTACTGAAATAGTTCCACAGTAAACAAAGAAATGCAGGTTTCCTTTCAAATTAACCTTTTTATATCCTTTGGGTAGATTTCTAGGAATGGAATTGCTGTGTCATAAATCCATTTTCAATAATTTGAGGGTCCTCCACAAAGGTTTCCAGAGTGGTTGGACCAGTTTGCATTCCTACCAGCAGTGTAAGAGGATTCCTTTTTGTGTATATCCTCACACAGCATTTTGTTACTGTCAGTTTTTTTTTTAAAGATTGATTTTTCATACATTACTGAGGTACAGGCCAGAGATGTGGAGGGTGAGAGGATTCACCAGAGACAGAGTGGGGAGCAGAACAGGCAGATAGACGAAGTACACTGCTGAGGGGAGCAGCGTGTGGGCGGGTCAGGAGAGGTCTGCCGCGCCACGTGGATCTCCTCCGGGGCAGGTGGGACTCGAACTCATGCTGAAGTGGCTTTAGCTTCTTAGTGCAGTGCTTTAACTCGCTGCGCCACCAGGGAGGGCCTACTGTCAGTTTTTTTTGATGTGGGCCCTCTTCACTGATGTGAGGTGGTATCTCATGGGGATTTTAATTTTCATTTCCCAGATTATAAGTCATGTTGATGATTTTTTTCATGTGCTTATTGGCCATCTGCATTTTCTCTTTGGAGAAGTGTCTTTTTAGTTCTTCTGTCTACTTTTTGACTGAATTATTGGTTTTTTGGTTGAGTTGTATAAGCTCTTTTGTTGATCTTTGATATATGTCCCTTATAGTTGTGTGAAGTGCAAATATTTTCTCTCAATCTGTAGAATAGCTCTTCGTTTTGGTTATTGTCTTTTTTGCTGTGCAGAAGCTTTTTAGTTTGATGTAGTCCCAGCTGTTTATGGTTTCCTTCATTTTCTTTGCTTCAAGGGATGAGTCCTCAAAGATGTTTCTGAGATGTATGTCATGGAGGGTTTTGCCTATGTTTCCTTCTATATACTTTATGGCTTCAGGTCTTACTTTTATCCATTTTGAGTTGGTCTTTGTATATGGTATGAAGGAGTAGTCGTTTGATTCTTTTGCATGTAGCAGTCCAGTTTCCCAGCATCATTTATTGAAGAGGCTGTCCTTGTCCCAGGGTGTATTCATTGTTCCTTGTCGTAGATTACTTAGTTGTCCAGCTAGTTGTGGCTTTATGTCTGGGTTTTCAGTTTGATCCCAATGGGCTATGTGTCTGTATTTGTTCCAGCACCATTCTGGCTTAGTTATTGTGGCTTGAGTAACAATCACTTTTTAACTCTGTTCATCAAGTGTTTTCAGTAATCCCTACCATCTCGTTATAAGAACTATAAGAAACGGGTTTTTTCTGTTACATCCCAAGGCACTTCTCAGTTGCTGTTTTCGTGTCAAGTCACAGCTGCTGGAGTCTAGTTATGATAAAAATAAAATTCGTAAAAGTCTCCAAATGATATTTTTATGAGTGGATATTACTTGTACTAGTTGAAGTTGTGGGGTAGAATAATTGTTGCACACTCCATGTGTTTTTCACCCCTTCATTACTTGAGAAATCGACTGAGGGGAGGTTAGATTGAGGGGAGGTTAGATTGTTGTGAGCCAATAGTAGTTAGCATGACTCCGCCTTGATGTGCACACTATGCTTTATGTGGATTTTGTAATTTCTGTTACCTCTGCCCGGTGGGGGTTATGGTAGTCCCTCACTTCTTGTCTTTTCAGCACTGAAAATGAGTCACTGTTCATCAGTATTCTGCTTGGCATAAGTCACCAAGAATGGTAACTGCCACTGCCTCGTGGCTGTTTGTGGTAGTGGTGCCTGGAGAGGCTTAGAAAGCTTCATACAAGCAATATGTGTGTATTTTTGTTACTGAAAGATAAAGCAATACAGATGCCTATGAAATAAGCTAGAAAGGATTCCACTTCTGTCCCTTCCGTCTTTTATCTCATCCCTGTCCCCAAGACAACCACCATAAAAGCCTAGTGTATGTTCTTTTAGACCTTTGTTTTGGCATAAACATACTCAGAATTCTTAAGAGCTGGTTCAGAGGGGCTTTTCTTTGAATGTCTGCTCAGCTCCTCTGCCCTCAACAAGCCTTTCCTTTCCCCTTGTTTGCTTCCAGACTTAAACTCTGCAGGCTGTAATTTATTATTTATACCTCCTGTTCCCTTAACCCCTTCCTTACCCCCTGGGATTATGCGTAAGAACAAGAAAGGCATAGATTCGTAACTTTGTAAAATATGTTAGATTCAAAATAATTCTTTTCCAGGTGGGGTCAGTTTTTGGCTTCTAAAGTAAATTTTCTCACAAGCTGTTAATTGGAGGGTCAACTGATGGCGGATCTTTTGGACTTAGTCATATAGCGTAAGTATCAATTTTCGCTTATCAGTAATAGTGGATATTTGTAGCTTAAAATGTATGTAAATTGAAAATAATGAAATTTGTGGATCGGTTATAAATAATATAATCATCAGTACTCCAAGTTTATTTTTTAAAAGAATTATTTGTGCATACTAGAGCTAGGATGTGAGCCAGAGGTGCGGAGGTGAGAGGATTCACCAGAGATAGAGTGGGGAGCAGAACAGGCTGAGGGAACAGCAGATGGGGAGGTCTGCTGCGCCATGTGGGTCACCTCCCTGGCTGGGGATGGCAAGATAACTTCATAGTGCTGAAACTTACTTAACCCCTTGTGCCCTTGCTTAGCTGGCCTGCTTCACTTTGCTTGGGAATAGGCCACCAACAACTTCTGGTGAGGCTGCAAGTGTAGCCTCCTTTTCCTTGCATGGATTAAATGTCACGCTGGCTAGATGCTGGTCTGTGGTCAGTGTTCCTGGCACGGAGGACAAATATAGTGAGAAACAGGGAGGTGTGTGAGAAGGAAGGCTTCTCCTTGCTGCACCCTGAGGCTGGTATGCAGTGAGCGCCTGCCTCTGTAGGTGAAAGTGGGGTGGGCCACAGTACAGAGGGGCTTGGTGTAAGCAGGAGAAATGTTTCTAACAGGTTTTTGTCTTACCTACCTGAAAGTAAGGGATAGTTGAGACAGGGACAAAAATATGTTCATTTATTTAAAGGCCACGTGGAATCAGACAAACTCGAGTTTTAATTGGGGCACTCCTTACTGGTCATTTAACTACAGAAAAGTTAACTTTTTTGAGTCTCAGGTTCATTATGAATAGATTAAACGTAAGGTTTCTGTGAGTATTAAATGGGACAACACAGGTGAAGTATCTAGCATGGTACCTGACATTTGCTAGGGGCCCAAACTAGAATTCTTCATTGGCAGTGTGCTACCTCTTCGCTCACTGAACTAAAGTGGAATTATTCAGCAGAGTAGTGAGGACTTACTGCGTGCCAGACACTGTACTGCAGACATCAGCTGGAGGAAAACATGCTCCTGGCTCCTGACCAGAGGAGATAGCCCCTTTGTAGAGTTCTGTGTAATGAAAACAGCAACAGTGTGAGCACAGAAAGGAGGCATCCTGTTAGAACTGGGGGGTCTGGGAAGGATAGCTGGAAAAGGCTGTATTTGAGCAGATTCTTTTTTGGTCTGGTGAAGGGGAAGGAGAGGGCTCCAAGGAGGGGCACGTGGAAGAGCATCAAGGTCTGAGACAGCAAGATTTATAGGAGGAGCCACAAGTGGGGTATTTTTTCCAGAGTGTACCAGTTTGAAATTTCCTTTCTTTTTCCCTTTTCTCCAGCCCTTTTGCGTGTCTGTTGTGGTGCACTGGTGAGACAAGATGATTTCTGGAGGAGGATGATTTGGGACTGACTGTTGAGTGTACAGCTCGCTTGCCCTCTCGTGTGTGGTCTTGACAAGTCACCGGCAGAATTTGACTCTCCTTTGTTTATGCGTTTCTACCATACGTGAGCAGAATGTAATTGACTTTTGCATTTTTCCATAGTCTGCACTTAGTGGAGGTTCATAATTGGTCCCTGTAATTAATTACAGGTATCAAGCTCTAATTTAGCATTTAGGCAGTTTTTAGTCCACTCTCATTTTCAGTATTGCTAGTGGTGAGAGACGATTTTTGTATTTGTGGGAAAGAATCCTTTGGGGTCATCCTTTTCATCCTTTGCAGGAAAAGAGGTTGTTGACATCATGTGGCTTCTGCAGACTTTTGGTTGGTAGATGACATCACAATTCCTGTAGCTATATACAGAATTGTGGCTCTTCCTTGGCCATCATTCTCTTAGGAAATCCTCTCTCTGTTGAAGTTGTGTTTTTTTTTTTTTTTTTTTAAAGATTTATTTATTTATATATACAGAACTGGAATACAGGCCTTAGGTCCAGGGGGCAGTGAAAGGATTCACTAGAGACAGAACTGGGAGCAGAACAGGCAGATCGATGAAGTACACTGCTGAGGGAAGCAGCAGGTGGGTCAGGAGAGGTCTGCTGCGCCATATGGGTCACCTCCCTGGCCGGGAGGTGATCGAACTCACACTAAAAAGTCAGCTCCACAGTGCTCCGCTTAACCCATTTTGCCACTGAGGAGGACCCTGAAGTTGTGTTTTAATGAAGTTGAGCTGAAGAAATTCTTAGCTGATAATCTTTCCTTTAGCTTCTGTGAACACACTTGACAAGGATGCAAAGATTCCATTTAGAGTTTACCTGGATAAATGCCTTCTTCCAGAAAGGTATTATTTTTCACCCCTTGAGCGCTGTCATGAAAACAGGCCTACCTTTCCCTGCATTTGTAAAATCTGGAATAAGTTCTGTTTTGACTTAGAAAATAAGTGATTATCCTGAACAGACTAGGACTCAGGACTTACGTCTCAGCTAGGTGTTTGCATTAGAGGAAATATTGAATGAGAGAAATCTATAACCAGGCTCTGCCTCCAAACTGAAGCCTGGGGTTTGGAATAAAGAAAGCACTTCTCCTCTTACTTTTTTTGCCCCCCATAACCCACTCCCCCACTGTGGCTGCTGGATATAAAGTTACATTAGATAGAACTGTCTTGTTTCTTTTTCCTATTAACAGGTGGGATGATAAGAGTCTAGATTTATGTAGGTGGCAAGACTTGAAGAGATGAAATTGCCTCAGCACCAGAATGAACTCCAGAGATCAGCATCTGAACTTGTCACACTTAACTGTGGACAGGACACTGCACCAGGGGCAGCTGAAAACTGGTTAGGGAACAGTAAATATAAAATAGATTCCTCAAGTGATCTTTCATTTTGGAGAATTGGTTGGTGAAGTAGAAGATAGTTTCTCTTCCACCCTCAAATTTGCCTGATTCCAAACCACACTGGTATTAGGTGAGGGAAGGAAGCCACTCATATAAGATTGTGAATGGTGAGACAGAAAAATGTCGTTTTCTTTGGAGAAAGAGGAAAGAGCGCAGTGAGAGTGGGAGCACGTTAGCAGACTCTGAGTGACAAGGCCTTACTGTCCCAGTTCTTGATGAAGCTGCTTTGATTGATGAGGGCAGCAGGAAGACCACTGAAACATCCTGGGAGTCTTCCCCCATTGATGACCTAGACTGGTTGCCCAGGGAAAATGCTGAAGTAGGACTGTATTGCATTGAATCTCTCGCCCTAGGATTTCAGTGTTCCCAATTGATTTTTCCTTTTAGGCTGACAGGCTTCTAGGATGCTGAGGCTACTACTGAAGGTGCGTGGCCCCTTACCTGAGCCAGGCCATGAAGCCATGTGGCCATGATGTGGACCCCTCATGGCCTCAGCGGGAACGGAGCATTACAGTATTGGCCTCCGGCGGGGAAACAGCTTCAAGCAGAGTGGTCTCTCAGGCACTGTGCCTGCCCCATCACCTGAGAAACCCTCTGAGGGCAAAGTCTGGTCTCAGGCCCATCAGCAGGTGAAGCCGATTTGGAAGCTGGAGAAAAAGCACGTGGGGACACTTACAGCAGGATTGGGCACAGGCCTCTTGGGTGTCCCACCTCAGCCAGCGTATTTCTTTTGCCCCAGCACTTTATGTAGCTCTGGGACCACAGCAGTCATTGCAGGCCATAGCAACTCCTGTTACCTGCACTCTCTCCCGGACTTGATCAGCAATCCCCTGCTGTACCGCCGCTCCAACTACAGACACAAACCATACCAGCAGCTGGAGTCTTTTTGCTTGCGTTCAAGCCCATCAGACAAAAGACCTTTTTCTCTCCCTCAACAGAGTCTCCCTGTCAGTCTCACTGCCAATAAGGCCACCTCTCCCATGGTTTCCCCCATTACCCAGCCCATGGCATCCTTACCCACAGATCCATACCTCTCGCTGGGAGCAGCTGGGGAAAACCCTTCAGGGAAGAGCCTGGCCTCTGCCATCTCAGGGAAGATCCCATCTCCACTCTCTTCTTCCTACAAACCCATGCTAAATAACAACTCCTTCATGAGGCCAAATAGCACTAAAGTGCCTTTATCGCAGGCCACTGAGGGCCTGAAGCCAGTATCCTCACCCAAAATCCAACTTGTCTCTTGGCGTCATTCAGGAGGCACTGGAGACTGTATACTCCAGCCTGTTGAACACAAGGTTTCCCAAAATAGTGGCACTGCACTAAGTGATGCCCCTGTCCACAACAGCCCAACTACCCCTAACTCCTTCAACACTTCCACCACCAGTGTTGCCTCTCCCCGGTACAATCAGAGTAACTTAGGCATGAGGGCAGAGCCGTTTCCCTATAGCCTCGATGGCAGCTCTGCATCCCAGGCTCTGACTAAGGAAGTTCGATTCACTGAGGCCGTAAGGAAGTTGACTGCAAGAAGTTTTGAGAAGCCAAGACAAAGCTACCAGTTTGAACAGTCTTTCATGAATCCCAGCTTGCAATGGACACCCCTCAACAAGAACACACAATGGAAACCTGTAATAGGCCAACAGTTTTCTCAGGAGGATGCTGGAGCAGACAGTAGGATCTTCTCTGAGGCCTCAGACACCTTGGAATTGGACAGTACAGTCTTTTGTACTAAGCGTATCAGCATTCACCTCCTTGCCTCACACACCAGTGGGCTCAGTCACAGCCCTACTTGTGGATCTCTGCCAGAGGTCAGCTCTCCGCCACTTGAAGAAGACAAAAATCTAGTTCTGCCTTCTCCTGCTCAGCCCCTTGCTGTAGCTGACATGACTACCTGCCTCTCTTCCATCCATCTGAGCCAACTTGGGAAGGAGGGGCCTGAGGTATCCAGACAGCTGGACTTGCCTACTCAGGATATTGGGTAAGTTGGGGGCTTTGGGCTCACTTAGACAGTAGAATGTATACACCATACTTCGGAGACACTGACCCAGTCAGTAGCTCTGAAGTTTGTTTTTATTATTTAGCTGCCATAGAATTGTGGTTTCCTTTTGGACAGAGAGCAGCAAACCACAACTTGCATGCTAACTATGCATGTGTCTCCTGCTTTTTGTAAATAAAGTTTTATTGAAACACAGCCTTACCCATTCATTTACTACTCCTTTATGTTAAAATTTTCGGGTTGAGTAGTTGTGACATACTGAATGGCCCACACAACTAAATACACTGTCTGCTTTCTTAGAGGAAGAGTTTACTGATCCCTTTTTTAGGTTATACCCAGGGTAGAAGTAAAAATCCTAAACACCATATGTTGGGTTCTGTGGCTTTCTCCCTAATTCCAAATATAGTTAAGTTCTCAGTTGTTCCTGAGTGATAGCCGTTTCAGAGTCAGAGCATACACAGACGTGGCTCTGTCTTTTATGCCTTGTTACCTCTCTGTAGCATGATACAGTAACATCTATTCTGAGTTCCCAGAGAGAGGTCTAGGGACATTTGAGGTCAATTATCAGACATTCATTGATGGTGTTTTATATGCAGAATTATGTACTTAAATGCTATGGACTTCAAAGAAGATGGAAGACTTAGTGCTTCTCTACAGAGTAGGGGATGTAAGGTTGAGGAACTATGACTAGACCTAAGCTATGAGGGCAAGAGATCCAGGCAAGAGACAGCAGGTTGGTGATTGGGGAAAAGACAAACATTGGGAAATGATGAAGGACTGAGAAACTGACATGTCTTTTGGAGTTAACTCAGCTTGGGGACATGGTTCTTCTTTATAGTTCAGCTACTGACCTCCAGCTAGACCAGGTGGAGGCTGAAGATTTAGAAGAAGAGCTTGTTGATGGTTTGGAAGACAGCTGTAGCCATGATGAGAATGAAGAGGAGGAAGAAGGTGCGTGGGGGGCCTTCTTACCTCCAACGGAGAGTTGGGCACCATCTGCAGGGAAGGGGGCTAACAAATGTGTACCAGGTCCTTGACTCTACACTAATGGACTTTGGGGGTGTCTAAAGTGATAGTAGCTTTTGTGGTACTTTGTTCTTTAGTCCTCCTGTCCCACAGTTTTGCCTTCTCCCTGGTACTTAAGCTTCAGGATGGCACAGTGTGAGGCAGCAGGGTGGTGCTTATGGCTACGCAAGATGGCTGAGCCCAGGATGTCCAAGGAAGAGCTTCCTGGGCTTGGCAAGTTTGTGTAGCAGCCTCTCCCAGTTGGAACTTCTCTGCTCTTCCCCTAGGAGACTCAGAGTACTCCTCCTTCAGTGGTGTCTCCCCCAGCGAGTCGGTGGCAGTGATCTCTCGGTGAGTGTTAGCTGTGTAGATTGTTGGTAGATGCTAGATTCAGCATCAGGCATACATCAAGACAGCTGCTCAGCCCTTTATTTAACTTTTTTGATTGATAAGATAAAATTCACAAAAGGTGGTAATAATTTGCTTATGATTTCAATGCCTATACAATGTACAGATCTTAACCTCTCTGAGGCTTAAACATTGAGGTTGATGAATCCCAAACCACTTTGCATTTTAAGGATGCCTAAAATCAAATACCTTTGAATTGCTAAAATTTTATTTTTTCCCAACTGTGTTACTTGAGGATTGACTCTTTTTGAGCCCTGTTGTGATAACCCTGGCCAAGCCATTGTTGGAAAACCCAGTAGGGACCCCGTGAGGCCTTCTGCCCCAGATCCCTAGGGCTGCTTTATCTCACAGCTCTGTATGTAAGTCTGGCTTCACAATCATTTCCAAAATGAAGAAGAGTTAATCATCCTTGTATCTTCAGAAAACCTAAATATAAAATGAGTTAGAAGCATTACTAACTCATTACTAACTGTTGCTTTTTTCCCCTTTAAAAACCTCTATACTTCTTAGATCTTTAGTAGTTTTCTTCCATTTTAATTATCCTTATCATCTATTTCTCTTTGTCTTAGAGTAGCATAGTCCTCTGTTATTACCTACAGAATTCACTATCTGCTGGGAACTGCTCTTTTCAGGGACTTATCTGGCCCATGGCTTGGCATCCCAAAATCTGGAGCTGTCTCATAGGATGAAGTGCTGGGAAATTTTGTCTTTAGGTGGCACTTAATGGTGCAGTTCTATATTGGTTAGCCCTTGCTTGCATTGTACGGGTCATTATTTGCAAAATTATTAAGCACTTGTCTCTGTAGAATCACAATTTAAAAGAACACCCAAAAGAAATGATAAGTAACCATAACAACACCTAAGGGCTGGGCCTTGTCTTTCCTTGCCACATGTCTGTTTTTATCTTAGGAACTGCACGGAGATTCTGACCAAATCCCTTTCCACTGAGAAAGTTGTCCGACCAGCTCTTATCTACAGTCTCTTTCCCAATGTGCCCCCTACCATCTATTTTGGCACTCGGGATGAGAGAGGTAAACCTCAGGGGAGCCCCCAGGAGAAGGAAAGAGACTCACAAAGATGGGAGGAGTAGAAGGGGCTGTTATGGTGGTTATCCTCACACTTTGAACTCAGCTTCCCCCTTCTTACCACCCCTGCTGGTTTAATATGGCCTGTTTTCTCACCTTTTAACTGACCCTTTATTGGCCTTATAATCTCATGCTTAGTTCATGCTCTATAACTTGTTTCTTTCCCATCAGTTGCCCCTTCTTCCTGCATTCCTTATTCATGGGCTGCTCCCGTCTGTACCCCCCCCCCAAAGCATGCTCCTCTGAAATTTAGACCTGGAGCAGTACTTAGTGATAGGCCTGCTTCAGACAAGGTTGAACAGAGCCATCTTTTCTCTTTTCTCGAGAATCTTCAGTCTCTTGTTTTCCTCTACCTCCTGCCCCCTTTTCCCTCAGTGGAGAAACTTCCCTGGGAGCAGAGAAAGCTGCTTCGGTGGAAGATGAGCACAGTGACCCCCAACATTGTTAAGCAGACCATTGGACGGTCCCACTTCAAAGTCAGCAAGCGTGAGTCACTTATTCCTTCAAGCCTGTCCTTTCCTCCCAACAGAAGAGCTTTGGACAGGAGGTGAGCCCTAGATACTTCCTGCTATCCACATAGCACCCTGTCTTGAAGTTGCCAACTGTATCTGGGGACATACCTCTGAAATCCCTGTGAGCTGACGCCTGTTCCTCAAAATAGGAAAACAAAGGTCCATTGTTCTGTCCCTCATCCTGGAGCCTCATGTAGGGCAGCTCCAGGGCAACTCTGAGAACAGGGTCTGGGAACTGTGCCCAGGCTCAGTGGTACTTTAGGAGTTTCTGAGCCCCTCTCTGTCCCAGGGACTGAGCTGGCAGAACTGACTCCCTTATGTGTCTTCTGTAGGAAATGATGACTGGCTGGGCTGCTGGGGCCACCACATGAAATCTCCTAGTTTCCGATCCATCCGGGAGCATCAGAAGGTATGGATCTTTCTGAGACTCTTTCCCCTGGGATGTTCCTAGGCAGGAGGAGGTTGGGAATGGGGGAGAGAAGAGGATGGTGACCATGGAGAAATTATCAAGGTTTATAAAGGACTGGATGAGTTACCAGAGGAGGGTGTAGTGTGAGTCTGGCAGATCGTACACATCAACAGTTTAGCTGCAGGTCTTGGGCAGTCGAGGCTCTCAGAGAGGCTTTTCCCTGATGTGTCGTGATTATGTTTTTCCTGTAACTGCCGCATCGACTAAATTCCCCAGAATTGACTATGTATTAAGAGGACTCTTGTCTTATGTTGGAACACAAGACCCTTGCCCCAGAGTTATTGAAGACCATATGCTTTCCTGTTTTGTTCTATAAGCTGTTGTGAAAAAGAATTAACAGCTTTTTTGTTTTGTGCTGGTGGTGACTGCCATGTCTGTTGCTGGTAAATGTCATCAACTATCAACTCTAAGGAACATTACATTTTTTTGTGGTTGGTTTGTGTCTTTGTTATCTTTTGGTGAGTAATTGGCAGCTAATACTTAAGGACCATCGAGTGGTGATAATAAGATGGAACAGAGGCTTAGAGTGTCACTAAGGAAGGCGGAATGGTATAGTGAGTATTGCATTTTCCTTGTGTACTCACCTGGGTCCTCTTCCGACTCTCAACTTTGTCCCTTCTGTAGCTGAATCACTTCCCAGGTTCATTCCAGATTGGGCGAAAGGACAGACTGTGGCGGAACCTGTCCCGTATGCAGAGCCGCTTTGGCAGGAAGGAGTTCAGTTTCTTCCCCCAATCCTTTATCCTGCCCCAGGACGCCAAGCTTCTGCGGAAAGCCTGGGAGAGCAGCAGCCGCCAAAAGTGGATTGTTAAACCAGTGAGTGAGTCACAGTGGGTAGTAGATGGTGGACTTGGTCCGAAAGAGGGACAACCAGAGCGCTGGGCCAGGAGCAAATGTCCTCTGCTTTCTGCTTCTAGCCAGCTTCCGCTCGAGGCATTGGCATCCAGGTCATTCACAAGTGGAGTCAGCTCCCCAAGCGAAGGCCTCTTTTGGTGCAGAGGTGAGCCTGTTTCCCTCCTAATTACCCATCTTCTCGGCCTGGACGCCCTCTTTTTACAGTGTTCTCTGGCCTTTTGTCCTGCTAGCTGAATTCTTTCCTCGGTAACTGTTTTAGGCCTATCTTGGAGTATGTCAGTTGGCTTTTTCCTCATTTACCCACTGACCCCTTAGCTCATCTGTCATGTGCCTGACCGACTTGTCCCCTACATAGGTACCTACACAAACCCTACCTCATCAGTGGCAGTAAGTTTGATCTGCGCATCTACGTTTACGTCACCTCCTACGACCCCCTGCGGATTTACCTCTTTTCAGACGGACTTGTCCGCTTTGCCAGTTGCAAGTATGTGATAGTGGTGAGGTGTTACCCTGACTATTTTGGGCGTTTTCCTAAGAGGGAGGAAAGCTGGAGGACACTGAAAAGTAATTGGTGTTTTGTTAGCCAGAAAGACAGTGGGTTTATTTAGGGAAACCTGGTCTTCCTTTCCTCCCGTGTGTCCCCTTGACTTTCACATAGAATAGCTTACTTCCAGTTCTGCTCATGAGTGTGTGGGGATTCCTTCCCCACTCCCCCCAGCCTAAGCACCTCTCCCGAATACCAGCAGGGTGTCCTACAGTTTAAATCCATCTGGCTGTTTATCGTGGGAGAGAGTACGACCCACAGGTGAGGGCTCTGCCCCACAGAACTGCTCCCATCCCCGCAGAAGCCAGCTGCAAGCCCAGTTGTCAGCCTGCGCTCCTGATCACTCAGCTGTGGCTCTGGGGTTCCAGTGACCCCTTCTGGATTCAGTTAATTTGCAGAGCACCTCACAGAACTCAGGAGAACAGTTTACTGGTTTGTTAAAAGGATATGATAAAGGTGACAGTTGACGGTCCAGATGGAAAAGATTCAGAGTGCAAACGATGTTGGAAGGGGCACCAAGCTTCTGCTGCCTCCATTTCCACATATTCACCCACCTGGAAGCTCTCTAAACCGAGTTTGTGGGATTTTTATGGCGACTTCATCACATAGGCATGCTTTGTCGTTAATTCCATTTTGAGCCCCTTTCCTGTTTCTGGAGATTGGAGGCATGGGGGTTGAAAATTCTAAGCTTCTAATCATGCCTTGGTCTTTCTAGTGACCAGCTCTATTCCAAAAGCGCACCCAGATTTGCTTTATTGGGACAAAAGACACTGCTGTCACCTAGGAAATTGCAAGGACTCTGTCAGGAACTGTGTGGTCAAAGAGCAAATGTGGAACAAGAGATGTGCCTCGTACTTTTACTACTTCTCAATACTTAGATGTTTACAGGGGTTTCCGAAGTTCTATGCCAGAAAATCTAACAGGGTAAATGAGAAATAAGGAGATGCTCTAGTACAGTGAATTCACTAGGAGTCTTAGCCATCCTGAGAGGGTCTTTTTGTAAGACATTAGAGAGGAAAAGGAGGTGAATTTCTAGAAAGTGGCCATACTAGTGTACATACTTTTCAAGTCCTTGTACATCTGAAAAGATCTGTCTCCTTGTTGGGATTTTACCTCTTCAGGTTTTAGGAAAATGTTTTGGAATGTTGTCCATATGCTGTCCCACCATCTTAGAACTCTGCGTCTTTCTCTCCACTTCTAGGTATTCCCCTTCCATGAAAAGTCTTAGCAACAAGTTCATGCACCTGACCAACTACAGTGTCAATAAAAAGAATACGGACTACCAGGCCAATGAAGATGAAACCGCCTGCCAGGGCCACAAATGGTACTCAGGCAGTGTTCCTTCCAGTGGGGCTAACAATGCTCAGAGTTTTGAGTTTTGGGGGGTTGGGGGGTGGTGAGTGGAGAGTTAATATAAGATGGAAAGATTATACAAAGACTTGGTGATTCAGAGTTGGTTTGTTAGCATTCAAATTCATTTCTTTCTAAAATCAAAATATCAAATGAAGAAAATACCTTTGGGCCTCTTAATTCCTTTTTCTCTTTTCTTCATCATCACTCATTCTGAGGCTATAACACCACATACTCTGGTCTCCTTCCCCCTCCCCCTGCCAGGGCATTGAAGGCTTTATGGAACTACCTGAGCCAGAAGGGAGTCAATAGTGATGTCATCTGGGAGAAGATAAAGGATGTTGTTGTCAAAACCATCATTTCGTGAGTCATACTGCCACTCTGGTTGTGGGGCGGCCACTGACCCCCTTTCTGGTCTTCTGGGCCCCCACACTGCTGTGCTCTAGACTTGCACTGTACTGTGTTTCAGCTTCTGAGGGCAAGAATGGGGTGGAGCAGATAGAGCTGAACTCTGCTTTCCTATAGAACTGCTGGCCCTGGTTAGAAGTGTCTCTTGAGAGCTACTTTCCTTGGGTTGTTTTTTTCTCCCCTCTCTGGGCCATTGCACTGGCAGGGCCGCTCTGGGCAGGGCCCTTCTGGAGGAGCTGGACCGAATACTTCCTCCTCCCTGTGACCAGGTCCGAGCCCTACGTGATCAGCCTGCTGAAGATGTATGTGCGGCGACCCTACAACTGCCACGAGCTCTTCGGTTTTGACATCATGCTGGACGAGAACCTTAAGCCGTGGGTCCTGGAAGTAAACATTTCCCCAAGGTAGATGGTTTCTTAGGTCCTCAACAGTCCAATTTTCCCCAAACCTCTGAAGTCTGTTTCTGATCTGGTCTTGCTGACTTTGGGATTTGTGTTTCCCTTCATGGTCTGTTTGCTCACACATTCGTTCTTTGCCATTATCTCAAGGTTGGATGGAGAGAGAGATTATTAAAAGTTGTTTGTTTGTTTTTTTTTATATTATATATATATATATATATTTTTTTTTAAAGTTATTTTTTTAAACTTGATCCCAATGGCATGCTTTTCCCTAGCAACTCAAAGTACCACTCTGAGAGAAGTTATTCTCTCTCTGGAGTAAGGAGACTCCCAGGATGTGCTCAGGAGTCTGCATGTTTCATCCTGGGGCAGCCAGGGAGTAAGCAGGGCTAGTACTGGCTTGGATTTAGGACTGGAAGCATTTGTGGAGTGCCTCTTTGAACTCTGCTTCTTTTCCCCATAGTCTCCACTCTAACTCTCCATTGGACATCAGCATCAAAGGCCAGATGATCCGTGACCTCCTGAACCTGGCAGGTTTTGTCCTGCCCAGCGCAGATGATATTGCTTCCAGCTCAAGCAGCTCCAGCAGCTCCACCACCAGGTCAGCCTGCTTGTTCTCTGTGTGAGCCCCCCTGTGCCTCTCTGTTGCCTCAGTGCTCCAAGAGCGTGTTGGTAATTTTGCTTCTCTGTTTGGAAATCGCTCTGGGACCTGGGGAATCAGCCTTAAGTTGTTTCCCTCCCTTTCCCAGACATCCCTCTCTTTACTCCTCTTCCTATACCTGCGCTCTGGCACACTCTCAGGAACCTCAAGGTTGATGTGACTGTAAGGACCAGTTCCATTTCCTCTCGCAAATATTTGTTGCCTCTCACAGTTGACCCATAAGGTCCTGGTCCCCTCTTCCAAGCTCTTGGGAATTTTTCCTCCTGAAGTGCCCCTCACACATCCATCAAAGCCTCGCTAACAACTGCATCCTCACAAGGCCAGGCCAGTGTGGGTTCTCTGCTCCACACACCTTCCCCCTCAGGACCACTCTTGATGGAAGGGAGCTGATACTTACTTGGTACTTCCTACAGCAGTTCTGTGAGGTTGGTAGTAGTATCCTCATTTTGTAGCTGAGGAAACTGAATATCCCAAGTATTAAGTAACCCATTAAGGTTATTCAACTGAAAAGGACTAGAGCTACGCTTCAAATCCTGATTTGCTGGTGGTAACAAAACTTGCCTTCTCCACTATACCTTGTAGACATGTTTGATTCTGTGCTGTGGTTACTTGTCATTTGGTAGCTACTTGACATTAACTATCCTCTATGCTTCTTGGTGGCCTTCTTTCAATTCTCCGTCAGTAGTAATCTTAGTAATGTGGATGAGGAAACTGAGGTACAGTGAGGTTCAGGTAACTTTCCTGTGACACAGCCAGTAGGGCTGGATTGGGTGTTTAGTATGCATTCACTAAATCAAACTATACAGTGGTTATTCCAGGGTCTTCGTTTTAACCAGTGTAACCTAAAGAGGTATTTTATATTCCCTTAGTTCATCCAACACGTGATCTTTGACTTTTAGACAGACTGCTTGTGTGGACTTCTTCCCTGTTAAGGGTGTCTTCTCAGGCTGGACTGACCCACGTGTCCTCAGGGTGTAAACGTGCTGATCTTACCCTTGCTTCCTTTCCACCCCTCCCTTAGCCTGCCCAGTTCCCCCAGGGACAAAAATCGAATGGCCCCAGAGCACTTCACTGCACAGAGGATGAAGAAAGCCTATTATCTGACCCCCAAGATTCCTGACCAGGTAGGAGATGGCCTGCTCTCCATCAGAAGCTTCTCTGGTCAAATATGTGGGATCACGGGGCAGCCATTTTTCCTTTCTGTAGGGTAAGGTTCCTCTCCAGGTCTGAGATCCCTTTGTTGCGCAGAGATTTGTTGGCACATACATCATTCTGGGAGAGCACTGATGACTTCTCTCTAAAAATGCTGTATTTAGCTTATTCTTTTTGTTAAGAGTTGTAAACCCTTTCTCTCCCTGAGGTGTATGAGCTCCTGGGAGTTAGTGGGTAGAGTGTCAAGCTCAAGACTATTGCCAAATCTGAGTTGCTGGGTCATGATCTTGACTCCTCCAACAGACTATGTAACCTCTCAGTGGTATCTTCCTCCCTGAGCTGAGCTTGGAGACGTGGGGGTAGATGAGACCTGAGCTGGCCCACCAGGCGGCACTGGAGTCTTGGAGCCCTCAGGCCCCCGAACTGTGCTCCTGTCCCTCAGCTGCTTGGTTCTGTGCCTCCAGCTTACACTGTCATGTCCTCTTCCTCTCTGTTCCTCTTTGCCATAGGACTTCTATGCGTCTGTGCTGGATGTCCTGACACCAGATGACGTTCGGATTCTTGTTGAGATGGAGGATGAGTTTTCTCGCCGTGGTCAATTTGAACGAATTTTTCCTTCTCGAATCTCCTCTCGTTATCTTCGCTTTTTTGAGCAGCCACGATATTTCAACATTCTCACTACTCAGTGGGAACAGAAGTACCATGGCAACAAGCTCAAAGGTGATGCCTTCTCCCTGCCCAAAAGAGGCCTTACTTAGTGAGAGGTTAAATTTCAGTAGACTGTGCTTTGGGCTTCTCTGGCAAGAGGTATGGACAGTGTTGATTCTGTTCTTTTTAATGACATCCCTGCTCTTCTTGTCCTAGGAGTAGATCTGCTTCGGAGTTGGTGCTACAAAGGGTTCCACACAGGAGCCGTCTCTGATTCTGCTCCAGTAGTGAGTGATGCCATTGGTGTGGGGTGGGGTGGGGGTGGGTCATCTCCATCTCAGGCCCCTCCGTCCTCTGCCTGCTGAGCACAGGATGGGTTGGATATGTCTGGACCCAGTCACTTCTCACCAGCCTGCCTCCTTCCTTCTTAAGGGAATAATTGCCTCAATATTCTGTGTTTGTTTTTTTTTTTTTAAGATTTATTTATTTCTGCATACAAGAACTGGGGTACAGGCCAGAGGTGCAGTAGGTGAGGATTCACCAGAGACAGTGGGGAGCAGAACAGGAAAATCGATGAAATACACTGTTGAGGGGAGCAGTGGGAGGATCAGGAGAGGTCTGCCACACCACGTGGATGGGGATTGAACTCCTGCAGCAGTGGCTCTGGACAGCTTCATAGTGCTGCAGTTTAATACCATTGCACCACCAGGGAGAGCCCTGGGTTCCTTTTTTTTCAAGGATCAAAAAGTGCTCTTAGCCTCAGCTTCTTGTCTGAATCCTGAGATAACCAAGACTTCTCCCTACGTGGTCCCCATACCTGAGGTAGAATAGCGGAGAGCTCTGAGATCACTCAGAGGTAGAGCTGGGAAAGTTCTCTGACTCCGAACCGTCCCAGCTGACTGCTGCCTAACCCTGTTGGCCTTACTGCTGCCTTTGCTTTTCAGTGGTCTCTCCCGCCATCACTTCTCAATACCCCAAAGGGCGAAGTGCTGTTGAATGCTTTCTCTAAATCAGAGACTGGCAAGCTGGGGTAAGTGCTGCCTGGAAAAGAAAAGGGTATTTGTGAGTCCAGAGTTTCCTTCCTTTCCAGTTTATGGTGAGATCAACATTTTTCCCACTGGGGAGTTGTGGGAATACCAGAATATGCAGCGACAGTGTCCACTTCTGGATGGCTCGTGGGGTGCTCAGTGCTGTGCTTTGAGCAGGAGTCAGAAACCATCTGCAGAGGCTCCACTCTCAGCCACCCTTGCTAGCTGTAGGGATCTGCAGCCTTCCGGCACTCTCATGTTCACGCCTGCATGTCAGCGCTCAAGCCTTCAGATTCATAAAATCTATTTTAAGGCTATTTACTTATAAATGTCTATGTGTGTTTACATTTAGGTAAGTAAATACACACATATTTTATGGTGTATACCACTGTACTGTTGTGTCTGGTCCAGACTAAAGGCTTCTCACAGGTCAAAGTCTCAGCTATACAGCGTCTCAGTTCTTTCTTTCCTGCTTGTTCCCTTCAGAAAACATAGCTCCTCCGAGGGAAGTGTACCACTCTCTGAAGATGGGAACTCTTCCAAGCCCAAGAAGACCCAAGCTGGCTTGTCCCCTCTCCCCAAGAAACTCAGTTCCTCCATCGATGGTGAAGACACCAGCAAGGAGCCCAGCCACTCTGCCCACGTGTTACCGGTGATCAAGTACTCTGGGCGGACTTCAAGACTTTCTGCTTCCCCAACCTCCCAGTCTAACAGTGACTCCCTCCTGGCTGCTATGAGCCCATGACTGGCCTCTGTCCACTAGCCCCTGTCCAGGAGCACCAGCATTAGCTACCTCACACGACCTGGCCATCTGGCCAGCCAGCCAGCCTGAACCCCACCCCCTCCACCTTGCCCCTCCTCAGAATATTTTTTGAAGTAGCTGAATTGCAAAAGATGGGTATTTGGAGGGGTGGTGTGGATGAAGAGAAGGTGAGGGACGTTTGCCCACTGTCACCTTCTGCCTGGCTGGCGCTGCGTATCTCAGCAGAGACGCCGATGGTGGCCACTCAGCCTTATAAAGCAGGGTTTGGTTTCTACCTTCAGAGAGCCACGTGTGGTTTGTTTGGGGCTTTGATGCAGAGATTGAGTTACAACTCGAGAGAAAACATATGGATTTAGGCCTGAAGTCCTTTTGTTCTATAATTGAGGAAGTTCCTCTGAAGGTCCTCATTTCCTCATGTCTCACATCCCCCACCCCACAACCTGACCTGAGGAGCCATTTTGAGAGATCTTTAAACTTACCCCACTAGCTAGGTAAGGCAAGACTGACATGATGACATGTTTCCTGTTATCTAGTCTTGGGGCTTTACCACCTCCAGACCACTGTTGAGCTTCGTATTTTGACTTAATATTGCTACTTGTTCAACCTTCTAGACTTTATTTTCATGAATGTTAATTAAGCTCTTTAGTTCTCGATTTTCTGTTACATGAGAGGCCCTATGAACTTCGTGAATGACTCATGATCTTAATGAAGGAGCCCAGATAATCCCAGTTGCTATTGTCTGTGTTCATCTAAAACAGGACACATTGCAGGGGGAGGGTGGAAGGAGCTGAGGTTTCCCCCCACACACACAGGAATTCTCAGGTTCTCCTTCACCACTTTCTCTGTGGTTAGCCAGATCTGGCCCATAGGTCGCTGGGGCAAGCCAGGCCTTGTGGCTTGGGGTTAGATTTCAGGAGCAGTCACCACTTTAGGGTAGGCTTCTGATGAGACTGCTGACTAAACTCTGGTACTCTTAACTGCATCTACCTCCTTCTCTAAGGCTTGGTAAATAGTGAGTGTTCAATAAATGTTGGCTGAGTGAACTGTACGGATGGAGATCTCAAAGGACAAGCATCTGAGCCAGAAGCTCCATTTCCTCTCACTCCTGGGGCAAAGTGGAGCTCAGGGAGAGCACGAGGTGGGCAGGTGTGAATCAGGTGGCTTTTGCTTCAGATGTGCCCTTTGCTAACCCGGCACTTCCCAGTTGCCACTTTCCCCTCTCTAGCCTCTTCAGTCCCTTCACTTCATTTTTCTAGCATTAGGGCCCAAGGAGAACCCAAGTAACCCAGTCTCTGATTCCCACTTTTCCCCTTGCACATCATGCAGGAAGCTCTGCTCAGTTTCACTCTGCTCTCTGCCTTCTTCAACTTAAACCAGCTGTGGTTCCTTGCCATTTGAGAACCCAGTCAATCAATTTCCATTTCTACAGCATATAGTGGGAATGGGGGTGTGGGAGGTTGGGGTGGACCCAAGAAATGGAGATAGAAGTATCATGTCCTACGCAGTTTAAAATGCTTGCTTTTCATTGTCATCACCGTTGAGTAGCTGACAGATCCAGATGTTTTGCTGGATGGGAGAAGGAATGGGGCTCATGTGTGGAATTGAAATTTGGGAGTACAGTAGAGTAAGTCTTTGCAGAACATGTCATTTGTTTTCCTAAGTTACAAACTTACCCTTTATCTATTTAGAACAGGAGTGAGAGTCTCCTGATTGAGGAAATACAGGGTGTTATTGGAAGAGTAGAGCAGACTTCAGTGGCAAAGAGCGTGTGTCTTATGACTCAGATTTGCTCAGGGTTGCTCAGCAATGATTGAGAAGGAAGTAACTTCGAGTGGAGGGATGATACCGTTAGGAAAAGGGCCTGGGCTGGAGGCCAGCCTGGCTTTCAGCTCTCTCTGCTGTGTCCTTGCGACTGAAAACTCACTTTGCTGGTGTCTTTTAACAACTTAATGTGAATATAATAGATACATTGCAGGGTTGTGAAAATTAAAACATGATAAAAAGCATTTAGGTTATGCCTTTCTCTGTAATCTAAGCCCTGCTTCCGGGGTAGGGAAAGACAGGTAAGAAATGTTAAGCCCATTCTAGAAGGGAAGTGAAATAGCTGTCAAGATGTTTTAGAGGTGAAGAAATAAGAACACCCCCAGCTTCTCTCTCACACACAAACGTACACACCCGCACACAGAAATACTATCATTCATCCTGCTTTTACTGGGGACATTTTCCTTTAGTTAAATATTTCATGGAATGCAAATTCCCTGAATAAGAAAGCACATTAGCATTAGAAATATGTGAATTAAATTAAAAGAGAAACTTTGATAGAAAAGGGAGAGGTGGGAGGCTGTCTGTGCATGGTGACTAAAAAAGGGAGGAGCTAAGTGCAGAAGAAAATGTTTAGTGCTTAACCTGGAGCTCTAAGGAACAATCTGGAGAAGTTGCCTTCGCAGATCCATTCTTAGGGAATCAGAATATTTTGTTTAGGGTGGTTATTCCTCCCTGACACTAGACAAAGGGACGCCTGGTTGTCCTCTGCATCCATCCAACACTGGTTCCGTGAAGGAGGTCAGTGACCCCAGAAAATTACATTTTCTTCATCAGCTGAATTACCCAAATAAGAGGATGGCCTGCAGTAGCCAGTGGACCTGTCCTGGCTTCCTTTAAATTGGTCTTTCAGGACTGCCAACTCTGTCTGCTGCTTAGATCAATCTCCCAACTGCTATGAGACTTAGAGCACTTGAGGTTTATCAGAAACGTGACTGGGGCAGCTCCGTTGCATTCTGCCTCCGGTTCTGACTGTGTGACCTGGCTGCATCAGTGTGACCGTGTGACCTGGCTGCATCAGTGTGCGTACTCATCTGACTTGACCTTTCATTGGTTTAAGGGAATGAAAGCAGCAAACAATCTTATGTTGCTCTTGGCATATTTCTTAAAGGTGAAAGAATGCAAGAATAATAGAGCAGTTTTCCAAAACTCATTTGTGCCTTAATTATAAGGGACTAAGACAAATGGAATGCTAAGAGCTGCCTTGGCACAAACTAACAATTTTGAAATGATTTGTGAAGTGTGGGAGACCAAAGTCTTGTCTCTGTTGTTCCAAGTGTTAAATGGGGACAGAGGGAGGAAGTGTACGTGATACCCACAAAGTGCCTGAAATATATAATGCAGATTCTAAGGCAATTAAAAACAGCCATCACCAAACATTTTTATAACAGCAGCATGTCAGCCACAGTACTCCCAATACTGCCACAGTAGTATAGTGCTGTTACAAACCTATGATAGAAGTATACTTCGATTCTATCCAGAGGTTACCAAATAGATTTCATCAGGATAATTAAAAAGACTGGGACTCAGCATTAGTAGTCAGGGAGGTGCATTTAAAATTCTAACGACATGGTTTTGGTGTATTTGCTTGGCTGTGGGGCCAGTGGGGCTAAGCCCCTACTGTCTGGGATTATGGCTGGACCTAAGTCAGAATCCCTTCAAGGCTGAAGTGTAGGGCACCGTGACTCACTCGGCCTTGGCCTCTGCCAGGTCTGCAGGCAGGCTATCAAGTGCTCCCTAAGTGGTGCAGGGGGGACCAGGTCCTGAGTAGGGAGCCTCTGACCCAGTGAAACACCTGAAAAGGGGGCTGCCCCATGCACATTTACGGGGTACCTGATACCGCACCATTCTTTTTTATACTCGTTTGTTTAGTATTTCAGATAATTTAGAGATATGCTTAACCAAGCTAAGACTTTTCATGATATTTTTAAGTGTTATAAGAATAAAAAAATAATAAATACCTCATTCCTATATCTGTGGTATTTTACATAGTTTTAAATTCTTAAAGATAAACTGGTTTGTGCTTGCTGCATAGAGTAGGTCCCTCACTGTGATCTATTGAAAGCCCTGAACACTAGACTCTGGGGTTTGGAGAGCACTGGAAAAAAAAAACACTATGAGATGCCAAGTATGCAGTAAAATGTCTAAAACAAAGGCTGAAATACCAAGTGTCAGAATGTGGAGCAGTGAGATCATACGTTCCTACTGGGAATGCAAGTTGTACATTGGAAAAGAGCTTGGTAGTGTCTTAAAGTGAAACATGCTGTTAACATACAACCTGGCAGTTCATACCTGCAGGCACATGTTGACAACAACTTTATTAATAACAGCCACAACCCAAATAGCAACTAGTGAATGAAGTAAATTGTGATTTAGCTGCTCAATACTACAAGGTAGGTATAAAGAAGGAATAGAGGCCTCCTTGGTGGCACAAGGGAATAAGTCTTGTCGTTATGAAGCTATCAGCAGCCACTGCAGCATGAATTAGATCCCCTGCCAAGGAGCCAGCCCACCTGGTGTGGCAGACCCACCCCTGACCCGCCCACTGCTCCCCTCAGGCAGTGTCTTTCAGTAGATCTGCCTGTTCTGCTCCCCACTCTGGTGAATCCTCTCACCCCCAGCACCTCTGGTCTACACTCCAGCACTTACTTATGTAAATAAGTACTTAAAAAATTAAGGAATAAATGTACATACCACAATAGAGATGAATAGTGCATTATGCTAAGGAAATGCATCCAGAAACAAAGCAATGCTTTGTAACTCCACTTGTGTAACTTCTAGAAAAGGCGAACTTCTGGGAGAAAGCTTGAGTGGTTGCCAGGGAGCGAGTGACTGTTGAAAATAGTCTCTATCTTGGCTGTAGGAGGAGGTACAGCAACTCATCAAATTTACCCCTAATTTGCAGGTAAGCAGATACAGCTGACTTTTTTAAAAAAACCTTATTTATGTATACAAGAGCTGGGGTGTAAGCCAGAGGTGCAGGGGTGATGAGAAGATTGACCAGAGACAGTGGGGAGCAGAACAGGCAGATCTACTGAAATACACTGCTGAGGGGAGCAGTGTTCAGGGCAGGAGAGGTCTGCTGTGCCATGTGGGTCACTTCCCTGGCCAGAGATCTAATTCATGTTGTAGTGCCTGTAAATAGCTTCATCGTGCTGTGTCTTAACCCCTTGTGCCTCCAGGAAGGCCCAGCTATAACTGACTTTTAAAAAAAGGACAAAGAGAGGGGCCCTCCCTGGTGGCACAGCGGGTAAACGCAGCACCAAGAAGCTAAAGCCACTTCAACACAAGTTTGATCCTCAGCCCTGGAGGTGACCCACATGGTGCAACAGACCTCTCCTGACCCGCCTGCTGCTCCCCCCAGCAGTGTACTTTGTCAGTTGGCCTGTTCTGCTCCCCACTCTGTCTCTGGTGAAGCCTCTCACCTGCTCCCCACTCTCTCTGGTGAAGCCTCTCACCGCCCCTGCTCCCAGATCTGGCCTGTATCCCAGTTGTGTATGCATAAATAAGTAAATCTTAAAAAAAAAAAAAAAAGACAAGGAGATCCCACTTACTGATATTACTAGTACATATACAATGCAACAAGATAACATAATTAAAATTTAAGACCATCAAGACCAACTTGAGAACAGCTTTCCTACACACCTGTGTCTATGCAGGTGCCTTTTTTTCCCTCCTCATCCTAATAAACATGTCCTTGAAAAATACTTTTTAAAAAAAATTGGGACATTTGTGTGTAACTGGTGTGAGTGTAAAATAATGCAATCTTGGACACAACACTTCATTAGAAGTTAACATCTACTTAATGACTCAACAATTTTACTTTCAGGTGTTCTCCATGTTCTCCCCTTTTCTCCCCCTCCCCCTGATGAAATCATATCTAGAAATGTGTTTTGCTGCTTTCCTCGTAAACAAAAAATGAGAACCAATGTGTCTCCTGGCACGTCAAATAAACTGACCTGGGGTACTCAGTAATTAAAAAGAGATTCTGACTTATGCAATTACATGGATGAATCTCAAAAACATGTCAAGTGACGGAAGTCAGACACAGGCATCCATGTTGTAGAATTCTGCTTAGGTGGGCTCCAAGGGGGTGCAGCAGTGACAGCAGCCCCCTCAGGGGTTAACAGGATAGCAAGGAAAGGGCAGGGGGGATTCCTGCCATTCCTGCCGTGTGGCAGTGCTCTTGAATGGGGTTTTGTTTGCAGACGTACTTATTAAAATATCGCTGTACACTTAAAAGCTGAGCATTTTAGCATCTTCTTTTTCATTGTTTAATTTTTTTTTATTGGGATAACGGGCTTACAGCTCCAGCTAATTTGGTACTTATTCACACCCTGAGATGTGTGGTTACCACCCCATCAAAGTACCAGTCCCTGGGGTCCCCTCCACCTCATTGAGCCCCCTCCAGTGGCCTCAATTCTGAGTCAGATTTCCTGAGTTGGTTTTGTTTAGTTTTGTCTGTTCCTTTGTTTTGTTTTTTTTTATGTGCTGATTTATTTTTGCTTAGCATGATCCCCTCCAGTTCCACCCACATGTCACAAGTGGCAAGATTTCAAAAAATAATGTTTTCTTTTTCGAAACTGAAGTAAAACTGATGTAAAATAAACCGTGTTAAAGTGAACATTTCAGCGGCATTTAATCCATTGATGATGGGTACAGCTGTGCCACCTCGTTCTTAAAACACCCTAAAAGAAAACCCCTGCCTTCCTACCCCCAGCCCACTGTTTTCTGTTTCTGTTGGTTTACCTATTCCAGAGAGATGACATAAATGGAATCATACAGTACGTGTTTTTGTATCTGGCTTGCCCTTTGTGTGTGTTCCCATTGAGAATCTTAGGTATTTCAGAAGAGAAGTCAAAATAGCCACTAGAAGAGGTATTCTAGACATTTTATTAATATGTATGTGTCTTTCCCTACAGTGGTCACTTGAACAAAAGAAAAAATTATAGTTACAATTAATTGTAGTTAATTTTTTTTAAAAGATTCATTTATACATACAGAACTGGGATACAAGCCAGAGGTGTAGGGGCGGTGAAAGAATTCACCAGAGACAGAGTGGGGAGCAGAACAGGCAGACTGACAGAAAATACACTTGTTAGATAATGCAGAATTTCAGACCCTAGCCCAGACCTACTGATGCACTACTTTTATTCATTTGTTAAAAGAAGTAAATAGGCCCTCCCTGGTGGCGCAGCGGGTTAAAGCACAGCACTGAGAAGCTAAAGCCACCTCCGCATGGGTTCGATCCCCGCCTGCCCCGGAGGTGACCACATGGTGTGGCAGACCTCCCCTGACCCGCCCGCTGCTCCCCTCAGCAGTGTACTTCGTCGATCTGCCTGTTCTGCTCCCCACTCTGTCTCTGGTGAAGCCTCTCGCCGGCCCTGAGCCTCTGGCCTGTACCCCAATTCTCTATGTACAAATAAATAAATCTTTAAAAAAAAAAAAAAAGTAAACACTGGTTATAAGATTGAACAGGACATTCTGATACATGAGAATAACTGTATTAAGTGCTGAACTTATCTTTTTCATTCTTAAAAGTGGCCCTTTAAAGCTGGTATGTATTATTCACATATTCTAATTTAATAGCTGAGAATTGAGGCATATTCAGGAGGTTATGTGACTCATCCAGTCTCACAGCTAGTAAGTGACAAAACTTGGTTTGGAACTATGTCTATATGGGTGGGTGTTCATACAACTTTACTTTTGTGAACATTTTTTGTTGATATTATAAAGAAACTCATTAAAATACAACAGGGAAGTGCAAAGAATCAAAAATCACAGTTTACCACCATTATTAATTTTAGAATGTATTTTTCTAATTGTGTGTGTGAGAGAACTATCAATTGTTGAATGGTTTTATAACTTTTTTTTGTTCTTAGTGAAATTGTCCTCCCCAAATAAAAAGTCATATAAATGACCCAAAAAACACCTAATACTGTTTTTAAAAAAATATTGTAATAGTTTATTTTTACATCATTTTGTCCCTTTTCCATCTCAGTTGTACTCCCCCTGAAATTTTTTATCCCAAACCCCACTCCACCCCTGTAAAATGTCTCTGGTATATAGTTCATTATTATTCCCCCCCCTCACCTCTCCCCCAACCTGGTCCTTTATGCTCCTGCTATGAGTGAAACTATCTGGTATTTTTCCCCTTTCTTTCTGGCTTATTTTACTAAGCATGATCCCTTCCATCTCCAACCATGCTGCTTGTGTTTATCTTTTTGATATACTCCATTGTATATATGTACCACATCTTTTTAATCCAGTCATCTACTTTTGGGCATTTGGGTTGATTCCGTGTATTTCCTATTGTAAATAAAGCAGCAATAAACATGGACACCCATAGTATTTTTACTGAATCATACTGTTTCTTACTTCAATAAATTCTTTGGTTTCAAGATAGGGAGCCCACTTCAACTATCAGAACATAGCAATGAGTCCACGGGATCCTTGTTAATCAAGTGGTCTCTCCTTCCTTAGACAGGCAGTGAATGTTTCATCTCATTCCCTTTAGAGAAAGAACAACAAGCAAGATAACAGAATAGTTAATTATTTGCTTTGTAGATGTTGACATTCATTCATATGGCGAAATACTTAGGAAGAAAAACATTTAATTACTGAGAATGACCTCCCCAAGGTCTGGGTGGCTCCAGATTCTACTGCTAAAAACGCAATGGAGCAATGTCTTCTTAGAAAACGCAGGATTTCAGGCCCTTACCCCAGGCCTTCTGCCAGAAGCAAAAAAGACCTGTGGTGGCAGAAGGGGCTGCAGTGGTGCCAAGTCTACCAGGAGGAAATCAGCATGAGTCTTCACAATTACTGCCCTGAGTTTCTGAAGGATGGCTGACCTTGCTGGCTGGATGACTTGGACAAATTTGTATTTTTTTAGAACTGACTCCAAAATCAGATGAGTCAATATTAGGAGAGTACTCAGAACAGTGCCTGGCATCTAGGAAGCCCTCAAATTCATCCTTCTCCTCCTCTTTCCAGGTGATGTGTGGATGTGAGATAGGGTCTGTGTTCTGTACTTCCCCTTTGCGAATGGTTTTGAGGATCTAAGAACAGAAAAGACCATACCTGTGTTCTGGAAGGAAAGTGCCAGAGGTTCCCTTGTGCTTACCTGAGAATATCTGAGATCGATATATAGGCAGATAGACCTGAGATGACCTCGCAGTTCTTGCTCTGAGCTCTGAGTTCTTGCTCTGAGCATGAGCCCCTGAAAATGTGTGTGTGTGTGTGTGTGTGTGTCTGTGGAGAGAGAGAGAGGGACAGGATCTGGAATCCTTTGGTCAGAAATGGGTGAAGGGGTTGGAGAGACGGTCAAGTGGGAGGACTGGGCCAGGTGGGAGGGAGGCTACTCTGAGTCCTGACTTTTGGACCATGTCAGTCATCTGGAAAAGGAGAACAGCACCTGCTGAGCCTGTCCCAGAGAACTGCTGTGGGGCAGGCCATGGCCTGGGAGTACTGTTGACCTCAAACAACACAAGGCTAGCCAGTCAGGTCCGCTTAGAGGTGGAGCTGAGTCCATCCAGAAGGGTCACTTAAAGGATAGAGGCTCCAGGAACTTTGGGATAGTCCCAGGCAAAGCTATGAAACACAGAAGTCATAAAAACACAAAATGCCAGGTTGGGTCAACAGAAATGAATAAATGATGCCACCCTAAATTCAGTCAAGAGGTAGGGGACACACCACCAGGAAAACAGACTGGCAATGTGTAACAAAGGTTAATCTCCCTAAACAGAAAAAGAACACCAACAAAACTATAAGAAAAGACACAGACTCCAATAGAAAAAAGGATCCAAATCTATGACTGAATTCATAGAACAAAGAGAAATGGTCAATAAATTAAACAAACAAACTCTGCGTCTTCATAAGATTTAAGGAATTCATATTAAAGTAGCAACTCGAGTCTTCATCTGAAGGTAAAAATAATGTTCCTATAAATGTAAGACAAGGTTTGGTAGAAGATGCACTAAACTATAAATGGTGTTTCACTTTGAGGGAATGAATACTTTGGGGAAGCAGAGCAAGATTTTCATTTTTGTTTCATATACATTTTTCAGTTAAGGGTGATTTCAATTATGGTGGAATTATGGGTGATTTTTCCTTGGGGGTGTTTTGCTGTATAATTGAATTCCTTTGAAATCCATGCAAGCATAAATTCTCTACTTTCAAGAGGTTTTGTTTATTTTAGTTTTTAAAATCACAAAAATGAGTGAATTAAAAAGGTATCAGATCCATTTTTATCTATTTTTACATCTCAGACCAAATTTTATGAACACTGTTTGTCCTTACACTTCATTCACAGAGATCTTCAGTTATACATTTTCCTTCAACACATGTTTTTAGCTACTCCCTCAAAAAGAAAGGGCAGAAAGAAAACTAAAGAGTTAATTATTTTACTATATTATTATTATTTTCACTAAAGTCTTTGGTTCTGTTGAGGACACAAGTGAACAAGTTAATGGACAATCATACATCACTTTGTATAGTAAGTTTTCAGAAAGGTCAAAAGAAAATGCCCTTGAGGTGACTTCTGAATAAGCCATTTGAAAAACCTAGATAATATTATATAAATATTGTCAGAGACCAGCTCCAACTTTTGAGGTGTCTGGAGGCAACACAGGCAGGACCCTAAGATGGGTAGGCGTCGGCGTGCAGAGATTCCAAGAGGGGGAGAGGAGTGGGAGTGAAGAAGACATGGGAGTCGAGTTGGGTGTAAATCTTCCTGCTCTGCCTTCCGCAGAGGTTTATTTTATACATTTCCAGCAGGCAGGGGGATGGCATTAGCATACGAAAGGGGTTAAGGTCACAATCACCTTTTTTCTAAGAATGGTCTGGGGTCACAGGAAGAGGAAATTTCTTGCTAATCAAGTTTGGAAAAGTTCTTTGAAGAAACTCACTAAAAGGTTTTAAGTAAGTTTCCTACTTTGAGGAAACTTGCTAAAAGGTTTTAGGTAAGTTTCCTTGAGGTCCAGACAGTAGAAAGTATAATTTGCTCTAAATAGGAGACATGGGTGAATTTCCTTATCTAAAGACTAGGTAGTAGAATCCTGAAAGCCTATCCAGGGAGACTTTGGTGGATTGCTTTGAAGTGTAGCAGGTAAAAAACTTGACTAGCTCTAAAACAGGCAACCTGGATGAATTTCCATATCTAAAGCCAGACAGTAGGAAGTTTGAGTAATTCTGTAGAAGCTGAATAGGAGGTTAGGTGAGATAGTAGAATAAGATTTGGGTTTTCCTCCATCCAGCAGTGAGAGACTTTGCAGAAACAGCCCTTTTGCTTTTATTGATTAGCCAATTGTTAAGTCACTTTTGACTTCAGAGGAATTTCTCACCCTGGTGCAGTGCTTGCTTGTCAGGGCAGGCAGGCCTTATGCAGCTGAGGCAATCCAATTGTAGGCTGAAAGTTGCTCAGAATATTTTGATAGTACAATTATACAAAAAAAGGGAGGTCATAACACAAGTTAGCATGGAAAGTCTGATCTTTCAGAGGTTTTCCTGAGCTACCCGGAATCTGTCAGACGATAGCCGTCGCATAGCTTGTGTCAAAATATATAAAACATACTTCAAATCTAAAAGCAAGTGCTATGACATTTGCCCCTGCAACCTTTGTCTTACTACAAGTTTCTTGTTTATTCTTGTTATAGGGCACCTCAATTCAGAGAGGCATCCCTGAAGCCCCAAAACCTGCCTGCTCTAAGTGGGTTCTGCCATCCGCCGCAACAAGACAAAACATATAAAGCTTTAATGAAAAGTGACTTTAATACAGTGAATATACAATATGAAACACAAAGAATGTAACTTCTAAATCAAACACCTGAAGTTACCCATCCCCTCGTGGGCAAAAGTCAACCCAAAAGGGATTGGCCCAAAGCAAGGCCTGAAAGCCTGCCACAAGACTAAAGCACCTTCTGGCCGGGACCCATGGAAAAGGGTCAGAAATGGCCAGACAAATCTGAGAGGAAAAGAGCAAAAGCAAAATCAATATAAACACTGCCATAGTCACCTCCCTACAGGTATCTCACCCACATCTGCCTTAACCAGTCCAGGGTCAGGAAACAAGCCCGGTTTCTTCATCACATGTTTGCTGCTCCATGTGGCTTCCTTAGGTCTCCTTCTCCATCTGCCTCCCTTCTCTCTTCTTCTCTCTCCTTTTTCTCTGCTCAGTTCCACCCTCCTTCTGGGTGGGGCAGGGAACCTGGAACTTCCCTTCTCCTAGGGACCACCCAGTTACATTCTTCCAGAAAGAATACATACGCAATTCTATGGCGCTATGCAATTCTATGCATGAGCCAGTACTGGCGTAATTCTATGGCCATAGTAATACCATTCTGCATCTTGCTTTCCCCCCCCCCCCTGCATCTTGCTTTTCTTTTAAATTAAAGAAATGCATCCTGGAAATTGTTGTATATTACTACATGTAACCTATTTCATTGTTTTTAATGCAAATAATTTAAATGCATGGTTTAACCATAATTATCTCATTCGTCCCATATGGATGGCCACTTAAGTTGTTTCCCTTATTTTCTTTAAGGGAATTAAGTTCTCCCCTCATTTTCTTTATCTGTACAAACAATGCTGCAATATATATCCTTGTGTGTTTGTGATTTTTACAAATGTGTAAGCTTATTGATAGAAAAAATAACCTACCAGAACTAGGAGTGCCAGCTCAAAAGACAAGTATAATTTAAATTTTGAAATCTCTCTAACAATTTGTACTCCTAGAATCAGGATTGAAATTGTTCTCTACATCTTCTAAAGTAGCATTAAACTTTTAATTTTTTCCAGTCTTGTCTATGATAGTTTCTTATGTTGTTTGGATTTGTCTTTTACCTTATGTAAAGTTGAACATTTTTATATGTTTAAGAGGCTATAATAATTCTTCCTTTATGAATTATTCATTAATAATGTTATGGTGTATTTTTAAAACTCACTCAAATTGTAAAAATAATTTTTCTATTATCAGTTAAAATTCTCTTGTTGGATAAAAAAATCCACCTACTTGGTATTTATGAGAGATACTTTAAATCAAAGTAACTTGTTGAAAATAAGACTGAATAAAGATATATCAACCATGCATAAAAACACAGTAGGAGTAACAATATTAAAATCAAACAAACTAAATTCAAAGCAAATTTAAATTTAATAATTCAAATTACAAAAGGTGTTATCCATCAGTAATAAAATAATCAATGAAGCTTTTATGAACTAAACATAGATCTTCAAAATACAGGAAAAAACCTGGGGAGAGCTACTGCTCCATTGCTGTGCAAAGACCCTTGGTAAAGCCACCATTAGCATGTCCCACGAGGAAGTAAAACTTTAACTGAGGACTTGGAAGATAAGAAAAAGGAGAATACATTAAACTCAAAATTATTGGATAGGACCCCAGTGAGATTCACTTCAAAGTGGAAGTGAGCACACATCAAGAACACAAAGAACCCTACTGCCAAAGACAGAGAGTTAACAATGAATTCTCTTTGGTGCTCTCTTTGAAGGTCAGAGAATTTCTGATAACGAATTCTGAAAGTACTGGGAATGGATGAAGAAGATGTGATTGAAGCTTAGCAGGATTGAGCAGGGAGCCGTTCAGTAGTTAAGAATTTTTTCCTTTTCCTTCTCTTCCTTTTTATTCTTAAAAGTAGTTCTTTGGGAATGTGGCACTCAAAACAGAATTGAAAACTGGCACCCCGCACTCTAAAACACCTGATAATTTGAGTCCTAGTGCCTATGTCTCATTGTTCCTTCTCATTGTGCTGATCTTTGAGGAGCAGACCTCAGCCCCCATCACACTACCCTCTTCTTACAAAACATCACACGTGTGTACAGAGAGGTTACCTTCTCCAGGACTCTGCATTTTCAGGTTTGTGATCCATACTGGTGTTTATGGTGACTTTCCACTTTCCTTGAAGTTCTAGCAGGTGATTGCCGCACTCCTGGACTATGACTTTCAGTGGGAGATGGAAGTTTGTGAAAGAACTGACCTGTGGAAAAATGACCTTCCCTTAACCCGAAACTACTTTTAAAATCTGAGGGAATACCAAATTGGGGAGGAGATGACACATGTGGTGAGGTCACCAACTCACAGTGACTGACTCCAGAGATGGCTCTCCTGAGAGAAAGCATTTTAAGATTAAAGAAAAGTCTGCTAAGGAAATCCCAGAGAAGTTCTAATTTTTATTAGCAATTAAAGTTTGCATGCCAAAGTGTATACAATAGAACAGTCTTCTTTTTAATTTCATTTGTACTTTTTGTCCAGGATTATGGGTTTTAAGTGGACATTATATCAACTTTATAAAAATAAAATGTTTGTAAAAGAAAAATATTTTGCAAAATATAAAGCAAAAGTTGTTGGACATACAGCAAATTTTGGTAAGTCCATAAGTCCATATCATTTTGGGCACACTAGAACATAACTCTCTGGAGATTAAATAAACCAGTAGACAAAAGTAAGTCTGGCTGAAGACTTAAGTAACATATAAGGTAATAAATAGAACATATCTATTTCATAACTGTATATGGAATATTCAGGAAGAAAACAAGCATCAAAAACCATTTCAGTAATTCTAAAAAAGCAAAACATATACACCCTGACTATAATGTAACAATGATCAATTAATAACAAAAGAATGATCCCTTTCAGAACAAAATTATTTACATGTATCTAAAAGCACCTTCCTATGTGACTCCTAGAATTAAAAAAGAAATCAAAATTGAGATGAGAAACTAATCAACATTTGGGAATGACTGGTAATGAGAGAAACTGCCTTGAATCTTGTGAGACAGAACAAAATGGTATAACATAAAAATTTGTAGCATTAAAGTGCATTTATTAGGGATTACAAAAATGTCAGTCAGCAGTCTGTTGTCCATTTTAAAAAAAGATTTATTTATTTATGCATACAAGGCCAGAGGTGGGAGTGTATGTGTGAGAGGACTCACCAGAGACAGAGTGGGGAGCAGAATAAGGGAGCAGATGTACTGAAATACACAAACAGTCCATTTTCTAAGAGGTTAAAAACATACACATATCAAGAAAACGAACCAGGGAGGGTAGGAAGGGTTCTCTTAATACTGAACTCAACTTTTTCTAAGAACAGCTGAAAAGGTAAAAACTGTGCATGCATTTACTTGAAGCACCAGCATCATAAAATATATAATAAATAACTTCTGAAAAAAGTCCCTACTAAATGTCTCAACCTGCAGTTTGAAAAATCCTTACTTTCCAGACTTGGGAGAGCGTGAAGGAATTGCAATTAAAAACCGAGTATAAACTTTGTTTGGCTTTCCTCCTCCAGGGATCAGATGACTTTGGATGCTGGAACTAGCTTTTGTTTTACTCTTTCTTTCCGGAGGAGCTCAGACCCCCACAGTCAGTCCCGGGTGTTGCAGGACAAGCCAGCCACAAGTCCGTTTCTCTCCGACTCCAGGCCCCTCTGGGAAGTGAGAATCGCTAGGACGGGGCGCTGGCTGGCCAGACCCGAGGCCGAGCTCACTGGGGTCTCCTGGTCTTGCCAGCCTGGCTGAAAACTTCTCAAAAGTTCGCTGCGCTCCGGGCAAAGTCGACACACGGCGAATAGCAAATTCCGCTGGACACTTCGCGGCAGTGGGAAGTGGCGGGTCGCGGCAGAGGCGGCCAAGGTCAGAGCCCGTGCGTTTCCCTGCGTGCAGAGTCCCTGGCTGGTCTGTGCCTTTCGGGGCCAGGAGCGGGCGGCGTCTGTGTCTAGTTAAGGACAGCCTGGAGGGAGTGAGGGCGGTGAGAGGCCTGGCCCGCCTCTGCGGGGCCTACCCCTGACATTCACCCTTGAGTCCGCCCCCTCCCCCGTATACCCCTCCCCGCGATCGGTCCAGGGCGGGCTGAGGGCGCCGGCACTCGGGCTTTCGAGGCGCGGCGTCTGAACACTACCCATGACTGCACTGCTGGGCGCGAGGCAGCGGTGGGCGCTGCTGGGGACGCGGGTGGCCGGCTCTGGCCTCTTACCAGTTGAGGCCAGAGCCAAGGCCGCGATGCCCGCAGCCCTCCCGGCTGCTGAGGCTTCTGGAGCTGGGCCTGGCAATCCGAGACTGCGGAGCTTAAAGGACCTTGCTGGGCCAGGACAGCTGCGATTTTTATTTGAGTTGTTCATGAAAGGTTATGCTTTGCATCTGCCCAGGCTCCAGGTAAGAAGGGGGGTGGAGTGGGGTGGGGACTGGGGAGGATGGGGAGATGCTGGACAAAAAGTGGAGGATTCTGGAACTGAACTCCGGACCTGCTGGGGCTATGGTCATAAACTGGAAATCTGTGACGGTTATGTGCAAAGAGGAAACTTCTGAACAGAACTGCACATCAGTGGTATGAATCAGGAGGCATGAGGCAAGAGTTAGTAGATTTAGCGTGGACAGAAGATGAGAGAGAACTGTGCAGTTAGAAAGGCAACTGCGAGGGCTGCCTTTTTTTTTTTTGTCTGATGTTACTTAACGCTACAATCCTGTGATGCTATTGGCTACTGCAGACTTCTAACAAAAGAAGAAGCTTCAGGAAGTTTATAAAAGCTTCTTGGCAATTTGCAAGGTAATTTCCCGGCAGTGAATATAGGATGTCACTTCTCAGGAAGTAAAAACAAAAGCACAGCTATAAAAAAATGTTTATTTTTTGTTATTAAGAAATTAGTGTCCCGGCCCTCCCTGGTGGCGCAGCAGGTTAAAGCACAGCACTGAGAAGCTAAAGCCGCTTCCGCATGAGTTCGATTCCCGCCTGCCCCGGAGG
>NW_004567103.1:12582442-12587673 GCF_000260355.1 Condylura cristata | reverse complement strand
GGGTCAGGAGAGGTCTGGCTCGCCATGTGGTCTCCTCCGGGGAAGGCAGCAGGCGGGAATCGAACTCATGCGGAAGTGGCCTCAGATTCTCAGTGCTGCGCTTCAACCCCCTGCCCCACCAGGGAGGGCCAGAGTCAGAACATTTTTAAAAAGGACAATGGGAAAATTGGAAAAGAACCTAACAATTAATAGTATTTGCAAAAAAACTAAACCAGTTAAGAGAATGTCATCAAGAAAACTAGAGAAGCCAGTCCAGGAATGAGCAAAAAATGGAACCTTTGATTATGTGTAATCTTCCAGGCAGAGGGTGGTGGTCAAAGTCTGACCAGAGTAGTTAGGCTAGGCTGGGGGACAGGCAGGTTACCATGTAGCTGTGTTTGACAATGGTGAAAATGAGGAAGAGCTGTGGAAACTGGGGATGGGACAGGCCTCTGAGGAGGCCTTTTAAGGCCAGATGAAGGGTGTTGGTTGCTCTGAGGAGCAACAGTGGGCTCTTGGGAAGGGGTAGGGAGAATGCCCCACAGGGGCCATCAGGTTGTGGTACAGGCAGAAAGATGGATTGGGCAGAGCTGTGGAGAGGGTCTCAGGTGATGAAGGCTGAGATGTGGCCGTTTCTGAGCCACCCTCCCAGAGAAAGCTGGATTGGGAGTTGGGAATGAGGGAGAAAATTACTCTGAAGGTTCAGTAGTCCAGACTGGCCAAGTTTCTGTGCACGTGCATCTTCTTTCTGGACCACTGCTGTTTTCTTGGGGGCCCTCCCTGTTGGCTTCATGTTTCTGAGACTTGAACAGGCCACAAGTACCCAGAGATGTTTAAAAAATTACCCTCCGTAGGGTAATTGTCCCTTGCTTTTCTTCTTTCAAAATATGAGCCATCCAGTGAAGACCCAAGGCTGGGCGGAAGGGAGTTAATTCCCAAGGGGACTTGTTTCTCAGGGTAAGTTTACCGGGAGGTTTTGCTCAGGATTATTTCTGGAGTAATAACTACTGAGGAAATTCTAGACAGGCTGAGGAGGGAGTGGAGGAAACGAGAAAAAGCTAGGAATGTACCGCCTTTTAAAGGAAGGTCAGGTGAGCATTTGAGAAAGCCCCTGTGCCAGCTCCTGTATCCCAAAGATCTAGGACCACAGGCACCTGGGCAGTCCCCTGAGAAATCTACTAGAGTTTCTCGCTATGTGTGGCTGGCGTGACTTAATGAAGAAATGAGCAGCACATCCATACAGACCAGTTAATGCCCCCATCATGGCTGAACATGTATTTTAGTGACCACTTCGTCTCAGCTCAAATTCCTTTGGTTTTCACTCACATTTTATTAAACTATAAAGCATTTTTATTAGTTCATTTAACTGAAAAGTCTAAACCTTAGGTGCCCTTCAGTTTACCCTAGAGATTCATGATGTCATCAAAGCTACAGCTGTGTTTTTCTGCAATTCTCTTAGCTCTGTTGTGTTGCAGAAGTGGGTGACTGGCCTAGCTTAATTCTGACCCTTGGACTCATCATAATGGATGAAAGGATAGGCAAACTCTAATTAGCTTATCCATGCAGCTTACCCCTAAAACTGGGTTTGGGGAGGTCCCTTTTTTTTTTTTAATAGATTTATTTTATTTATGTATACAGAACTGGGTCAGGCCAGAGGTACAGGAAGGTTGAGAGGATTCACCAGAGAAAGAATGGGGAGCAGAGCAGGCAGATTGACTGAAATACACTGCTGAGGGGAGCAGCGGGAGGGTCAGGAGAGGTCTCTTGGGCCCACTGAAGTGGTTGCAGCCAGCTTGCATTACTGTATCCTAACCTGTTGTGCCACAAGGGAGGGCCCTCTTTTCTTTTTTTAATTGAACTTTTAAATTTTTTTAACACTGTAGTTCACTTTCTACAGTATTTGATTTCTCCCTTCAGGTATAGCCCTCATAAATCTCCACTGCCACATCACCTATGAACCGTCACCCAGGTGTTTTGTGTTCTTCTCCCCCTGTTTTGATCCCTCTCCCACCCCCTTGCAATTCCTTTTACCTAAATCAGATAGCTACTATACCACAGGGGAGGAGTAGACATTAATGCCCCTCAGTTGTCAAAACAGTACATCACACATAAAAATAGTAAAATCAGCTTAGGGAAACATTGTAGGCCTTAAGTGGGTGGGGTGGAAATTAGGACATGTGAAAACCATGTTAGTCCATATATAACATAATCTCAGAGTGCTAGGAATACAAAATGTGAGCACATTAAGTTTTTTTTTTTTTAAGATGTATTTATTTATGCATACAGAACTGGGGTACAGGCCTGGGGTACAGGCCAGAGGTGCAGGGGCGGCGAGAGGCTTCACCAGAGACAGAGTGGGGAGCAGAACAGGCAGAGCGACGAAGCACACTGCTGAGGGGAGCAGCGGGCGGGTCAGGAGAGGTCTGCCACGCCATGTGGGTCACCTCTGGGGCGGGGATCCAACTCATGCTGAAGTGGCTTTAACTTCTTAGTGCTGTGCTTTAAACCCGTTGTGCCACCAGGGAAGGCCCTAAGTTTATATAATTTTTATGAGGGCTCTCTGGTGGCACAAGTGGTTAAAGCGCAGCACTATGAGGCAATCCACAGTCACTGTCGCATGAGTTTGATCCCAGCCAGGGAGCTGACTCACATAGCACAGCAGACCTCTCTTGTCTCCCTGCTGCTCCCCTCAGCAGTGGATTTCAATTGATCTGCCTGTTCCGCTCCCCACCCTGTCTCTAAGGAATCCTCTCAACCCACACACCTCTGCCCTCTACTCCAGTTTTTGCATGCATAAATATATAAATCTTTTAAAATATATATACTTTTTAGTAATTTACATTTACATATGTCTATAAATTTGGGGGTATTTTCACACCTCCATAGGTGCAGGTGTTTCACTTATCCTCCACCAACGCTCTCGCCAATGTTGTATCCATCTAACCACCTCCTTCCCCTATCGCCTTCTCCCTCCTCCTGAGTCCCCTGACCACCAATATAATTTTCATAGTCTAAGAATTATTTTTGCTGTGCTTTGCCTAGGTGTGTCCTTTGGTTATTTATATTCGACAAATGAGTGAAACCACCTAGTATCTTTCGCCTCCTGTCTTTTTCACTTAGCATAATTGTCTCAACATCCATCCATTTTGTCTCCAAAGGCACTCTTTTTAGTAGCTGAGGATTTGACAATTTCATCTTTCTCTCTTTCACACACACACGCACACACACACACACACACACACATTGGGTAAGCTTGGTCCTTCAGATCTCAACTTTTCAGGTTCAGACTTTTTTTTTAAAAGATTTATTTATTTATGCATACAGAATGGGGGGTACAGGCCAGAGATGCGGAAGGTGAGAGGATTCACCAGGAACAGAGTGGGGAGCAGAACAGGCAGATCGCCGAAGTACACTGCTGAGGGGAGCAGCGGGCAGGTGAGGAGAGGTCTGCCACGCCATGTGGTCTCCTGTGGGGCAGGTGGGGATCTAACTCATGTGGAATTGGCTTAAGCTTCTTAGTGCAGTGCTTTAACCCGCTGTGCCACCAGGGAGGGCCCTGGTTCAGACTTTTAAAAAAAGATTTATTTATGCATACAAGATCTGGGATACAGGCCAGAGGTGTGTGGGTTGAGAAGATTCACCAGAAACAGAGTGGGGAGCAGAACAGGCCCCTCACTGCTGAAGGGAGCAGTGGGCAGGACAGAAGTCTGCTGTGCCATGTGGGTCAGCTCCCTGGTGGGGGATTGGGCATCAAACTCATGCTGTAGTGGCTGAGGATATCTTTCGTATTTCATAGTCCTTCGCTTTAACTCCTTGTACCATCAGGTAGGGCCACAAGTTCAAAAATTTTGTGAGCACAGATTATTGGGGACTGACCCACGCTGGTCAAACCCACAGAAACAAGTATGTGGACTGGAGTGTACACATGCTTACTTACTAAGTTAGTTCTGTCAGACCTTTCCAGGAAACTGGCATAGTATTTTACTGTGCATCACTTATTTGTATTTTATCTGTATCAAAGCAGCTAGAGTCCACCCAGATTCTAAAGGAGAAAATATATCTCTCCTCTTGAGAAGGAAGCCAAAGAATCTGTAGCCATTTTAATCCCCTCATTTTCTTCCTAACATACAGGTACCTAGGGGTAAAAATTAGTAACCACATTTATGGACTGCTTGATGTGTAGGAGTCTCAGAACTAAAGGAATAAAATTGTATGCAAGGAGATTTTATCTAGAACTTGGAAAAGCCCTGGTTAAGTGAGTTTTCTGGTGTAGGTCCATTAGATTAATATTCTCTCTCTCACTTCTCTCACTCTCTCTCTGTCAAGAGAAATGCTGCCAAATTATTTTTCTTT
The DNA here is from genome assembly GCF_000260355.1 of Condylura cristata. NCBI lineage: Eukaryota > Metazoa > Chordata > Mammalia > Eulipotyphla > Talpidae > Condylura > Condylura cristata. The sequence goes on along the minus strand of NW_004567103.1, from coordinate 12,583,341 downwards.
GGCTTCCCTCTTGTGGATTGTGTAATGACCCATTCTGTTAACACATTCTTTCTTCAGTTTAGTTGACATCATTGATAAGATGGATTTTCTTCCTCAGCTCTCAGGTTACCATCAAACCCTCCAGGGATTATCCTCCTGTTACCTGACAAGGCTTGAGTGTTTTTCAGTCTCATTTGCAGACATTTATAGGTTGTCCTTGAGGTTATAGCAGAATTTGTGCAGTGCTGTTAAGCCTCAGAGATGAGAAATTTGAAACTAGGTATAAAGAGTAAGACATGAGGGCCCTCCCTGGTGGAGCAGTGGGTTAAAGCGCATCACTCAAAAGCTAAAGCCACTTCAGCATGAGTTCGATCCCCACCTGCCCCGGAGGTGACCCACATGGCACTGCAGACCTCTCCTATCTCACCCGCTGCTCCCCTCAGCAGTGTACTTCGTCTATCTGCCTGTTCTGCTCCCCTCTCTGTCTCTGGTGAAGTCTCACCATCCTTGCACCTATGGCCTGTATGCATAAATAAATAAATCTTTAAAAAAAAAAAAGTAAGGCATGAATCATTCTAATTTAGCAACTGCTGTTAGAAATTTGTTAAGTAAAATGCTCTTATATATTTAAGAATAAGATGTTCCTACAGACACAATCTGTGATGAAAGAGATATTCAAGAACATTAAAAAGTAGCATAATTTCTGATTAGAAAAGATTAGAATGATTCACATGTCCTAGCAGGAGACTAATTAAATACATTATGCTGGCCCTCCCTGGTGGCGCAGTGGGTTAAAGCATAGCACTAAGAAGCTTAAGCCACTTCCGCATGAGTTCGATCCCGCCTGCCCCGAGGAGACCACATGGCGCAGCAGACCTCTCCTGACCCGCCCGCTGCTCCCCTCAGCAGTGTGCTTCGTC